>NC_091950.1:280518830-281186330 GCF_031021105.1 Erythrolamprus reginae
AAAGAAGGGACTTATGATCAGTCCTTGCATTTATGCTTATTACAAGCATCCCATGGTCAAGCAATCCAAAATTGGGTGCTTGGCAATCAGCACGTACAGTATTTATGATGGTTGCAGCTTTACTGGAATCATTTTCAACCTTTCCCACCTGCTTCTGACAAGCAAAGTCAATGGGAGGAAGCTGGATTTGATTAATGACCACATTGTAAGATTGGTCATTATAAGATTGTAAGATTGGTCATTGGTAAAATTGGGTGCGACTCCCTTATCAAATTCCTTGCTTAGCAATGGAATTCTGGTCCCTGTTGTTGTTGTAGTAGTAGTAGTAGTAGTAGTAGTAGTAATAGTAGTAGTAGTAATAATAATAATAATAATAATAATAATAATAATAATTTATTGGATTTGTATGCCGCCCCTCTCCATAGACTCGGGGCGGCTAACAACAATGATAAAAACACAATGTGACAATCCAATAATAAAGCAACTAAAAGCCCTTATTTATAAATCCAAACATACACACAAACATACCATGCATAACTTGTAATGGCCTAGGGGGAAGGAATATCTCAACTCCCCCATGCCTGGCGTTCTAAATGAGTCTTGAGTAGTTTACGAAAGTCGTAAGTTGAGGATTATCTACCTAGATATTTCTGCAGTTTGTTTAATAAATGCCTGATAGAGGCAGTTTTGATGATAGATGTGGAATGGCAATGAACAGTCTTGATAGCATGATCATATAGTTCATGTCAGCTTTCTCCAGTCCAACATCTGAAATTGCCATGGGACACCAGAATTCCCAGGTATTTTAGTGAGGAGGACTGGCTGGGAATTATGAGAGTTTTAATCACAAAGGTTGGTTTCTTCCCATTATACATTTGTCTACATACACTATACAATACAAATGACCATGTCCTTAAGCTTATCAATGTTTATGTTCACTTGCAAGCACGCTTGCTTAAGAATATTCTTGCCTTCTGCTACTGAGTGATGTGGGGACTAAGCTGAATCAGTATAGTCTGGATTGGCTACAGGAATTTGCTGGTTCTAAGGCAGGGGTGTCAGACTCAAGGCCTGGGGGCTGAATTCGATCTGCAGGGTGCTTAGATCTGGCCCGCGGAGTCGTCCTGGAAACACCAAAGGACCAGCCCACACTGTCTCTGCCAGTGAAAATGGAGCTTGGTAGGTCTGCCTACAGTACTCCCGATATCTGTTTTCACATCACAGGGCTGCAGGAGGACATTGCAGCCAAAAATGGAGCTCTTGAGGGCCACGGGCGGCATTCCCAATCTCTGTTTTTCACTGGCAGAGGGTTGCAGGAGGCCATTGCAGCCAAAACGGAGCCCTTGGGCGACCACAGGCACCTCCAACATGAGTAATGTCGAGCTGGCTGTGCCCACTTTAGCCACGCCCACCATGGCCCTCAAGATCAAACACAGCCTTGATACAGCCCTCAGTGAAATCGAATTTGATACCCCTGTTCTAAGGCCACTGGCTATATCTGTGTCTTATGGCTGCAGCACCAAAGGTTCACAACTACCTTCTTCTTCAGTATCTTTCCTTGGTCTAAGAGGTCACAGGACCAATAGCTAATTTAATATCATCTTCTGTTTTCCAGAACAGGGAAATGTATGTGCTTTGCATTTTGTCTCTATTTTCTAGTTGCATTGACTAGATTATTACATGTGGAATTTTTTGTTGTGTACTTCTTTTTTGGGCATCCCCAATATGCATGTTCTCTGGTGTAATGCCAAAATCTTAACCACCCTTTTCTTGAATTTTTGCTTGATCTGTACATTGAATCAAGTAGGGGTTGTTTATTGCATGCACATATGCTGATGGAATATGCATTATGAGATAATTCAGGATTATTTTATTAACATGGAATAGTTGACATGGAGCTATTTAATATACAGTGTTCCCTCGATTTTCGCGGGGGATGCGTTCCGAGACTGCCCGTGAAAGTCGAATTTCCGCGAAGTAGAGATGCGGAAGTAAATACACTATTTTTGGCTATGAACACTGTCACAAGCCTTCCCTTAACACTTTAAACCCCTAAATTACAATTTCCCATTCCCTTAGCAACCATTTAGATTATTACTCACCATGTTTATTTATTAAAGTTTATTTAAAAAAATATTTATTAAAGGCGGACGAAAGTTTGGCGATGACATATGACGTCATCGGGCAGGAAAAACCGTGGTATGAGGGGGGAAACCGCAAAGTATTTTTTAATTAATATTTTTGAAAAACCGTGGTATAGGCTTTTCGCGAAGTTCGAACCCGTGAAAATCGAGGGAACACTTTACTTCCAAACAACTCAGTTTGATTTAACATTAGTATTATTCAAAAACTATTTAGTGAAGTAAAATATTAACAGCTGTTTAAATACTTCAGTGAAACATTTTAACAGCTGTTAATATTAGGATAACGCAAAGGATAATCATTAAGTGGAAGCGTTTCTAGGACAATTATACATTGATTGGGATCCAAACTGTTGCATTGGGTGCCCTTACCTAGTGGGAACAAGGAATCTTCTTCCCTCAAGATTTTGAGGTTTTATTTGTCTGATACTCAATGCTAAGTAACTTTAGCTCATCCCCAAAAGTTAAGCAGGGCCAAGCCTAGTACAGTGGTACCTCGACATACGAGTTTAATTCGTTCCAGACCCGAGCTCGTAAGTCGATCAACTCGCATCTCGAACGAATGCCTTTAGACTTTGTTTTTTGCACCGAGATAACTGGAAGCAAGGAGATTCTTGTGCCACCTAGCGGAAGCTCGGCTTGTATCCCGAATTTGAGCTCGGGTGTCGAACAGAAATTTCACTCACGTCGCGGCTCATAACGTGGAATACTCGCATGTGGAGCAGCTCGTATCTAGAGGTACTACTGTACCTGTATGGAAGAACTTCAGGGAGAACAACAAGAGCTGAAGGTTAGATTGTGAAATTAAAAAAAGAATCTTGGAAAAGGTAATAATAAACCATTCCCCTATTTTAATGAAGAAAACTACAATATGGACATTTCCGTTAGGTCACCCAGAATAGAGTTAATCTGAAGGAAGTTTTATCTTTAAATGTTGAGAGAAGCTTTTTTTTCCAAGCTTCAAGGTTGACTCAGCCTTCCATCCTTCTGAGGTGGGTAAAATGAGGACCCAGATTGTTGGGGGCAATATATACTGACTCTGTAAACCGCTTAGAGAGGGCTGTAAAGCACTGTGAAGAGGTATATAAGTCTAAATCTAAATGCTATTGTTTCTTCACACATGCAGCTGAAGTAGTTGGCCTTTGGTTCTTGAGATGGATTTTCTCATATTAAGAAAAATATAATGCTAGTCAACTTCTGTGTGCATTTTTATTAATACTCATTATTTCAATTGATTAAAAAAGTTCTTCCAACTCTCCGGTTCAGTTTTTCAGTGGGTAGAGAGGGTTAGGGTTAGAGTTATGTCTTCATTTATCTGTTTAGGATATTAAAACATGCTTTTATCCAAGTTTTGTATATTAAAAATTTGCTAATCCAGTTTCATTTTTTTTATAGCCAATCCACTGCTAGAAGCATTTGGAAATGCAAAGACTGTTCGTAACAATAATAGCAGTCGTTTTGGAAAATTTGTAGAAATCCATTTCAATGAAAAGGTATTTGTATTTCTTTGTCTATGGTGGAATTTCTTTTATTCTTCTTATGATAGGTCTTACCTGCTCATGTAGCATTTTTGCGGTGTCCTTCTGTATGGGTCACTTGTTCATGGCACTTTTATGTAAACAGAATAAACAGAATACATAGAATAATAGAGTTGGAAGTGACCTTGGCGATTTTCTAGTCCAACCTCCTGCTTAGGCAGAAAACCCTACATCATTTCAGACAATTAGTTGTCCAATCTCTTTTTAAAAACCTCCAATATTGGAGCATTCAAACTTTTAGAGGCAAACCCTTCCACTGATTAATTGTTCTAACTTTCTAACTTAGTTTTAGGTTGCTTCTCTCCTTGATTAGTTTCTATCCATTACTTCTTGTCCTGCCCTCAGATGCTTTGAAAAATAGGTTGATCCCCTCTTGTGGCAACCGCTCAAATATTGCTGCTATCGTATCACCCCTGGTCCTTCTTTTCATTAAACTAAGCATGTCATGTATGGTAGTCCATTTTGGATTACAATATTGCTTGTTATTTAAAATTTCTTCTAAATTTAGTTTAAGAATTCAGAGATCCCTAATCTAAAGACAAAATTAGTTTTATAATATGGATAGCATATCATCATCTTCATCTCTAATCTCGTATCTTCTAGCTACAACTCGACTTTAATTGTAAGCTAGGATTAAAATTTTGGTTGCCATGGGAAAAATAGAGAAAAGTCAGGGGGGGGAAATCTGAATTATATACCATAGTTAGAATAAAGCATCCTTGTTCAATTTGGTGTCCTATAGATATGCCTGTCCATGCCTCTGCCAGTTTATGACTTTGGTTATGGTGGCAGGAAATTGTAGGAACTGTCTAGTCATAACTATAAACTCATGCTAAGAGATTAACCAAATTGCAGTTATGGTCTAATGAAGTTAACATTAAATGATTTAAACATTTCATATTTTTGTAAATGTATGTAAGAAATTATATGAATTAGAAAGTACATATAGAATAGAATAGAATAGAATTTTTATTGGCCAAGTGTGATTGGACACACAAGGAATTTGTCTTGGTGCATATGCTCTCAGCGTACATAAAATAATTAAAATTTTATATAATTAAAGAATCATGGGTTTGTGCTTCGGAATCAAAATTTTGTTTCCCCCCCTTTTTCCTTTTACTCTAGAATTCAGTTGTTGGTGGATTTGTATCACATTATCTCCTAGAAAAATCCAGGATTTGCGTTCAAGGCCCAGAAGAAAGGAATTACCACATATTCTATAGGCTCTGTGCTGGAGCCCCTGAAAATATAAGGGAGAAACTGTATTTAAGTTCACCAGATAACTTTAGGGTAAGTTGATCTAAAATATTACCATACTGAACATTAATTTTAACTACTTATAGTAGACTGGATTCAGATGCACCTAGAGCAGATCTATTCAAATCAGTGTGACGAATGGATTGGAAAAGATATTATGTAAATTATGTAAGTTTGGATCTATGGATGTGTTGTGCTGAAGCTTGATTTTGGACCAAACATGGTTGAATTATTTTGTCATACACAGGTAGTCCTTGGCTAACCACAGTTTATTTACTGAAATATTCAAAATTACACTGAAAATGGCACTGAAAAAAGGGACTTGTGACCATTTTTCACACTTACGACTGTTGCAGCATTCCCATGTTCACGTGATTGACATTCCGATGCTTGACAACTGGTTCATATTTCTGATAGTTACAATGTTTTGGGGTTATTTTGATTCCGTTTGGCAGCCTCCTGACAAGCAAAATCAATGGGGAAGCCAGATTCACTTAACAACCATGTCACTAATTTAATAACTGCAGCGATTCGCTTAACAACTTTGGCAAGAAAAGTCATAAAAATGGGGCAGAACTGACTTAACAACTGTCTCAGCAACAGAAAGTTTGGGCTCAATTTATGTTCGTAAGTCAAGACTTGAAATCTTGGGCTTAGACAACTTAGAACTACGTCACCTTCAATCTGATCTAAATATAGTTCATAAAATCATCTGCCACAATGTCCTACCTGTCAATGACTACTTCAGCTTCAACCACAACAATACACAAGTACACAATAGATACAAATTTAATGTAAACTACTTCAAACTCGGCTGCAGAAAATACAACTTTAGGAACCGAATGATCAATGCTTGGAATTACATGATTCTATGGATTCTTCCCCAGACCCCCAAAACTATAACTTTAGACTGTCTACTGTCGACCTCTCCCCATTCCTAAGAGGTCTGTAAGCGGTATGGAGAAACACACCAGCATGCCTACCACCCCTGTCTTACTGTGCTATTGTCCTTCTTTAGCTGTACTTAATTTGTCTATGTTTATACCTTTACCTGCTATCTTGTACATGTTTGACAAACAACTAAATAAAATAAATCAATAAGCTATCTGTGCTGTATATGTATTCTTCTGTGCCAAGAGCAATCAGCTTGATGTTTCCAGAGCTTCTAAACTTCAGCAGCCCAAGTCTGTGACTTTTGACTATGCTGCTTCAATCGTATGTAATTGGGCCCTCAAACATCTGAAAGGCACATTATCATATATTTCTGTCTTATACTCTGGAATAGATATGTAAGGCGGTAGCTTTGTATAGTATTAGACATGTTGGAATATTATAATAAACTGATTTATCACGTTCCTGCTGCTTCTGATATATTGCCACAAGTATTATTTAAGACATCGGCTTTTGTTCACATTTTGCAGTGTTGCCTGGCAACCTTGCTTTATTTTAACCAGACTTTATTATAATATGCTGGCTTCACACTGGAGTTATGCTTCTTCTTCTTCTTCTTCTTTTTTTTACGAATCGTGATTGTGATTGATCAGTGATCAGGATTCTCATTTTGAGTTAATATGAAACTTTGGTTAAGTCAAAACAAATTCTCTAGTCTTTAGAGAAGTGACTCTGGAAAAACGCTGCCTTTGCTTCTCTCTCATTGAAGAACACCTCACTATGGCATGTGATTTTTGATAATACTAAGTGTTTGAATCTGAATTTCAATGCCTAGCACAGTGTTTCTCAACCTTAGCAATATAAAGTTCTACAGATTTCAGCTCTGTAGAGGAGACTCGAGAAAAAGAAAGCAAGGGGCAGTTCTGCTACTAGAGCCTGATATTGAACATCACTTGCTGAGGTTTTGATTGACTACTGAACTCTTTTTTTCTTACAACAGTATTTAAACCGTGGATGCACTCGCTACTTTGCTACTAAAGAAACTGATAAGCAAATTTTACAGAATCGCAAAAGTCCTGAGGTAAGATACCAATTTCAAACGTGACTTTCTTACCTTAAAATATGGAAATTCATCAGGGCAGTTCTTGGTAATATCATGCATCTACCTAAAATCTGGTTTATGAATCTTTTTTCAAGTGCTAACAACTCAACATTGCAATAGGAGACTCTCACCCACAGTCTGTTAATAGGGTGGATATGTACCATGGTGTATATGCCATGGTCAAAGGATCTGTAATCAGACCCCTTTCTTAACAATTCGAATTTGATGAATACAGTAGTACCCCTAGATACGAGCATAATTCGTTCCATAAGGGAGCTTGTATCTCGAGGCAACTCGTATCTGGAACAAATAACTTTTCCCCCCTCCGAGATAACCAAATGCAAGGATTCTTGCGCCACCTAGTGGACGCTCGGCTCATATCCCGAATTTGAGCTCGGGACTAGAACAGAAATGTCTCTCCCCTCGTGGCTCGTATCTTGAAATACTCTCATGTAGAGCAGCTCGTATCTAGAGGTACTACTGTATTTAGCTGTATTGATTTGTGAAATTGTAGCCAAATTGGCATCCGTGTTCTTTAAAAAAAACCCACAATCATTTAGCCAAATTGGCATCCATGTTCTTTAAAAAACAAAACAATCATAATTAAAAATCCCATTGAATTTTTACTTCAATGCACAATGACATATAGACCAAATGGAGAATGGTTTGCTTGTGACTTGAAACAAAACATTGTAGCCCAGAGGTTCTGCTGAACTGTTTGACATCAGCCTTGCTCTGGAAGAAATAAGGACATATGAGATGCTTTGGTTTTTAGATGAAACAAAATATGGAGAGCTCACAGGGCAAATAAGGCGAAGTTGCTCTTCCCATATCTTGCCCTCCATCTTTCCATCCCCTCCACTCAGGGCTCAGAACCGAACATCTCCCCTCCCCTCCACTCTAAATCTTCTCTTTCCTTCCTCAGCCAGGGATGCTGAGGAATGTTTAACTATTCTGTTGCCAAAGAATCATTTCAGTGTTAACTATTCCCCATTTCCCCCCCTTTTCCTTCCCAGTTCATGTGCCCAGAATGATTGAGGTTGGTTTTTTTCAGTTTCTAAAAACTAAAACAGAACAATTCAACTCATAGACCAAAATGTCTGAATCACACATTTCAACTCAACTAGGAATTGTTCCTAAGTAGCTATTATGTTCTTGTGTTCTCTCTCTCTCTCCCTCCTTCACACACACAGAGATACACACTAACAAAAATGAACAAACAGCAATTTTACAAAAATTAAAATACTAAAATGAAAAAAAAAATGAAAAAAGGAAGAGGAGAAAAACTCAAGATCGTGTGTATGTGTCTTGCACTTTTAGCTCTAGAGTAAAAAGCACAATAGCCCTTACTGTGCATGGTCTTCCTCCAAATTTAGACATCTGAGAGTTTGCTTCCTGCCCTCCCCATTCATAGCAGTTTTGATCTGAATTGGTTCATGCTTAATAAAATAAGGGGGAAAATAGCAAATATGTCTTAGAGATTTAAAATTATCAGGTACCTGATCATACCTATTCAAATTCTATTTCAATCAAATACCTTTTGCAAATGTCTGTTTCCTACCTTAGTTGTAATGATATAGTAAAGCAATAGCTCTATACCATTTAACTAAGAGTTTATTTGAATAAGCATTTTGTAATCAAAGATGGTCAAATTAACATCATGTACGGGTGCAGCAGAGCAGGTAGAACCAATGAAAAGCATCTTGATTGAATTTTTACATGCTATTGTCCGCAGCGGAGAGTATATATAATTGGGTTTGTCATCTGAAAAGCTAACCCAGCCTCAGCTTGGTGAATGAAAAATGCATCTTTTATATAACTGATTTGGTCCCTAAGCGAAATGAACACCTGCTTGGCAGTAAAAGAGCCTCAAGTGCTTTCAAATTGATACAACGGTGCCGATTGAACAGAATAACTGTTTGGTAGATAGGTATCCAGAATTTCTGAGCTTTGTGTAATTCTTCTGTCCATTTTTCTCCCTCTTTATATCTCGTAGGATTGGGTTGGCATTGGAATTGGGGAAAAGAGCAGTTCTAGGTAGCATTCTAGAGGTGAAGGGAATAATTATAATTGATTTCCAGTAATGTCATCTGTCCTAACCTTCCTATTATTAATCTGAGACAATTGTCTTGTTTATTTCCCCTTTGTGTCATGTTTAATTATAGTAATAAAAATAGTAAATTAATGTTTGCATTTTTTTTTTTTGTCCTTTCCTGTCAGGAAGATGAGGTGATCACTTTGTAATCTGGGATTTTAATTATTGTGTGGTGTGAGTTTAGTAGATGCACGTTAGTCTTTTTCCCCCTCATATTCTTAGAACAGTTTTGTTTGGGATTTCACGGGCTTTTCTGCATATTCTTTAAGATGAACAATTATTTTGAGCATGCCTTATCTGTGATTGTATTAGTTTTGATTTTTAGTTAGAATTGTTAGTACTTTGAATTGATAATAATGTGTTCTGTTTGAAATTAAATAGATAAATATTGAAGACTGTTGGTATGTTTATACAATATAAACTTTAGTAAAACAATGTCATCAGGCTGAAATGAATACACTTGGTTCTGTTTCCAACAATCATTGTTTACAGTAATCTTTCAAATGTTGTGATCTCATATTTCATTCATGGTATCCATTCCTGGCCTCAAGTAAAGGATTTTTCTTCCAAAATGATGCTTTAATGGAGCCAGAGCATCAAAAACCCATCACTCAATTTATATTCATACTCTCCTGGTAGGAAAAATACATTTTCTCTATCAGCCACTGGAAGAGCTGAGCTTTCTATGTTCCAATGAAATGCACTATCTTCATTTATTGTGTGAGTAACAATTGTTCAGAGCACATTATATGCAGGCTTCAGGAACTATACCTTGCATCTGTGACCCAAAGCACTTGGACTGAGGATATTACATATGCAAACAGATTCAGTAGTATTTTTATGAAGTGAAAGTGAGCCAAAGTAAACAGAAGAGGATATGAAGAACATAATTTTAAATTCTGCTTAAAATCTCTATTTTTAGACAAGATGGGGAATCTTATCCAGAAACAACAACAAAATGGAGATCTGGGATAAATTAGCAGATCCCCCACTGTTGTAATCATAGGTTTATGGGCACTGAAATTTGGAAATAAGATATTACTGGAGAGTGATGTTTTAAGCCTAAATTATGTGCTGAATAAAACCTTAATTCTTCCTCTATGGAAAGGCAGTGAAGTCCAGGCTGAGTAGGCAAGCTGCAGACCATGTATGGACTTGGTATGCAATTTAAAGAAAAACCTATAGCTAACTTCCATATAAGGAAATATACGGTATGCATTACTGACATTCCTTTGCTAACGCAAAATCCAGGGAAAAGGCAAGGAATGTAGCTTCTGTTTATTACCTAAAGGGAAGCCACAAGAGAAGCTTGCCTTATAAGGTGCAACCCATTTTGATTTTGCATTATTAGTTCATGTTCTTACCCACGTGTTAGTAGTACAGTAGATACGTCCTTGACGATTCCATCTCATTAAGTTTGGGACACCTTTTGTTCCTCACAATGCCTGTTTTTATTCATCCCAAATCTCTCTGGGGTTTGCTTTTTTTTCCTGGATAGATTCCCCATTTGGTCTAAGAATTCTGAGATTTTAAGCAAAATTTAAAACTCCGTTCTTTATGTCCTCTTCTGTTTATTTTGGCTCGCTATTTATCAGAAGTGTGATTCCTTGCCGCCTTGTAATTTCTTAGCACAGCTCTTGTTTTTAGTACCAAAAATTAGGTGCCCTGAAGGACCCCCTGCTAGATGATCATGGAGATTTTAACAGAATGTGCACTGCAATGAAGAAGATTGGGCTTAACGATGAAGAGAAGCTGGACCTCTTCCGAGTGGTTGCTGGTGTTTTACATCTGGGGAATATTGATTTTGAAGAAGCTGGCAGCACATCTGGTTAGATGGTTTTGCTGATTTGATGGCACATTATATTTCACTGAAAGAGCAATGCTGAAAGTAGAAATTGCTGCCACTTAATTCTGAAATTAAGACTTTGTTTCTTAGCAAAGACTCAAAAAGTTTATATTTGAAAATACTTTTTAAAACTATTTGCAATAAGGCAAGATAATTCTCTCACTTGCTAGGATAACTTTGCAGAGTTATTTCTCCTAATCTGGGAAAATGTATATGTAATTAAGAAGGCCAAAATTATTTTTTTCAATTCCTTGGAGAAATTAAGAAGTAAAATTACAGCTACTCTAATGAATCCAAGAGTAAGCTCCTGTATGATTCCAGGATGATCATTCACCCTGTGCTAAAAGTACCAAGACAATATGCAAAGGAAAGCTAAATTAAACTGCAATTATTGTAGAAGAAATTAAGGAGCAACAGATAAAATAACTGTAAAGTAATTGTCACACACACACACACACACACACACACACACACACACACCTGTAGGGATAGAGATATCTAGTAAGTAAATGTAAGAAATAATGCACCCGAGTCTTCAACATAGTATGAAATTCACAGCTAAGTTTATTCCCCTTTTATTACATGCAAGATACAGTGTGGGTTGAAGAAACCTAAAGGCCCCTAAATTGTACCTCTGTGGCTTGTTTTATTCCTTACTGTTTTACCCCAAATACATAATTTAAAATGCTGAGTGAATATTGAAACCAAGAGAAACATGTTAAATTAGAGAAATATCTTGACAATCTGACAGACCAAAGTGAAAGTACAATTGTAAGATGTACAAATGGAAAGAAACAGTAAGATCCAAAGAGGATCAATGAATATCATATATCAAGGGTAGCTTGCTTATTTATTTGAAACCATTCTTGATGTTTTAAATATGTATTCTGTTTAAGAGGAATAGGAACAGATAGCACAGAAGTGATATAAAATTTTCATGACTGCTTGTGCCCGGAATTGCTTTTAAATTGAATCTACGTTATACAGTACTTTGCTCTTTTTGGGAAGTTTTTAATGAAGTTTATATGTGGATTCCTGTATAGTGGGCAAAGGTTTTTCTTGTTACCCTCTCCTTTCTTAACTGACAGTGCTAGGAGCTGAACCACAAAACACTTAACAACTTTTCCTTGGTAATTACGGTCTTTCATTTTCCTTGGCAGAAAGCCCTGCTCTAAGGTAGTGGGTGCTGGTTGTCTTTCTTTTCACTGGCCTGAATGCCAGTGTTTAAGCTATCCATTAATTCTGTATAATTTCTTAACAATTGGAGTATTCAGACATTTTTTTTTAAAAAAATGAATACTTAAAAATGTATATGGTGCAAACAAACACCAATGCCTAGACTAGGGGTGTCAAACGCAAGGCCTGGGGGCCGAATCCAGCCCATGTGGTACTTAAATCTGGTCCATGGGGCTGCCCTGGGAACAGCAAAGGACCAGCCCACAGTGCTTCTGCCAGCAAAAAAGGCTCCTGAGGTCTGTTTTCAGCTGCCACAGCCTCCTGCAATGCTCTGCCAGTGAAAACAGAGTTTGGGAGGGCCGCCATAGGTTCCCACAGCACGAGTGATGTCAAGCTGGCGACGCCCACCCCAGCCATGCCTGCTGCAGCTATGCCCAGCCTGCTCCCTCGAGGTCAAACACAACCCTGATGCAGCCCTCAATGAAATTAAGTTTGACAACCCTTGTCTAGACAGATTTTATCAGCGATCATTTTTATATTGTCTGAACACTTCCAATTATTAAGTAATGTACATGCATACACATGTGTATGTATGTATGTGTATATTCCATTTACAACAACACAAAGATTGGAACTCCAGCCTGAAGATGGTGAATGTGATTTCACCGAAACGTCGCATAGACATGCAAAACATTACACAGGGCAAAACCCGAACTCAGAACAATCTACATATATATATATATATATATATATATATATATATATATATATATATATATATATATATATATATATATATATGTGAATGATGAGGCAGCAGCCATCTCGATCACCGAAACATAAAACTTTAATAAAACAACTTAGCTTTCGTTAGCGTGCTGCTAACTTCGTCAGAGTATTAAAATGCCATGGGAGACAATCACATTTATAAAGCATATATATATATATATATATATATATATATATATATAGTTCTGAGTTCGGGTTTTGCCCCGTGTAATATTTTAATATTGCAAAACCCGAACTCAGAACAATCTACATACATATACCCGTGAAAATCTACGAAAACAAATATATATATATATATATATATATATATATATATATATATATATATATATCACATGTTTTTTTGCTGAATTTGAAAATTAAGGGAGACTAGGATAGATCTATTTCGGCCTTATTTTGGCCTCATCAGCTAGCCATACCCACTGGGACTTGAACCTGCAACCTTTGCCTTGTAAGGCAGAGAATTATCCTCTAGGCTATAGTATCCAATCCCTTCAGCTCTGCACCAGGGAAGGGTTACATATTTTGTCTCGAATCACCCTGGTGTATCGAAGGAACATCACAGCTCCTTATTTGCCTCTCGGCCCAACCCAGGGCCATTTCCAAGGCAGTTAATTTTATTGATAGCCGACAATTCTATCTATATGTGTCACATGTTTTTTTGCTGAATTTGAAAATTAAGGGAGACTAGGATAGATCTATTTCGGCCTTATTTTCGCCTCATCAGCTAGCCATACCCACTGGGACTTGAACCTGCAACCTTTGCCTTGTAAGGCAGAGAATTATCCTCTAGGCCAGTGTTTCCCAACCTTTTTTGAGCAGCGGCACATTATTCATATTTACAAAATCCTGGGGAACATTGAGCGGGGGGAGGGGGGCTAAAAAAGGTTTGGACAAAAAAATCTCTCTCTTCCTCCCTTTCGCTCTATTTCTGTCTCTCTCCCTCTTTCTCTCTCTTCCTTCCTTCCTCTTTCTTTCCCTCTCTCTCTCCATTCCTGTTTCTCCCTTCCTTCATCTCTTTTTTGCTCTCTTTCTCTCTCCCTCCTTCCCTACTCTTTCTCTCTCTTGCTTTCTCTCTCTCTCTCTTGCTGTCTTTCTCTCTCTTTCTCTCCCCCACTCTCTCCCTCTCTCTTTCTCTCTCTCTCTCTCTTTTGCTTTCTCTCCCCCCTCTCCCTTTCTTTCTCTCTCCCCCTCTCTTGCTATCTCTTTCTCTCTCTTTCTCTCTCTCTCTTTCTCTCTCTCCCTCTTGCTATCTCTCTCTTTCTCTCTCTTTCTCGTACACTGAGCTTCCTTCTTCGCGGCACACCTGACCATGTCTCACGGCACACTAGTGTGCGACGGCACACTTGTTGGGAAACACTGCTCTAGGCTACAGTATATATATCTCTCTCTATATATATACATATCTATATTAGTAAACTTTTTATTTTTTTATTCATCAGGTGGATGTACATTGAAAAATAAATCTGCCCAGTCTTTGGAATACTGTGCTAAACTACTCGGCTTGGATCAGGATGATCTCCGTGTGAGTTTAACCACCAGAGTCATGTTGACAACAGCAGGGGGCACCAAAGGGACAGTCATCAAGTAAGTTACAAGGGAACAAGCAAGACTTTCATGCTATCTATCCTCACCAGGTTTGCTATGACTTTTGCACCTAAAGTTGTAAATATCAATTCTAAAATACCTTCTTAGAGCTGTTTTGGAATTATTAAGAGTGTAAAAGAAGGGAAAGTCCGTCCCCCCCCCCCGTTTGTGCCATAAGGTAAATTGGTGTTTCTCCCCCCCCCCCTTAGAGTAATATAATATCTGTCACCATGTAAATTTTTTCCTTTCATCCCAGCATGCGAGGGAAAAATGTACTTTGCATAATAACAATAAGGATGTTTTTTTACCTGTTAATACTAAGCTGTCAAGTATTAGTAGAAGTGAAAATGTCTCATGATGGGGCTCAGCTCAGCTTGAATCCATATCTATGTTGCAATAATAGTTTAAAAGCAAAGAACAAACGTGAATTTTATGTTAAGAGTTATTTTGCAAATAACTTGTAAACATGCAAATAATCTACAGAACTATCCTGCTGTCAGGCTTCCTGAATGGTGAGCTACTCTTAATGGACCACAGGGTCCATTATCTTATAAGAGTAATAATTTTGTGACAGAATCTTTTATTCCTTTAAGCATACCAAATTTGGCTGAAGGGGTTTTGGTGCATCTTTCAGATTTCATTTTTTTGATCTTTGTGTTCTACTGTATTACCTCTTGCTACAAAACAATAGCATTTGTATCTCCCATAACTATCTCATTTTAGCTTTTGGTTGAGAATGTTACTACTACTACTACTAATAATTTATTAGATTTGTATGCCACCCCACTCCGAAAACTCAGGGCGGCTCACAACAATCATAAACAATGTACAAATCTAATGTTTAAAACATAATTTAAAAACCCTTGTAATAAAATAATCACACAACCCAATCAAAACATACATAAATCAAGTAGTTAGTGGAGGTGTCAATTTCCCCATGCCTGGCAGCACAAGTGAGTTTTCAACAACTTATGAAAGGCAAGGAGAGTGGGGGCAGTTCTGATCTCCAGGGAGAGTTGGTTCCAAAGGGCTGGGGCCGCCACAGAGAAGGCTCTTCCCCTGGGCCCTGCCAGACAACATTGCTTAGTCGACGGGACCCGGAGAAGGCCAATTCTGTGGGACCTAATTGGCTGTTGGGATTCGTGTGGCAGAAGACGGTCCCGGAGGGAGTGGGTGGAGTCTTAACTAGGGCTTAATTTTCAGGGTAGGGCTTATATTAGGCACACATATAAAAATCAAGGTAGGACTTATTTTCGAGATAGATCATAATTTTCGGGCAAAATTATAGCTATGACTGAGAATTAGGAGTGAACGTACCTTTCCAGTGCTGCATTCTTTTAGCAGTGACCCCTATTTGAAGTGTCCATATTTCTTGATAAATGTTCCATGTTTCGTTTAGCTACCAATCTTCGTTAACAAACCTGTAAAAGTGAATTTCAAGAGAAACAACTGTAAGTCACATGAGTAGGCCTTGCTTTCTCTAAACTGCACCTCCCATAATGGGAGCTCTATAATTATACTTTATTATTCATGTCAGTAAACACAAAACAGAAATTTCTGTTATATTTGCCTCATGCTAAGATTCTTTTGTTTTGCTCTTTTCAAAACAGCCCACGGTTTAAAATCTTTTTAAGTTGGAAACAATGGTACTGAAACCTGAGTTAGACTGAATTGAACCTAGTCTTGCAGTTACATACTGCTAAACATTTTAAGGTTCTCATGTTGATTTGAGAACAATGATTATTTTTCTGCAAATAGTGTGCAAACAGTTAATTTCATGGTTGCACTCACAATCTACAGTTGGCAATTTTCATAGAACAGATAATAATTATAATTTATTAGATTTGTATGCCACCCCTCTCCGAGGACTTGGAGCGGATATCTGTGGTTGCTTCTACATTTATTTATTTTATTTTAATAAACTGTTAAAAAAGTGCTATTGCTAACATGTTGTAAGCTGCCCTGAGACTAAGGAGAAGGGCAGCATAAAAATTGAATGAATGAATGAATGAATGAATGAATGAATGAATGAATTTATTTATTTATTTATTTATTTATTTATTTATTTATTTATTTATTTATTTATTTATTTATTTATTTATTTTGTCCAATACACAATACACATTGAAGAGAACAGACAAGCAGTAATATATATAAAGAGAAGGATAGAAGAAAAGATATAAACATAGAGGGGAAGATTTATGAAAGGAAGAAAAGATAAAGGAGATAAAGGAGAGACAATTGGACAGGGGACGGAAGGCACAGTAGTGCACTTATACATGTATCACTAAAACTACTTGTTAGCTACTAAAATGTTTCTTCTGTTTTAAATTTTATCTATTATTTAATGTTCAATTAAAGTGAGTCAAATGCCTTATTTAAAAGATTGACCATTGGCATGAACTTTGAGGATTACACTGCTGAGCTTTTAAATGCCCCAGAAGGAGTATAGAAAAGAACCTTCTCTCTATTTTTAAATTAAGATTCTGTCAATGCCTATTACCATAAGATAAATCAAGAGATTATGCATTAAAGCTATTTGTACTCTAATGAAATTCAGTTGTAGCCATTTTCTAGTAATAAGAGCTTTTACTTCCTTGACCTCTTATGTTCACTAATAGGGAGGGAGCACTGGGTCCATCATATCATGTTACTATTTCATAATTAGTTAAGTAAGTACGTTATTTTTAAATACACTTCATCAAGTTAGAAAAGACAGGCTGTCTTTGGCTCTTAATGCTGACAGTTGCCTTACAAGCTTTTTTACACTTCCTCTCCGCACTGACCCAGAGAACAGCACACCCAGAGTTCAGCTTTCCTCAGACTATGTCAGCACATCAGTTCAAATAGGATTGTGCTTTTCAGTAAGCAGGGCTGAAGGTGACTGAAACAGTTCAGACTGCCATCCTGAAAGGAGGGAAGGGCAGGGGGGGGAAAAGTTGATGATTTTTTTTACTTTTGGTTTAGGGCAATGCTTCCCAAATCTGGGCACGTTACCCACAATTTTGGTAAAAGTGGTTTTTCTTTAGTTACCTAATTGCAGCAGGGATATTTAAGCTGACTTGTTTTACCTACATTGGGTACAAAGGATTTTTTGATAAGAGATTTTCAGTAACAAAGTTAGGGAAGCACTGGTTTAGGGCATAAAAGTAAGGCTGAACCAAATATGTTCTCATCTAAGTGTATTATTTCCTCAGGGTTAAGGTTTCAAGCATATTGAACCTTTTTTGTACTCCTTAGTTAGTTAGTTGGGGGAAAGATCAAAAGCAACATGAGAAAATATTATTTTACTGAAAGAGTAGTAGATCCTTGGAACAAACTTCCAGCAGACATGGTAGATAAATCCACAGTAACTGAATTTAAACATGCCTGGGATAAACATACTGTATATCCAACCTAAGATAAAATACAGAAAATAGTATAAGGGCAGACTAGATGGACTATGAGGTCTTTTTCTGCCGTCAGACTTCTATGTTTCTCTCTGTTGCAGAGAAGAAGAAAGAAAGCATAGCATAGATTAGAGCTTCTTTCATTTCTGGGATTTAGGAAGCAGCAATGCCTTTTCTGAACCTTTTGTAACCTTAATTGCCTGCCCTTTGGGTGTTACCTTTTCTCTCAGAGATCCAGCTCGCCATAGTATATAGTGACTTTAGCACAGGGATGTCAAACGGACACCGTCAGAGCATTGTCATGTGATGTATCAGGGCTCCCCCCCTTTCGCTAAACTGGGTGTGAGCATGGCCAGCGCATGGCACATCCAGCCCATGGGCTGGGAGTTTGACCGCTCTGCTTTAGCACATGGCCCCAGTGAACTTAATTCAGAAGGAAGCAGTATTATCTGAATAGGCACCGATTTAACCTAATTTCACTTCATTGGCATGGTCAAATGTGAAACCTTAATTGCTATACATAAGTAGTCTATGACATACGGACGTAATTGGGAACAGAACTTCTATCAGAAAACAAGGTGGTTGTTGACTGAGACACATCCAATTGTACAGCTGTTTTTTGTGGGGAGGTTTGCTGCAGGTCATAAGCAAATCATTGTATCCATTAAGTGATCCCATGCAGTGAAGGGCTACCAAAACTTTTACAACCACACTGTGGGCGTGGCTTATGCATTTTCTTTCAACATCTTTCTGTCCAAATTGGGTGCTCTGGGATGAAGCTCCATTTTTGCTACCCCACTGTGTCGTCCGTCCCCCCCCGTCCGGGCCGCAGCCCACCCCAGATCACATGATTGCTAAGGAAAGTCGTTGGCAGTTGACTTTTAAACAATAAGCGGCACTGGAAATAAAATGTAAATAAATGACCCAGAAAATAAGTGGCGATTTTAAATAAACGGCTTAAATTTATGATAGTTGCAATATCCTGGCATAGTGTGATCACCACTTTCTCAGCAAGCAGTTGCATTTGATCATGTGACCATAAGTACACAGTAATGATCATAGTGTGAGGAGTGGTTGTTAGTCACTTTTTTAGGTACCATTGTAATGTCAAATGGTCACTAAACACATGGTTGTAAGTGGATGGCTACTGTAATGTGCTCATCAAAAACAATGTAAGCTTGAAAACAAATAGTGTGGGCTCAGCAGGCTGTTAGAACTGAAAATATAAGTGAACTGACCCCTGGCAGTAATCTTTTATGGGTCTCCTGGAAGCATTCTGGAAACCCTTCAAGGTGCGTTTGAAAATATTATCCAGGAAACATTTACCTCATCACCTCGGGGCTCGATTACTGTAATGCTCTCTACATGGGGCTACCTTTGAAAAGTGCTCGGAAACTTCAGATCGTGCAGAATGCAGCTGCGAGAGCAATCATGGGTTTCCCAAGATATGCCCATGTTACACCAACACTCCGCAGTCTGCATTGGTTGCCGATCAATTTCCGGTCACAATTCATAGTGTTGGTCATCACCTATAAAGCCCTTCATGGCACCGGACCAGGGTATCTACGAGACCGTCTTCTGCCGCACGAATCCCAGCGACCGGTTAGGTCCCACAAAGTGGGCCTTCTCCAGGTCCCGTCAACAAAACAATGTCGTTTGGCGGGCCCCAGGGGAAGAGCCTTCTCTGTGGCGGCCCCGGCCCTCTGGAACCAACTCCCCCTGGAGATTAGAATTGCCCCCACCCTCCTCACCTTTCGTAAGCTCCTTAAAACCCACCTCTGCCGTCAGGCATGGGGGAACTGAGATATTCTTTCCCCCTAGGCCTTTACAATTTATGCATGGTATGTTTGTTTGTATGTATGTTTGGTTTTACAAATAAGGGTTTTTTAATTGTTTTAGTATTAGTTTTTAGTATTGGATTTACATGATGTTTTGTTAGCCGCCCCGAGTCTACGGAGAGGGGCAGCATACAAATCCAATAAATAATAATAATAATAATAATAATTATTATTATTATTATTATTATTATTATTATTATTTACCTCAGATCTCAACGGAACTCTTTTGGCACAGTGTATCTTTCCAGCTATTTCTTCCTATTCTTTCAAATTTCTCTTCTGGATTCAGTGTTTCAGCACAAACCTTTCTGCTTCTTTTTCATGTCATTCCAATACTGCTGGTTCCATCTTTTTCTCTCTCTGAAACTTTTACCTCATCTGAGGTAAACTGATGTGAACTGAAATCCTTGTGGGATTATGCATCTCAAAATTTCTGTCTTGGCAATGACGTCTTAATGTCACATGCTATTGCATCTGTATGGTTTATTTTTAAAAACTTTTTCTTTAAAAAGCCTCATTTCATCTTATATAATTAGTTTCAGAGAATTTTTTTTAAAAAAATAAAATAAATGACATTCAAAAATGAAAAAAAAGAAAGAATGTCCTTGAAAATAAATGGTACTTTTCATGGCACTGAAATACTATTTCAACGTTGCAGAAAAATCAGCAAAATCAGCATTGCAGAATAAATTTAGTATCATTATTACTGAAAAATCATGCTAATGCTAGGAGATATAACAGTGACTAACGTATCATTTTCTGCTATTTTTAAGTTTTCATAAAAAAGAATGATTTTATTTGATTTCCAGGGAAGTTAGAAGTAAAATGAGCAACTTTAAAAAAAGAGGGGAAAAAATTATGTTTCTTCCCTCTGAGTGGCCTTGATAAGTTGCATGTAGTCTTCCCCCCCTCTTCTTCCAGATAGATAGATAGGCAGGCAGGCAGGCAGGCAGGCAGGCAGGCAGGCAGGCAGGCAGACAGACAAATGATTGTCCAGTCTCTTCTTAAAATCTTCCAGTGTTGGAGTATCCACAAGTCATCCAAGATAGTGTGAACTTGCATGGCTGACTTTAGATACCACACTTTGCTTCTTTCTATGTTATAGAGCTCCAGATTATGATATCACACACGCTAACAAACTAACCTCACTACTAACGTGGGCAAGCTCCCACCCTCATCCTCTTATATTTCTTGGAGACTTAAACCTTCCACATATAAACGAATGTTCCAGTGAACCCATACATTCAACCCTTTACAATGCCATTACTAGCCTAGGACTAGATCAACTAGTTACTAATAACACTAGACTTAACAATTGTCTTGACGTCATCTTCTGCAACAGTCTACACTCAATTTATGGACTACAAATAAAAGAACCCTTTTCTAACAGTGACCATAGCATGATTGACTTTTACCTAAACATACACCCTCACAAAAACCATCTTAACGAAAGGACACCCAACTATAACTTCAAAAAAAATTACGACCTCATTGAAGCCTACCTCTCACCTCTCGACTGGCACACAATTTTTTGATTCTGTGGTTTCTACTCCTAACCCCAAAACCTTTAACATTAGACTATCTACAATTGATCTCTCCTCCTTTCTAAGAGGTCTGTAAGGGGTGTGCATAAGCGCACCATTGTGCCTACCGTCCCTGTCCTATTGTCTACTTTTTATCATTATTTATCTAATGTTTAATTTGTACAAATTACCACCCTATAACTGTTTGACAAATAAATAAATAAAAATAAATAAAAAATAAATAAAATAAATAGCTAATGTGGCATTGATACTTTTACTGGTCATAAAACCAGCAGACCTCTTTCGTTATATGGACTTCTCCTATATTCAATTCTCTGAATCTAACTGGACCAATTTTGGCCTGAACTAATTCAGACATCCAGAATGAATCAAACGTATTTTCAAAATCGATTGGGACACTCAATTCAATCTGATTTGCTCACCTTTAATATGTTACCCTCTGCATATAGCATACTTCCAGTTGTATGATTGTCTTTATGCTCTGGTGAACAATTTGGTATTGTTTATTCTGTTTTATTATTTTTTTCTGTATTCTTATTATATAGGAATCAGGAACTTGGTTGACGAATGTTATGGCCATTTTGCTGCTCTCTGACATATTTTTAAGGTTTCTTAGGTTGGTGCCTAAGAAAACAAGACTTTCCATTAGCTTCTCATGGAATTCTTCCCTTGTAGTTTCACTGTTTTACTTCTGGTGTTTAGGAGGAAGTTTGTCACCTGCCAAAGCTTTTATTGCAGGAATCCCCTATGGTTATATTTAATGCTGTTTCTATCAAATATTTATTTAAATTTTGACCATATTATTGTAATCTCCCTTATTGTCCCCACAAATATGGAACAAATTGATAGTAATTATAATACTTTTCTCCTCCTCCAGGGTTCCATTAAAAGTAGAACAAGCAAATAATGCACGTGATGCTTTGGCAAAAACTGTCTATAGTCATCTCTTTGACCATGTGGTCAACAGGGTAAATCAATGTTTCCCATTTGAGACATCGTCGTTTTTCATTGGTGTTCTGGATATTGCAGGTTTTGGTAAGTGTTTTATCTTTTAACTATTCAGACTGTGTGCTTTTCATGTTTCTCATTTCTTACAACAAGAAATCCTAGACATGGAATGACAAAATTTGAGAGCCAATTGTATGCAGTGTTCCCTCTAATTTTTTTTTGGGGGGGGGGGGCGGAAAAGTATAGTGTCTGAGCGGCAGTCCCTTCGGGACTGGGCGGCACAGAAATAATAAACAAACAAACAAACAAACAAAAAACCCACCCTGTTTTGCCTCAGAGAATTTCAAAATAAAATACTGTACTGTGTGTCTATAACAGTGAGCTCATAATAGGGCAACTCTATCAATATCAAAATGCCACTTAAATAGTTGAGCTAGTTTCAAACTAGATTTTGATTTTCTTTCTCTCTTCCTTACTCCCATTCTTTTTCTTTCTCTTTTCCTTCCTCTCTTTTTTCTATCTGTTTCTCTCTCTTCCTCTCTTCCTCTCTCTCTCCTTCCCTCTCACTCTTTCCATCTCGGCTTCTGGGCAGGTTTGGAAAACTCTGAGTTGATGATGATTTTTAAGTGAGTGATTGCTCACTGCTCAGCTTAGAGGGAACTATGATTGTATGTAGCAATTAAAATATTAGTGCAGGATTAGAAATCAGAAGACCATGAGTTCTAGTCCTCCCAAAGGAATCTGGGTTACTTTGGACTTGTCTCTCTCTCTCTCTTAGCCCTGCCATCCACATAGGGTTGTAGTTGAGGTGGCAATAGGACTGAAGAGCATTATATACAATATCTTGAGATCTGCAAATGATGCTGGGGTACTAATCTAATAATAATAAAAATGATAATGATTTGTCCAAAATTACTTGACTTAAAATGTGAATCTGACATGCACTTCGTAGCCAGCCAAACTCATCAGATCACAAATTCCTAGATATTTTAGAGATATTTTCTTAAGCCCACTTTATTTATTTTTTAATCTGCTCTAAAAGAAATGCACTTGAGAACAACATTGTGAGCAAAATAGGCACCCCAGTTCTTTCAACGTCTGCAGCCAACGGCCTCCTTAATATACACTGTTATCAGTGGCTGGGAAATTAGTCGGCTTTTTTCTGCTATTGGTTTCGCCACTATGAAATCAGACTGTTGGACTAGATGGGCAAGGAGTCTGTTCCAGCAGAGCTTATTTGCATACACTTATTTTTGTTTTGTTGTGTGTTGCTTATTGTCTGAACATTTTAAGCCTTGTAGAATTTCAAGGTATTGGCCAATAGCTCTAATAAAGAATCCATTCATTCATGCTTCTCATTAAGGCTTTTCCCCCCCAGCAAATATTTGAAAATGAGGGAAAGTATTCTTTCACATCATGTGAATGCTATATGCATATGTCCATGTCTCTCCAGCACTCTGTGGGCTGCATTGGCTACCAATTGATTTCTGGATGAAATTCAAAGTGTTGGTTATGACCTATAAACCCCAAATGGCACTGGACCAAATTACTGATGGGACTGCCTCCTGCCGCATGAGCTCCAGCGACTGGTCAGGTCTCACAGAGTTGACCTTTTCCAGGTCCTGTCAGCTAGACAATGTTGTTTGGCGGGGCCTAGGGGAAGAGCCTTCTCTGTGGGGGCCTCGGCTCTCTTGAATCAGCTCCCCCCAGAGATTCACCGTGCCCCTACCCGCCTCGCCTTCCGCAAGAATCCGAAGACTCACTTGTGGCACCAGGCTTGGGGCCATTAGACTCTAGCCCCTGGCCAATGAATGAAATATATGTTTGCTAGTTTGGAATGGGAATGATTGATTTTTAAAAAAAATGAAATTGGGGTTTTTAGATTAGCTAGTTTTTAAATTTAATTGGATTCAGGACACTTTGTATTAGCTAGTTTTTAAATTTAATTGGATTCAGGACACTTTATATTGTTTTTTATATGTTGTAAGCCACCCCGAGTCCTCAGAGTGATCCCCCGAGTTTCGCGATCCCGATCATTGCGAATCGCTATATCGTGATTTTTCCACCCGATGACGTCACTCCCTTCCTTTCTCATCTTTCTTTCTCTCTCTCTTTCTCTATCTTGCTTCTTCCTCTCTCACACTCTCTTCCTCCCTCTCTCATCTCTTTCTTTCCTTCTCTCTATTTCTCTATCTCTCCCCCTCTTGCTCTCCAGCGATGGGGAAACCCCATCTTCGGCTCCTCGCTGCTGCGGCGCTGCAAGCGAGCAGCCGGGCGGGCGGGCGAACGGGCAAGCGGCAAGCGATCTTGGGGTTTCCCCGTTGCCTGGGCAATGGGGAAACCCCATCTTCGGCTTCTCGCTGGTGCGGCGCTGCAAGCGAGCAGCCGGGCGGGCGGGCGAACGGGCAAGGGGCAAGCGATCTCGGGGTTTCCCCATTGCCTGGGTAACGGGGAAACCCCATCTTTGGCTCCTCGCTGCTGCCGCGCTGCGGAGCAGATCAGCTGTTGGGCGGCCGAAGGGGTCTTCCCCGCCGCCCACACACAAACTCCACCATCTGCGCATGTGCGGCCATGGAAAACAGGACGCGCATGCGCAGATGGTGTTTTTACTTCAGGCTGGTGTTTCTGTCCTTGTTCTAAGGCGAACACTTATATATATATATATATATATATATATATATATATATATATATGTCACATGTTTAAGCTGAATTTGAAAATTAATATATATATATATATATATATATATATATATCAATCAATCAATCAATCAAATAAATCAATCAAATAAATAAATATGCCACCATGAAGATGTGAATTTGACACCCCTGCTCTAGATCTACCTTCTGCCTGCCTCAGTGTAGAAGGCAGTGTACAATGGATCATGACATGATACCTCTAAAGCTATTCACCATTTTGTTTTGCAGAATACTTTGAACATAACAGCTTTGAACAGTTCTGCATTAATTACTGTAATGAGAAGCTACAGCAATTCTTTAATGAAAGGATCCTTAAAGAGGTAATGTATAACATGCCAAGCTATCTGGAGGTTCAGGAAAGAAACCAGATATGCTGTCCTAAAATTGTGTTGATTTTTCTCTTAATCTTGATCAGCTTCACATATTACCTACACTACAGCAATGTCAGAAGCTAATTCATTGACCCTCACAAAACCCAGTCATCTTCAGAATAATCTCACATGGCATGCTGGTCTATCCAGGACTTGACACTAAAACACATGCTGTATCTTGTGACATTCACAACTTAGCTTGGTTTTCAGCTAGGTCCAGTTTGGACAAAGATATACGCCGCAATTGACTTCTCCCTGGCAATGAGAAGATGAGAGAGACTTTTATAGCTGTGGGATTAAAACTTCTAGCTTCTTCCTTCCCTAATTTATGGATACTTGGCAGAGCTTAATATCCTGGGTGGCTTTGAAGACAAGTGGCTGTCCTGTTTTTACATAATGGCCATCTTCAGCCTTGAAATCATTGGTTCTGGTTTCAGTCATTTACAGCACAGTTCTTGCAGTATTCTTTTTCCTTGTACGTGGAGACTTGAAAATTCTTATGTGAACACTTGTTGAGGATTTATGTCTCAATTGGTGTCATTATTATCCAGAGGCATTTAGAGCACGCGTGGCATGGTTGCAAAGTCCTTGAAAACGACAATATTCTAGTATACACTATAGCAGGGAATGCTATGTTGCTATGTACACTGCTAAAAAAAAATAAAGGGAATACTTAAACAACACAACGTAACTCCAAGTAAATCAAATTTCTGTGAAATCAAACTGTCCACTTAGGAAGCAACACTGATTGACAATCAATTTCACATGCTCTTGTGCACATTCAACTTTGTACAGAACAAAGTATTCAATGAGAATATTTCATTCATTCAAATCTAGGATGTGTTATTTGAGTTTTCCCTTTATTTTTTTGAGCAGTATATTATACACAGTAGTCCCTCACCTATCGCTGGTGTTACGTTCCAGACCTGGCCGCGATAGGTGAAATCCGCGATGGGGAATTTATCGACTGATAGTACTTATTTAAGTATTTATATTGTAATTGTTTGATAAGTTTTCATTGTTTTAAGTGTTTATAAACCCTTCCCACACAGTATTTATTTTAGATACAGTATTTAAATACAGTAGTTACAATTTTAGATATTTTTTTTTGTGAAAAACCTGCCGATCGAGTTCGGCGGGCTGTTTAAATCTGCCGATCGACTTCTTCAGAAACCCGCGATGAAGTGAAGCCGCAGTAGGTGAAGCGCGGTATAGCGAGGGACTACTGTAATTAATACTGAAAAAGATCTACTTTATTCATATCTCTGAGCATCGAATGAAGGCAGAGTGTTAATGGTCCCTAATGTCCAGAGAAGAATAAACATATCAGACAGAAATATGTATGGCTTCATGAAAATATAGGCTTTTCTTTAAGAAGCATAAGGACTTAAAAAAAACCTTTATGACTTTCAAAAACAAAAGATTAAAAAAGTAAACAGATGAGAAAAAAAAATCTAAAGAAAAAAGCTAAGAAAAAGAAAAAAAGAAAAACCAAAAAAGAGAGAAGATAGAGGAGCAAAATAAAAAAATAAGAAAAATAGAAAAATAATGTCAGACTTTCTTTTGTACAGATATGGATTTAAAAAAAAACACACACAAGAAGCTTGAGTTTTTTTGAAAGAAGTTCCAGCTATTTCAGTTCTGGAGTTTTATGTTCCCAAAGTCAAATTGCTTACCACACTAAAATACCTCATTACAGCTTCAGAATGACAAGTTCTTTTTGAGTGGGATCAGCTTCATTGGAAATAAGTCACATTGAGTCAGAAGAATAGCGGTGTCATTAATGGAATCTGACATTTCAGGCATGGGTGCTTAGCCCCATTGTAGGTGATATGATCAGACAGGCTATTATAATTCTGTATTTCTTACAGGAACAAGAACTTTATCAAAAAGAAGGTTTAGGTGTTAATGAAGTACATTATGTGGATAACCAGGACTGTATAGGTATGTAAGTTGGGATAAGGTTTATATGTAAAAACTCTATTGATTATGGCTTCTGTATGGCTATGTAGAACTATATCTGGTTTGGGTTTTCTTTCTTATTCTTTAAAACAATTCGAAACAATGATTTGGGGAAATGTTATCTTTCCCCAGGTTAAATTACTTTGAACGAAAATACTGTTATTTATACCTTCTGGATTTAACAAAAAATCTATATTTTGTGGCTGGAATGGTCAGTGAAGAGAAACTGCAGAAAAGTATTTTTTAAGTTTGGATGGAAACATTTTCACGTTTCAACTTGAATCTTACCACTAAAATGGCTTCGATTCACCAGGACAAAATTTGTAGCTGGTTAATTAGCCTGGACCATTCCTCTCAGTAATAGAGAGTTCATTTTAGAATGTATTAAACACTGGTTAGCGAGACAAGCCATATTTTCACAGCCTTAAAAGTCATGTTTACATGAAGAAAAATGAACTGAAAGGTTCACTTGCTTTGATAACGATGTTCTTTCAGGTAGAAGGCAGAAAAAAAGCTTACTTTTTATGACTTTCTACCTATAGCCCCAGCTGTATTTCCCATTGTTCTTCCCCCAGACCTTCCAAAACATACATTTTTGTGACAAAGTAGGCGTCAAGTTCAAGAATGATGTTATTTAGTGGGATCTGAGAAGTGTGCCTTCTCCCTTTCTGTGTCTACTCTGTGGAACAAAACACCTGTTTGAGCTTTGGATGTCTCTATCCCTGTTAGATTTCATATAATTTAATAATTAAATACATTTATATGGCCATACATTATATAGAATATAGAATAAGAAATGGAAGGGACCTTGGAGGTCTTCTAGTGACTAGTCCAATCCCCTATACCATTTCAGATAAATGGTTTTCCAGTTTCTTCTTAAAAACTTACAGTGTTGGAGCATTCATAGAACATTCATTCTGGAGGCAAGCTTGTTCCACTGATTAATTGTACCCACCCTGCTGTGCTTTTAATGAATATTTGTAAGTGCCTTTGAATAACAGTCGAAAGATGGGTATTGAATCATAACAGTACACTAGTATGATGGTAACTTTGTTTAAACTGCAGCCACTCCAGTAACTTGCAATCACTCGCATTTTAAATAATTTAATTTTGAATAGTCATGCCTCTATCTCTCTTGTGAGGCCGAGATTTCTATGGGATATAGAAAGTATAACATTAATAGGTTATATATAAGTATTTTCTTATTTGATTAAGTTAGATTTATGTCATTACATATTATTTATGAAATAGCCTGATGGGTTTTTAAATCATTTAAACAGATTTGATTGAAGGAAAATTGATAGGAATTCTTGATATTTTGGATGAAGAAAACCGTCTTCCGCAGCCAAGCGATCAACATTTTGCTTCAGTGATTCATCAGAAACAAAAACAACATTTCAGGCTATCAGTAAGTTTATTTTTTTTTCAATTTGGATTGGTGGCTCCCCAGATGAATAAACTTATATAAACAACTGTTTTGGCTGAGATTGGCTTGTTTCCTTACTGCATTCTATCAGCTTCCCTTTGACTCAGATGTACACATTCCAAGGATTGCATACCTATCTTGTGATCCCAGAAAAAGACTATGCTTTCTTTAAGGAGCTAAAGATAAGTGAACCCACACAAAAGCAAATATTTGATTCAAAACCAGATGGCTACCCTTCACTAATAGAGAGGATGACTATGGTAGGGAGATGGTGAAAGTGGAAAGTGAGTTCAGTTTAACGAAGTCCCTGAAATAAATAATTTTGCAAGGTCTTGATGACCATACCATTCTAGTTAGGAAATTGCTTGCTTAGTTGCATTCATTGCCACAGTTCCTAAAATAAAACTTGTGACAAGTTCTTTACATATACCAATATGGCACAAGAGTGTGATGCCAATCATGTTGTGTTAAAGTGTAGATTGTCATTTTTCAACCAGAATAACACCAAAGTTTGGGCCAGTGTTTTTTAAAAACTTTTTTAGCTTTATAATTTGTGGACTTCAGTTCCTGGTAATAACCACATAGAAATCCACCTTCAATCAGGGAAACACCATAAGTTATTTTGGGCCAGTCTAATCTTCCTTACTTTTGGGTGGCCTTGGGCTTAAAACAAAGAGGAACCCCCTCAATCTTGAATCCCTGGAGAAGAGATGGAATATCAGTCTAAATATCAGATAAGAAGAAATACAATTTGGAGTCTGTATGGACATTCTTTCCAGTGAGAAATATTTGGGATAGAACTTTTCTCTGTTTGTAGGAAAAAATATTTGGATGTGTAGTGGTTAAGGAAGGAGGAGTTTGAGATTCAAGTCCATCCTTATTGGATGACTTTTAGCTGGCCATTCTCTCTCAGTCTAGTGACTCTAGTCTAACACAGAGAGCTATTGTGACATTTAAATGAAAGGAGAGTCCCATGTAAGTGATGCTGAGCTGCTTGACCAAAAAGCAGGATAGAAGTCCAGTGCATCAGCAATAAATAAATCTTTATTTGAAAAGGCTGTGACCAAACATTGAAAGGCCCTACATCTTTATGTCTAAAAATGTCATCATTGAATACAAACTGCAAAATCCATTGTGGATTAGGTGAAATTACTTTTTTAAAAAAAGTGAGCTAGATGTGATCCTTTAGGATCTTTGTATCCCTACTTTCAACTAAATGGCAGGAAACAGCAATTGTGATGGCAATGTAATTATCATTATCTATTACAAATGCTGGCTGGGGAATTCTGAGAGTTGCCAAGGTTGGGAAACAGTGCTCTATAGGGTTGCTTTCAAAAGATTCACTAGAAGTTATATGTACACTAAAATGTGGGCGCAACTGATGACTTGAGTCAATGACGGTATAGTTGATTTTGAATTAATTCCAGTGACTTATTTCTAAATTCAGTTAAATTACTGATCTTTTTAATGCTTAGAGCCTAAACTGCGAGGGATCAGGTTATTGGAAGATCTGCCTTGTTCCACATAGATTCCTTTCCCTTTTTATGCATTCAAGCTAGGGTGATTTAACAATATTAACTAAGAGCCAATTGAAACCATTTTAACCAGTATATTATCACGGAATTACCTTGCTGCTGGATTTTCTTCACAATAAAATTTTCTTTAAGTTTCATTGGTGTTTGTTGTGAGTTCTTGCAGCCTTTTAAAAATATCTGTATACTGTATATCTTAAATTATATTTCTTTCTCATATCAGATACCCAGGAAGTCTAAATTGGCTGTTCATCGAAATATTCGTGATGATGAGGGATTTATTATCAGACATTTTGCAGGAGCAGTTTGCTATGAAACGGTAAATTAATGCTGTTGCTCATTCTTTAATTTTTTAAAAGAAAAGTGTTAATGGGGGTGGGCTGGTTGTTGTTGTCTCAAAATAAACTTTTTTACTTGGATCACTTCCATCTGTACTCAGGCTAGGAATTTTTTGTTTTTGTTTTCCATTTTTTTTGTTTTCCATTTTTTTTCAATTTACATAACAGTAAACATTTTTAACAGTACTGTGTCATATGTCTCTTACAGTTATTTACATTTATTTCTATCAATTTTGTTTCTCTGTTCTAACCAATTATATCACTTATTCCACTCCTCATAAAATTCTGTTTCTTCCTTGTCCTTCATTTCTAACATGAGCTTATACATCTTGGCACATTTTAATATCTAATGCATAATCATCTGATTGGTTGGTATATTTTCAAGTTTCCAACATTGATCATAAACAATTTGTGCTGCCATTATTATGTGTAAAACGATAACGATTTGTCATTTTTATGAATATTCTATGAATGTTTATTTTAATATAAGCTAAACTCTCCTTTTACAATGAGCATTAATATTACAGAGCAGTTTCTCTCCATAAAATATGTAGCACCATTCTGAAGGACAATCAGGAGATGCCTCTGGAAATTAATTCACAGATAAATAGGTCAGCTAAAAGCATAGACTTTTAAAGGAACTCATACTTGCTTTCTCAGGGCAAAAGGAAAATGGACAGTGTGAATCTGGAAGCCTTCCACAAATGCATGGCCATCACTATGGAGCTCCTGATTCTTACACATTTTAGTCTGTGCTCAGAAACACAGAGATAAGCTAAGAACCATCCATTCTCCAAGTAATAACATGACAGGTAGTCCTTGACTTGACAGCCATTCATTCATTCATTCATTCATTCATTTATTCATTTATTTTATTGGACTTGTATGCCACCACCACCCCTCCGTGGACTCGGGGCGCTATACAACATATATCAAAATACATAACAATAGTTTGTCCAATTAATATGCTAAAAAAGAATAATTCTTCAAATTTTAATTTTAAAACATTCACATAACATTCATTGGACAGGGGAAGGTCTAATGTCCCCAGGCCTGACAGCAAAGATGTGTTTTTAGACTCTTTCGGAAGGCAAGGAGGGTGGGGGCAGTGCAAATCTCCAGGGGGAGCTGATTCCAGAGGGCCATGCCCCCCACAGAGAAGGCTCTTCCCCTAGGTCCCACCAGCCGACATTGTTTGGTCGACTGGACCCTAAGGAGACCAACTCTGTGGGACCTCACCGGTTGCTAGGATTCGTGCAGCAGAAGGCAGTCTTGGAGATAGTCTGGTCCTATGCCATGTAGGGCTTTATAGGTCATAACCAACACTTTGAATTGTGTCCGGAAACCAATCGGCAGCCAATGCAGACTGCGGAGTGATAATGAAATATGGGCACGCCTTGGAAGGCCCATAACCGCTCGCGCGGCTGCCTTTTGGACAATTTGAAGTTTCCGAACACTCTTCAAAGGTAGTCCCATGCAGAGAGCATTGCAGTAGTCGAACCTGAAGGTGATAAGGGCATGGGTGACTGTGAGCAAAGACTCCCTGTCCAAATAGGGCCGCAACTGATGCACTGGACGAACCTGTGCAAATGTATTTAGTGACTGTTTGAAGTTACAACCACTAGAAATAAAAATACTGTTTTTTACACAACTGTTGTAGCGTCCCCATGGCCATGTGATCAAAATTTGGATACTTGGCAACTAGAAAGTATTTGTGGTCGTTGCAGAGTATCCCAGAGTCATGGGATCCCTTTGTGTGACGTCCTGACAATGGAGAAGCCAGATCCACTTAACAGCCATGTTACTAACTTAACTACTGCAGTGAGTCACTTAACAACTGTGGCCTTTATATGAGGCAAAACATGTTTAACAACTATATTGCTTGTCACGCTGAATATTGACAGCCCCAGAGACATTCAGAGTCATTCAGTAATTAAATAGTTAACTGTGTGTGTGTGTTTTATTAGGTCCTCCCACTATGATGTAAAATCCTGCCACGTCATTATACATCACATCCGTCTTTATCTTATTCTCCATTTTGATATAGTCAGTCCTGTGTTAGCAGCCATAATGTGAAGATGTATTTTTCATTTGTCTCTCATGACATATTTACTTTTCTACTTTTATAATAAAAAGAAACCTTGATTGGATAACAGATGTTTGCTCTCTCAATCAATCACTTCCAGAATGATTTAAGGTTCAAACAGACTTTAATTGCCCTCATTCTGACATTGCTTAACAACAAAAATGTTGGGCTCTATTATAGTTGTACATCGAAGACTACTTATATGTATGTAGTAGCAAATAGTTGTTTCTTTGGTTTATTGCAGGGTAAGCAAAGTTGGCTCTTCTATGACATGCGGACATCAACTCCCAGAATTCCTGAGCTAGCATGATTGGCTTAGGAATTCTGGGAGTTGAAGTCCACAAGTCATAGAAGAGCCAACTTTGCCTACCTGTGGTTTATTATAACAATTCACCAGAAACAAATAATAAAAAAAGTTAACTTTCGCTGGTAGTCATAGGGTTTTCATTATCAAGGCAATATATTTGTTCATTATGAGTAATACCATTTCAATATATAATTGTTTTAGGAAAAGTAACATTTTGGTGAAGAATACCTGAAAATATTGTACGAGTAGAACCAAGTTAATATATTGTAGCAAAAAAAATATATCAAAAAGAGTCAAACAGACCCTTTGAAAATTAACAACTTTTATTGTAAAGTTTAAGCTTTTGTGAGCGGCAGCTCACTTCATCAGATGCAGGGATTCTCTGACAGATGTAAGGTTTAATCTGGTGACACAGAGAAAAAAGGAAATCAAGACAGTGTGCTTATACAGATACAAATTATGCAAGTTAGTGCTATTGCTTTTAAAAATGCCTTACCAATTAACAAATGTATTAAAATCCTGTAGGGTTTCTTCAGGCCTTCTGAGATAGCCCCAAACCTGTTAATGCTAAGCAGTCTTCTATAGAGTGATAATATTGATGTTTATTTGTCCCAAAACTGCTACTTGAAAATAGAACTGGTCTATTCTTCCATGCTGGAAAAAAAATGCTTTTAGACAGAGTTGGTTGTTACCAATCTTTTTTTTCTCCTTAATTCCTATATATGATATATAGATAGCTCAGATCTGTGTGCTCTCCTGAGTTGACTTAAATGCTTCTGATTTTCCTCAGACCCAGTTTGTGGAGAAGAACAACGATGCTTTGCATATGTCTCTGGAGTCCCTTATATGTGAATCCAAAGATAAATTTATCCGACTACTTTTTGAGTCCAACACTAACAACAATAAGGATACTAAGCAAAAAGCAGGAAAATTAAGTTTTATCAGCGTGGGCAACAAATTCAAGGTATGGTAGCTTTATAAGACTCGCCTTAATAGTCCTATAAAGGAATCCACACATGATAGTGGATTCAGTATCATTCCACTATCATTTGTAGTATCTGAAGACCTCTTCCTTATAGTAGGGAATGTTAATGCTTTCTACAGGTTTTCTACAGACGCTACAGATTTGGGGAGCCTTGGTTTTTTGTAAACATTGCAGCTGTTACTTTGCTGGATCAGTTTGTAAAGTTCTAGTTAGTTCTTTCATGAATGCCTATCATCATTCTTTGATCAACTTTTATGACTAATGAACAAAAGAAATTGTTTCCATATTACCTTTTGTAATAACGTTCTCTCATATTTCTGATTTTTGGATTTTCCTATTGTCCCTTGACTTATTATTCCCTGTAGCTCATGGAACTATTCAAGTTCCTTTTGGAAATTTTAAACCAAAAATTCAAATGAAATTTTCCTAGGGCTTAAATCCAGCACACTTAGAAGATACAAGACCAGTGCTGGTGGACCTTTTCCCCATAGGTGTCGAAAGTGTTTGCGTGTGCGCTGTTGTGCATGTGTGAGTGCCCAAACCCATAATTCAATGCCTGGGGAGGGTAAAAACAGCCTACCCCCTCTCGCTGAAGGGCAGAAATGGCCCATTTCCCAAATTCTGGTGGGTCTTGTAGACCTGTTTTTTGCCCTCCCCAGGTATTAGAGGCTTCTCTGGAGCCTGGAGAGGGCAAAAATGCCCTCCCCCATTCCCCCGGAGGCACTCTGTAAGCCAAAAATGCCCTCCCATAGCCTCTGTGTGAGCCAAAAATCAACTGGCTAGGATGCACATGCATGCTAGCTAGAGGTATGACAAGCAGGAAGAGGGAGATTATGATTCCGCTATATAGAGTGCTGGTGAGACCACGTTTGGAATACTGTGTTCAGTTCTGGAGACCTCACCTACAAAAAGATATTGACAAAATTGAACGGGTCCAAAGACAGGCTACAAGAATGGTGGAAGGCCTTAAGCATAAAACATATCAGGAAAGACTTAATGGACTCAGTCTGTATAGTCTGGAGGACAGAAGGAAAAGGGGGGACATGATCAAAACATTTTAAAATATGTTAAAGGGTTAAATAAGGTCCAGGAGGGAAGTGTTTTTAATAGGAAAGTGAACACAAGAACAAGGGGACACAATCTGAAGTTAGTTAGGGGAAAGATCAAAAGCAACATGAGAAAATATTATTTTACTGAAAGAGTAGTGGATCCTTGGAACAAACTTCCAGCAGACGTGGTAGATAAATCCACAGTAACTGAATTTAAACATGCCTGGGATAAACATATATCCATCCTAAGATAAAATACAGAAAATAGTATAAGGGCAGACTAGATGGACCATGAGGTCTTTTTCTGCCATCAATCTTCTATGTTTCTATGTTTCTATGCTGGAGCTGAGCTATGGCAATGGCTTATGTGCCAGCAGATATGGCTCCGCATGCCACTTGTGGCACCTATGCCATAGGTTCGCCATCACTGCTAAAAAGACAAGCAAAACCCTAACCGATCTATATATACCTAAAAATTAAGATATACAGTAATTAAATTAAGAATACTAACGATTCTCTTAATTTTTATGCTACATAAATCATTATCCACCATGTTGTAAAAGCAAAATTTACCAACATGACATCTAACATAAAATTCTTATCCACTAAAACAAAACTTCATTAACATACTCTGTCCAGTCTTTAGTGGCTGCTAAGGAAGGAAATCCCAAAGGTGCTTCCCCCACCTCTCCAAAAAGGCAAGTGGACTTTCTTCGTTTTTTCTTTTGAAAATGTTTCGCTTCTCATTCAGAACTGAAGAAGCTTCTTGGATGAAAAGCTAAATGTTTTCAAAGGGAAAAAAAAACCAAGAAAGTCAACTTGCCTTTAAAAAACAAACAAACAAAACACCTTTGGGACATCCATTATTTGGATGATTGAGAATCTCCATAGACATTTAAGGAAGGAAAAGTTAGTTTGCACCATAAATCTGAATTAAATTCAGTGTACCTAAGAGATTGGTTCAGTCCACCTGTACCACCTGTGAATAAGCAACGCTGTAGGAATTTTAGCAGACAAATAGCAAGCTGTTAGCACATGCTTTATACTTCTTAAGAGGTTGCTATGACTATGCTGCATGTTTCAAAGAAATGAGCAATCCTTAAGGACTCTGTTAATAAATACCTCAGCAGTAGAATCACACAAATGACAGGGGCTGTGGAGAACAATTGTTTTGCCAAAGCCAAATGGAATATGTTCAGTTAAAAAGCTTTTCTCTCGGCTATACTGTCACACTGTGTACTTTTGAAGGAGCTCTGATTAACTTGCAGGGGATATTCCATTTAAATAGTGAATGCTGTCTGTGCAAGTGAAACACGACCAATTGTTCTAATGCAGTGAAAAGCTGGTTTTTGGGGTGAGAACCACCACTCTGCGTTTAAGGGGAAAACAATCTTAGGGCACCGGGAATTTATTTTCTTTCTTTTTCCTAACTAACTAAAAAGTCTGATTCTTTGTTCTTTTATTCCTTTGTTAGGAGCTGTAAATCTGGCTTCTAGCTGCCTTCTGTTCTTGATATGTTAAGCCAGTACTTCCCAAACGTTTTCCTTCAGTAGCCAAAACTGCTTTACAAAAAGTCTTTTTTTCCAATTTAGGCAAAACATTTCAAGTCTCTTTAAATATCCCTATTAGAATAGAGTAGAATAGAACAGGGCAGAGTAGAGTAGGGTAGAGTAGAGTAAAGTAGAATAGAATAGAATAGAATAGAATAGAATTCTTTATTGGCCAAGTGTGATTGGGGGAAAGATTAGAAGTAACGTGAGAAAATATTATTTTACCGAAAGAGTAGTAGATACTTGGAACAAACTTCCAGAAGACGTGGTTGGTAAATCCACAGTAACTGAATTTAAACATGTCTGGGATAAACATATATCCATCCTTAGATAAAATACAGGAAATAGTATAAGGGCAGATTAGATGGACCATGAGGTCTTTTTCTACCGTCAATCTTATATGTTTCTATGACACACAAGGAATTTGTCTTTGGTGCATATGCTCTCAGTCTACATAAAAGAAAAGAGATACATTTGTCAAGAACCATGAGGTATAGCACTTAATAATCGTCATAGGGTACAATTACAGTGGTACCTCTACCTAAGAACGCCTCTACTTAAGAACTTTTCTAGATAAGAACTGGGTGTTCAAGACTTTTTTACCTCTTCTTATGAACCATTTTCTATTTAAGTACCTGAACCTGGAAAATTTTTCCAGGAAATTTGAGAGCGGCACGAAGGCCTGCCCAGTTTCCTGCCATTCCCCCTGGGTTTCTCTCTCTGGTGCAGTGTATGGGAGGCAGCCTGGCGCTGGGTGTAAGGGAGGCGTGTGCTCCTCCTCGCCGCCTCACAGTCCCTCATTTTTTTTAAGACTTTAAGATTTGGATTTTTTGGATTCCCCTCATCTCACCTTCTTCCTTCGGCAGCGACTGTCCTCCTCCTCTTCTTCCTTCTCCTCCTCCCACCCAAATTCCGAGCTTTTATTTCTTTCCTAATGGGTTTGCACCATTTACATTGATTCCTATGAGAAAAATTACACACAAACTTTGTGTACAAACTTTTCTACTTAAGAACTTGGTCAAGGAATGAATTAAGTTCTTAAGTAGAGGTACCACTGTACAATAAATATTTGTGATTGGTTAATGGCCTTGTGTGTAATTATTGACAGAAAAACCTCTTTTACCCAATTCGGAAGCACTGTGTGAAGCCTTCCTTGGTCTCTCCCCCCCCCCTTTCCTTTTTCTGTCAAACAGTTTTTGTGTTACGGGGTCCTTAATGCTCTCAGAGATTGATTATTTATTGTAATTGTTTCATTAATCCATTGGGGTAACATCATCAGGGCACTGATAATATCACCTAATTTGGTAATGGAAACAACCATCCTCAGAAAGAACCACAGCTGGTCAATTCTGTTTGGTGGAATGAGAAAACGTTTCTATTCTACAGCAGAATTCTGATTTTCTTCCAAGGGTAATAATTATAAATAATGTTTCTTTTGTCTTTCCATCATGTTCTCTTTTGAATAAGTTTGAAAATTTGTTGACAGCCAATTTAGGTAACAGTAACAGAGCATCAGACTAGAACGTAAGAAATTCTGAGTTCTAGTCCCACCTTAGGCTAGGTGACCTTGGGCCAGTCACTCTCGCTCATCCAATCCACCTCACAGGGTTGTTGTTATGGAGAAAATAGGAGGTGTTCTGGTTTCTGGCAGAAATTTAGCAATCACAAATAACTCTTATTAAATGCATTATTTCATAAACAAAGAAACTCCATTTTATTCTCTTCTCTTCCGGATTCAAACACATTTCATACTGGCATGTATCTCTTGGCCCGTTATCTTCCTTAATTGCATTTCTCACATTCTTTCTCCTTCTCCACTAACAAGATTTATTTCCTAACAGCATGATCTCTAAAACAGCAGAACTGACTGTTAATCAACACAGAATACTTTTGCTTACTTGGGAGCGGCACAGAAAACCTCCATATTTCTCTTCGGCAACGTTGAAACTCCACCCTTTTTCACCACTGACCCCCTGACGTGCCAAATACATCACTACATTATTTAACCCATTCCTCCCCTTAATATCTTCTTCCAGACACCTGTTCTCTACGTTTTTGGGCCCTTCTGAATTTAGGGTTTACCCAGCGAGTGTCTGATTCTTCCTCGCTAGAACCTGAACTCATAGCCCCATCCTGTGGCTGGCCTCCCACCTTTTCTACTACCTGTCACCCCGGCCCCCCCACTAATTCATAAACACTATCTGTATCAGAGTCCTCAATTTCTTCATCATCCTCCAACTGACCAGGAGTATGTACAACAGGAGGAGGAAAATGTATTAGGTATATTTACCGTTTTAGTTATTTATAAAAACAATAAAGGTGGGATTTTAAAAATCTAAAAATAAATAAAATGGCTCAATCTCTTGCACTTTGTATACACAGTGCCTTCCTTCAGAGCACTGTGCTCTATTCGGTGAACACTAAAGGGAAAAGATGGAAATGTCAGATACTGCAGATGTGCAGAAAACTGAATTTGTGAATTTTTAGCCGAACTGATCAGTGGTGAATAAACATTCATGAAAAGTAGATTCTTATGGATTGAAAGTGGGTTGAAACATACATGGATATTTGGTGGTGGCGCGGTGGTTGTATTACAGGCTAATTCTTCCAATTGCCAGCAGTTTGATTCTCACCAGATCAGGAATGGCTCAGCCTTCTATCTTTCCGAGGTCAGTAAAAATGAAGAACTAAATTGTTGGGGGCAATATGTTGACTCTGTAAACCAATTAGAGATGGCTGTAAAATATTGTGAAGTGGTATCTAAGTGCTGTTTCTATATTTCCTGCATCAATCCATTGCAGCTGGGAGGAAGGAGCAATTCACAACATCTTCATTAGTGTACTAATACTTTCTTACCTAGCCCTTCGGTCCCTAGGTGGGGAATCAGAGCTGCCAGGCAAGAACAATGCAATATAACACAATGAAATGTAATGAAACATTTAAAATAGAGACAATTGGTTTGTATCAGATAATGCATTCCTGATGGTTATTCCACCTGTCCTTTGAGAGAGAAATAAATTGGTTTATTCCATTTCTTTGCATGAGTGATTTTGATTTTTGTTGTAATAATAAAATAATAAATACTTTATTGTCATTGCATGTATATATACAGTATACCCATATAATGAAATTCATATGACACTTAAAGACCAGTCTCAACATACGTAACAATCCCCCCCAGAAATATGCCCCATCCACCATCCACCACAAATTCCCCACCCTTGTAGGCAGTGAAGAACTACCAAAATTTTTACTACCCCACTGTGGGCATGGCTTATGCAGGACGCCCTGCATTTTTTTCAACATCTTTCAATGCAAATTGGGTGCAGCTCCATTTTCAACATCTTTCAATGCAAATTGGGGTGGAGCTCCATTTTCGCTACCCCACTGTGTCCCCCCCTGTCCAGGCAGTAGCCCACCCCCTGCTTGTAGGTATTGTTCCAGTGGTGGGGTGCTACCGGTGCGGCCCGGTTCTATGAACCGCTGGTGTTGGCGGCAGGCTCTGCACATCTGCGCCGGACATGCACAGAAGTGTTGCATATGTGTTCATGCACTCGTGAACTGATAGCAATGGGACTTAGAACCCATGACTGCACTGTTCCTTAATTTTGTTCAGTCTGTTGTTATTTTTTGTTAAAGTTTTCATTTATTTATTGCATTATTTTAATCTTAGTTTGGGACAGCAGCCAACAGGCTGTTTATTTGAAGTGGCATTTTAATCTTGTAAAACTAAACTAATGAATTAATTAGCCCAACGTAGCAACCCTACCAGAGGAGCCAGTTCAGGATCACTTACTAACTTGAGATGGAATATCTGTTTCTCAGGTGAATGGGTAGGATTTCAACATGAGCTCAAAGTAAGCAAACAAGTAATGCTCTTCTGTTACATACAAAGATTATAGCCCGTGAGTACTATGGTAACAGCTCTAGTTTCGAAAAGCAAGAAAGAAATATTTTAAGTATACTGACTTTAAAAGTTTAATGAGAGTGGTTGTATATGATATCACTGCTTCTCTTCTATATGCAGTCTGCTCTCTGCTTTCTTCACCAGCAGCTGTTATTTTGCTTGATAATTTTTGTAGCAATAGCATTGCACAATGAGTTAAGATGAGTTATGTACATTTAAAATAAATATCTCCTCCTAATATTTTTTATAAATGACAGGGAGGGGAACAGGTGTAATGGGCTTGCCTGGAGGGAGGTATATTTTATCCTAGGAACCTAGAAATTCTTACATGCACCATCTGGTGAACTCTACAAAAGTAGGAGCCCATTATGGAACTATTCCTGGACTCCACAGTTTTTGCCTGTTGGTGGGAAACTGAATGCTTGAATTTATTTAGACAATTTATATGTGTGTCCACCCACTTTCAGTGACTTACAAAAAAGAAAAATCCAAGATACAACAATAAGCCCCTTCTCTGGTGACAGCAATCAATGAAACAAACCACTTGATCAGTTCCATTCCACTCTGGATTTTCCAGGCCCATTAGCAAAACCAGGTCTTCAAGGCCTTGCAAAAGAGTGTCAAAGTTGGGACCATCTATACCTTCTTTTCTATTATTTCTTAGATATATTTTACTATGAGTATCTCCTCTATAACCTTCATCATGTATTTTACTATGTGTATATAGATATATACCCACTAAAACCCTCATTGTGTATTGGACTAACTAACTAACTAACTAACTAACTAACTAACTAACTAACTAACTAACTAAATAAATAAATAAATAAATAAATAAATAAATAAAATCTCTGCGGGGAAATTCAGCAATTGACATAGTTGAGGCTGGTCAGACCCAGCATATGACTTTGCCTTTCCACTCCATTCCAGCAACAGTTTATACTTTGCAAAGAGCCACTGCTGAGAGATGCATGCTGATAAATGACGTATCCTCCCCTGTGTTTTGTTTGTGCTTGTCTACTTTGACACAGATGCTTTTCTTTTACAGACTCAGCTAAACCTGCTTCTGGAAAAGCTTCGTAGCACTGTAAGTAAATAGTCATGGAAAATCGGTGCCTTCTGTTACAAGGTCTCATCTATTTTTATATTTTTGCACTAGATCGGTTAATAAAATAAACCCTAGATTTGTTGTGCTAATGCGGGGATGGAGATCTGTTAAAGCCAGGGCATCAATTAAATTTGAAAAGAATTTTACACATGAGCATTTTGCATATTTGATTTTTTTTAAAAAAATGCAAGGAACAGATGGGAACTGTCACAACCAGTATATTTAGCTTTAAGAATAATCTTGGCTGAATCCATGTATTATGGGAATCCTTCATTATTTTACAGGTCTAGAATCATGTAGTCAGTTCATCAGTGATTCTGCATTACACCAAAGTATAAGGAAAACATGTTTGCAGGAAACTGTCCAATTTTCTTTTTTTTAAAAGAGAGCTAGAGAGAGATTGGAGTCCTTTTGGGTCAGTAGTTTACTTGTAGGCCTTAACATAAACATCTCAAAACAAATGTATTTAATTATTTAGAGAATATATATATATACAGTGATACCTCGTCTTACAAACGCCTCGTCATACAAACTTTTTGAGATACAAACCCGGGGTTTAATTTTTTTTGCCTCTTCTTACAAACTATTTTCACCTTACAAACCTACCGCCGCCGCTGGGATGCCCTGCGTCCGGACTTCCGTTGCCAGCGAAGCGCCCATTTTTATGCTGCTGGGATTTCCCTGAGGCTCCCCTCCATGGGAAACCCCACCTTCGGACTTCCGTGTTTTTGTGATGCTGCAGGGGAATCCCAGCAGTGCAAAAACAGGCCCTTCGGCTGGCAAAAGGGGTGAATTTTTGGCTTGCACGCATTAATCACTTTTCCATTGATTCCTATGGGAAACATAGTTTCGTCTTACAAACCTTTCACCTTAAGAACCTTGTCCTGGAACCAATTAAGTTTGTAAGACAAGGTATCACTGTATATATTTTTCCGGAATATTAAAGACGCATCAGAATATAAAAGGCACCTTATTTTTTTGCGGAGGAAAATAGGGAAAAAATAATCTGCCTACCAGGTAATAATCTGGCTAGTCAGGTTCAGCACATTAGTTTGCTGGTTGGGGATAAAAAGCAGTTTCTAAAATACTTCACTTCTCTCTCTTCAGAGAGAAACAATGAGAAAAGCAGGCAAAGGGAAGATGGCTTAGCTAGCAAAGCACACTTATTAACACCTTGTTAGGGCTAAAAAAAGGCTAAAGATAGTTTGCTAGCAAAGTAGGGAACATCACTCCACTTGTTAGCATCTCGTTAGGGATCAGCTGTGAAAAAAGCAGGCAAAGGGAAGATCACTTAGCTAGCAAAGTGCTTAGCTAGCAGAGCACGGAAGATCGCTTCACTTGTTAGCACTCATTAGGGAATCTTCATTTGTTAGCACCTCCTTTGGGCTGAAAAAAAGCTTAGTAAAAGCTACATTCAGACACCCAAACTTTCAGCCTCTTTTGGAGGGTGGAGTGTCTTATACTCCAAAAATATGGGTATATAAATTGTTAGCAAGTAAATGTTAGATGAAGAATTAAAAACTTGCAGATGGGAGATGACATATAACCCAGCAACTCCTCTTTACAATACCCTATGAACCTCCACAGTAGACCAGAACAATAAATTCAGCTGTTTTGTATGTTTCTGATGATTTCAGAAATAAAACGAGTGCATTTTATCTTGTGGTCCTGCTAATTTTTGGAATGCTACGCTTCATATGCCATATTAAGCCTCAATCCAACAGAATTTACATGCTGCTCAACTAGAGGAAGTTCTTGCTAGTCCTTGATGTACAAGATTAGCAAAAGGATGATGCAGAAGTACCACTCTGCTAAGTCCTGTGCATTTTGCTTCCTGTTCCAGAGATTAAATGTCAAATCAGCCATGGTTCTGAATTCATTGTAGCCAGTTCATGCTGGCTTAAGAATTCAGGGAGTTGAAGTCCAGAGGTCATATAGGTGCCATAGTTGCCCACCTCGGCTTTAGAGCTCTAAGTATAAAGATTTTACTCCCTTTCCTCAGGAGAGGTTCTGACCTACCTCACTGCAGGTTCACTTCCTCACAACCCAGCTTCTGTGTATGCGCAGAAGCAAAAAACAGTTACGTGTGCGCAGAGATAAAAAACAAAAGGGTGCCATCTTTGGGGGCATGTCGAACCGGCCATCATTGCCGGTTCGGTGAGCGGGAGGGAAATTCCCACTACCAATTCTACCGGAACTGGCAGGAACCCATCTCTGCCATCCCTCCTTTTAGATTAGATTAGATTTATTGGATTTATATGCCGCCCCTCTCCGCAGACTCGGGGCGGCTCACAACAATGGTAAAAACAGTACATAGTGACACATCCAATACCCACCAATCCAATTACAATTTTAAGTGAAGAAATTCATAAAACAACCCCAATATATATTAAAAAAACAAGCACACAATCAATCAAACACCAAAACAACATGGGCAAGGGGGAGATGTTTCAATTCCCCCATGCCTGATGACAGAGGTGGGTTTTAAGGAGTTTACGAAAGGCAAGGAGGGTAGGGGCAATCCTAATCTCAGGGGGGAGCTGGTTCCAGAGGGTCGGAGCCACCACAGAGAAGGCTCTTCCCCTGGGTCCCGCCAGACGACATTGTTTAGTCGACGGGACCCGAAGAAGGCCCACTCTGTGGGACCTAACCGGTCGCTGGGATTCGTGTGGCAGAAGGCGGTCCCGAAGATATTCTGGTCCGGTGCTATGAAGGGCTTTATAGGTCATGAAGGGCTTTATTGATTCTCTTTTAAGGGGCTCTGAATAGATAATTGCAATTAATTTTTCTTATCCCTCCAAATGAAATTGAATTGTTATTCATTTCTCCACATTTAAACAAAAAAATAAATTAAGCATGAAATGAGCTTCTAATCTCCCCACCCTGGGCACTGTAGTAGCATTAACAATACTCCCAGCCCTCTTTTCCAAACTTCCATGGCCTGATGATGATGATCCCTGCAGAGCAGTCATCTTCATTCCTGTCAGTATTTGTACACTGCTAGAGCAAGTATCAGAAACCTTAGAAGACCTGATTTTCCCAAAGCTACTGACTTCTTTGTGTAGAGGTCAGGCATCTGAGAAGTTATATGTTTCTGCTAGGTACTAAGGTTGGTATGAATCGAATGTTATTGATGGTCTTATGGAAAGACAATCTTTGTGCACAAGCTTTCACACTATATTTATAGAGGTTTAAAAACAATATACAGTGGTACCTCTACTTAAGAACCCCTCTACTTAAGAACTTTTCTAGATAAGAACCAGGTGTTCAATATTTTTTTGCCTCTTCTTAAGAACCATTTTCTACTTAAGAATCTGAGTTTCCTGCCATTTCCCCTTTAATCCCGGCCATCTCCGGCTTTTCTGGGTTGCCTGAGGAACCTTTCGGTGGCGCTTAAGGAGGCTTTGGCAGCCCAGAGCAAACAAAGCATTTTCCTTTCTCTGGGCACTTGGAGAGTAATACAGTGATCCCCCGTTTATTGCGTCCCCAACCATTGCGAACAGGGTACTTCGCTATTTTTCAACCCGGAAGTCAAAATACCATCTACGCATGCGTGCCCGTTTTTTCTATGGGCACGCATGCGTAGATGGCAACCGGCTTCCCTGGGTCTTCCCCCTCTTGCTGGCGTCAGCGAGGAGTTTCCCCACCGCCCACGCAAACTCCTCGCTGCCGCCCGCCCTTCGCCCGCCCACGCGGTTCATTCTCGCCGCTTTCGAGCTGAGTCCGGAAGAGAATTCGCTCCCGGACTCAGCTCGAAAGCGCCGATAGCCAGCGTGGACAAGCCATTCGCTAGCGCTGGCTATCGGCGCTTTTGAGCTGAGTCCGGAAGAGAATTCGCTCCCGGACTCAGCTCGAAAGCGCCGATAGCCAGCGTGGACAAGCCGTTCGCTAGCGCTGGCTATCGGCGCTTTTGAGCTGAGTCCGGAAGAGAATTTGCTCCCGGACTCAGCTCGAAAGCGCCGATAGCCAGCGTGGACAAGCCGTTCGCTAGCGCTGGCTATCGGCGCTTTTGAGCTGAGTCCTGGAGCGAATTCACTCCCGGACTCAGCTCGAAAGCGCCGAGAGCCAGCGCGGAGGAGCCGTTCGCTAGCGCTGGCTATCGGCGCTTTTGAGCTGAGTCCTGGAGCGAATTTGCTCCCGGACTCAGCTCGAAAGCGCCGAGAGCCAGCGCGGAGGAGCCGAAGATTGGGGGCGGCGCGGCTATTTTAAAATGTCGCCGCCGGCATGGGGGGCTTGCCAGCACCCCCCGGACCCCCAACCCGGGTTTGGGGGGCTGCTAGGAAGCCCCCCATGCCGGCGGCAAACAGCCGCGCCGCCCCCAATCTTCGGTTCCTCGCTAGCGCTGTGGGAGTAAAAACACCATCTGCACATGCGCAGATGGTGTTTTTACTTCCGCAGCGCTACTTCGCGAAAACCCGCTCGTTGCGGGGGGTCCTGGAACGGAACCCTCGCAACGAGCGGGGGATCACTGTAACCCTTTGCCAGCGCCCAGAGAAAAGAAACGCTCCCTTCGCTCTGGGCAATGACTGTCCTCCTTCTCTTCCTCCTCCTCCTCCCACCCAAATTCCGAGCTTTTATTTCTTTCCTAAGGGGTTTGCATGCATTATTTGCTTTTACATTGATTCCTATGGGAAAAATTGCGTCTACTTACAAACTTTTCTACTTAAGAACCTCTTAAGTAGAGATACCACTGTATTTAGGGCAGAGCTAAACATTTCAACATATTTTACTGCTGCTGAGTTTATTAACGGGGAGACTTAATATAAATGTATAAAAGGAAAAATAAGTAGTGGGACTAGATAGGAGTATTGTGCAGTGAGTTGTCTCTTGCTTCCTTTTCAAGTAGTCTTATGATCATTATGCTGATCTTCTGCCTTTACAATAGGGGTCAAGCTTTATTCGATGCATCAAACCGAATCTAAAGATGACCAGTCACCAATTTGAAGGTGCCCAAATCCTCTCTCAGCTCCAATGTTCAGGTAATTTAGTGTATCTTCTGATGACGATACCTTAGATCTCTAACAATATTCATATAGGAATCTGGCAATACTGAATTACAGTGATTTGTTTAAGAGTTTTTCAGTAAAAAAAAAAGAGTGAGTTTTTTCAGCACTCTGTTGCTGCAGTGAAATTATTCTGCAAAATAATAAGCTGTATATTATTCTGTCGGGCTCTCTGGTAGACTTCTCCCAAAAATTCACAGGTACAAATTTCAGACACACACACGTTTGAAAATTCAAAACAATGTTCTTTATAATGAAAATTCACTTAAACTAAGCCCTCTTTTGGTATAGCCAAGAGCACTCGTCTCCAAACAAACTGGTAATTTGTATAAGTCCCTTATCAGTTCTGTGATACTTAGCTTGCAGCTGTGAGACAATTCACAGTCCTTCTTCTTTCACAAAGTGAAACACACTTTGCTCTGGTTTAGTTTCAAAGCGGGGAAAATCAGCACACAAAAAGTCAAAGTCAGTAAAGCAGTCAGGAAACACAACGATCAGATAATCCTCCATAATGGCCAAACCCACAGGCTGCTATTTATAGCAGCCTCACTAATTACCACAGCCCCACCCAACCACAGGTGGCCTCATTTTCTTTGATAATAATCTCTCAGTTGTTGTCCGCATGCGTGGCTGTATCATTAACTCTTGTTCTGAATCCAAGGAGGAGCTAGATAATTGATCTCCTTCTGAGCTGTCTGCCCCACTCTCCTTCTCCCTGTCACTCATGTCTTCTTGGTCAGAGGAGCCTTCATCAGCAGATTCCACCGGGGGCAAAACAGGCCTGCAGCATGTGGATGTCTCCCCCACATCCACAGTCCTTGGGGCAGGAGCAGGGCCAGAGCTAACCACAACATATATAGCACTGTATTGACTTGTAAGAAAAAACTCAGTAGACCCAGGAATAACAAAAGCAGAAAAAACTTTATTGCAAACAAAAGCAAAAAGAGGGAACAATATGCATATTGGACCAAAGAAACCATGCGTTTCTAGGGTAACTAATATGTACAGATTATAGCATTTTAATACATTTTCGCTCCTGTATCCTCACTTATTCCACACCCCTAATTTACTCCCATATTGGAGTGGTTCCTTAATGATTCAATACTTTCACTGAACATGCTTCTCCATTTTTGAATATATCTCCTGATTAAAGATTTCTTTAAAAAAACCTTCATAAACTTTCAGTGCAAAAATAATAATAATATGGTATTCTATGTACTTAAAATGTAGTTCATTTAGAAATATGTGAAAGTCACCCTGAAGATCAAAACCCTTCCAAATGCCTACAACACCCAAGGAAACTAAACATAATAATAATAATAATAATAATAATAATAATAATAATAATAATTATTATTATTATTATTATTATTATTATTATTATTATTATTATTTATTGGATTTGTATGCCGCCCCTCTTGTAGACTTGGGGCGGCTAACAATAATGATAAAAACAACATGTAACAATCCAATAATAAAAACAACTAAAAACCCTTATTATAAAACCAAACATACACACAAACATACCATGCATAACTTGTAATGGCCTAGGGGGAAGGAATATCTCAACTCCCCCATGCCTGGCGGTATAAATGAGTCTTGAGTAGTTTACGAAAGACAGGGAGGGTGGGGGCAGTTCTAATCTCTGGGGGGAGTTGGTTCCAGAGGGCCAGGGCCGCCACAGAGAAGGCTCTTCCCCTGGGGCCCGCCAAACGACATTGTTTAGTCGACGGGACCCAGAGAAGGCCAACTCCTATTCTTGTGACCATATAAGAACAGTGGATCATCCAATTAGGAAGATACCATCTTTTCATCATCATTGAGCTGTTGCCTTCTCCACCATCACAAAAACTGGATTACAAATCTAATATATTATTATTATTATTATTATTATTATTATTATTATTATTATTATTATTATTCACCTGTAGCTATTGCACTTTGGGCATTCTTTTATCACTCTGCCATTCTACATACTACAAATATATTAGCTATTTCTAAATTCTTGTGGTAGAATGTTCTTAGTAAAGTTCAGGTGCTCACATAATGCCTCTCCTTCTGCCAAAAGAAAAATAAAACAATTGTACCTTGCAGGTGAGTATCGTACAAGTTGGTTTGAATCAGAATGGATTTTGATGAGTGGCAAAGGCAGGACAAATGGTTCATTGGCTCCGGGATGCTCCCAATATTCCCCAGTATCATATTATTTCTATAGTGGGTTTTAGGAATAGAACAATTTAAACAATTGGTGAACATTATCCAGTCTATTACTTCTATCTCATCCTCTTCTTCCCAGCTGAGAGATCTGGAAGGTGTTCAGGTGTTCCTATTGCCATAACATAATTAGATGATATTAATATGTAACTTAAAGATTGTTAAGACCTAATTAACTAACAAAAGTAACAGAGCTGATTTTGAAATTGATGGTTATAATTGTCCTGAAATAAGCCTCGTTTCAAGATAAACCATTTGTTTTGATTAGCTGCTATCCTAGTATTTCTGTTAATCTCTTTATAATTTTTGCATCCCAGAAAGCTTTTAGTCTTCAAGCATCTGTTCAACTTGGCAAACATTCCTATTGCTTGTCACATCAAGTTATGTTTAAACTTTAATTTAGCAAATCAGAAATCCTTAACATCTTCACTTAATTAACGTTTTGTTGACTCAATTTTTGGCTGATAGTCTGAAGACTGGATATTTTGAGTAGGAAAGGAGACAAGAAAAGTAATGAATTTCTTTCCCCCTGTCTTAATCATGACTTACATTATTTTTTAAGGATTTAAATTACAATAATGTTAACAAAACAAATTAAATTTATAGAAAGAGAATGGAAACAAAAATGTAAGAAAAGAGAAAAATAAGAAAAAAGAGACTAAAGAAAAGCAAACAAATAAAGAAGTGATTACAACCTTCATTACAACAAGAATAAACAGCTGTAACACTTCGTCATCACCTTAAGGTTAAACAAATATCTCTTCAACCCATATCCCACAAAACACCAATTTTTCAATCCTGATGTCAGCTAAAAGTCCATAAAGAGTTGTCAGAATATTGTGGTGTGTGCGTGTGTCAATGAATCACATTATTACTCATCTAGTTTTAATTTATTTTTTTCTGGTTTAAAAGTGAAAATAAAGTTTTATTTATTTCTTTGCCTGCTAATTTTATTCCATCAATTTTTGGCTAAACCAGTCGAAAGAGATTAGGGCTAATATTTGGACAAGTCAACAGAGATTCAGTCTTGATTTTAATTCAAACTTGAAGCTCATTTTCCATCTTCAACCACAATGACTTTGTATTGGCTTGCGTTTCTTGTTTTAGCTATTATTATTTTTACTATTACTATTACTATTATTTGTTTACATCAATCTCAAAATATAAAGACTGACAATCATGTCAACTTAATTTATTGGTGATTCTTCTGTTGCCTCTCTTTTACTCTAGGCATGGTGTCTGTTTTGGACTTAATGCAAGGTGGTTTCCCATCACGAGCTTCATTCCATGAACTTTATAACATGTATAAAAAATATATGCCTGCAAAACTGACTCGTTTGGATCCGAGACTCTTCTGCAAGGTATTTATATTCAGAATGCAAATACATTTTTATATGTGCCTTTTTCACGGTGGGTTGATATTCATGAATACTTTCTTTCCTTCAAGAGATTTGTAAAGCTGTCGATTTTTTTCCCCCAGGCTCTCTTCAAAGCCCTTGGCTTAAATGAACAAGATTATAAATTTGGATTAACCAAAGTGTTCTTTAGACCTGGCAAGGTACGCAGTATTGATATCTCTAAAGTATAAATGAACACAAATTGAGTTTTTAAAAAATTAATTTCTCTTTAACTTGACTGAAAAATAATTGACATAAAGGATAGCATTACCTTTCTTGAAAGTAATTTCATAAGATGATGCATTGTCATTTCATCATTGTATTGACATGGCCATCTCTATGTTTAGTGTATTGGAAGAAACTTTTTTGTTTATAGCTCTACCTGTGCCAAGAGTGTTATTCCTTATGGTCAGTGTGATAGCTAACCTCCCAATAATCTCTAAAAGGCTAATAAATAAGACTTTTTTATTGCTTTGGTTCTGTGCTTTAACTTCATTCCTAGCTTAAAATTGACTAGAGGCCTTCTATATAATTATTAGAATAAGTAGGCACATGTGTCAGAAATACAAAAAATTAGGCAGATTCCGGATGTTATTAAGTATCATGATCAGGGTTCAGAACCTCATGGCAACCACTGGGGTCTCTTCACATTGTCATGACTGCAACATTCTGTTTACATTAGAACTCTCCATCTGTCAACATTCTTGTTGGTTGTCTTAAATGGCATTTCCTCCCCGCCCTATATTCAGTTTGCAGAATTTGATCAAATCATGAAGTCTGATCCAGATCATCTCGCTGACCTGATTAAACGTGTGAACCACTGGCTTCTCTGCAGCCGTTGGAAGAAGGTTCAGTGGTGTTCTTTATCAGTTATCAAATGTAGGTATCCAAAAATATGTTGTGAGATGGGGTGGTAGGGGGAGGATCACCACTGAGCGGTGGTGGGACAGCGGTTAGAATGCAGTATTGCATGCTAATTCTGCTGACCGCAGCTGTTTGATCCTGACCGGCTCAAGGTTGACTCAGCCTTCCATCCTTCTGAGGTCGGTAAAATGAGGACCCAGATTGTTGGGAGGCAATACACTGATTCTGTAAACCACTTAGAGAATTGTGTAAAGCACTGTGAAGTGTTATATAAATCTAAGTGCTATGCTCTTATTTCTATCATGTGAGCAATTTTTTTTAAAAAAAGCTATCCACAACTGTGTCTTTTTAAGCTTACCTGGAAGACTAGAATATTTTCTTTTCATAAAGAAATGGCTGAAATGTTTTGTGATTATCAAAAATCACAACAATTTGGGAATATTAATCTTGATTTTGTGTGTACCTTTGCAATAACATTGAAAATTGAAATTCCATAAGATACTGAGAGAACACCAATGTTTTGCAATATTTTTTGATCTTGTGAGATTTTGTCTATTCAATTAAAAAAAAGTCCTGTGGGTTTACATAAGTCTACTGCAGTACAGTAGACGCTGTACTCATATTTTCCACATGCATTGTTTAGGGGGTTGCTGCCAAAATTGTGAAAATGCTACTAATCAATCAAGTCAAATATTAAAATGGAAGAGCTTCTTAATTCTTCATTTCCAGTTAGGTTTTTTGCAAGAAGTATTGAGAATCGAAGCACGAGTTTTACTGATCCAAGATTTGTTAACTCCCCTTGCATATTAATCATATATAAAAAATAAATCCACTAGTATAAAATAGATTTATCCACTAGATTTTATCCACTAGCATAAAATATCTAACTCTCTGTCTCTGTCTCTGCTTGAATGTCTGTCTGTCTGTCTTTCTGTCCGTCCATCCATCTAGAAACATAGAAACATAGAAACATAGAAGACTGACGGCAGAAAAAGACCTCTTGGTCCATCTAGTCTGCCCTTTTACTATTTCCTGTATTTTATCTTAGGATGGATATATGTTTATCCCAGGCATGTTTAAATTCAGTTACTGTGGATTTCCCAACCACGTCTGCTGGAAGTTTGTTCCAAGGATCTACTACTCTTTCAGTAAAATAATATTTTCTCATGTTGCCTTTGATCTTTCCCCCAACTAACTTCAGATTGTGTCCCCTTGTTCTTGTGTTCACTTTCCTGTTAAAAACACTTCCCTCCTGAACCCTATTTAACCCTTTAACATATTTAAATGTTTTGATCATGTCCCCCCTTTTCCTTCTGTCTTCCAGACTATACAGATTGAGTTCATTCAGTCTTTCCTGATACATTTTATACTTAAGACCTTCCACCATTCTTGTAGCCCGTCTTTGGACCCGTTCAATTTTGTCAATATCTTTTTGTAGGTGAGGTCTCCAGAACTGAACACAGTACTCCAAATGTGGTCTCACCAGCGCTCTATATAAGGGGATCACAATCTCCCTCTTCCTGCTTGTTATACCCCTAGCTATGCAGCCAAGCATCCTACTTGCCTTTCCTACCGCCCGACCACACTGTTCACCCATTTTGAGACTGTCAGAAATCACTACCCCTAAATCCTTCTCTTCTGAAGTTTTTGCTAACACAGAACTGCCAATGCAATACTCAGATTTAGGATTCCTTTTCCCCAAGTGCATTATTTTACATTTGGAAACATTAAACTGCAGTTTCCATTGCTTTGACCATTTATCTAGTAACGCTAAATCATTTACCATATTACAGACCCCTCCAGGAATATCAACCCTATTGCACACTTTAGAGTCATCGGCAAATAGGCAAACCTTCCCTACCAAACCTTCCCCTATGTCACTCACAAACATATTAAAAAGAATAGGACCCAGAACAGACCCTTGTGGCACACCGCTTGTAACCTGACTCTGCTCAGAATACTCGCCATTAACAATAACTCTCTGATGTCTATGCTTCAGCCAGCTTGAAATCCACTGAACTATCCAGGGATTAAGTCCAATCTTCACTAATTTATCTATCAGCTCTTTATGTGGAACCGTATCAAAGGCTTTGCTGAAGTCCAGATAGGCAATATCCACGGCACCACCTTGATCCAACACCTTTGTGACATAGTCAAAGAACTCAATGAGATTAGTCTGACACGATTTGCCTTCAGTAAAGCCATGCTGATTTGGGTCCAATAAGTTATTGTTTTTTAGATGCTGATTTATCCTCTTTTTGAGTAGAGTCTCCATCATTTTAACTACAACTGATGTCAAGCTAACTGGCCTGTAGTTACCAGCTTCTTCTCTACTGCCCTTCTTGTGGATAGGCACAACACTGGCCATTCTCCAATCCTCAGGAACATCTCCTGTTAACAGGGATTTGTTAAACAAATCAGTCAGGGGGGTAGCAATGATAGATCTGAGTTCTTTAAGAACTCTGGGGTGGATGCCATCTGGACCCATTGCCTTATTTATCTTTAATCTTTCAAGTTCTTCTAAGACATCGGCTTCTAAGATCACTGGAGCTGAATCCGTACAGCTGGAAGCAATGCTATATCCCTCTATAGTATTATTATTATTTTGTAAGGTGTCTTTTGAGAAAACTGAACAGAAGTAGCTATTGAAATGGTCAGCGATCTCCTTATTCCCATCAATGTATGTATTATTCCCGGTACTAAGCTTTGTGATGCTGCAGTTTTTCTTCTTCCTATCACTAATATATCTGAAGAAGGTTTTATCCCCCTTCTTTACAGATTTTGCTATTTCTTCCTCTTTTGAGGCTTTAGCAGCCTATCCATTCATCCATCCATCCATTCATCCCCCACCCCCAGAATAGTAGGTTCTGTATTTAGTCATTTGTTGATGAGGTTTACCTCACTTTTCCCTTCCTTTTTTTTCAGTGAAAAACAAAATCAAGTACAGAGCAAATGCCTGTATTAAAATACAAAAGACAATTCGTATGTGGCTATGCAAGAGAAAGCATCAACCACGGTAAGAAGAAGACCTATATAAATTCTTGCTGTGTCCTGTTTGTTAGTAGATCTCATGAGGTACTGAATAACAATGAGAAAGATTCCCAGCAGTGGTGAGTTCTTACCGGTACGCACTGGTGTTCTGTTCCGGTAGGAGCCCACCATTTGCGTAATTGCATGCACAATGGCTTTGCTAGGCCGTGGGTACTGCCATCATTAAAAAAAATATTTGCACAGTTTTTTGGCTCTCTGCAAATGCACAGAAGTAAAATTGTCCCTCTGCCGAAATCGCACAAGAGGATGCGAGAGAACGCATGTGTGTAGCAAGTGCGTGCGCAGTCACGATGTGCACCCGTAGCAAAAAGTAAGTGGAACCCGCCTCTGATTTCCAGGCACTCATATACCTGGATTCATAATATGTCATTAATGCAGTCACAATTTTAGAAACTGGTATCAAAGGACCAGCCCTTGAGTTCCTTGGGCAGTCTTCGGAGAGGGGCGGCATACAAATCTAATAAATAATAATAATAAATAATAATATTGCCATATCTTCTCTTTCAAGGCTTCTACTTAGAAATAATGTAGATGCTTAAATCTTGCCATTTTTGCTGCTAGTATTTTGTTATTCGCCAGTGTTGTACATACTCTTGATCAGTTGGAGGATGATGAAGATATTGAGGACTCAGATTCAGATAGTGTTTATGAAGTAGTGGGGGGCCCGGGTTTACAGGTAGTAGAACAGGTGGGAGGCCAGCCACAGGATGGGGCTATGAGTTCAGGATCTAGCGAGGAAGAATCAGATGCATGCTGGGTTAATCCTAAATTGAGAAGAATTCAGAAACGTAGAGAGCAAAGGTCTGGAAGAAGATATTAAGGAGAGGAATGAGTTAAATATTGTAGTGAGGTAATTGGCATGTCAGGGGGTTAGTGGCGAAGAAGAGTGGAGTTTCAACGTTGCTGAACAGAAATATGGAGGGGGGTTTTCGCCACGCTAAAGTAAGCCCAAATATTTTGTATTGTATTTAGTCAGAGTGGCTGTTTTTTATAGCTATGTGGTTAGGAAATAAATCTTGTCTAAGTTAAGCAGGAAAAAGAATGAGAGGAATGCGGCTAGAAGAGAGATTACGGACCGATTGATGTCGGAAATGTGTTGAAGTACAAGAGAGCAGAGAAATAAATGGAATTGCTTTATTCATGAAATGATGCATTTAATGAGAGTTATTTGTAATTACTAAACTTCTACCAGAAACCAGAACAGCCAGTAGCAAATACCTCTGAACCACAAAGAGGAAAGCCACAGCGTTCTTATGCTTGCTTACATGGCAAACTAGTTGTGCTTATTCAGATAGGGATGGCACATCCCAAATGTATTCCAAAGCAACTGTACTCACACAGAAGTTAGCAGCACTATCCTCATTCAGATAGAAGAGTTGGAAGGAGAGGGGAGAAGAGGAGAGAGGACATGACCCAATTGTTCTAAAAGAATCAACTGAACAGATCTGTTGCATCTGGTAGTAAGAAACTGGAGTTTCCCTGAATTTTTTTTAAAAATAAGCCCATGTATTATTGATGTCTCAATTGTGCCGTCCCTCATATTGACCCTCTTAGGTTTTCAGTACTAGAGGAGTTTAATCTCCAGGCCCTGAAGTTGGGATCCTTCATCGCAATCATGGACTTATCCAGAAGAACGCATACAATGTAATCATTGGTGCGCAACATATTTTAAATGTATCTATTTTTTTTAATGTTTGAGGGACTTTCCAAAGTTGTTGATCTTTTTTTTTTATTCTAAATTTTAATTGCAACGTAGACCAAATGGATAATATGAAACCCATTGTAATCCTGCTATCATATCTAAAATATTAACATTCCTTTCACAGCATAGACGGTTTAATAAAGCTTCGCATACTGAAACAGCGGCTATATAAATTCAATGAAGTAGTAACTGCTCTCAAAGAGGGGAAGGCAGAAATGAGCAAGCAAGTCAAGGACCTTGAGATGTCCATAGATGCTCTGATGGCCAAGATCAAGGTAGGAGGACCCTTTATGCTATGGAAAAAAGTAATTTTGTATCAGGATCTGGCAGTGGTCTTTGATTCCAGTGTGCACAACCAAAAGAGAGACCAAGGAAATATCTTTGGCAGTTGAACACCTATATCTGTAGGGTACCAAGTTGAATTCTAGCTGCAACATTTCAAATCCTAATTTTTGTTTTACTTTCTTTTGCTTATTTTGACAATCCAAAACTTTTAGTGCTGACAGAATTGGAATATGACCCCACATTTTTAAAAGGGCATGTTACCATTTGTTTATATCATTCAGCCAATTTTCTATCACTTGTTTGTTTGTTTTTTCTACTCATGGGTTAGATGGGAATACAGAGATTTTGGCCACATATAACACTTTAAAACTTTAATCAACAATGTTATAGCATTTCAAATTTTGACACATGTTACTTTGCATGCTTTCAAGCACATATCTTCTACCAAAAGGGCAAATGACCTGAAATCCTTTTCTTTTAAGGAACATTTTCCAAGGATTGGATGCAAGTCCCATTTTATCCCTTTACAGTTGGATGGTATATAGACATAACATTTTAGTAAGAGACTGAAGATGTAGACTTTAGTAAGAGACCGAAGATCTTAATTGTATTCAGGCTACGTTTAGAATTCATGATGAACAGTGTACCAGGGAAGTTGCTTGTAGGTAAAAGTATAAGGTTCGTCAAATCAAAATAGGTGGGCAAAGCTTAGGAGAATCTTAACACATCAATATTGCTGCTTGGAGGGACATAGTTCCTGTATTTTGCTGTGGTTCATTTTATTTCTGTCTTTTAAAAAAAAATAAACTACATGTTAAGTGCAAATTATTGTGATTGTTTTTACGACTTGTTTTCCAGGCCACTGTCATGCCTAGACAACAGATTCAGAAGGAATATGATGCCCTAGTTAAAAGCTCTGAGAAACTTTTGAGTGCCCTTCAGAAAAAGAAGAAGCAAGAGGAGGAAGCCGAAAGATTGAGACGTATCCAAGAAGAAATGGAGAGAGAAAGGAAAAGGCGTGAGGAAGAGGAGAAGCGTCGGAAGAAGGAAGAGGAAGAAAGGCGACTGTGAGTCTGAAATAATCTAGATAAAGAGTGGAAGAAGCAAAGGCAAATGTCAAGCACCAGAGAAATCAGGAGATTCAGGCTCAGTGTTCTCAAATGAATATAAAGATTTATTTATTTTATTTATTTATTTTGTCCAATACACAATGAGGGTTTTAGTGGGTATATATCTATATATACATAATAAAATACATGAGGAAGGTTATAGAGGAGATACTCATAGTAAAATATATCTAAGAAATAATAGAAAAGAAGATAAAGTAATAGAACATATCAATGAAAGAACAGAAGAAGAAATATAGGAATAGAAGAAAGGTATAGGAGATATAGGAGATCAATAGGACTCTCTCTACAAGAATCAGACCAACTAGTGGTTAAGGGAAACGAGTGGAAGATAAACATTTGTGGTAGGCTGGACTTAGATCTCTTGCGAACATGCAGGGACTCTGACTTATGACACATTTTACCCCTCCCTCAGGCTCAATTTGGCCATCTCCAACACCAGCCTGTTAAACAAAAGCCATATTTTGAAAGTGACTGCTGTTTCCAAGCAGTTCTGAGTTCTGTCACAAATACAAAAACAATAAAATTTGAGGGAAAGTGGGTGAAATGGTTTTAATGTATCTAATGGGATTTCAATTTTTTCCATCTAGGAAATATGAGATTGAAGCAAAGAGAAAATTGGATGAAGAAGAAAGGAAAAAGAGAGAGGATGAAGAAAGAAGAATTCAGGTGTGGTTGAATAGGCATTTCTTGTGCTGCGTTTTCCATACCATGATCCACAGATATAATGTGCTGTGCACATGCATGAGATGATGGTGACTTGGGTCCCTTCTGATTTAATCATGTGGATCTTCAAATCATCCTATTACGACAATGTTATATTGTCCACACAACTTTTGGGATGAGCCAACTAGACATTCTGCCACCAACTGTTTTACTCCAGAGGAATCTGCTCTTCTGCTAATTTATTAGGGAGAGAAAAATGTCAATCTCTTTAGATTATACTGTATGTTATTAATTATAAATTATAAAGTCTAAATGAAATTGGGCAGAATCCAATGGCTTTTGTTTATACATGATAATTAATACATATAGTGCCAACAATTGAAGAACATTAATTATCAACTGAACATCATTTTTTTCTGTTTTTGCCCAAGGAGTTTTGTTGGTTATGTCAGTCATATATGTCTTGATATAAACATTTGTTTTGAAAACATGTTTTGCCAAGCTTGGGCAATAACATTTTAGTAGACTTCCTTCCAGTCTCAGCAGCAAAGCAGATGTTCCTTTCTGTAGAGTTTTCTCTCAGGCCATATTTAGTCAGCTTTTCTTTTGATGAATGCTACACCGAGTAATCTAAAACAGATCTGCATAAGAAAGCATTCATAGCAGAAAGAAAGATTACATGGCAATATCATGATCAGAATAAATGATGGTGCCAGTGCTCATTGTTCTAGGAAGCCTGCTAGGATAGGGGAAAAACTTCGTGGATTTACTCTTCGGAAAAGAAAGTTCAAGTGAAATTTTCAGACTGTATCAGCATTAATGCATTAAAATACGATTACTTGAGTCTTAAACTGTCAGTTTCATAATTTCCATAAGATGTACAAAATTCGTGTATTAGAAGTAGACGCCTGTAGAACACTACAATATTCTCTACAATTTTATCACTGAAACCAATTAAATATATCATCTTGGAATGAATTTGTCTTTTGATACAATAAAAAACAATTCCCTTATGCTGTCATTGTAGAACTAGACTACAAAGCATATTTCTGCAGCCAAGTGTCTGAGATGGCCATGCAGTAGTGTTACAGTCATCACAATCATATTCCTTAGGCATCTGTTGATAGTGTGGGATAATTTTAAAGTACAAGATGGATGGGTTGTATCCAGTGAGATTTTCAGAGTTGAGTTGGACAGTGAGGAGGCTGGGGAGGAACGTGGGCCAGGCCTGGAGTCTGGAGAAGGCTCGGTGCCAGAGGCAGGGATCCAGCCAGGACCTTTGGGGAGATCGGTCCCACCTCCAGAACCTTCAGAGGCTGACATGAGCGAGATAGAGGAACAATTTGTGCATACGCGGGACTGCCATTAGGCAAGAACAGTTCGAGAGGAGAAGGACTACTTGGGAGTAAAACTTGGAGATAATTGACCTCTCCCATAAGCTATATAAGTGGAGAACTTGAAAGGGTTCATTGCAGGAAGCAACTCAGTTCATCTCTAGCTCTCATCATTGCAACCCAGACTCTGTTTCTGTTTGGATTTGCCAAGTTTTCCTGCAAATTAATTCTGGGCATTTTGCCAAAGACGAGCAAGGTTCGGGTGTGTTATCTGCCTTTCTCTGAAGCAGAGTAACTGGACTTGTTTTCCTATGTGTGGACTTATTACAGCTGTTAATGAAAATAATTATCAGCTGTTATGAATAAAAAGAGATTTGTGGGATGCCGTTTATGCTTTCTTACTTAATCAGGAAACCTATGTCAGAGCATTGCGTTAGGATCAGCCCCTTGCTCAACGGCAGCACCTGATTGGTTCAGCCGCCTATTGCTTGGAACCTATTCCTGTAATGGCTTCAGCAATATTGGTTAGTCTGCCAGGACAATATTTTTACAGTCCAATCAACAATAACAAAAAGAAAATTGCTGTTCTGGCCACCATTGCCAGAAAAAGCAGCCAGGATGCTCAGAAGGGGAACCAGCCTCTCCCCCTCCCGAGGTCAAACACAATTCTGATGCAGCCTTCAATGAAATCAAATTTGACACCCCACTAATAACTGTATTACTTTTCAGCAACTTTCCAGAGGTGTATATTGATACAGGAAAACATTAAAAATCTTGAGCCAAGAGATTTATTTATTTGGCTAAATGGATGCTACAGTAGCAGTAATCAGAATAACAAATATAATAAAAAATACAGTATTAACAAAAGTTACAGCTTCAAATAAATTAAAATATTCTGAGATACTGACCATCTGATACCTTTTGAATGATACAGATAGTCCTCAAGTCACAACCACAATTGGGCCCAAAATTTATGTTGCTAAATGAAACATTTGTTAAGTGAGTTTGCCCCATTTTACGACTTTTCTTGCCACAGTTGTTAAGTGAATAATTGCATTTGTTAAATTAGTAACATGGTTGTTAAGTGAATCTGAATTCCCCATTGACTTTACTGATCACAGAAGGTTGCAAAAGGGGATCACATGATCTTGGGACAAAGCAATTGTCATAAGAGTCACTTCCCAAGCATCTGAATTTTGACCATGTGACCATGGGGAAGCTGCAGTCATAATGTGGAAAGTGGCCACAAGTCTCTTTTTTTTCAGTGCCATTGTTAACTTTGAATGGTCACTACACAAAATGTTGTACCTTGAGGACTATCTGTACAGAATAATCTCTTCTCCGTCCATCCCTCTGCAATCCAGGCTGTTTCTGATACAGCTAATGTAATTTATGGTGTGTAATGCAATTTTAAATATCAGTCAGACTTGGACTCCTTACCTTTGTATCTTTTAGATTTAAACGAGTTTAGGGTAAACTAAGAAGCACCTATCCAAAGAAGTCTCAGTGTGCCTGTCCAACTTGTTTGAGGTTGGGAAATTTAGTAGTTAGTATTCAGAGTGGAGACATCCAAAGAACTGCAGGGAATGCAAGGCTACAATACAAAAGGAAAGGAAAAAAGCAGAAGAAAATGTCAGATTATTTTCATGAAGATTTTCTTCTTCTTAATGAAGGAGTTAGAATTGATTTGAAGGAGACTTTACCTTTTAAGATTGTCTGAACCTTAGTTTGCTTCATCTATTGGTTGTAATGTAGGTGTATCAAACTTGATTTCATTGAGGGCAACATCAGGTTTGTGTTTGACCTCAATGGGATTGAGTGGGCATGGCTAGAATGGGCAGGGCCAGCTTGATGTCACTTGTGTTGGAGGGCACCTGTGGAGGCCTGAGCACACTGCCAGAAAAAACGGGCTTTTGAACTCTGTTTTCGGCTCTGACGGCCTCCAGCAACCCTCTGCTAGCAAAAATGGTGTTGCCTGCTGCCCTCGCGAGCTCTGTTTTTGCTGGCAGAGGCACCCTGGGTTGGTCCTTTGCTATTTCCAGGATGGCCCCATGGGCCAGATCTAAGCATCCTGCAGGCCTTGACTTTGACACCCCTGTTGTCATGAATTATGATTGAATAGCAGTAACCATTTGCACATAATTGGGCTAGCTTGTAATTGCAAACCACAAAGTGGTATTCCTTAAAGTGTTTCTAAGAGTATTAGTTCTAAAAATCCTAGTTAGCATGGCTTCTAGCATGCTGTATTGGATCTAGCTAGACAGTCCTTCTGCTGTATCAATGGAAAAATAGATATTTTGGTTAAATTGTCTCTTTCATGGCTTTGCAGGCTGAAGTTGAGGCTCAGCTGGCCATAGAACGTGAAGAAGCGAGTCAGCAGCAAACCATTCTCGAACAAGAGCGCAGAGATCATGAGCTGGCTTTGCGAATTGCCCAAAATGAATCTGAGCTCATCAACGATGAGGCTCAGCTGGACCCAAGTTTGCGCAGGTATTGTACTTTTTTGGTGATGCTGCTGGAAAAGGCAGTTGTATAATAAATTGTATAATAATGATGACGATAACGAGAACACTGTCATTAAATCAAGCTAACATGATGCTGCATATCTTCCTGTATTTAGAGACTCATAATTTAGAAAAAAACTTTCTAACAGTAAGGGTGATAAACCAATGTAACAGTTTGCCACAGGAGGTGGTGGGCTCGCCTTCACTGGAGGTCTTCAAACAGAGACTGGACAGTCATCTTTCTGGGATGGCTTAACGTTTTTTTAAAAAAATTTTTTATTGGTTTTGCACATTAAAAAAATAACATAAAACAAACATAAAACAGTGCACAGTGCATGTGCCCATAACCCGACTGGTAATTTATAATAAATATAAAACGTAAGCTAGACAACTTTGCAGAAGGCATAGTGATCCTTGCAGGAGATTTTAATTTGGAATTAACAGCAGGAAAGGGGGAAAAGAAAAAGTTGACCATCTGATACCTTTTGAATGATACAGATAGTCCTCAAGTCACAACCACAATTGGGCCCAAAATTTATGTTGCTAAATGAAACATTTGTTAAGTGAGTTTGCCCCATTTTAAGCTTGGGATTGAAGGGAGGTGGGTTCCAGTGACTATATTCTGTGATGTTTATAGAGAGACTTCAAACTAATCTCCTTACAGCGTGAAGTGACCTTATTGGGATGATTGTAGACCTGTAATGGTGATGAGAGAAGTGAAAGTCAATGCACCTATCATTTAACAACTTAAATAAATGTTTAACACCACTTATTGAAGCCAGATTCCTGGTGAGCTTATAAAAACATCATTTTATGCCCAGGATGATCTTGTAATGTTTTACATCAGTGCCCAATTTAGGAGTATTTCAGACTAACCTAAATATGTTCTGTTCGCAGACTCAAAGGAACAAAGTGTCAAATGACCACGTATGAAAACATTTTTCCCTTTTGAGAAAGTCTATAAAAATTGAGAGTGGGAGAGTAAAATTATTCTAATGTTCACTTTAAAAATAATTTGCAAAATAATTCACTTTATTTCACTAATTAATCACAATTTGATCATGCAATCAATACACTCCATTTGAGTATCAGTCTATCAAATCAATTATATGTGAGTACAAATGCTTGTGATTTAATTTTAATTTAAATATTGCATACCTGAAAGGTATACATACAAAGAACTGGTTAATTCAGAGTATTTATTATACTATGTTATCAGGTAATATTGTAAAATAATGCATTAAATCTTGTATCATAATTCCCTAACATACTTTCCTCATGTTTTTATAGGGAACAAATTGCCAAAGAAATGTCAGAATACTTATCTAGGTGGGTGTAACAGATTGCCAGAAAGAAATCAGTTTAATCACCAAATGCAATAACTATAAGATAAAGTTAATTTATAAATTCCATTTAGAATCGATTAGAATCGAATAAAATTCCTTATTGGCCAAGTGTGATTGGTCACACAAGGAATTTGTATTTGGTGCATATGCTCTCAGTGTACATAAAAAGAAAATATATATTTGTCAAGTATCATGAGATTCTTAATGATTGTCATTGGGTTCAAATAAGCAATCAGGAAACAATCAGTATTAATATACATTGTAAGGATACAAGCAACAAGTTACAATCATACAGTCATAAGTGGGAGGAGATGGGTAATAGGAATGATGAAAAAACTAATAGTGATAGTAATGCAGCATTAGTGAATAGTTTGACAATGGGGAGGGAAATATTTGTTTAATTCATGTATGTAAAAAATATACATTCTAATCAAGATTCATTCACTACACCACTTTAGTACCCATTTCCTTTATAATTCACTATTATATTTATGAATTGCATGAATAGGAATTATTTTTTGATAAAGTTTTGCTAGGAATTACTTTTTGATAAAGTTTTGCTAGGAATTACTTTTTGATAAAGTTTTGCTATTATTTTGCTCTAGGAAGAATTATTCTATTTTCTTAAAAAAAACTGGGATGCAATGTCAAGAATTTCCAAATCTGCAATTTTTAATTTAGAAACATAGAAACATAGAAGTCTGACGGCAGAAAAAGACCTCATGGTCCATCTAGTCTGCCCTTATACTATTTTCTGTATTTAATCTCAGGATGGATATATGTTTATCCCAGGCATGTTTAAATTCAGTTACTGTGGATTTATCTACCACGTCTGCTGGAATTTCCCTTTAGACCTTTGTATAGAGAACTAGGTCTTTACATAATGTGTCCATTTAGGTTTTTTTTGGAAACTGTTTTTTTAAAAAAGACCACAGTTATTTTAGATGACGTTTTTGATTAGTTTGTAAATTAGTAATTCGCAATCTAAATTTCCTTTTCTCTTAAATAAATATGCTCAAGAAGCATGTCATAGATGTTACCAATCTTTGCACCTGATGAGTCCTTTCCACTTTGCACTCTCGACCTCAATTGTTCCTTTCTTGAATATTTCTATATTTTTTGTTTATTTGGATGTGTTTAGGGGACCTTCAGTTCAAGCTACCAAAGCTGCAGCCGTCATTAAAAAGCATGACCTTAGCAAGTGGAAGTATGCAGACCTGCGAGATACAATCAATACCTCTTGTGGTGAGTGTTGTCCTGTTTGGAATGTAGGTAGTGTCAGGATACATCAATATTTGGATTTTTCTCTATCTCACAGAGTTTTGAAAGCCTATAAAATGAATTGATACCATTCTTGGTTCACTAAATAATTATTTATTCCTCTCTAAAGAAGAAAACGCCTTGAGCAAAGTTACTTCAAACAGCTCCATATGTCAAAAGAAAAGAAAGGTTGAAGAATTCAAAACTAAGCCACATGTAGGAACCAGCAGGGTTAATTCACTGAATATAATGCAAAGTCATTACGTTTAAACTTAATCTAAAATGATTATTGCTAATGACTTTTAAATAGTTTACTTGGTCTATTGTCAATATCAATCATTTATATTTAAAGTTGAGTGCAATTCATGGATCTGAAAACTTTCAGATGTCGCTGGAATAATAATAATAAAGGTTTTTAGTTATTTTAACATTAGATTTGTCATATGCTGTTTTATTATTGTTGTTAGCCGCCCCGAGTCTACGGAGAGGGGCGGCATAGAAATCTAATAAGTAAGTAAGTGAGTGAGTGAGTGAGTGAGTGAGTGAGTGAGTGAGTGAGTGAGTGAGTGTTGGAGGTAAAAATCTGGAAGGCTTTAGTCTGCCTATACAACTTGTATCAGCTGTTTCTAGTTTTTGCAGAGTAGTTTCTACCAAGCTCAAGATTGACAGAATCAGATTAACTAAGGGGCCTGTTGAATTCAATGAACTCTCCTTTCTTTTCCCCAACCTAGGATACTAGTTCAAATTCATCCCCATATCCCATTTTTCTTTAAAAGGGAAATCATGCTCATAACTAAATTGGATATTAGGATATATTAAATCTATACTAAATTGGATATTAGGAGATATTAAATCTCCTAATTAGGGAAATATAGGGATATGCCTTATACCTAATTAATCTATTAGTTTGTTTAGCCAGTATTATTAAAGCTGTCTGGCAGTAGCTTTCTATCCCTCCTTGCAGATGGGGATTACATAGTGGACCTTTTGCAGGCAAAGCAGGTGTTAAAAGCTACTCAGCTCCTAAATAGGCAGCAATTGGACAGGTAGCTATTATATAGCTTCACTGAGAGCCATTTCAGTGTAATAAATTCGCTGGGTAGAAACTGTGCAACTGTGATTTCTAGACTCACCTTTGGCACGAAGCCAGCTGGATGACTTCTACTTTCCCTCAGTCAGGAAAAAGACAGTGACAAACTATTTTCAAAAGTGTTGCTTAAAACACTATGTGGACTTTCCATGCATCAGTGGTGGGTTGCTACCAGTTCGTCCCGGTTCCGGTGAACTGGTAGTGCTCCGCCCACCCATCTGGATGTCATCATGGATGATCTGTGCATACGCAGAAGTGGTGTGCGAAGCAAAGGTGCACCCACACATATCTGCGGTTCCGAAACGGTAGCGAGGGTAAGTGAAACCCACTACTGCTATGCATGGACTTGCCCATGCAGTCCCCAGGAGTCAAGACCGACACAAAGATAGATACACACCAGGACAGATAATTTTGATTTTGAGTGAGAGCTGGAAGAGGCCTTGGTTTTTCTTGATCTCTGAAAGGGCCTCTGAAATAGCAGAATAATCATTCATCAGGTTGAAGTTGAGAGCCCCCAAATCCTGATGCATTTATATTGACTTTTTCAGAGCTTGATAATGTGTGTGTGTGTGTGTATGTGTGTTGGGGGGGGGGAAGCTTCATAGAAAATCATGAAATATACACTTTTGTTTGATTTTTCATTGTTCTGAGGCAGCAGTTTTCTCCGCATCGTGTAACCTAGCGCAGGTCTCGTTGGATAGGGATTTAATTGCTATGCTCTCTGTAGTTAAAACCCTCTTTTCCTCAAGTACTGTATATATCAATCCATCAGGAAGGGGGAGGATCAATTGGGCTGAGCTCGACTCTCAAAGGGACTCTGATATTTAGACCAGTGATTTTCAACCTTTTTTGAGCCGCGGCACATTTTTTACATTTACAAAACCCCGGGGCACATTGAGCAGGGGGGGGGGGGGGGGCTAAAAAAAGTTTGGAGAAAAAAATTCTCTCTCTCTCCCTTCCTTCCTCTTTCTTTCTCTCTCTCCATCCCTCTTTCTTTCTCTTCCTTCCTTCCTCTCTTTTTTGCTCTCTTTCTCTCCCTCCTTTCCTACCTCTGTCTTTTTCTCTCTCTCCTTCCCTCCCTCTCTTTCTCTCTCTCTCTTGCTTTCTTTCTCTCTCTTGCTCTCTCTCTTGCTCTGTCTCTTTCTTTCTTTCTTTCTCTTGTTCTCTTTCTCGCTCACTCGCTCTTTCTCTCTCTTGCTTTCTTTCTCTCTCTTTCTTTCTCTTTTTTTCTCTCTCTCTTGCTTTCTTTCTCTCTCTGAGCTTCGCGGCACACCTGACCATGTCTCGCAGCACACTAGTGTGCCACGGCACACTGGTTGAAAAACACTGATTTAGAAAACGTTCATTTAACATCAACCAAGTAAAATAAACAAAGTTTCTAGTGTCTCAGAAAGAAACATATCAACACACATACCTTTGACTATGAGCCTCAAAAGCTCAAAGAGGCCTTTTCCACCCTTGATCTCTGAAAAGGCTTCTAAAATAGCAGAATAAGTAGATAATGTTTGAAAATAACAAAATGGATATTTTATGAATGTAAGCTTTAGAAAATTATCCTTTTTTTTGTACAAATTACCAGTTTATGCATCCTGTATATATGTATGTCATTTTGTAAGTATAAAGAGCTGTAAACTAATTCTTTCCATGTCAACAAATTCATGAGCATATTAATCTATCTGCTTTTCTCACTTGTTTCTCCCTTATTCCATCCCTGGTGCTTTTCCTGGATCAAAGACATTGAATTGCTGGCAGCTTGCAGAGAAGAGTTTCATAGGCGGCTTAAGGTTTATCATGCTTGGAAGGCCAAGAACAAGAAACGCAATACTGAAATGGAACAGCGGGCTCCCAAATCAGTGACGGATTATGGTAAGGGAAAATCTTAATCTAACTCCTCCTCTGCCCCCCACACATACAAAAGTGTGTGTGTGTGTATAGGGAAAGTATCCTTGTGAGCAAAAGTCCCTAGAGAATATTGAGGATCTTATTTTACCACATAAATTTAATTGTCCTATTAGCAGCATCCTAACCCAACAGCATTGGATGGATTGCAGGTTGAGATAGTTTCAGTTCTAGAGCTGAGATAAAAGGCCAGGCTAAATATGATAGATTAGTGAAGGAAGCTAGTAATAAGAGTACAGTGATACCTCGTCTTACAAACGCCTCCTCATACAAACTTTTCGAGATACAAACCCGGGGTTTAAGATTTTTTTGCCTCTTCTTACAAACTATTTTCACCTTACAAACCCACCGCCGCCTCTGGGATGCCCCACCTCCGGACTTCCGTTGCCAGCGAAGCACCCGTTTTTGTGCTGCTGGAATTCTCCTGAGGCTCCCCTCTATGGGAAACCCCACATCCGGACTTCCGTGTTTTTGTGATGCTGCAGGGGAATCCCAGCAGCACAAAAACAGGTGCTTCGCTGGCAACGGAAGTCCGGAGGTGGGGTTTCCCATAGAGGGGAGCCTCAGGAGAATCCCAGCAGCACAAAAATGGGCACTTCGGCTGGCAAAAGGGGTGAATTTTGGGCTTGCACGCATTAATCGCTTTTCCATTGATTCCTATGGGAAACATTGTTTCATCTTACAAACTTTTCACCTTAAGAACCTCGTCCCGGAACCAATTAAGTTTGTAAGACAAGGTATCACTATATTGCTATTTAGAAAGAAGTATAGGAGTATATTGCTAATTGAGTAGTAATTGATGCTTAACTAAGCATCAGCCAGATGTTTGTAGCTTTGCTTTACTACAAGCCAGGTAATTTTTAATTTTTTCTTATCACAACACTTTAAATAAAAGTCACTTGGGCTACCGTGCTTGGCAGGAACCATGGAAAAGGTTTGTGGCATCCATAATCATAGTTGGCCCCAAGTGGTACAGAACATGATCTTCAAATGGAAGAATGTTTGTTGTAGCATATCTAATTCAGATTGTTCCATGTTTTTCAAAGAGGAAGAAGCTGTGCTATTTCAGAAAACCAAATTAAGGAACCATGTTTCTTGTATCAAACAATGCAGGAGTATAGCCAAATGAACTTTTCCTAAGAAATGGCTTGATTTTTGTTGTACATGTTCCTGAGATAGAGTGAGATTTTGGAGTGCAGAGAATTATCTCAAGCAGCTAGACCAGATTGCTCAAATTCTGAGACTAAATATTGGGAGAATGGGAACCAGGATATAGCATGGATTCTGAGGAATAGATCTGGGCTGTTTTTACCCATCTATAAGAGCCCTGTTGGAAAAATCCAAGGCTGATCTAAAATAGCATTCTATTACAGATTTACTTATTTACAGATCTGTAGTAAACCTGCAAGCAGGACAGGAGCAAATAACACACTTTTCCTTATGTTTCTTAAGAACTACTATTTCAAGGTATATAGATTCTATAATGGATGTAATATATTGCCATCATATCTAATCGCCCTTGAGATAACAAGAGACCACCATAGGCAGAGAGAACTAAGTTATTAAAGTTAGAGAGCCGGGGTGGCGCAGCAGGTAGAGTGCAGTACTGCAGGCCACTGAAGCTGACTGCTAGATCTGTAGGTCAGCGGTTCAAATCTCATCACCGGCTCAAGGTTGACTCAGCCTTCCATTCTTCCGAGGTGGGTAAAATGAGGACCCGGATTGTGGGGGCAGTATGCTGGCTCTGTTAAAAAGTGCTATTGCTAACATGTTGTAAGCCGCCTTGAGTCTAAGGAGAAGGGCGGCATAAAAATTGAATGAATGAATGAATGAATGAATGAATGAATGAATGAATGAATGAATGAATGAATGAATGAATGAATAAATAAATAAATAATGCCATCTAGGAAAAACTTCAAAGGAAGACAATTTATTTATTCATTCATTCATTCATTCAATTTTTATGCCACCCTTCTGCTTAGACTCAGGGCGGCTTACAACATGTTAACAATAGCACTTTTTAACAGAGCCAGCATATTGCCCCCACAATCCAGGTCCTCATTTTACCCACCTCGGAAGGATGGAAGGCTGAGTCAACCTTGAGCCGGTGATGAGATTTGAACCGCTGACCCGCAGATCTACAGTCAGCTTCAGTGGCCTGCGGTATAGCACTCTACCTGTTGCGCCACCCCGGCTCATTACATGTTTTAGCTTGCAATTTATGATAGCATTGTATGTAAATGTTGGAATTATTATGCCTTTCCATATTTGATATTGGCAAAATTCCTTTTCTTTAAAAAAAACCCCGAAGCCCTGTTTGCAAAACTCTTTGTGCTTTGCATACCTTTAGCTATAAACAGTGCTCTTGTTCTCGTCCATTGGTTTCTTATGTTGAAGCCATTCCATTCTACCCATTTTGGGTGTCCAGCTTACTGGAAAAAGGAAGTTTTCTTCATTGATCAATGGATTCATTTTCTCTCGCATGCTCAGTATTAAATTTTGTTTTCAGATTTTGCACCATTTATGAACAACTCAAGTAAGTGGGGGGATTATTTCATCTAATTAGGAAAAAAAGGGGGGCAAATGGAACCCACTTTACTAACATAATTGTGTTTTGCTACAGTTATATTTATTCTTTAGAAGCATTCATATGGTCCGTTTTAAATATAGTTAAAAAAATGTTGGTAAAGACATTGGACAGCAGGAATGTTCACACTCTTTTAATAATTTTGGCATCATTTACAGAAACAAATAATTTATTTCAATAAAAATGTGTATACCGTACTAGTTTAATTTTAATTCCTTTCTTCTGCCAAGAGAAAATATTTTCCCCTTGTAGCAAAACATTGAAATTGGTACTAATCAACTAACATTTGGAACAAAACCTAACACTTAGGAACTTGTTTTAGGAGAGAAAATAATTGCCTTTGTTGTGAAGAAAGTGCTTTTTTCCTTACTACATTGATTATCTTTTGGGTGAGGGCAGCTGTGCATGAAAACGAGAAAAAAAGACCTCTACATACCAAGCAAAGAGTTCAAGATGGACACCATCCTATATGTTAATTTAGGTGGTGGGTAGCCAGTCTCCATTAACTGCAGAATGCAGCATGAGGATGTATTGAAAGTGATGAATTGCCTGTCAAATTGATTCATCAATTGAAAACCGATTTCCTTTTTAAAACAATTTTTTAAACAAATAAAATATGTGCTATTGCTTAGGTTTGTCGCGTCAAACGATACATCGTTATGACTGAAGACTGGTCAATATGAAAAAGGTCTTTTTTGCCCATTTTCTTTTCATGGATAAGCTGCTTTAATGTTCACTGGTATTAATGATGAGAAATATTTTAACAGATATTGCCTTTTATAGCAATAGCGAACAGTTGTTATTTCTGTATATATAAACACAATATTTTGGACATTTTTTTCTGTTCCAGTTATATTTAGAAATAAGAGGGCTTATCTAGGAATAAGAGGGCAAATTTGATGTGACTGTGACTTCATCCCTCTTTATTCAACTAAAACCAGATTTATTATTTATAATTTTTCAGCTTGTAGTTAAAATTATCATTGTCAATTTTCCCATAAACTGGAATAGAAAGAAAAATTCCTCTCATGAATAACTGAACTGCTTTCTCTGCAATTGTCCACAACAACCTTGCATTTGAAACCTCCTACTTGAAACTTGAAAAGTCAGAAAAGTTTTTAATGTGAGTCTATGTTAGGAAATTGTGCAGCAGGTGTAAAAAATGTTGGAGACGCTGACATAAATTTGTAGTTTTATATGAATAAATATAATTAATTTCTTTATTTACAGCAGACAAGATAGTCAGGCACACACTAATATCATGAGGTAAATCGTCAAATAAATCCCGACACATAAGACCACTCGGAAGAAAACAATGGAAAAAAAAGGGAAACTCCCCCTTTACACCCACAGCAACCAATCATAACATAGATTACCTCATACAGGAACCAGCACTCTTCAACCAATCAACTACAACTGTTTTTGCTGGGCCATCACACACTGTACTGATCCAGCTATTAAATTAAACATCTTAACAGTCTGCAAATGACTCAAGTGGTTCTTTTTTCTCCATCTATAATGATACCTTATTCTTTTTTCATATCCTTTCACTTCATTTTTCTCCCAGGTTGGAAGGCAATTTTTTTTGGAAAAAAAAAATGCTTTGAGAATTATATCCCAGTGCTGTTACATAGACATTCATTCATTCATTCATGTATTCATTCAATTTCCATAGCCACCCATCTGAGATTCTGAGTGGCTTATGATTCAGAAATTATAAAAACGTATCCATTGGACCTTTGCCATTGGGATTATAGTGTTCCTTCTTCTTTTGCCCTGCATAGTTAACTTCATGGAATAGATTCCTCAGCTGGGATCCAGAGGCCAAACATTTGTTTTCATGTCTGAAACAAAATCCATGTTATTTCAAAAAAAATGTTGTGGGCAATGCAAGATTTCTTTCACTCTTTTGTCTTGACTGAAAGTATTTTCAAACTTGTCCTACTTTTCTGCACAGATTTTTTTTTTTAAAGGTGAAGGTAATGAAGACTGGTTTTGATCTTGGTAACAAATTTTAAATTTAATTATTCCTTATAGCTCAGCAAAATCCAGCAAGTCAGTTGTCGGTTAAACAGCAGCAGGAGATCGAAATGAACCGGCAACAGCGATTTTTCCGAATTCCTTTCATCCGACCAGCAGATCAATACAAGGATCCCCAGAATAAGAAAAAAGGCTGGTGGTATGCTCACTTTGATGGACCCTGGATTGCTCGTCAAATGGAACTTCATCCTGATAAGCAACCCATTTTGCTAGTGGCTGGTTAGTGTTTCATTTTCATTTTTTAAATAAAGTTGGAAGAGTAGGCTTTGTTTATTGACAAGATGTACTACAGGTAAATCAAAAATTATACTGCAAAGAAAAATATTGTTTTATTTAAAAGATCATTTTCACTTTCAGAAGAATCTGAAAAATAAAGCTCAAGTTCCTTTGAATAATGAGATGAGCAGCAAATCAATCAATTAATCAATTAATAATTAATTAATTAATTTGCCAGCTTCTCCCTTGAGAGAAGTAATAGATTAACATTTGTTTATATATTTGATACTCCAAAATTACATATTATAAACATAAAACATGATAAAAATATAAAATCAATGTCTTTCTTAACATGAAATATATATTCATCCCTGCAGGTTATTATTTCCTGCTATGAAAACTGATCGCAATGCAAAGTTGATTTTTACATTACAGCTTATTTTGTCAGTTCACATTTCCTGTTGCATTATGGGTCTCAAGGATTCCAAGTATTTGAGATATAGGTGATTGGAGGATTATATAAGATGAATTACAAGAAGTTGAATACAGTGATACCTTGTCTTACGAACTTAATTGGTTCCAGGATGAGGTTTGTAAGGTGAAAAGTTTGTAAGACGAAACAATGTTTCCCATAGGAATCAATGGAAAAGCGATTAATGCGTGCAAGCCCAAAACTCACCCCTTTTGCCAGCTGAAGCGCCCATTTTTGCGCTGCTGGGATTCCCCTGAGGCTCCCCTCCATGGGAAACCCCACCTATGGACTTCCATGTTTTTGTGATGCTGCAGGGGAATCCCAGCAGCACAAAAAGGGGTTCTTCCCTGGCAATGGAAGTCCGGAGGTGGGGTTTCCCAGCGAGGGGAGCCTCAACGAAATTGCAGCATCGCAAAAACACGAAAGTCCTCAAAACTCCACCTCCAAACTTCCGTGTTTTTGTGATGCTGCGATTTCACTGAGGCTCCCCTCGCTGGGAAACCCCCCCTTGGACTTCCATTGCTAGCAAAGCATCCATTTTTGCGCTGCTGGGATTCCCCTGCAGCATTGCAAAAACACGGAAGTCCGGAGGTGGTGTTTCCCATGGAGGGGAGCCTCAGGGGAATTCCAGCAGCACAAAAACAGGCGCTTTGCTGGCACAGAAGTCCGGAGGCGGGGCATCCCAGTGGCGGTGGCTTGGGTTTGTAAGGTGAAAATTGTTTGGAAGAAGAGGCAAAAAAATCTTAAACCCCGGGTTTGTATCTCAAAAAGTTTGTATGACGAGGGGTTTGTAAGATTAGGTATCACTGTAGTTGTAGATCTCTTCTTCTAAAGGCAATATGTTTGAAAAGAAGCTAGTGGTTGTTATAATTTTGTTCTCAATGTTGCACGTGTGTCCAAACTTAAAAGAGGTAGGTTTGCATTATAACTTTTGTAAAATCTGCGGTTTCCTTCATTCCAGGCAAGGATGACATGGAGATGTGTGAGCTGAACCTTGAAGAAACTGGCCTGACTCGTAAGCGAGGTGCTGAAATTTTGCCACGGCAGTTTGAAGAGATTTGGGAACGCTGTGGTGGAATCCAGTATCTTCAAAATGCAATTGAGAGCAAACAAGCTCGGCCGACTTATGCAACTGCTATGCTGCAGAACTTGTTGAAATAAATAGTTATTTTGCACCTTCTGAATACACCAGAACTTTTAACATTCCATAATCATGTAGAGATGTTTAATATGAACCAATTTTATTAATGTGTCGATTTTTAGCTTGTACTATTGATGTCTTAATTTGTGTAGTGAGCTCATTCATTCTCAAGATCTAAATTTTTTCTTTCAGTCAAATATGCTGTTTACTTCAAGCCAGCATATGATAATACAGAAAACACTGTAATATAGAGCAGAAATGTTTAATCTATGTCTCCTATTGTGCTGTAATCCAACGTCTGTCAATTCCAGCTAATATAGTCAGTGCTATGGGGTAAAAGTCCAGCAATGGTTGGAGAGCTGGAGACCTCCCTGATGTAGCATAACATACTACCAATATGTAGATTAGAACTACCCAAAGTGGCGTTTTATCTTCTGTAACACACGTCCCAGATAGTATCTGGAAAATGAGTTTCCGCAAAGTAGAAAAAGCCATGTTTTCTTTACACTAGGCTAACTAGAACTGTGAAGCCTTAATGTTCTTAACATTTGATGTACATAAGTTAAAGTAGACTCCTATAATGGTGAACGATAACCCTTCAATATCCCTCGCAAACAAACATTTTGGGGAAATGTGTCTTAAGGTAGATCGCCGAATGTCATGTACTGAATATAGAAAAACTTGAGCCTGAAGTGCTTTAGCAATTCAGAACTGAAACAGTTTGATGCACTTTTAAGCAGTTGTGGCATATGTGTGTTTGTCTTGTTTTTTAAACTGCTTTATTTTATTTTTTACAAAACAAGTTCAACCAGACGATTAACGTTTAATTTGAATATGGGGACCTGTGTTGTCCTTCTATGCACCACTGCAATGAATATAGATTAAGTAGATTTTTCCCCCTAACTCCTGATGAAATGGCAGAACCGTGGCAGTTCTTGTTACATCATGCTGCTCCAAACTGTTTAACTTCAAAGTGTTCAAGATTTTTTCCCTCTCTACTAATCTAATAGATCTTTTCTTGTTGCTAATCTCTCAAATTCAGGTTTTGTGGGCTTTTCTTTTCTATTCAGCAGGGTTTCCTTTACAGTCATTAAAATACTTATAGCAGTTATTTCTTCCAGAAAGTTTTAAATTGTCTTTGGTTGATGTTGCAAAATAACCTAATGTCAACAAATCTTGGTGTTATCACAGTTTTGGGATTTTTAGAGAAATTAAGAAATGTCACTTAATTAAAAAAATGCAGATACCACACTAGGAGAGTTTATTTCCTTTATTTCTCAGCTCTGATTTTTAAATCTTCAAATAAGATTTTTTTAAAAAAATGAACTGACTTTGACTACTATATTTTGGCCAGATTGGGTGTAAAAAAGAAAACACATTCATAAGTCTAAGCAATATTCTTAACTATTATGGTAGTATGGTAAATGATTTAGCTTTACTAGATAAATGGTCAAAGCAATGGAAACTGCAGTTTAATGTTTCCAAATGTAAAATAATGCACTTGGGGAAAAGGAATCCTCAATCTGAGTATTGTATTGGCAGTTCTGTGTTAGCAAATACTTCAAAAGAAAAGGATTTAGGGGTAATGATTTCTGACAGTCTCAAAATGGGTGAACAGTGCAGTCAGGCGGTAGGGAAAGCAAGTAGGATGCTTGGCTGCATAGCTAGAGGTATAACAAGCAGGAAGAGGGAGATTATGATCCCGCTATATAGAATGCTGGTGAGACCACATTTGGAATACTGTGTTCAGTTCTGGAGACCTCACCTACAAAAAGATATTGACAAAATTGAACGGGTCCAAAGACGGGGCTACAAGAATGGTGGAAGGTCTTAAGCATAAAACGTATCAGGAAAGACTTAATGAACTCAATCTGTATAGTCTGGAGGACAGAAGAGGAAAAGGGGGGACATGATCGAAACATTTTAAATATATTAAAGGGTTAAATAAGGTCCAGGAGGGAAGTGTTTTTAATAGGAAAGTGAACACAAGAACAAGGGGTCACAATCTGAAGTTAGTTGGGGGAAAGATCAAAAGCAACATGAGAAAATATTATTTTACTGAAAGAGTAGTAGATCCTTGGAACAAACTTCCAGCAGACGTGGTAGATAAATCCACAGTAACTGAATTTAAACCATGCCTGGGATAAACATATATCCATCCTAAGATAAAATACAGAAAATAGTATAAGGGCAGACTAGATGGACCATGAGGTCTTTTTCTGCCGTCAGACTTCTATGTTTCTATGTTCTATATTTAAGATTATTGAGAGCATCAGTTTATGTATTCACATGTGTATGTATCATTCTCAGACCCAAATATAGGCAGCTTTACAGCTTTAGGCTAAACTCGGTCTGTTGTCTACCCCAAGAGTGTCAAACCCGTGGCATCACATTGTTATGTAATATATGGTGATTTCCCCCCTGGGATGGAAGTGGCCAGTGCGTGACACATCCGCAATCTCACTACCAGTAATAACCTTTCCAAATTATAAAGGTAGCATAAGAGAGTAAAAAAAGGGGAATGCAAGCCAAATCATTAGCATAAATTCATTTAAGGGGATTTTTGAATCCAAATAGATGCATCCTTTTGGTTTGACTATAAAGTTCAAGAAATCAGGAATCATGCAAATTGGGTGGGGGTGTTTTGGTCCATAGATAAAGCTTGTCTAGGAGAACCTAGAAGCCCATGTCTCTATCCACAAAAGCCTCTGATCGTGTGGCAGAATATAAGATTATGTCCCCTTAAATGCACAATCATTTTAGGTGAAAAGGTATGCTCAAGAGCAAAAGATAATTGTGAACAGTCAGACAGTTTTCAAAATTGTCCCTGTTTGCTGAAATTGGATTACATCTGTGATTTTTCTTCCCTATTTTGAAATTAGAACTTCTTCAACATCAGTCTTCCTACATACCGTTTTCTGCATTTAAGTTGTGTTTTCCCAGCTTGCTTGATGGGCAGTTGCAATGGAAAGGAATACGCATAATTTGCCCTGTCACAATCTTGCTCTTCCTCTTTTCTCCAAAATTCTTGTGAGTCCTCATGAAAAGCCACAGAGACTGTAGATTTGTAGAATCCATAATAAATGCTCTGTTTATTCATATGTTAAATCCACAAAGATCTCTCCACCTACAAATGTAACTCATGTTAACTTTCATAGCGTATTAGATCATTCAGAGACATATGCTAGATATGTAGGCAGCTAGGTGGCAAGGTCTAGTTGACTATGATTTATCTCAACAATCTAATCAGAATAACACCAATCAGGATGGGAATCAGGGAATACCAGGACTAGGAAGATGTGGGAGGGAAGGGACAGTGACGGCAAACACTTCCATATTGCTGCTACAAAAAATTATATATGATATCACCAGAAGCTGAGCTTGACTTGAAGGACTTGACTTACATATTTGTTCATCACGGATCAAACCCAACTTGTTTCCTTGGTTCATTTGTGCCTTTAGTTTCAGTGGGAGGCTACGTTAAAGGCATTGCAGGACATCAGCTGTGTTTTTATGTTGAAATATGAGAGGGAGGTTGAATTGTTTTTCGGAATAGCAATTAAGAGAGAAAGTTGTTTCATTTCTTGCATAGAAACTATGACTCCATTGACAGTTCCCAACTGTTTTGCTTCTAATTAAGAATGATGTGTGGAAATGCAGCATGGAGAAATATTGGTAGGAAAAGTAATTTTCAAAGAGGAAGAGAGAGGGAGAAAAAGCTGCTTAGTGTTGCTGCTGTAGCCAAACCCAGAATCTTCTACAGTTGTAATGTCTTGTAAAACATATAGACAGTGTTGAGCACCTCAGATAGAGCTAAGGTTAAAACAGATGAACATATTTTAAAATAATAGAGTGGTCCTTGTTGCTCTATGAGCTTGCTTATTTTCTTATAGACATTTCATTACCCCAACTAAGTAACATCACCAGTGCTAGTAAAGGGTGCTGTTGTAACATTTTTTTTATATTTTAGATTTAGATTGTCTTCGATGTGTGTGCAGTTATACAGTGTTTTCCTGAAAATAAGACCATGTCTTATATTTTTTTGAACCTTGAAATTAGCACTTGGCCTTATTGCTATGCACTCAAAAACCTGATGAGGCTTATTATTGGGCGATGTCTTATTTTGGGGGGGAAAGGATGGTTAATATAGTGGGAAAACAGTTGCTAAGGAGTTGGCACTATGATGCAAATTGTCTAAATTCCCATTAGAGGAGGAAATGAATTTAAAAAGATATGACATTATTTTCTATAAAATAGTAACTGAATTTAAACATGTCTGGGATAAACATATATCCATTGTAAGATAAAATACAGGAAATAGTATAAGGGCAGACTAGATGGACCATGAGGTCTTTTTTCTGCCATCAGTCTTCTATGTTTCTATGTTAATGAACAGGCACCAATGGATTTCAGCATGAAGGTGAATCAAAATGCCAGGTCCTCAACAGAAAAAAAAATAGAGACTTGTTGCTTCCTGCCTATTTGTGATATGAAAGCTCCAAGATACAAAAGTAGGTACATCACCAGATAATACATTTACTTGTGCAGCTGCGATGTAGTTTCAAAGTACAGTAAGTCTTTGGTGATGGATATTCAACCTCTGCAGGCCATCATATTTGCTTGCATTTGCTAAATGAGGAATATACTTATATCAATCTATTCTAAATCTCATAAAATATCAACCCTAGTTCCATAACCAGGTAGATAGAGTATCATGCAAAGGCTTAGGTACTACCCATCAAATTTAATATTTCAGTGTACTACATGAACAGAAGCTGATGTAACTTCTACGTAGGTAGTACAAAGTTAAACACAACGACTTTCTACCAAATTCAATTGCATACTTAAATATTTACGTGCAAATGTTTACCAAACCAAAATAAGGAAAAAAATTGACATCTTTTTAATCAGTAACCATAGTATCACCTTTCTCAGCACAGTTTCCAAATAGCTAAAGTGTTTGTCTATTCTTATTTTAGGAATATTTTTCCTACTCTTCCTTGCAGAATTCAGAAATATATCTCTTGTGTGTTACACGATTGATTGTCAATATTATTCTGTTCTGGAAACTATCCCTTTTTCCCCCTTCAAGAGATCATGCCTGATTTGGAGATAATTTTCTTGCTGAAATATCTAATTGAATGTAGGATATTAGCTTCTAAAATGCATTGACATTTATTTGAATCCATCTTTTCTTTCCACCTGTCCAATATTTGCTGTACTACAGCTGCAGCACAACTCCAAAAATATAATAGAGACAGCCCTGTACCAACAATGTGTTCTTTTCTTCAAATGCTTCCTCATTTTCGTCCAAATTCATATTAGTATAGCTGATATTTTAGGCTTATCAAGATTTTCTTTTGATACGTGAGATGCTGACTTTTGTGATAATTTTAGTAAAACTGTTTTCCTTCTTCCAAGAAGATAACCATTGTATATTCAGTGCTATTATATAGAGCAACTCCTCCAGAGACCGGTTAACCTTCCAGCAAGTTTTAATAAACCAGGTATTGTTGATCAGTGTAACATATAATAGATCCTTCCTTCCTTCCTTCCTACCCCTTTAACAGTAAGCCATATTAACAGTTTTCTTATTTTCATTTGGTAAATAAGGGTATGCATTCAAATATGCAGAAATATGTCATGGTTAATTTTGTACAATGCAGAGATTGTGTCGGCTTCTATTCCCTTATGTATACATTGAAACATATGTCGACCAGCAGTACCGAAGTATAGCATACAATATGCAGCAGCACAATATTTTTAGTATTAGTTTGGAAATGTTATTATCTGTAATTGTATCTCTTTCATCTCTGGTTTATTTGCTACTAAACTTTTCCAAGTACTTTGTCAAATAACTTTGTGTACTGCAAATTATAACAAAATAAATCCACTCTGTTGATCTTTCTGCAATATTTATTTTAAAAAGAATGGGAATGCTTGGGAAATATTGACACTTAGATTTGTTTGCTTTTTTTTAGAATGATATGCCAATTATAGCAGATAAGTAGAAAATGTTTGCTATTAAAGTAATCTGGCCTTGAAAAATTGTTTCAAATCTTTAAAATATTAGGCTAAACTAAAAGACAATGAAAATTGGAATTATGGAAGGATGGATATTATTTTTTTAGATTTTTTTTCTAAAGTTCTAATGCACTTTCCTACAATGCCACTGAAGTTGGTTATTATGTAAACAATATTTAACAAATGCCCAAATCTAGTAGTTATTTGCTTCACTGCATTGAGAAAAGTGATTTGGAAAAAAAATCCAGAATCTAAATTTCTAAGATGCTAAAAATATTTCCGTGTTGCTGCCATATTTAAAAAACATTCATTCTTCTAAATAACAATGTCAGAGAGAAAAATAATATGTATCTTTTTCAAATGATATAGAAAAAACATTTAACTAGAGATACAGAAACATATTTAATGACTTTATTGATATACAAAATATTCTTCTCCAAATATTCTATAATTAACACTGGCCTATGATAAATAATGCTTAGGAACAATTAATTCATGTTTATAGTGTAAACATTACTTCTGCCATTTGAGTAGAAACTGGTATGAATAAACACACAGAAAATAGCCCCGAAACTAACCAGCCAACCAAAATGTAACATTAATAAGTAATTGTAAGTACATAGTCACCATGGGTGCTTGATGTATACGAAGCAGGATACTGTACCTCTAGATGTGTCCCATAAGAGAGTAACTCTTAGTTGTATCTTACACTTGCAGTGGGAACACACTAAGCCTAACTTCTTAACTCATTCAGCAAACTAGAGCTACTAAATCAGGGCAACCATTAAAATGCAGCAAAGGGATATTGGTATCTTCTTAATCTAACCCTCAAAGTAGCAACAGTATATACAAATTATCCCAAGAATAAAATTGTCTTGACACTAGAGTATATCCATTGAAGTTTACCTTTTAGAGAGATAGGCATCTTTAGAAAGCAATTGCCATTTTACTGCTTAGACAAGCTGTAATGCCTAATTGTGCATAGAAAAGAAGATGGTTCAGAGTACACAGATTATACCCAGAGCAGAAATACACTTGAGCATTAAAGGACACCATCTGTCAGAGCATAAGGAAGTAGGGAATGCTAAAGTATTGTAAAACCTTGCTGCTTATAGCTCTCATTCTATGCTCCTCTATTTGAAGGTGATTGTGGCTTTGATCATGCCAATTGTGTAGTTTAGGGAGAAGGTCCATTTCATTAGATCTGAGCTGCTTCAACATTAGTGAAACTGAAGTTGATCATCTAAGGTAGGTTTGTCAAACTTGCGGGCCGGATGCATCATGCACTGACCACTCCCACCCCTGGTTTAGTAAAGGGGGGAGTCACGATAAGTCCTGTGATGATGATATGATGACACAAGTTTGACACCCCTGATCCAAGGCAGGTTATGTCTCATGAATGGGCACACCTGCATTACTGCCAACTTGTACCAAGCTTGTTTGATTGTGGAGTTATTTAATTTAAATTTATATATTTAAAGATAACACCAAACATATTTCTTCCTAAAGGCAGCTTGATATTCACAGTCAGATTATTTTAAAAAAACCTTTTAAATTCAAATAATCATAACACTTTGAGTGATAATTATTTTTTGGGAGGTCTCCAGTCTGATTCTCCAGTTACTACATTTGAAGTATTGTTATATTATTGATCATCTATGTCAACCTGATGCCTTTTTAATTTTGGGATAGTTTATCAATACAGTCAATCCTACAGTTAAAAATTTATTGTTAAACAGTACTGTCATTAAGAGAGGCATCATGTGACTGCACTTGATTTTATAAGCATTTCGCCACAGTCATTAAGTCAATCACCCATGATCATTAACTGAGACATCACATAACCATTACTTGTGACCTCCTGCTGGCATCCCTGTTAACTTTGCTGATTAGAACATCTTCGAATCCCTAAAATGGGAAAATTGCAAATGGCAAACACATGACTGTAGGATGCTACAACTATTGTAAGCGCAAGGACCCATCGTGTCAGTGTTGTTGGAACTTTGAACACTCGCCAAGCAAACGGTCATAAGTCAAGGACTACTTGTAATACCTGGACTTGACTTACAACTAAGCAACAAAAATATCAACACTGGATATCTACTAAATCTACCTATTGGCCTTCCAGAAAGCGGTAAAGATCTGGCTTTTCCGACAGGCCTGGAGCCGTTGATCCTATGGTGTAACCAGCAAGCTCCGGCCATGAACAATATGAAGGGGTTTAATTGCTGTATCGTAAATTGTTTTTAAACTGTTTTTAGAGCTTTTAGTACTATTATTGATGTTTTATCATTTCGCTGTAAGTCCTTAGGAAGTTCTGCGGCATAGAAATTGAAGAAATAAATAAATTATTAAATAAATAAATACGTTACATTTAGCATTGCATTTCTATGCTATGAAGTTAAACAGTTTTGAGGACATTAATTGCAGCTTCTGCCTTTAAAAAAAAAAGTTAAAGAGCTAAACTTCAGTTAAAATGTTCCATATTTTTCTGGGGAAGAGAAAGATGGATTTTGCGGTTGTCCTTCTTCCTCAAAGATTCCACTGAGCTTCCATGTTAGAAGAGGTTCTGTTCCTAAAGCACCTGTAGAAACAGGGTTCATGAAAGGAATGCAAGGTTACTTAAAGTAGGAATTCAGTGGTGTACATCTATGCGGGAAAAATATTAGGGGTGTAATTCTGCTGCTTCTCTAAAGAAATTCAATCTCTTCTGTAGGCTGGGGATCCCAAAGACAAGCTTGGCAAAATACAGGAATACAAAATATATGTGTTCTGTCAGGCTCTCTGGTAGAATCCTCCCAAAAATTCACAGGTACAAATTTCAGACACACACACGTTTGAAAATTCAAAACAATGTTCTTTATACCGAAAATTAAAATAAACTAAGCCCTCTTTTGGTATAGCAAAGAGCACTCGTCTCCAAACAAACTGGTAATTTGTAGAAGTCCCTTATCAGTTCTGTGATACTTAGCTTGCAGCTGTGAGGCAATTCACAGTCCTTCTTTCACAAAGTGAAACACACTTTGCTCTGGTTTAGTTTCAAAGCGGGGAAAAATCAGCACACAAAAAGTCAAAGTCAGTAAAGCAGTCACGAAACACAACGATCAGATAATCCTCCACAATGGCCAAACCCACAGGGTGCTATTTATAGCAGCCTCACTAATTACCACAGCCCCACCCAACTACAGGTGGCCTCATTTTCTTTGATAATATTCTCTCAGTTGTTGTTGCCTATGCATCGCTCTCCACATGCGTGGCTGTATCATTAACTCTTGTTCTGAATCCAAGGAGGAGCTAGATAATTGATCTCCTTCTGAGCTGTCTGCCACACTCTCCTCCTCCCTGTCACTCATGTCTTCTTGGTCAGAGGAGCCTTCATCAGCAGATTCCACCGGGGGCAAAACGGGCCTGCAGCATGTGGATGTCTCCCCCACATCGACAGTCCTTGGGGCAGGAGCTGGGCCAGAGCTAACCACAAAAATATGGGTTGGGGAGTAAAAGTTCAATAACAACAACAGATAGGTGCACTGTTGTACCTGAAAGACTAGACTGGGGACAGATAACCCTGAAGATACTACATACAGTATCTATGTGGTCAACAAGAGTTGACACCAACATGATGGCACATCAATAAAATCAGTAAAAAGCATAGCACGTAGTGCACTATGTAATAAGCCTGAATATCTCTGCCAAAAATGACCATAATTTAAATGATATATTTTAATTTAGCAAAGGCAAATACAGCCCATACGAAGGATTGATCCTAAGTTTTAATGAGCCACATGAAAGTATGTAAGCTGTCCAGACACTACTAAAAAGGCATTTTTGTAAAAAACAAAATCACAAACCTTCATGGTCTCTGGAATTCAGGCTTTCAGATGCTAACTTGTTATTTTTTGTTTTGTATCCTGGGGCCTATGAGGGAAACAAAGGTTTGTGAATTAAATGTTTACAATTACAAGCCACTAGACTCAAGACCCTCTTGAGACACAATGTCAGAAATATTATCAGATAATTTCATTACTGAGAAGGCCCTGGTATGAAGCCACTGCAATGAAGTGTGTCAAACCTTATTACACTACCTGGGTTAAGAAATGTTAATCAGAATATGGAAACAGAGTAAGAAGATAATTGAAAGACCAATAGTGAAAATCAGAAAAGCATATTTTGAAGATGAATGATAATATAGAAACATAGAAGACTGACTGCAGAAAAAGACCTCATGGTCCATCTACTATTTTTTGTATTTTATCTTAGGATGGATCTATGTTTATCCCAGGCATGTTTAAATTCAGTCACTCTGCATTTACCAACCACGTCTGCTGGAAGTTTGTTCCAAGGATCTACTACTCTTTCAGTAAAATAATATTTTCTCATGTTGCTTTTGATCTTTCCCCCAACTAACTTCAGATTATGTCTCCTTGTTCTTGTGTTCACTTTCCTATTAAAAACACTTCCCTCCTGGACCTTATTTAACCCTTCAAGGACTACCTGTAATACATGGACTTGACTTACAAGTAAGCAACAAAAATATCATAAACACCGGATATCTACTAAATCTACCTATTGGCCTTCCAGAAAGTGGTATATCAATGTGCTTTATATCAATTCCGAGGAGAACCTGGCTGAAGCCATCTTGTGTTGCCATGAAGCCTGAGGAGAGGGAAAGTAGATAGCCCAGCTACAGTCAAAACAAAAAACTTTCCTTTGGGAACCAAGGTCATTGAAACAGGTGGCTAATGAAAGAAGAAAGGAACCTGCCTTCCACCTTCATTGGACAAGTGACACCTGTGAGGGAGGGAGTTTTACTCTTCTAATTAGGTGAAAACTGAGGAAACTGTCACAGTTGGTTTTCACTGACTGTGCCGATGTGATGTATCCAATAAACATGTTCCTTGAGGAATCGACCTGCTTCGGAGTTCTGATTTCAAATGGGTGCCTTACTCGGAACCCCGACACTTCATTTTGTAAAGTTACTCATAAAAACTTATACTATACTGTCCATTGCAAAATTTATTGATGGAATTGTCATGGAAAGAATGATGTCTGAATCTGGTTGGGTTTTTTTAACTATGGGGATTTTTAGTTGTAATTCTATACGGATTTCTATCATGTGTATACTACTTGCCACCCTGAGTTCCAGGAAAAGGGCAGCATAGAACTCAATTGAATGAATGAATGAATGAATGAATGAATGAATGAATGAATGAATAAATAAATAAATACAACAGGATAATTTGATTAGGATGTCGTTTGGCGGGCCCCAGGGGAAGAGCCTTCTCTGTGGTGGCCCCGGCCCTCTGGAATCAACTCCCCCCGGAGATTAGAACTGCCCCCACCCTCACTGTCTTTCGTAAACTACTTAAGACTCACTTATACCACCAGACATGGGGGAGTTGAGACACCTTTCCCCCAGGCTTTTTTATATTTTGTTTTATGTTTGGTATGAATGTGTTGTTTGGTTTTTAAATATGATAGGGTTTTATATGGTTTTTTAATATTAGATTTGTTCTACTATAATATTGTTTTTATTATTGTTGTGTGCCGCCCCGAGTCTTTAGAGAGGGACAGCATACAAATCAAATAAATTATTATTATTATTATTATTATTGTTGTTGTTGTTGTTATTATTATTATTATTTATACTGTAGTGACTGAGAGGTGAAGGAGGACCTCAGAAATGTAGAACTTGGTTGTGGTAGTATAGTAAGAAAAGGTTATTGAGATGTGTGAACATAGGAAGAGTGGATCTGCTTGTCCCCAGTTAGTCTTCATTTTGCATTTCTGTTGTAATTTCATTAATCAATTGATGGGGCAAAGAATGAGGGTCTTTAAGCCAAGCATCAAACACTTTGTGTTATTGAATCACATAGGTCACAGGTGTCAAATGTGCCGCATCACGTTGCCATCACGTGATGTTTCGTGACATTTTTCCCATTCACGGAGCTGGGGTGGGTGTGGCCTGTGCATGACACATCCTGCCCATAACCACCAGTTTGACACTCCTGATGCAGGTGCATGAGATAATTAAAAATGGCTGCTAAAGCTATTACTGTTTCATTCTGCAGACTTTATTAGGTAGATTCTGGCTTTTGAGCAATATTCTGTGCCTGAGCTGATTTAACACCACAATATTAAACAAAATAAATTGCATTTGATTATAACCTCACATAAATGCATCTGGGACTAGTCAGTACACTTGTTTTGACCAGCAGTATATCACCAGAGGTTCAGATAAAGCCTCACTAGTCCAATTCCCAGAAAACCTGTAACTGGAGAGTTTGAATGGGAAACTTCATTTAATAACAGAGCACAAAACCTGCATGCAGAACGTTCTCTTTTCATACCAAGACAATCCAAGTAAACATTAATGCTGTCTGACAATTGCAAAATAATTGACACTGCACTTATCCATGGTACCATCAGTATTCATGATCAATTTTATAATAACGGGACATACCTACACACTGCTCCTCTTCCTGGAACCAATTCGCATTTAGTACCGTTACCACAAATGTATGGCTCTGTCTCACATATGCTACGGCAAAGTGGACGACCTTTTCTTACATAGCCTGGTTTACAAAGACAAATGGCCTCCTTTGTCCAGTCATTCTTCAGGCACCGTGAGAATTCATCACATGCCAAGAACTTGCAAGGGTCCGCTTGATCCGCTGGAATAGAAAAAAATATTTTGAAATGGATTTCATTGATACAGGATCACGTGGACCTGGTAAATCTGTATGGTTGCTAGAGAAAGCTATGTCCATCATAGCTCCCTACTGTTGCTAATAATGTGAGTGAGAAACAATAGAGTGAAGTCCCTTCTTCTTAGCTTTCACAAGCCGCAGTGATGTATTAGTTCAGTAATTTGGTATTACTTTTATATTTTTTTTAGATAGTTATCAGCCATATTTTACAGGAGAGGCCTTCTTCTGAAGACGAGGGGAGCAGGGCCTCCTTCAGAAAACTTTTGGAAAGCATTGCCTTGTATGGTAAGCACCAGAATCACTTTACCCTTCTGGACTACCGCCCCAAATGGTTTCCCACCCAGGCTATTGCTGTACATCCACAATACAACCAACTCAAAGCTCCCTTGATGAACTCATCAGGGTGTAAAGTAAATGACGTGTCATTGCAAAGAAATGTGGAACACACTGGCTGTTGATCGTGGTAGACTTTGTTTTATAATATGTAAGGACCACCCTAATTGTGCCAAAATTATTGTCCCTCTGTTACCAATATGATAGGTATTCATTCCTAAGCATGCAACAAGAATTCACGGCTATTGTTGTAGCAATAAATAAAAAGAGAATGAACTCCTAGCTGTTTCGATTTCATATTCTTGTTATCTGTTGCCTAGTAATTAAATTCTTGAATGAGTGCATTCATATTAATACTGCCTATATACTGTGACCATCCAATTAAAATGGCATTAACAACTCTATGAAAGGCTATGGGAGAAAAAAATTGCAAAGCTGGTTTAGAAATCAAATAAACTGAAAGGCTATTGGAGGGTCACAATAAATTCACTCTTTTTGTCTAAGTGGTTTATCGTATTCCATAATAGGTGAACTATTCTAACAATAGTTCAATTTCATCCTACTGCATTTTTCATGGAACTATGGACCATTTGCCTGCATTAATGCAACAAGCCCAAATAGTAAGCCATTAGTACAAATCTAATTCTCTTAATAGAAATAGATGAAAGCAATGTTTGGGTTTTTGCAGTGGGACAGGGAGGAAGGTAGTATAATTTGACATCAACAGTATTTCCAGTGTTCTGGATCATGAAACTGAACAGAGATATCACAAGAGCTCAGAGACCATTTTAAGATTGTCTTCCAAAACTCATCAAACAATTTTCTAATTTCTTCTATTCTCCCTGGAACTATTTTCCATCCATGGCACAACAATGGAAGAAATGGAAACAGTGGAATAGGAAACAAAACTCTCTAGTGTGTCAAATAATATGGAACCTTGAAGAGACCTTACTTGACTCATTGGCAGCAACATAACATCTACAAGACAACAAGGCAGCATATCAGGAAAAAAGGAAAGTCAACAGCCTGACCTGTTTTTTACTGTTAAGTCATGTCAATGAAGCACTTTTTTTTTCTGTTTTCAGTTCTTCTCCCCCTTAAAAAAAATGTGTGCTAAATCAGAATAAGTTTCAGAAGAAGTACTTTTATGTTCCCAATCTCTTGGTTTCAGCTTTGGTTGGGCTGTAGCTTTTTCACTTTTTCTTGCAATTCAATTGATTAAACAATGAAGGCAGGATACAGACTTCTAATACCATTCCAGAAGAAGATGCCAGCAAACCTTCTTACGCTACCAAAGAAGAGTATGCCCAGAATGGAGATGGTGGAAGGAAGAGAGACTCTATCTTCAAACATGTCTCCCACCACTCAGTGCCTCGATGGCGCAGTGGTTAGAGTGCAGTACTGCAAGCTACTTCTGCTGATCACTGGCTACCAACAGTTTGGCAGATCGAATCTCAATAGGCTCAAGGTTGACTTAGCCTTCCATCCTTCCAAGGTGCGTAAAATAAGGACAGATTGTTGTGGGGCAATATGCTGATTCTCTGTAAACTGCTTAGAGAGGGCTGCAAAGCACTGTGAAGCGGTATATAAATCGAAATGCTAATGCTATTGCTCTTTTTTCTGCACTTTCGTTTTTCACCTAGTGAAAATCTGAAGACTGGAGTCATCTTCAAGCATCAACTAGATTTTATGTTCTCCAAAACAGGAAAACTAATTCTTTATTTTTAGAAATAATTCTGACTTAAACTCGTCACAATAGCCTTAATTTAAAGGTCTGCTTACTCCTTTCTTATTTCATCTCTGACTGTGATTACATGCAGATTTCAGGATTTCGACACCCTAACTCCTTTCCCTTGTCTCTTCTGTTTTACTATCTTGCCTGGTTTTGATAAGCAATCGCACAGGTCCTTCAATAGCAGAATTTTAAGAATGGGATTGCACATCCATTTTATTCAGTGTCACCATATCTTTGAATGGTCACTGAAAAAATGGACATAATCTGAGGACTACCCAGTTAGAAAGGGAACACCTTTGAAAACCTGTCTTGCACTTCCTTGTAGCATCAATATTCTAATTTAAAGATTGCTAAATGAAGGAGATTCCAGCACTCTCATCAAGTCAACCTTTCAATCATAATGTTGGCAATATCAATAGAATCATGACTGTATTGATGTATCACTGACAATTTTCTTCAACTGAACATAAACTTGGTGCACAAGTATGGTGCTTTTGATCCGTGAAAGGGTGAGAACAGAAGCTCATGGCAAGATGTATACCAGTCATGGCGAACCTATGGCACAGGTGCCACAGGTGGCACGCAGAGCCATATTTGCTGGCACGCAAGCCATTGCCTTAGCTCAGCTCCAATGTGCATGTGTGTGCCAACTAGCTGATTTTTGGCTTGCACAGAGGCTCTGGGAGGGCATTTTTTGCTTCCAGAGCGCCTCCAGGGGGGATGGGGGAGGGTGTTTTTACCCTTCCCGGCTGCAGGGAAGCCTTTGGAGCCTGAGGAGGGTGAAATACAAGCCTACTGGGCCCACCAGAAGTTGGGAAACAGGCCATTTCCAGATGGCCTCCAGAGAGTGGGGGAAGCTGTTTTCGCCCTCCTCAGGCATAGAATTAAGGGTACGGGCACTCGCGCATGCATAATAGTGTGCGTGTACTCTCTTTTGGCACCCGAGGAAAAAAATTTCACCATGACTGATGTATACCATATTTTTATGACAAAAAAAAATTACAAGGGATTGAAAAACAGGATTCTTACAATCCCTGGCACTTCAACGTCTTGGCTTAAGTCTAATTATTGCCTAATTTTTTATACCATCTCTACAGGCTTCACTGCACCATCAGTCCATATGTTCTGTTTGCATATCAAGGGAGTTTTTTTTGCTTGTTCTTCCACTTTCTCAAACGTGCAACTCATTTTCCCTAATTAAGAAGTGCAATTTTACACATATATGCAATTACCTATTCAGCTCAAGCAGATAAACTGTATTTAGTATGGTTTGTTGTATAGCAATCTGCTAAAAGTTTCAGCTCATTACATCATAAGTCTGAAGTGAAACTCAAGGAAGGAAATACTGCAGGCTTGGTGAATTGAATATCAATGGAACAAACAGTAAAATGAGCATTTATCTGTGTAATAATTTGTTGATCGGGTTAGTATAATCATTATTATTTTATTATAATATTCTATAATTATTATGCTTGTTAATGGGGTGTTGCTTGCTATTAGGAATTGGATATTGCTATAGCTTTGGTTACATTGGTATTGTACACTGCTAGGGCTGGTTTGATTTGAAGAAATGGATGAATGAATAAATTAAACGAATAAATAAAAATTTCTCAGTTCTATAATTCTGAGAAAAGAGCTTGTTAAGATTCACCTACTATCAAATACAGGATCAGAACAAAAGCAGCTGAAAACAGTAGAGATGTGGATATAGTAACATAAGTGTTGAAAAACAACTAGTGTTGTTTGTATCATATCACAAGAAAATGAAAGCTTTTCAAATGACTTTAGATATGTTTCTGGAAACTACAGTTTCCTCAAATATTTTCTAATGTTCCATCAGATATTGGACCAGACAATGGAGAAAATATCAAAAATGGAGTAGTTCCACCAACAATAAAGTCTCCCTTTATATTATTTTATAAGCTTCCTCAAAATATACTGCACTCCATGTAGTTTTACTAAATATTTATCTATTTGTTTATCTATGAAGAACAACGTACAGGACTTAGAAGAAAGCAATATTCTCCTGTTTCTGTTTCACTTTTTATATTACCTGGCTCTATATCAAGAGAAGAGCTGTCAATTTCCAAGTTAAGACGTTGAGCAGCTGCATCACAGAAATCTTCCAACACGCAGTGAACAGCCTCTGTGACATTGTATGGCACGGACTCCACAAACTTCATTTTGCTATTTACAATCACACTTCCATTGCGGAAATTCAGTATTTCCAACTGTTTAAATCCTGTAAGATTGGATTCTAGGTAGGGAACCAGCTGAAATAAAGAAAATTATGCCATTGATGTCTCCTGCACTCACAATGGATTTTGAGAAATACAAATTTAATCTGTTTCGTTGATGCTCTTAGCTGATTTTACAACTAATATCAAGTCAATTTTCTGAATTAGCCTTTCAGTGGCAGCTCTCAAGATAGCCCCTTTAAATTTAAAACAATCAAGCAAGATGGCTACAGTGCTCTTTTGATGCGGATTTCATTCATAGAATGCAGTACAGTTAAAAAGAAATCATTGACATTTAAGTCTACTTAAATATAAATTACAGTTGCATGAGTGTTTCCTTTAATTTCATATGGATTTTCCCTACAATAGTTATTCAGGTAGAAAGAATGAGCTACACATTTATGAGACATATAAGCAACAAAATATTGGACTAAATGGGACTTTGTCTGATCTTGTAGGAATAATAATTATTACATTTTTATATAAATCTGTTTGTCACTCCATTTGACATTCCACTGATTTGAGTTTCTATATTATACAAAATATTGTTGACATATACTTCCATGGCAATGATATAATAAACATTCGATTTCACTCTTATTTGCATTGAAACATAATATGAAATATATATTTTGACAAAGAACTAGATTCATAATCATTTGTAAATTATTATGCTCTTTGAAATGCATGCATTTTAATGGGATTGAACTGTAAGTACAGTAAAACCAATACAATATTGTCTGTTACTATTTTCAGGTCAAAATAAATATTATAACCTCAGACACACATTCCTTTCCATTAACTTGTATTCTCACACTTGAAAAAAGCAATAAATTCATCTTCTATCACTTTCCAACTTTTCTCCCTTCCTAATTCATTTTGGCATCAGAACTGGAAATAAAATTGATTGTAAACAGTAGGGATCCAAGAAACTGAAAATACATCCCAAAATAGCATTAAAAAATCTCAAAAGTCTAAGCAAGTTAATTCTGGCGGGGAAAAACCATAAGACAATCTCAGAGCTTTATACTAATCCTTCTTTTTTTCCTTCCTTCCTTCCTTCCTTCCTTTCCTTCCTTCCTTCCTTCTTTCCTCCCTCTCTTTCTCCCTCCCTCCTGGAAGGAAGAAAAGAAGGAACGACAAATAAACAAGTAGCAATGATTAATCACCATTGTACTGTTGCTAAGAAAACATGAATATATACATGTTGTCGCTAGGAGTCAATGCAAGGGTGAAATGCTCCTGGTTCATTCGTGCCTGTTGGTCATATGAGAGCCAGTTGTGAAAGGAGTGTCAGGCTTCGCCCACCTGCCCAAACTCCACCATTTGGGTTCTTTTTACCCTCTGCACATGTGCAAAGCCTTCTGTGTATGCACAGAGGGTAAAAGAACCCAAATGGTGGCATCTGAGTAGGTGGGTGGAGCCTCGCGCTCCCTTCACGACCAGCTCTCCTACGATCAACAAGCATAAGCGAACCGAGAGCCAAGATAAACTTGAGGAGCAGTACATAGAATTGAAGAAATAATACATGAAGGTTGAGACTATAAGGAGAAGGAACCCTACTTTGAAAGCATTTTTCGCTATCAATTCAATTTGGTTTTATTTTTTTATTTTTTAAAAAAATTATTGAAAAAAAATTGATTGACTTACACCTATACATTATATTACATTCAAGAAAACAAAAGAATGTATACACAGAACAAATATGGGGCGGGGGGGGGGGAAAGGACAAAGAAAAAGGGAAAGAAAAAGAAAAAATACATTTAAAAACAAGAGAAATAACCTTGTTCTCTCTTTACTTAATTATTTTTGCTTATGTCTTTCTATGTCTTTGCAGTACTTCATATTGTTGGCTTAATTACTTTCAAATTCATTTTACTATACTGTTGTATTATTAATTGTTTCTTGTACATTATATTAATAGTAAAAAATAAAATATCAAAGCTAATTACAATTTATATGAACAATTCATTCTTAATCAGGTTAGTATAGCTCATTTTCCATAACTGAACAAATATTAAAGTCATTTTTGTTATCTGAAATCTGTCCTATCCAAACATATTTGATCTTAGTTTCTTTAATGTCACCTTGATGTGTTATATTGAAATTATCTATTTCTTAATTTTTTGCAACCAATTATACCATCAATTTGTTTTTAATGTGAGGTATAATGTTCTAAGATTTATCTTAGGTGTGCAGGTGAGAGATTATCCACAAGTTCAATACCATCCTTTGTCACCTACCAGCTGTACGAACTGTTGTTCAAGTGCTTTGTACTCAGGGGAACTCTGATTGAAGAGGTCATTGGAAAAACGCATGTTGGTCACCCGCAAGCTGAAGAATACCACCAGCTCTTGGCCTTGGATTGCAGCTGTCATGGAACTTGTGGTTATATACTTCAGGGTGGGAGCTGGAGTCATACCTGGAGTTTCTGGCAATGTATGGTAGCCACTTCCCTCCTCCTCCACTGCCACTGGGGCCATCGTGTCAGTGATAACTAAGTCAGTTGCAACGTCCTGTATTCCCATATCAAAATCAGTTGAGGTTGCCCACATGGGGCTTGTGGCTTCAAAAAATGGGTCCATGTCAGTGGAAAGGCCACTGGGGGTATCTGCTGTCAATAAAACCAACGGATCTGTAGGCTCTAAAAGATCATCTCTTGGAAGAACGGTGGAATGAACGACAGATGGCACCATGGTCAAGGGGAGCAAATCCACCTCTCCTGAAGATTCCAGTTCTTCTGTAGTCTTTTCCTCTAAAAAGAAAGTAACAGAATTACAGAGTTGGAAGGGACCTTGGAGGTCTTTTAGTCCAACCTCCTGCTAAAACAGGAGACTCTATACCAATGATGGTGAACCTTTTTCCCCTCGGGTGACAAAAGAGCATGTGCATGCGCACATGGGTGCGTTCAATGAATTCAATGCCTGGGAAGGGTGAAAACAGCTTCTTCCACCCCCCGGAGACCTTCGGGAGGCCAGAAATGGCCTGCTTCCCAGCTTCTGATGGGCCCAGTAGGCTGGTGTTTTGCCCTCCCCAGGCTCCAAAGGCTCCCCTGGAGCCAGGGGAGGGTAAAATGCCCTCTCCCATCCCCTCGGAGGCTCTCCGGAAGCCAAAAACACCCTCCCAGAGCCTCTGTGCAAGCCAAAAATCAGCTGGCTGGCACACACATGCAGATTGGAGCTGAGCTAGGACAACAGCTCGTGTGCCAGTAGTTATGGTTCTACGTGCCACCTGTGGCACCCGTGTCATAGGTTCACCATCACTGCTCTATACCATTTCAGACAAAAGGCTGTCCAGTCTCTTCTTGAAAAGCTCCAGTGTTGAAGCACCCACAACTTCTGAAGGCAAGCCATCCACTGGTTAATTGTCCCCACTGTTAGGAAGTTTCTCCTTAATTCCAGGTTGCTTCTCTGTTTGATTAATTTTCAACCATTGTTTCTTGTCCTGCCCTTTGGTGCTTTGGAGAATAAGTTGACCCCCTCTTCTTTGTGCTAGCCCCTCAAATACTGGCATACTGCTATCATGTCACCCTAATTCTTGTTTTCTTTAGATTAGTCATACCCATATCCTGCAGTTTTTCTTCACGTGTTTTAGTCTTTGATTATCTTAATTGCTCTTCTCTGAACTTTTTCTAAAGTCTCAACATATTTTTTATAGTATGGTTACCAAAATTGGTTGCAATATTCCTAAATGTAAAATTTTGCTTTTCTGCACATTAAAATTCATTTTGTTGGATAGGGTCCATTGTTCACGTTTATTTGCAAAGGATTACAAAAATAAGCCAAAAGAATAAAGGAGATATATAATATTGCTATTTAATTATTGGTGTAGGATTATATCTTAAATGGGAATATTAAAGAGTTGAATTTTGCTGCCAATGCAGGTTAAAGTACATAACCTTAATCCTATTTTCTTACATACCAGCTGTTTTAACTTCAAGTAATTTTTATAATCTCCTATCTGTGTTGAGTTTCTGAAATCTCCTATCTCTCCTATCTGTGTTGAGTTTCTGAGATCAATGTTTAGTAAATGTCTTGTGTCTACTCAGAAATAATTTCCTCTTAAATTTATATTTTCTTTTTAATTACGCTTTAATTCTTGCTGCAATGATATTTTGATATACAAGACTTCCTTTATAATCACTTGTCATCAAAATACTACAAATCACTGTTTTCTTTATTAAAATGTCATGTATTACTAAATATTCAGAAATTTTAGTTCCAGTTTGTTGACATCTTCCTCTATTATAACACATCTACTTTATCTAGCTTTATCATTATTTATTTATTATTATTATTATTATTTATTAGATTTGTATGCCGCCCCTCTCCGAAGACTCGGGGCGGCTAACAACAACATAAAAGACAATGTAAACAAATCTAATATTAAAAACAATCTAAAAAACCCCAATTTGAAAAACCACTCATACATACAAGCATACCATGTATAAATTCTATAAGCCTAGGGGGAAGAGAAATTTCAATTCCCCCATGCCTGACGACAGAGGTGGGTTTTAAGGAGCTTACGAAAGGCAAGGAGGGTGGGGGCAACTCTGATATCTGGGGGGAGCTGGTTCCAGAGGGTCGGGGCCGCCACAGAGAAGGCTCTTCTTTTGGGTCCCGCCAAACGACATTGCTTAGTCGACGGGACCTGGAGAAGGCCAACTCTGTGGGACCTCACCGGTCGCTGGGATTCGTGCGGCAGAAGGCAGTCCCAGAGATATTCTGGTCTTATGTTGTATATGGTGCAGTCTTTTAAAATCTTTCCGGGAATTCTAATCCAACACTTTTAGCACAGGTTGGAGGAAGACATATTTAAAGATTAATGTATTAATTTCATTTTTTCTGGTAAATGGAGACTTCTTAATCTCTGTATAATCCAATCTGTTCTGCTGTGAAGAGAAATGGGTCGAGCTCTCGACAAGGTTGGGAAGATCACTTATACAGCTTCCATTCATACACCTCATTCCTGATTATATCTTCCCAAACAATCTTTCTCAGGGCCATAATACAAATAGTCTGCAGCACTGCAATCAGCAAAACAAAGTTGTACAGTAAATGAAGATTCAAATCAGAAAACAGAAGTCACTATGTAAAACAAAACAGCCAAACTTGTTCAAGTAGCAGTGGCATCTCCAGTTCAAAATTATCTCAGGGAAATTACAGAAGAGACAAAGGATGGGGTGATTTTCCTTTGTTGAAGCTGTATTTCTAAGCTTCGGTGACAGAAGCATGGGGCATTTCTGTGTGTGGGTATTTTAGGCAGCTTATGGAATTAATGTTTCCTAATGAGGATTATAAAGTAAGAGCAGTATCACTGAAGTCTATAAAAGCACCAACGCAGTATAAGTCTAATTAGATAGCTACAAAAAACCCCGAGGGCAATTATAGCAGGTCAGTTTGCTGTAGTTAAATAAAACAAGTTGAGCTTTCTGTTTATCAAATCCTAAACCCGTTTGTAATCCAGTTAAGATGAATGCCGCTTAACAACAACAACAAAAATCTATAGGCTGCAATCCAACATAGAATTAAAGCTGATTTTCTACATTAATTAGGAATCGGTTTTAAATTTAGCTTTTTCAGGTTATGATAGTAAATACAGTATGCTAGATTGTAGGCTTTTTTTGGAGTCGAAAAGTAGCACAACTTTATTTCATTTGGCATATGTAGGCAATTTTTCAATAATTCACAAGTTAGTTTGCTGGAAATTCCTACGTGATAAAGTAATACAGTAATACCTCGTCTTACGAACCTAATTAGTTCCGGGGGCAGGTTTGTAAGACGAAAAGTTTGTAAGAACTTCAATTAATCCATGCAATGAAAAAACCCCCGCAAAAAAACACCGCCGTCCGGCTGTCACCTTTTGAAACAGCTGGGGGGCTTCTCAGCGGCCTCCCAAATGCTGAACGCCAAACCCAAACCTCCGGGTTCGGCATTCGGGAGGCCTCCGAGAAGCCCCCCGGCTGTTTCAAAAGGTGACAGCCATACGGCGGGGCTTCTCGGCAGCCTCCCGAACCCCGAACCCGGAGGTTCGGCAAAAGTTCGGGTTCGGGAGGCCACTGAGAAGCCCCGCCGCCCGGCTGTCACCTTTTAAAACAGCCAGGGGGCTTCTCAGCATCCTCCTGAACCCAAACGCCAAACCCAAACTTCCGGGTTCGGCATTCGGGAGGCCTCCGAGAAGCCCCCCGGCTGTTTTAAAAGGTGTCAGCTGGGTGGCGGGGCTTCTCAATGGCCTCCCGAACCCAAACCTTTGCTGAACTTCCGGGTTCAGGGTTCGGGAGGCCGCCGAGAAGCCCCATCGCCTGGCTGTCACCTTTTAAAACAGCTAGGGGGCTTCTTGGCAGCCTCCCGAACGCCGAACCCGGAAGTTCGGGTTTGGCGTACGGGTGCAGGTAGACGCTGAGAAGCCCCCCGGCTGTTTTAAAAGATGACAGCCGGGCGGCGGGGCTTCTCAGCGGCCTCCCGAACCCGAACTTTTGCCGAACTTCCAGGTTCGGGGTTCAGGAGGCCGCCGAGAAGCCCCGCTGCCCAGCTGTCACCTTTTAAAACAGCAGGGGGGCTTCTTGGTGGCCTCCCGAACGCCAAACCTGGAAGTTCAGCAAAAGTTCGGATTCGGGAGGCCGCTGAGGCGCCCCGCCGCCCAGCTGTCATCTTTTAAAACAGCCGGGGGGGCTTCTCAGCGTCCACCTGCACCCGTACGCCAAACCCGAACTTTTAAAAGATGACAGTCGGGCGGCGGGGCTTCTCGGCGGTGGCAGCAGTGGGTTCGTAAGAAGAAAAAAGTTCGTAAGAAGAGGCAAAAAATTTCTGAACCCCGGGTTTGTATCTCGGGTTGTTCGTAAGACGAAGGGTTCATATCATGAGGTACCACTGTATTGCCTACTTTCCTTAAATATGTTTCCTCCCTGACTTTTGTGGTGCAATTCCTGCTCTTTAGCATGTAGAACTCAATTCATCCACTTGTACTGCCAATTTGCCATTTCTGGAGCTATTCCTTGAATTTTTATTGAGAAGATCCGTTTTATGCCTAAGACTTCAGCCTGTGTTACATTCTAATATCTAAGTCCCCAGAGAGGGACGGCATATAAATCCAATAAACAAACAAACAAACAAACAAACAAACAAACAAACAAACAAGTAAGTCAACTTTTCACACAAAAAAGAGCTTCAACTCCAATTAATAACAGATTTTGTGTCAAGCTAAATAAATCGTTCATTATTGGAAAGCACTGAACATGCATATTTTTATTATATAAGTAGTAAGTGGAGATGGAAAAAATGACCTAGGCGTCTATTAGAGTTGGTGCACAGGAGAAAAGGGGGTTAAATTCTCTTCCCTGCTGTGTTATTGACCAGAAACCTCATCTAGAAGTTAATAGCTAAAGAGAAGTCCCAAAGGTGCTTTTTCAAGAGGCAACTGGACTTTCTGGTTTTTCCTTGAAGACGTTTTACTTCTCATCCAAGAAGCTTCTTCAGCTTTGTGCTGAAGAAGCTTCTTGGATGAAAAACAAAACGTCTTTCAGGAAAAATCAGAAAGTCCAGTTGCCTCTTGAAAAAAGCACCTTGGGGACAATCATGACCTGGATGACTGAAAATCTCTGTAGACATTTAGCTAAAGAGAACTGTCGTACCACTAGGAAATATTTTTGAAACACAAAACAAAATTATTCCTGAGAAATGATATTTTTGCAGCCTTCTCCCTTAGCTTCGATTAATTTTCAGATTGGTCAGCTTTCCCACAGCTGGATAGTTGTGCATAAATACACATCCATTAAACTTTTCCCTTTGCAATAAGGGGACAGCACGCAGGAAGTAATGAGTGGCCTGCATTGGTGAAGGGCCAAGCCAAGAGTACAAATCCGTCCTTAGGTATCAGCGTAGAGGATGAGAAAAAAAAACCTTAACATCTTGCTGTATGGTTTTCAATGTCCTTTGGATTTTTTAATGGGAAAGATGAACATACTTTGTGACATGGCTCTGACCTACTCACGTCACTTCTGGAAGCCTTTGACTTAACTGCACAGAGGTCAAAGAAAGCTAAGAAAACTTAGAACTAAGCAACAGAGAAATATATACTGCAGTGGAAGTTCTATGTTTTCTGAATACTTTTTAATAAACCAAAACTTAAAAGTATAGCTTGTACGTCATTGACTGTCAAATTATATACATTGCCAATGCAAATCTGAGTAGCTGTTAGAGAAGTCATTTTCTAGCATAAGCTATTTGTCCTCAACGGAAATAGAGGCATTTGCCTCCAAAGCTTTTGACATATTGAGAGTACATGTATATTTGTGAGTGAGGATAGCATTTAGTAGTGTTTTAAAATTACATTTTAATCAATATTTAACAATGTGGTTAATCTGTAATGGAAGAACCATCCATATTAAAGCTTAAAAAGGAAGTTTAAAAAATGGATTTCTACTGTTTTGGGCAGTATATTATTTATTTATTTTATTTATTTATTGGATTTGTATGCCGCCCCTCTCTGGAGACTCGGGGCGGCTAACAGCGACAATAAAACAGTGTACAATAGTAATTTGGTATTAGAAGTGATTAAAAATCCATTAATATAAAAACCAAACATACATACATACATACCATGCATAGAATTGTAAAGGCCTACGGGGAAAGAGGATCTCAATTCCCCCATGCCTGGCGGCAGAGGTGGGTTTTAAGTTGTTTACAAAAGGCAAGGAGGGTGGGGGCCGTTCTAATCTCTGGGGGGAGTTTGTTCCAGAGGGCCGGGGCCGCCACAGAGAAGGCTCTTCCCCTGGGTCCCGCCAGGCGACATTGCTTAGTTGACGGGATCCGGAGAAGATCTACTCTGTGGGACCTAACTGGTCACTGGGATTCGTGCAGCAGAAGGCGGTGCCTTTATGTGATAGATTGGATAGTAATGACCAGACCTTTGATTAGATAATTTAATACCCAGAAATTTAGACTCTGAAGTATAAGGCTTATGAAAACTAACACATTCAGAAGTGGGATGGAAGAATAAATCAAGATTCCTAAAAAAAACCAAACAACAAAGGTAGTAAAGCAGGTGTGTAATCCACCAGGTTATGACAGGTTTTGGCAAACCAGTAGCAGAAATTTTGAGTAGTTCAGAAAACCAGCAAATATCACCTCTGTCTGGCCTCAGAGTGGGGTGGGAATGGAGACTTTGCAATATTCTTTCACCAGGAATGGGGGAGGAATGGGGATTTTGCAATATCCTTCCCCTGGAGTGGGATAAGAATGGAGATTTTGTATCCATCCCCTGCAATGCCTACCAAGCCATGCCAACAGAACTGGTAGAAAAAAAATGGATTTTACCACTGTAGCAAAAAAAAAAATATTATTAAAAAATATTAACCAAACTGATTTGATTGCAATGATTCCCTAATGTTTATATGTGTTCCCTAGAATGTATGCAGGAACATCAGCCGTGGCACATTCTAATTGCCTTGAGTACATTTTAATATATTAAATTTATGGAAGAAATTATAAAGGGTATCTGGCTGAAGGTAGAATCTTGCTGTGCAATTCTGATTACATTTAAAAAAATATTTGCATATCTTGAAGATTAGTTTGTAACATTCCCAGGACTGAAAATCTAAATTACCATAAAAATGGTTTTGCTGGAAAAAGTCACTGTGAATTTGAAAACATTCTGGAGAAATCCAGAATAAAGCACTAATTTTAAAAGTTCCATTGGTTTAACCAAATGCAGTACATATAGAGAGACGATATGCATTAGTCTATCATCAAGTTTCATATCGTCAAAATATAAATTAATCAAAGGAAAGTCATAGATGGACTTATTTTTTTTTATCTTCAGTATACGGACTTCATGACATTTGAACACACCTGTAGCAAGAAACAATATTTGCCGGCAGTGAACAATACTTGTGATAGAAACATCAACAGTGATTATCAATTTGTGATCAAAGAGAATTTATGAAAATGGAAAGAGTATGCAAATTCTTACTACCATAACTTGTACATTAAAAATATATATTTAAAATACCTTCAGATTATTTAGGATTAGATGTTCAGAGCCACACTTTCTTCCAAAACAAATTTCCAAACAGAAATACTGTATCACAGTCTAGGTTATTACTGGTAGGCTGATGCGTGCTATATGAGCTTGACATGTGAAGTCAGCATCTTCTCAGAATGGGAAACTCTTTGCCCAGTCAACAACTGAGATTGTTCTCATCATGAGCATGTCAAGAGTCAATTGCACAATTTCTAATCAGAGGAGGAATCAATGACACATTTTGATGCACTTTCAATTTCTCTGAAATTGCTGCCACTGGCCAGGTTGATTATGTGTCAAAAGTCCTTACAAACTCAAAACTGTTATTGATTTCCGGAAGTCAATATCACTCTGTCTAGAACAGTGATTTTCAACCTTTTTTGAGCCGCGGCACATTTTTTACATTTACGAATCCCTGGGGCACATTGAGCGGGGACGGGGGCGGGGGGCGGGGGGGGGGCTAAAAAAAGTTTTGACAAAAAAATTATCTCTCTCTCTCTTCCTCCCCTTCGCTCTATTTCTTTCTCCCTCCCTCTTTCTCTCCCTTCCTTCCTCTTTCTTTCTCTCTCTCACCCTCTTTCTTTCTCTTCCTTCCTTCCTCTCTTTTTTGCTCTCTTTCTCTCTCCCTCCCTACCTCCCTCTATGTCTTTCTCTCTCTCCTTCCTTCCCACTCTCTCTTTCTTTCTCTTGTTCTCTTTCTCTCTCTCTTGCTTTCTTTCTCTCTCTCTTGTTCTCTTTCTCGCTCACTCTTTCTCTCTCTTGCTTTCTTTCTCTCTCTCTCTCTTGCTTTCTTTCTCTCTTGCTTTCTTTCTCTCTGAGCTTCGCGGCACACCTGACCATGTTTTGCGGCACACTAGTGTGCCACGGCACACTGGTTGAAAAACACTGGTCTAGAAGATGTTTGGAATGGGCCAAACATATGAATTGACTAGATAGGCATTCCAGAGAAAGCACAAGCATTTAAATCTCCAAAGCAAAATTCTAATTATGTATAGCAAGTCATTGATTTTGGAGATTATGGAGGAGGTGTATGGAAGCAAAGGCTCTTCTTATTTGTCTGCATTGGCCTTATTTATTTGTTTCTTAGCAGTGTTACCAGGTATGCCTTCCCATACTCACTCACTCACTCACTCACTCACTCACTCACTCACTCACTCACTCACTCACTCACTCACTCATTCATTCATTTATAGAATTTATTTAAATGCCCATTTCATCCCTCTGATAGTAGGTGGCTCATGAAAAAACCCCACAACATACAACCCAGTGTGGGTTATCATAAAAATAAATTATAAATGTGGGAAAGCCCCCTAAATAAATCTATCTCATTATCAAAATTCTATACAGGGCAGGTTCCACTGACAGCCTGACCTCAGTGTTTTAGGGAAAAACTAGATCTTCAATCTTTTCCAGAAGATTAAAAGGGATGGGGTCATCCAGATATCAGAGGAAGAAGTTGTTCATAAAGGCAGCTATATCTTAGAAAAATAAATACATTCATTTATGTATCATTAATGTAATGACAACAATAGCAAACATTAACTAAACCAAGACCAAATGTTTATTTTTAAGATAATTATTCCAAAAGAATGTGTTTAAACTTTAGCTAATCCTGTTGAGAAATGAAGGGAAATAATTTCTCATGAATAGTAGCAAAATTTATTAAAATGGGAATACAGTATTCTTAATTTAAAAAATACACCTTTATTTTAGTCAATCAAAATGACATACACTTCTCTATACTTATTCAACTTGGAAGAATATTGCCAAGAAATCACTATGTTTTCTTTATTTTAAGGTATCTTATATTTTCCTTCTCATTCCGCCATATTCTCATAATTTTGAATAATAGTATTTAAGCTAATTGTTTTATCTGTTTTAAAATAACTGTTTTAAAGTCAGGATTAGGAATCACTGTCCATTGTTTAAAATAATATCCACAGATGAAATTAAGTATTGTTTGTGACAGATCTAGGGTTCATAAGAGGGGCTCTTTAGGTGATTGTTACTATTTAAATACCTTTTATCCTTATTTACTTACTGATCCTTGAACAACATAATTGAACTGAACAGAAACAAAATTGGACATACTTTTTAAAAATGAGAAGGAAAAGGGGATATTTCTGTAAACTGTTTCTGAAGTAATTGCATTGTGGGAGAACTATTGCCAGTCTAAAACATTCAAAAATATGAAATTGAAGTGAACTCTTCAAGTCTTTGGAGAGGGGCGGCATACAAATCTAAATAATAAATAAATCTAAATAATAAATAAATAAATAAATATAATTAAAATTTGTTTGAAATTATTTCAGAAATAAATACCAGTATAATATATAAATTCTGAATGTGATAATTAAAAACAGCGGCTGAAACGGCTGATATAGAAGACATTTTCACATAAGTAAGCTGGCACTTAAGAGAGTATCCATTTTCTAATTTCTGCTGGTTCAGGATAAAAGGAAGGGAACCTGTTACTCAGCTAACAATCTAACAATTTACCTTGCTCAGAGATGATGCTGGAAATGGTTGTTTCTTCTTCAATCTTCTTCAATTTTGTTGTTTCTTCCTCAGTCTTCTGACTAGTGATTTCTTTAAATGTTGAAGGAAAGAGAATCCTTGTGGTATCCAAGACAGTAGAAGACATGGTGGAGACTGGGTAATCTACTTCATTAAAGGTTTTTGTCACTGTTTCTACATTTGCATAAATGAAAGGCATTTCAGAAGTCTATAAAAAAGAGGAAAAAAATAGTGGCAATCTTCATTTATGCTTTATTGAGGCCAAAGTACAGTAGATTTGCTTTAATTATATGCTACCATATTTAAAATACTCTCCTAAAAGATAAATATCAACCCATCAGTCTATCCATAAATATTTCCAAAGGATTATTCATCTATCTTGATTTGCTGTTATAAACAGAAAATCTTGGAAATTCTTGAAATTCAACCAAGAACTTTTAACTATGGTACAAGAAAGAAGACTTTTAAAACATTGTTAAATATCACACCTCATGATAGTCCAGTTATCCTATCTCCAGCCAATAGCTGAGATAGCTTAAAGTTTTGCAGCTTCCTTTTCATTGATTTCCCCCTTCTTGCGCCAACATAATACTTCCCAAGGACACAACTGTAAAGTTTTGATTGCTAAAGCAGTAATCTGTCTGGCTACTCTTGGTCCTTTTAGATTGTTGAAAACATCTGTATGATCTTGCACTTGAAATCCATAGCTGGAGTTTTCCACTACATAGAAACATAGAAGACTGACAGCAGAAAAAGACCTCATGGTCCATCTAGTCTGCCCTTATACTATTTCCTGTATTTTATCTTACAATGGATATATGTTTATCCCAGGCGTGTTTAAATTCAGTTACTGTGGATTTACCCACCACGTCTGCTTGAAGTTTGTTCCAAGGATCCACTACTCTTTCAGTGAAATAATATTTTCTCACGTTGCTTTTGATCTTTCCCCCAACTAGCTTCAGATTGTGTCCCCTTGTTCTTGTGTTCACTTTCCTATTAAAAACACTTCCCTCCTGAACCTTATTTAACCCTTTAACATATTTAAATGTTTCGATCATGTCCCCCCTTTTCCTTCTGTCCTCCAGACTATACAGATTGAGTTCATTAAGTCTTTCCTGATACTTTTTATGCTTAAGACCTTCCACCATTCTTGTAGCCCGTCTTTGGACCCGTTCAATTTTGTCAATATCTTTTTGTAGGTGAGGTCTCCAGAACTGAACACAGTATTCCAAATGTGGTCTCACCAGCGCTCTATATAAGGGGATCACAATCTCCCTCTTCCTGCTTGTTATACCTCTAGCTATGCAGCCAAGCATCCTACTTGCTTTTCCTACTGCCCGACCACACTGCTCACCCATTTTGAGACTGTCAGAAATCACTACCCCTAAATCCTTCTCTTCTGAAGTTTTTGCTAACACAGAACTGCCAATGCAATACTCAGATTGAGGATTCCTTTTCCCCAATTACTCTTTTGACAATGGAAGAATCTTTCCAGAGTCTCTGTTGAATGGATTGGTTCTAAAGTATTGGAGACTTAGCAGAGAGAGACCCATGTCGTATCTCCTCCAATAGTAGGTTCTAAAATCTATTGCTACTGATTTGCATGTTTGCTTGCTCGTGCATGTGCTACTTCTGTGCATGTGCAGAAATGTTCCAGGTGGGTGGGTAGAGCCTCCCGCCTTGGCTGCTATTGGTCCACAGAACTGGGCTGAATCGGGAGCAACCCACCACTGATCTCCTCCCCTTCCAACCTTGACAACTAAAGCCAAGGCTGTCAGAAATTGAGATGCTGGCCTTGGATCACCCTAGTTGATGCTCTTCTCTTTGATTGTATTCACCCTCTTTAAAAACCCAAAGCCCTCTTTTTTGATACCAGATTTTTGTAGATGTCTAAATCTCCCTAAATCTAGTCTTCTGGGCTCAGCCTACAGTAAGAAAAATGACTGGTGTATGTTCTTTAGTAACCTATGATGAATGACAGACAAATTACTGTCAATTACTTTTCTTAACTGCCCTGTATTTATGTCTGCACTGAATTGAGGATTGAAGGAATGCTAATCTTATTTACCATTAAAGTTTTGCAGTGGAACAATGATAATAAAATTTACTCACCAACTCAGCTCCGGGTAGAGCAACTGTTACCATTGGCTGCATATCGTTATTTATATCACTAGATGGCCTGATGATTTCTGCAAAATGAGATAAATGATATGGTCATTTTTTGGTGGTGGTAGTGGTGGGGTATCAAATTTTCCCAACTATGACCTATCAAACTAAGCAAAGCGTGTCAATTTATTATATAGGATTCTGTGTTATAAACACAGCATAAAAATAAAACTGCTGTCCCTCTCCTCCCCATTACTATCAGTTGAATCTGTAAGGACATCTTCTTAATGTGGGCAACCAAACCCTTTTTAAGGCTCTGATCTGAGCTATCAGTGTCCTTGCATTTTACTATGACATCCTGGGGCTTCTGACTCTTTTAGAAAGCTGAACTGATAACCTCCTAATGATAAGTCAATCAGTTTGGACTCCTGCTCCAGAGGAAATGCAGATAGGGACACCTTCAAGATTCCGTCTTCCCTCAAAAAGCCATTCCTTGGGTTTCTCCTTCATTATGAACCTGGGATGTGAACAGTTAGAAGGGGGTCAGAGCACCAGCTATTTCTATGGTGGAATCTGCAGGCGAGGTGGATGTCAGGAACCAGAACAACGCTGGGAGTTGATCAAGTGGTATTTTATTGCTGCTCACCTGTTTACAAGAATTTTGCCAGATTGACTTCATTCACTACAGAGCAGCTAGATGAACTCTCCAAGTCTTAGGAAAGCATGTGCTTTCGGTCACTTCTCCCCTTCAGTGATTTCAACCTAGCCAGTCTCTTAACTCCCCCCACACTTCAACTGCAGATTCCACAACTATTTCCTCTCGACAACCTCCCCTCCAGCTCCCTAGATGGTGCCTAGAAGGAGGAGGAGATGATAAGGACAGTTACTAGACATTGTAGTATGTGTAGACACCTAGGAATGCCCATATAACACCAATACCGCGCGAGCTGCACTGGTTGTCAATTGGTATCCGGTCACAATTCAAGGTGTTGGTTATCACCTATAAAGCCCTAAATGGCTTAGGAGCAGGCTATTTATGGGGCCGGCTACTGCCACATACCTCTCAGAGACCTCACACAGGGTTGGCCTCCTCCAGGTTCCATCAACTAAGCAATGCAGGTTGGTGGGCCTGCAGGAGAGGGCCTTCTCTGTGGCTGCCCTGGCCCTATAGAACCATCTATCTCCCAATGTCTGTACTGCTCCCACCCTGCTGGCCTTCCGAAAGGCCGTGCAGACCTGGCTTTGCCAGCAGGCCTGGGGGCCGTGAGTGTTACATTGAGGCATCACTGTATTGTGAGTGAATTGGTATGTATGGGTGTTTGATTGGACTACTTCTCAAGGGTTTTTATCATTAGTATAATTGGGTTTTTTTATGGTTTTTATATTTATATTTGACTTTCTAAGCATTGTATTGTATTATTATTGTTGTAAGCTGCCCTGAATCCTGCGGGATTGGGCAGCATAGAAGTCAGATAGATAGATAGATAGATAGATAGATAGATAGATAGATAGATAGATAGATAGATAGATATAGATAGATAGATAGATAGATAGAGATAGATAGAGATAGATGGATAGAGATAGATAGATAGATAGATAGATAGAGATAAATAGATAGATAGATAGAGATAGATAGATAGAGATAGATAGATAGATAGAGATAGAGATAGAGATAGATAGATAGATAGATAGATAGAGATAGATAGATAGAGATAGATAGAGTTAGATAGATAGATAGAGAGAGAGAGAGATAGATAGATAGATAGATAGAGTTAGATAGATTGAGATAGATAGAGTTAGATAGATAGAGATAGATAGATAGAGATAGATAGATAGATAGATAGATAGAGTTAGATAGATAGAGATAAAGATAGAGATAGAGATAGATAGATAGATAGAGATAGATAGATAGATAGAGAGATAGATAGATAGACAGAGATAGATAGATAGAGATAAAGATAGAGATAGAGATAGATAGATAGATAGATAGATAGAGATAGATAGAGTTAGATAGATAGATAGATAGAGAGATAGATAGATAGAGATAGATAGATAGAGATAAAGATAGATAGATAGATAGATAGAGATAGATAGATAGAGATAGATAGAGTTAGATAGATAGATAGATAGATAGAGAGATAGATAGATAGAGTTAGATAGATAGAGATAGATAGAGTTAGATAGATAGAGATAGATAGATAGGGATAGATAGATAGATAGAGATAGATAGAGTTAGATAGATAGATAGATAGAGAGATAGATAGATAGATAGAGTTAGATAGATAGAGATAGAGATAGATAGATAGAGATAGATAGAGATAGATAGATAGATAGATAGAGATAGATAGATAGATAGAGATAGATAGATAGAGATAAAGATAGAGATAGAGATAGATAGATAGATAGATAAATAGAGATAGATAGATAGAGATAGATAGAGTTAGATAGATAGCTAGATAGAGAGATAGATAGATAGATAGAGTTAGATAGATAGAGATAGATAGAGATAGATAGATAGAGATAGATAGATAGAGATAGATAGAGATAGATAGATAGAGAGATAGATAGAGATAGATAGATAGATAGAGAGAGAGAGAGAGAGAGAGAGAGATAGAGATAGATAGAGATAGATAGATAGATAGATAGATAGATAGATAGATAGATGGATAGATAGATAGATAGATTGATTGATTGATTTGGGTAAACCCAAAATGTCCATTGCATTGAGAAGGTAGTGAAACCAGAGGCTGTAAAGGAAGGTTTTAGATTACCCAGCAGCAAAGTCCTGTTAAAGATCTTATCTTGGTGGGCCATTATGTATCTATCAAAACAATTTCAGTTTTCTACTGAATGCAAATTCAACTAGGAGCACCCACCAACTAGGCTCAATCTTTCTGACACACAGATAGTCACACTCCAGTTTCTTGCATTCAAAATGGACACTTCTATTTAGAGGGCAACCTAGGCATCATCCTATGCTGTTTCCAAAATTATAGAAGTGGGAGATCAGCCACATTTGCCTGATTCTTGGCAATTCTTATTCCTGCGTCTTCTTCTTTATATACTGTAACTACTTAGCATTCCGTAGGTGTATAGCCGAGAGTGCAATAGGATATTCCAGAGAGACATAAGCGGCTGTACTATGAAGCTACTTTTACTTAAAGAATAAGGATTGCCTTATCCTTTAATTACTTTTTAAAGTTTATGCTAAAGCAATTAAAAAGGGAAGCAGCAGCAACTCATCTCTTCCACAGGGATCTGGATATTCCATTGTTCTAAAGCATTACAGAAAGAATATTGATGGCATCAGAAAACTTGAGATGTAGAATATTTGGCCAAATTTTCTGGAAAGGGATCTTCCTACTAGTTGCAAAGGAAGGCAAAATATTTCCTTAGGAAAAAATAAACTATTTTTGAGAACTTTCTGCTCAGTTCTAAATAGTTCATTCCAACTACTTTATTGCTCTGCCTTATCTCAGAAAAGTTCATAATAGAACATGGCAGAAACCAACACAGCTGACTCATTAATAGATCAGAAGTTGTGTTAATGGAAGGCACAAGGGATGAGTGCTGCTGTAATTTCCTCTTTCCTATTCTTTTTATGTCTGGTTTAGGAAGACTTTAATTTCCTACAAAAAAAATATTTCTGGAAGGATCAGGGAACAACAAAGGGGTAAATTAAAAAATTAGGATCTCAGTAAATGGAAATACAGAATTTTTGAATGATAACAGGATGGTTAGTTCTTTGTCCGGTAGGCAACAAATTATGCAAAATATAATTAATTTCTGAAGTGAAACTATATAGCAGCAGTGGTCAAAATATTTTTGCTTTTTGTAATTAGTTATTATATTGGTCACTCAATAAAGCTGTTTCTTGCATCAATTTATTTTGCTGTATCATCAAAAACTTTACATATTAAAAATTATATAAATTAAATTTGGTCAATTATTGCTATCTGCTTCCTGGATCACACCATTTGTATTTTAATATACATTCCCTGCACCACTAATGCTAGTAAATGCTTAGCAATTAAAATAAGCATCTCAAATCTGTCCTACCCCAGTATTTATATTAAATACTTTTGTTATCTGAAAATTAACTGTCTACCACATGAAAACCATTGAGGCAGACTTGGGTTTTTTTTTGACTCTGCTGTCTTATGGCATTTTCTATCAACATTGCACACAAAGACTGCCTTTTTCACTAAAGGCTGGTGAACTCCCTGCATCCCATTTCAGATAAGGTTTTGACCTTACTCAATAATCTCCTGCTTCAATGACTGAAATGCACTTTATCTTGGGCTGGTTCTGAAGGTCATTAGAAGCTTCCACTAGCACAAATACAGAATTCAACTGCTGGCAAAAGGAGGCTGGGAAGCATATAATCCTAGGCTTGGTTTGGCTTCTCTGCTTTTGTATTTGCTTCCAAGCCTGATTCAGAATGGGGAATTTGATCTTTCAAGGCATGCATAAATTAGAAAGAGCTGGTTCCAATATGTTTCCTTTCCCTCCTTCTGCGCTTCAAACAGAAAACCAAGTTTGGTATTGGAGATATACACCTTATGGTCCATGCCACCTCTTTTGCAGGCACCACTAAAAGTGTGCAACTACGGTATATAAAATATGTTAGGACTTTGTCCAAAACTATTGGGTTGGCAATATATTGGTTGCAAGTATTCCAGACTGCCACAATTTGTCTGAGTCACTCTCTTTGTTTCTCTTTTGTCTAAGCTGTTAATGGCTACTCACTGATAGGTTTGCTCCACATTTTCTCTGCAATCTCTCTGTATTGTAGTTATATATTACAGCTAAAATGTGTTTGGGCTTGATATCTTTGCTGATTATGACAAAGATAACTGGTAAGAAAGACTATGTACTTGGTAATATTTGGATTGTTATTCTGACTATTATGTGTATGACTTCAGACTGTTTATAGGAACATGCTATTTCTCAAAGTAAACTTTAATTCAATTTAGTATATCTCTGTATGGCTGAGTAGTTATTCACAACTAATCTCAATATGTTTCTCTGTGTGCACAACCTTGAGTAGTTATTCACAACTAATCTCAATATGTTTCTGTGTGTGCACAACCCTGGTAAACAAGGATTACTCTGCTATGCATTAACAAAATACTTATAAAATTAACTAGCTGGGGAAAAAGAGCAGAACAGGGAGAGTAGGCGATAAAAGGATGGCATATCTCCTAACAAGTCAAGGAAATGTGGTCATCTTGTTGACATATTTTTATTTTTAATCTGCTATTCTTTTTTTTAATTGCTGGCTAAAATAGCTTTTTAATAAATTAATTATAAGAGAACAACAAAAAGGAACAATATTCAGTAGCTAAAATCTCTTGGATTTGTCTGGGGAGGAAGGGAACAAAGCTTGTAATCAAAATAAGAAATCTGATAAATACAAAACAGTAAGATGGAATGATTCAGAAAGAAAAACAGGAAGGAAGCTAATGATCAACTATTATATAACAAAAAAGCAGCCCACAACTTCCTGAAATTTCCCAATTTTTCTGAGGAAGAAAATACAAAGTATCTGTAAGGCAGGGGGCTATCCAATTACTTTGATTATTTACATAATTAATTATTATGATAAAACACTAGTTAATTAATTAATTAATTTGCAGTAAACATTTGTAACTTACTGACCATCCTTAAACTGGAGGGTTTCAAAGTCCACGAATAATGATTTATCTTCTTGTAGGAGCATGGCAACCATCTGCTGAAGATCAGCTATTTTCGGTACATATGTAGGCATATCCTTCTCTTCACCGAGAGGGCTCTTCTCACTTTCAATTTTTTTGATGTCAGTTCCATCCGCAAGTAGTTCTGAACCATCTCTTTCAAAGTTGGCAATATACTGTGCCACAGTACTGCTTGTCCTATCGAAGAAGAAAGGTATATTGGTTTGTTGATGTGGGAGGAGGTGGGAACATGATATCTTATTTGCAGACTGATTTTATGGCTAGTGTGGCGAATCAAACTACGGCCAACAAGTAATATCTTCCAGCTGTGGTAATTTCTGATTTAAATTTGATGGCAGAGTTTATGGAAATTGGCATAATGCCCCTAACGGACTATCAATTCACTTTGTAGTATGATTCACATCAGTTTAAAACATCAACTTGACATTACTCATGGGGGAGGAAGGGTTAAATAAAGTCACCGTCATGGGCACAATCGTGTGATTGAAGATTTGAGGCCTTTTATGTGACATAGCCACAGAAATAAAAAGGGACAAGCTTCAACCACATGGTTGTGGTAGCTGTCTTGATATTTTGGACCACCACTCTACCTGTGGATGCCTTGACTATATTATTGAAAGATCTACTCCAACATACTAGTATTTTCAGTGATGGGCTATCAAAAATTTTACTACCACACCGTGGGCATGGATTATGCATTTTGTTTTAACATCTTTTAGTGCAAATTGGGTGCTCTGGGGTGGAGTTCCAAATTTTGCTACTGGAATTGTGTTCCTGACTGTTCCCGTAGGAGCCCATCACTGAGTATTTCAACAAGATAAAAGTGCATTTACACAGAAATGCAATTTAAAATGTATAAAACAAATAAAACAAGAAATTTTTAGGTAATATCCCTCTTGAGGCATATAGGTCTTTGATAAAATAAAAATAAGATTGGCGAAAATAAAATTCTCAAGAGATAGTGAAACATTCTCTCGGCCTGCACTTAATATAGCCATTATTCAGATATCAAAAGCTGTGGTGGTGTAGGACTTACAGTGCGATAAAATGAGGATCTAAGTTGTTGGGGGGCAATATTCTGACATTGTAAACTACTAAGTGAGTGCTGCAAAGCACTATGAACTGATATATAAATCTAAGTGTATTGTTCTTTTAAAGAAAAGACATTTGGAAATATTTTTACTTATTTTTTTTTACTTATTTTTTCTCTTAAGTCTTTGAATCTGTTAAAGACATGAAATGAGCACCAATTACCCTTAGCAAAAATCTAATGTGAGTGTGTGTGTGTGTGGGGATCTCACACATTGTTTTTCTCTGATTTAATGATTTTTAAAACAACATATTTCTCTTCTGATTAGCCTTTAAAATGAACTGATCTTCTGTTTCACATAGTTTTATTCACAAGGCAAGTCCATTGTTTCCCTTGGGACATTTCCCAAACTTCCCAGGCTTGTCAATGACCCAGGACGTTTGGCTTCTGAGGCTGGTGCAGAGCTGCCAGGAAAGGATTGGGTGGGCATTTAGAAGGGCTCAGCGGGCCCCTGAAACAATATCATCCCTTTAGGAGTGGAATGTTCTCTTTTCTACCTCTCTCAAGTGCACAAAGTGCTTATTTACCCAGTTAAAAAGGACACAGATGCCATCAGGAATTCTGGATGCTCCAGTGCTCCAACAGTTTGGTGTTCAGTTCCAGCAAAAACAGAGATTGTCCCTCATCCACTATCAGGTCGGATGATTTTGTGTTGCTGAATTAAACACAGCACTAATGAGTGGGGAATACTAATAAAACAAACCCTTGAGAGCAGGATGGTAACATGTAAATGGCTATGGTTCTGTCCTATTTGTGCAGTAGTTCATGAAGAAGGATCAGTAGGAGACAAGGCTTGTTCTATATTGGGATCTACATTAGAGCCACTTTGATGTTGTGATAAAGGTGCTGTGATTTCTAGCCCTGCCTTTGACCTGAAAACCAGCTGGGTGACTTTGGGCCCTTCGCTTTTCTCGGCCCAACTCACCTGACAGGGTTGTTGTGCTGAAAATAGGAGGCGGAAGGAGTATTAGGTATGTTTGTTATCTTGACTTATTTACAAAAATAATAAATGTAGTATATAAAAAAACAAATAAACAAACCAATAAAAATGAGGAAATAATAAATAGTAAATAAACTATTTAGTCTTTATTAAATAATAATAAACAAACAAACAAAATTAAACTCTGTTTTCCTTGCTATTAAAAATCTCACCCTGCTCATGAGAACTGGGTATGATATTGTACACATTCCCAAAAGACTTTTTATTTTAAGAATTAGGGATCTCCACATCTATTTTATTAATTTATCATGAATGTCCTTGTGCCATTCTCCAGCAAAATGACAATTCTACCAGGCACTTATTTTAGTATAAATTACCTTCTTCTAAAACAGCAAGAAAAAAAATAGTACTTTTGAACTACCCTTCCTGCCCCCCCAAAAATCATTTGTGGTGGCAAATCATGGAAAGGAAAAGTGGCATGTATTTTGCCTTCCATTGCAAAAATACTTGAAACCCTGAAGTACAACACCTTCAAAAAAAGCTTTCAGTTTTGACGGAAATACAACAGTAACTGTTGAGGCCCCATGAGATCTAAAAAAATACAAATAAAAACCTACACCTTGGACAATTTCATTTTGTGAATCAAATCAGAACAGACCTTCTAGCAATATTTCAAAGTTTTATAAAAGGAGACTGGGGAGCAGTTTTCTTTTTACACTGTTTTCTCAAGGAGATATATAAATGTATTTATTTTGTTCTTGTTCTTAAAAGAACGTGAAGGTTATGATTTCTGAGTGATGGCTATCTCAAGAGGAAAGGAAACGATTCTGGGTGTTTCAATAGGATTCAATAAATATAAACCAAGTCTAAGGCTTGGCACTCCCCCTCCCATCTCTCTACTTTTTCTTCAGCCTGAAGAGGGGGGGAGGCAAGATTGGGACCTGATCTTGTTTTACACATAGAGTTGAACTTTTAAAAAACTGCCTTTTATTGCTATACAAACCAGCAACAAATCATATACTGTTAGGCCTACAAAAGCTAGCTGCTCTCCAGCTGCCTGAACTTCAATTATCAACATTCTCAGCATTCATAGATGAGAGAATTCTGAAGTCCAGATTCCTAGAGAGGACAGCTTTTCCTGAAATACAGGCAACAATAAGTCAAGCATTTGCGAAAAGGAAAAGTACACGCCGGTTAAGGCCTGTTGCCAATTACAAAGCCCAGCCCTCTGCTTTGCTTGTACTAGATCTTAGAGATAGCAGTGACTTTTGATTTTCAGCCTTGGGGAAGGCAATTTCACCCTCTGGAGCCCTCAGGGAAGTTTCCCTGAAGTCTCAGAGTGCGAAAAAAGCCCAACGGGCAAACCGGAAGTTCAGAAAACGGACTTCCGATTTGCATGTTGGGCTGTTTTTCACACTCAGGGACTTCGGGAATTTTCCGTGAAGGCTCCGGAATACAAGAAACAGCACAACGGGCAAACTGGAAGTCCGTTTTTCCGAACTTCTGGTTTACCCGTTTTGCTGTTTTTTCACTGTCTCAGGCTTCAGTGAGGCCTGGGTGCGTGTGTGGGGATGGGGGCGATTGTGCGCATGCACAGGGGCAGTGTGGTGTATGCCTGCATGCGTGGAGGAGGGAATGGGTGTGGGCATGTGCGTGTGTGCTGCCACATTTACACAACTCCCTTTTGGTAACCAAAAAAGGTTCGCCATCACTGTCCTAGACTGTACAGGGTCATTTAAAGAAAATATTTCCTTCTGTGTTTGAAAGAAAAGAAGTCGACTTATTTAATATTACTGCCATAACTAATTATATATCACCTATTAAAAAAACCTGCAGGAAAGTTACCCATCTTTTTCCTTCTTCTGTCTTCAGTTCAGCATACGACAGGATAGATGGAAGCATTCAAAAGGAAAAAGGACACAAAAGAAGTCAAACCATTAAACTGTGTGGGCATATACCTCTATTTACGCTAAGATCTGCATTTTCACCCTGAAAAGATGAGGAGGATGAGAGGAAAACCCAGGGTTGCTATCATGGCAGTTGTTTAATTTACTGCCATTACTCTTTCCATTCTAATAGCAGAAAGTTGTAACTTCTTTAGATTCTTCCCCACCTCCCCCAATCAGTCTCGTCTGAGTCATCATTTACACAACATTTTCTGATGCTCTTCCAGAAAACCTTTCTTTCTGCTAACAAAGGATATGTGTAGAAGGCAGGGGTGTTTGGGGGATGTTGTCAAAAAGATCAAGATGATGTCTGTGATTGTGCCATGCATGTTGCACATACAATGCATGTGAAAAGGTTAGGGCTTTGAAGATGCTGTCAGAGCCAGCCTTTTGAATTTTCTGATTCCTCTGGGGGCACCCCTGGTAAGAAGTTTCCAAAAGAAAGATTCCCTTCTTTTTATATATATATAGCTCTCAGCATTTTGGGACTCAATTTCTAGCAACTATAGGAAACATGTAATCTTGAGGTGCTACATTATTATTATTATTATTATTATATTATTATTATTATTATTATTATTATTATTATTATTATTATTAATTAGACTTGTATGCCACCCCTCTCCGGGAACCCGGGGCGGCTCAAAAATACAATGCAAAAACAATACGTATACAAATCTAATAGTTAAAAACCATAAACTAAAATCCCATTAACTTAAAAAACAGTCAATTTCCTCAATCACATCCACACATAACATTTAATGGTCAGAAAGGGGGGCATATACTAGTTGCCCCAAGCCTGGTGACATTGATGGGTCTTAAGGCTCTTGCGAAAGGCAAGGAGGGTGGGGGCAGTCTGAATCTCTGGAGGGAGCTGATTCCAGAGGGCCGGGGCCACCACAGAGAAGGCTCTTCCCCTAGGACCCACCAGACGACATTGTCTTGTTGACAGGACCTGGAGAAGGCCAACTCCAGGTCCCCCCCCCCCCCCACAGTCAATGTATGGTAATGAACCTGATAATGATTATACCTTTGTAATGGTGAGGATCTGGGTTTCGGATGATAACAAAGAGAGCAGGAGAGATGTGCCAAAACCTACTATGGATAAAATGACCAGGATTTCTTTTTAACAGAATCTTAAGAAGCTTATCTTTCTCGCACCATAGAAATGTAATGAATACTAATGAAGACATCTTTAAGCATTTATTAAATTAGCTAAAGATTTGAATAAGCATTACAATAATCAAAGACTTCACTGGATCATGTCACCATGATATTATTGGGCTAATATTAACATGACTAATCTTTGTACTCATTTAGGATTTTGATTTTATTTTTATCCTGAATTTAGGATCATGGTTCTTTCCACTCCCCCCCTCTTCTTAACCATATCTTATTTTAGTTTGGAAAGAAAAAAATCTAAATAACATGTCAGAACAGAAAAAAAAAGAGGGAAGATAAACAGTTTTGCTTTCTCCAATTTAAAAAGGAAATAATCTTTTGGCATTCATTTAAGATTATATTGTATCTCCTAAACAGAATGTCTCTGTGTGTGTGTGTGTGGAAATCAAAATAGAGATACTAGAAACAATAACAAATTACAGTGGTACCTCTACTTAAGAACTTAATTTGTTCCGTGACCAGGTTCTTAAGTAGAAAAGTTTTTAAGTAGAAGCAATTTTTCCCATAGGAATCAATGTAAAAGCAAATAATGCATGCAAACCTATTAGGAAAGAAAGAAAAGCTCAGAATTTGGGTGGGAGGAGGAAGAGGAAGGAGAGGAGAAGGACAGTCGCTGTTTGAGGAAGAAGGTGAGGTGAGGGGAATCAAAAAAGTCCAAAACTTTAAGCTAAACAAAAAAAAAAGAGGGACTCTGAGGCAGTGCCCAGAGAAGGGAAAACACTCTGTTCGCTCTGGGCTGCCCAGAGTGAAGGGAGCATTTCTTTTCTCTGGGTGCTAGCAGAGGTTTATTCCCTCTCCAAGCACCCAAAGAAAGGAAAATGCTTTGTTCGCTCTGGACTGCCAAAGCCTCCTTAGGTGCCACTGAAAGGCTCCTCTGGCAGCCCAGAAAAGCCCGAGATGGCCGGGATTAAAGGGGGAATAGTAGGAAACTGGCTTGGCCTTCGTGCTGCTCTCAAATTTCCTGGGAATTTTTTCCAGGCTCGGGTTCTTAAGTAGGAAAAGGTTCTTAAGAAGAGGCAAAAAAGTCTTGAACACCTGGTTCTTATCTAGAAAAGTTCTTAAGTAGAGACGTTCTTAGGTAGAGGTACCACTGTATTTACTTCATCCTCAAAGGCTGGGGGAAAAGGGAAAAATTGGAGCACAGAACCACCAACTGAAGGTGATACCACTTATTACCTTCAGTGGAATGTAAAGATCAGCAGGGAGTTAATACATTATATCCAAATTGCACCCAACAAGCTGAAATTAATGTCTTGAACTGGGATTGGATGAGGCGCGGAATTCATGTCTAGCTACAGTAATTACTATTTTTCTTCCAGATTTATTTTTAACCACCCTCAATTTTATATAAAGTCATTCTTGGACAAAGAGAAAAACCAAGAAATATAAACATTGATTGTTTATTTAGAAGGATGGAATAATGTATCGAGTTGTGTTAGCACATTGCAAAGACCTGCTAATGTGGGCAAATCTATTCTGGCTTGTAGGAAAGTCTCTAAATCAGAAATCCTAACTTGCATAGAATAGTGTGAGCATGCCTGGGGAAAAATCAGTTTTGCCTACAGTTGTGGTAAATGGGTCAAGATGTGCTTAAATAATGTACTATCCTTACTGTTAGCAGAAACATCTTCTAACTACATGAATGTGAGAAAGAAAGCTTACTCTTTATTGATTCAAAGAAAGTATATGATAAATAAATAGATTTGTATTTTGGAATGCTTTATACAAATATGTTATTATATTAAAGTAGGAATGTAAATGTCAGTAGAAACATAAAACTTATGTAGGAATGGGATACTTAAGAAGAATAAGTTGTAAACAAAAAAGAGACAAAGTGAAGAATGAATGATGAAGGAATTTGACAAAAGGAAATGACAAGGATGGAAGAGATGTACTGAAGTGGCTGGACTGTACAGAAACAAAGACCAGGAAACAAATTTGAAGTTTTGTATTCAAATTGCAAAACATGTACATGATGGAAGACTGACTGAACTGAGAAAGAGTGGAAGGTAGAGAAAGTTGTTGGAGGAACTTAATGAAAAGAAGTGAGATGTTTAAGAAACAAAGGCTAATATAAATTGTGTGTATGGACATGGAGGAAGCCAAAATGTTTGGCAAGAATGTAATGAAAGAATTTAGTGCAATAAATTTAATTACATTTCATTTTTCATCTTCATATTTTTATTAGCTATCCTTACTATTATTATTATTGCTTTGTTACCACTTACTGTATCTTATTCCTTTTCTTTGCCCTATATAATACTGCTTACGCTGAAAAGGAAAATTTGTGATGGGCATGCATATCAATCTCAAGATTTATAGTTGTGTGGTTGCTGCAAAAATTATTTACTGTAAGAAGATCCTAGCTCGGGATGGTCAAAGTTAATGTTATTGAGGGCCACATAAGGGTTGTGTTTGGCCTTAGGGGCTGGGATGGGTGTGGTTTGAGTGGTCATGACCAGCTCAACATCACTTGTGTCAAGGTCCCTATGGTGGCCTGAATGCTCTGCCAGTGAAAATAGACTCCTGAGCTCCATTTTCAATTAGGATGGCCTCCTGCAACCCTCTGCAAGCAAAAACGGAGCTCAAGAGGGAGGCCCATGATCCTCGTAAGCCCCCTTTTTGGCTGTGATAGCGTCTTTCATGTTTTCAAGGCAGTTCTGCGGGCCAGATCTGAGAACCCTGTGGGCTGGATGTGGCCCACAGGCCTTGCTTTTAACACCCCTGTCCTAGCTGAAACCCCATTTTCTTATGATGGCAAGAGGCAATTAATATGTCAACCTTGGTAGATCCATCTGAGATATATAAACATCAGTGACTGCCCATGAACGTTAGATGATAGCATCTGCCTGATGTTGACGAAAAGTCAGTTTAGGGAAAGTTGTTGTGGCGGCATGTTATTTTTCCAGATCATTCCCCTCTGCTGCTCACTTCACTTCACACTTCTTCTGCACTGGAACCACACATTTTTTCATTTAAATTATACATTACTTAAAAGGCATTGCTACTAGTCTCTTTTCTAAAGTATTTTTGGTCTGTCTTTTTAAATAATATTATTTTTTTCCCAGTCAATCATAGCTATTCATTCCTTAGAAATTAAGAATTATTTTCATAAACATTTGGAGATTGAAGATAGACTTGGCCTTACAAATGTCAGTTTTGAAATTAGCAACCTCAAATTTCTTGCTGTATTGTATCTTACAAATTTTAATGGAAGCCAATGAAGAAAGTTTTATTAACAATAATTGTTATAACCAATCTTACAATGGTGAAGAAAACCATACAGGCTTTTAAGTGCATCATGTTTTAAAACAGCTTGTGATCCCAGAGGCTTAACAATTTTCTTCAATCTAAAAGACTGAAAATATGCAAGTCATCAACTCATTAAGAAATATTTTCAGTTAAATTACTATGACTACCAATAATAATATCAGCAGATGTTCCTCAAAGGCTTAAAAAGAAAAGCATTTCAGCCAACTCCTGATGACTTCTTCTAAGAAAAGAAATTGAAAAAGTGTAATGAAAAGGGCAAGGGGCTCTATTTAACTTTAAGTCTTCATTTAATCCCATAATTTATTGGGGAATTTGGACCATTCACTATTTTTCAGCACACAGTACTTCCTAGAATTGCTATAGAAACAAAATGAGGAGAAATCCTCACATTCATTACCTTGAGATCTCACAGAAAAGGCAGGATATCACACGGTAAATAAATAATCACAACAGCTTTGTTACTTTAAAAGCAAAAAGCAGTAACACTTACCTAAATCCCAAGACTCGAATTTCTTTGAAACCTGCAAGTTTTTCAAATATCTTTTGCATCTATTGGAGAGAGAGAAAAAACAAAACAAAAAACCTGAAAGCAATTATGTGCTCATTCCTCAGTTAGAGGAATTAACAAATATTATCTAAAATGTTTTATTTTGTATTTACCCCCAGCAGACCCTGTTCTAATATTTGTAAAATTACAACTTTGAAATTTAAAAAGAAATTCCTTGTTAAGGTTTTTTTTTTTAAAAAAAACCTTGTTTCTGTTCTATAATTAATAGGGCACCAAGAGGCAGGACTTTAAAAAAATCATATATGACCATATATAATTAAATCATGTAAAGTTTATATCACTGCATTTTCTAGAACAGCTTTTCCTAACTTGAGCCCTTCCAGAGGTGGATTCCATTTATCTTTGAAGGAAAAATACATTGTGCATAAAATAGTTTAAATTTTGTTTTCAGAAGATCAATGTCTGTTGCTCAAATTCTGTTTTCAGAAGATAAGTATTTCCTGTTTTTAAGTTTTGTGTCTATTGTTTAAATTCTGTTTTAAGGAGATAAGTATTTGCTGATAAGTGTCTGTTGCTCTTGTGGAAGGGACAGTTACCCAATTCATATCTCTTTAGGGTATATGATAAACCATATAAGGTACGTACTATTCATCTTTAGGAGAAAGGAAACATGATGTAGACCATATTTAGACAAGGAATTCTGTGTACCTCTATCATAGGTTGAGGAATTCTGTGTAATAGTATATAACCTGCTCTTTAGCTTCTGTATAAGTGTCTCTTCCTATGAAGAGTACCCGCTTTGCAAACCATTTTTGGTATACCCAGAGAGAGAATAAACATTTCTGTTCTCTTTGTCCAAACGTCTCGTGTCAACTTTTTCATCAAATTTCAGCGCACACCTTTACCACTTGTTTGCAACGCATGTCTCCTTGTACTACTTAACATGCTCAGAAGGTGGATTCAGCCCAAAACACAGCTGAGGAGCAGATCAGCTGTGCTTTGGGTGAAGAAATAAAGATCAGCATTAACCCAGGGACAGGTGGGAGGGCCTTTTTCAAGAGAGAATGAGGAGAAGCAAACACAGGAAAATTCGGCAAAAATTCAGAAAAAAGGTGGCAGCCTGCACAGACTGGCAACGACAGAACCAGATCCATGACACCAACATTATGTCATCAGCAGGTCACTAATGGTTCAGGTGATCTGGTCCAAACTGGGAGGAACCCACCCCTGACTTTAGTTCTCTTTATCCTCCAATGCCTTCACCAAGAGTAGCATAAAGAAAGCAGCTTTTGACTCTATCTGAAGGAATGCATAACGGACAAATCTACAAGTGCCTATCCCATTGATTAATGCTTCACTCTGCAGATATACCTTCAAGAGAAGTGAAATTAGATATAATGTCAGTCCAATTTTATATAGATTTAGGCTCAAACTGTAAAGATTTATTTATTTGTCTGGAATCTCATTTTAAAATGGAAAAGTGAATAGCCCATAGCATAATAGTGGACATATAGATTATTAATGCTGAAGTTTAATATGCAGCAAAGTTAGGGAAAGGGTTTTCTCTACTATACACTTTACAGGGAAACATACTATATTTCAGGAGAAAATGTTAAGTTCTTTCAAAGCTGTTTAAAGGAGTCTTATATTCAAATCAAACTGCAAAAAGAATGATCTGCCAATTTATTTAATAAATCAGGGCCTACAGGCCTGATGTGTCATACGTAGGCCATGCCCTCCCCAATTCTGAGAATGGGAAAAACATCACGAAACATCACATGATGGCAATATGGCACTGCAAGTTTGATACCCATGTATTAGATGTTCATTATTATTTTTATTTATTTATTTTGTCCAATACACAATAATATACAATGAAGCTTATAGAGATATAGGAGAGAAGATATAGAGATATAGGAGAGAAGATATAGGAGATATAGGAGAGACTATAGGACAGGGGACAGAAGGCACTCTAGTGTGCCTATGTACGCCCCTTAGTGACCTCTTAGGAATCTGGAGAGGTCAACCATGGATAGTCTAAGGGTAAAGTGTTGGGGGTTAGGGGATGATACTACGGAGTCCGGTAATGAGTTCCACGCTTCAACAACTCGATGACTAAAGTCATATTTTTTACAGTCAAGTTTGGAGTGGTTAATTAAGCTTGAATCTGTTGTGTTCTCTTTTGTTGTTGTGGTTGAAGTTGAAGTAGTCTTTGATAGGCAGGACATTGCAGCATATGATCTTATGGGCAATACTTAGACCATGTTTAAGGCATCGTAATTCTAAGCTTTCAAGACCCAGGATTGTAAGTCTAGTTTCGTAGGGAATTCTGTTTCGGGTAGAGGAGTGAAGGGTTCTTCTGGTGAAGTATCTTTGGACATTTTCGAGGGTGTTAATGTCAGAAATGTGGTATGGGTTCCAAACAGATGAGCTGTATTCTAGATGGGTCTGGCGAAAGTTTTGTAAGCTCTGGTAAGTAGTGTGAGATTGCCAGAAGCTACATAGGATTAGATTAACAACTCTTGAGGCCTTTTTGACAATGTTGTTGTAGTGGGCTTTGGCACTTAGATCTTTAGTTATTAGTATTCCAAGGTCCTTGACCGAGTGGGGATTATCTCTGATAATTTGTTTATTCAGTTTGTATTTGAAGTTCTGATTCTTTTTGCCGATGTGTAGGACAGAGTATTTGCTGGTTGAGATTTGGAGTTGCCATGTGTTGGACCAGTCAGAAACTGAGTCTAGATCTTTTTGTAGAGTAGTTGTGTTTTCAGTGGTGTTGAAGAGTTTTACATCATCTGCAAAAAGAACACAGTTGCTTGTGATGAGATCGTAAAGGTCATTGATGTAGAGAATGAAGAACGTAGGTCCCAGTACACTACCTTGGGAGACACTGCTTTTAACAGGAACGGGTGTGGATATGGAGCTTCCTATTTTGACCACTTGTTGTCTGTTTGAGAGGAATGCAGTAATCCAGCTGTGGAGGGATCCTGAGATGCCATAGGATTTGAGTTTTAGAAGTAGTTTGTCGTGGACCACTGAATCAAAAGCTTTGCAGAAGTCAATATAAATTGCATCTATAGTTTTTCCTTGGTCAAGATGAGTTGTCCATATGTTTTTGCAGTGGAGGAGCTGTATTTTTGTAAGTCACTCAAGGCAGCATTCATAATACAATTTCTTCCTATTTTCCTCACAACAACAATCCCATGAGGTAGCCTGGACTGAGTGACTGGCTCAAGGTCACCCAGCCAGCTTTCATGTCTAAACTGGGACTAGAACTCACAGTCTCCTGGTTTCTAGGGCAGCACTTGCAATTTCTGCTTAGTGTTCAGCTAAGCAAGCTTTGATTCACTACTTGCTGACTCTCAAGGATTTAATGAAGCATTAGTTAATCTTTGATAATGATACACACTTTTTATCTAGCTCAGAGGAAAGAGAATAATGGCCCAAGAATGATCAGAGAAAATGCATGTTTTGGGTTTTCTGGCTCATCAGTAGTTAATTGCATACAACAGTTATACTTAAATTGACCATCAGGTTTATTGCTTCAATAGAATTATTATAGAGAATTGTCAGATTAATTCCTGATGGGGAGGGGGTCAAATAATTTTTCTTAAGTGCTTGGAGCTCTGCTGACTAGCTAGATCTGCAGTCTGTTATAGGGATATTGACAGTATGTGTTATTTTGGTGGAGAAACAAATGTCATGTCTATCTCAGAACATTAAAAGATATGGCAAGCAGGACTGTAGAATCAGAAATCTGTATGTTATGATCTGTGGTGATGGATCTATGTTCTAATGTTTTTTTCTATTTAAGATTCTGTCCCCCAAAAATATCTGCATTTGTTTTTATTTCCAACATTGTGCAACCTATGGATCTTTCACAAGTAAATTCCCATAGATCCCCTCTTTTTACAAATATTCTTTGATGCCATTAAATTTTATTTTGTTGTGAACATTTAAAACAGATATTTTCCCAAATAAGCTATTTTGTAACATAAAAATCTTTTTTCATATTCAACTTTCCAAAACATGCATTTTTTTAAAATAAAAAAATATATCTCACAAATGTTATCTTGCTTTTATCAAATATTTTTCTGGGCAAGAGGAAGAGAGATTTCACATAGGAGGGTCAAACTGGTGGCCAATGGGTTGAATGCGCCATACAGTAGCCACACCCACCCTAGCGCCACAAAGACAAAAAATGCTTGATATGTCATGATACATCATGTGACATAATCAGATTTGACATCTGTGCATTAATTGAACTATCCATTCAGAAGGAATCTATATTAACAGATCTGTGGTATATTTTTCCACCACTTTACTCTCTAATTTATTATTATTATTATTATTATTATTATTATTATTATTATTAATTAGATTTGTATGCCGCCCCTCTCCGTAGACTGTGTTAGTATCTCATAATACATAAAAAGAATTCAAGCTTGACGTCTCTTCTTGGGTGTGCATATTTTTCACAGTTGCAAGATTTACCAAGGGAATGTTATGAATAAACATCTAATATTTAAGGAAATACCAATGCTGTCTTGCTTTCACATATCATGATCTAAATATTAGTTTTGTTTGGATAGATTTTCTGTGAAACGGTTGAACCAATATCATTTATTTTATTTATTTATTAGATTTGTATGCCACCCCTCTCCAAAGACTCGGGGCGGCTCACAACAATAAAACACAGTACAAATCCAATAGTTAAAAGAATTTAAAATTATATTTCTAATGAAAGCTATCCCTAGTGAAATATGTAGCAGGTAAAATCCCCCATACTAAATATATTGCCGCATGATGTAATGGCATCTGTTATTACCCTGATCTAACTAAACTCATACTGGTATACCAATAGGTAATTATCCATTGATAATTATTTCTTCCCCATAAGGTATTCAAATTTCCTAATCTTTCTCCTCGCTTCCTTTCAAATTTATGTCCAATAACAATTCACATCTGTGCAGATGCCCATAACACGTGTCTCAATCAGTGAGACAGATATTCTGACAGAGTTGAACTATTTCTCATGCTAAAATTGAATTCAGTATTGGTTTACCATAGGTGGTCATTAGTCTTTATTTCATTTTGTTTCCATCCCTGAATGGGGAATAGGGAAAGGTTCAGATAATAAAGGGAATATTTATTTATTACTTAGATTTGTATGCCGCCCCTCTCCGAAGACTCGGGGCGGCTCACAACATGTAAAAACAAATCATAAGCAATCAGACAAATTTAAAATATTTAAATATTTAAAAACCCCATATGCTAACAGACACACACACAGACATACCATGCATAAATTAAACGTGCCCAGGGGGAGATGTTCAGTTCCCCCATGCCTGACGGCAAAGGTGGGTTTTAAGGAGTTTACGGAAGGCAGGAAGAGTAGGGGCAGTTCTAATCTCCGGGGGGAGTTGGTTCCAGAGGGCCGGTGCCGCCACAGAGAAGGCTCTTCCCCTGGGGCCCGCCAACCGACATTGTTTAGTTGATGGGACCCGGAGAAGGCCCACTCTGTGGGACCTAATCGGTCGCTGGGATTCGTGCGGCAGGAGGCGGTCTCGGAGATATTCTGGTCCGATGCCATGAAGGGCTTTAAAGGTCATAACCAACACTTTGAATTGTGACCGGAAATTGATCGGCAGCCAATGCAGACTGCGGAGTGATGGTGAAACATGGGCATACCTAGGTAGGCCCATGACTGCTCTCGCAGCTGCATTTTGCACGATCTGAAGTTTCCGAACACTTTTCAAAGGTAGCCCCATGTAGAGAGCATTACAGTAGTCGAACCTCGAGGTAATGAGGGCATGAGTGACTGTGAGCAATGAGTCCCGGTCCAGATAGGGCCGCAACTGGTGCACCAGGCGAACCTGGGCAAACCCCCCCTCGCCACAGCTGAAAGGTGTTGTTCTAATGTGAGCTGTGGATCGAGGAGGACGCCCAAGTTGCGGACCCTCTCTGAGGGGGTCAATAATTCCCCCCCCAGGGTAATGGACGGACAGATGGAATTGTCCTTGGGAGGCAAAACCCACAGCCACTCCGTCTTATCCGGGTTGAGCTTGAGTCTGGTGACACCCATCCAGGCCCCAACAGCCTCCAGGCACCGGCACATCACTTCCACCGCTTCATTGACTGGGCATGGGGTGGAGATGTAAAGCTGGGTATCATCCGCATATTGATGATACCTCACCCCATGTCCTTGGATGATCTCGCCCAGCGGTTTCATGTAGATGTTAAATAGCAGGGGGGAGACGACCGACCCCTGAGGCACCCCACAAGGGAGAGACCTAGGAGTCGACCTCTGTCCCCCCACTAACACCGACTGCGACCGGCCAGAGAGGTAGGAGGAGAACCACTGAAGAACAGTGCCTCCCACCCCCAGCCCCTCCAGCCGGTGCAGAAGGATACAATGGTCGATGGTATCGAAAGCCGCTGAGAGGTCAAGGAGCACCAGGACAGAGGATAAACCCCTGTCCCGGGCCCGCCAGAGATCATCCATCAACGCGACCAAAGCGGTTTCCGTGCTGTAACCGGGCCTGAAACCCGACTGCTGGGGACCTAGATAATCGGCTTCTTCCAAGGACCGTTGGAGCTGGAGTGCCACCACCTTCTCAACAACCTTCCCCATAAAGGGAAGGTTGGAGACTGGACGATAGTTATTAAGCACAGCTGGGTCCAGGGAGGGCTTCTTGAGGAGGGGGCGCACAAGCGCTTCTTTATAGAGTGATGGAAAAACTCCCCTCCCCAAGGAAGCGTTGGTAATCTCCTGGGCCCAGCTCCGTGTCACCTCCCTGCTGGCCGAAACCAACCAGGAGGGACACGGATCCAGTAAACAGGTGGCGGAACTCACAGCTCCAATGGCCTTGTCCACTTCATCAGGTGTCACCAGATCAAACTCTTCCCAGACAGGTGGACAAGTACGTGCCCCAGTCACCTCGACTGACTTGTTGTCAGTCGACTCTGTTTTACAATTGGAGTCGAGGTCGGCCCGAATCCGAGCGACTTTATCAGCGAAAAACATGTTAAAATCCTCGGCACTACTCTGCAAGGGCTCCCCAACTCCCCCCTGATTAAGAAGGGAGCGGGTCACCCTAAACAGAGCGGCCGGGCGGGATTCCGCTGATGCAATCAAGGCGGCATGGTACGCGCATCTTGCCGCCTTGAGCGCCACTTTGTAAGTCTTAATAAAAGCTCTTACAAGTGTTCGGTCGGATTCAGACCTACTCTTCCTCCATCGCTTCTCTAGACGTCTCTTTTGGCGCTTCAACTCCCGGAGCTCCTCGTTGAACCATGGGGCTCTACGGGGTCTAACGCCTCGGAGAGGTCGCAAAGGCGCAATCCGGTCGAGAGCCTCCGCAGCAGCCGTGTTCCAGGCCTCCGCAAGAGACTCCGCCGAACTGTGGACGAGTGCCTCTGGGATAACCCCAAGCGCCGTCTGAAAGCCCTCTGGGTCCATCAGGCGTCTGGGGCGGAACATCTTCATTGGTATAAAAATCTTATTGGTATAAAAATAGCCTGGCTTCAGGGTTTCCTGCCTTGGTAAGCTTCAGGTAACTACAAACAGTTGTACATGGAATAAATTTGAATAAAATCTAGTGACTTAAAAAAAAAAATCAATCAATTAATTAATTTTATTGGTTTTGTATCCCGCCCCTCTCCGAGGACTTGGGGCAGCTTACAACATGTAAAAACAATACAATTTTAAAATCCAATAATGACTAAAACCAACCAGTCTAAAACCCCAATTTAATTAAAAAACAGTCATTCCAATCCGCCAATATACTTTCCATTCAACATACATTCATCCATAGGCAGAGACTGATGATTAGTGTCTCCAGGCCTGTCGGCACAAGTGAGTCTTCAAATTCTTATGGAAGGTGAGGAGGGGGGGGCAGTACGAATCTCGGGGAGCTGATTCCAGAGGGCCAGAGCCCCCACAGAGAAGGCTCTTACCCTGGGCCCTGCCAAGTGACATTGTCTAGTTGATGGGACCTGGAGAAGGCCAACTCTGTGGGACCCGACCAGTTGCCGGGGCTCATGTGGCAGAAGGTGGTCCAACTACAAAATATGATGGCTAGAATTGAAGTTGATTGTTCTATGGTTTTATCTTAGTATTTTATCACCTTCACTAGTCCAGAGTTGACTTGTAGGTCCAGCTATAAATACTAATACCAATTTATAAGTTTCTTCACAATGTTAGAAAAATATTTTTTAAGATTCTATCTTATCCTTGAAATGATCTCTGATACTTGGCTCTAGATTTAAGCAGGGTGAGTGGCTACTTTGTAGACCTTTTCTACATTTTTCTAGCAGCTATTATTGGAATTTTTGATGGAAGATTTCAATGTGAAATGGCTCTGTAATTTACCTTGTGTAACTCACTGATATTATCCATTACTTAAACATGATGAAGTGTTCACATTACGTGCTAATTATTTTATCAGGATAAAGTACTCTGTACTTGTAGCACTTTATGTAATAATGAAATATCCACAATAATTGAATTGATGCATCTTTTATTCTTCAAATTGCTTTGCAGGTTTTTTTAACAGACTGTAGTAATGATATTAAAATCATATAATAACAGAAACTGTTCATATGTTTAATTACAGTAATATTTAATTTAAGCATTACCAACTTTTGCAGTTTAGAAAATGCTGGGAGAGGCTTATTCACAAAATGGGAATGCTACTAGCCATTTTCTAAAGCCAACACAATCAGAATGATATTCCTTTATTACAGTGGTTCTCAACCTTTCTGATGCTACGAACCCTTAATACAATTTCTGATGACCCCCCAACCATAAATCTAGTGCCAATTCTCCAACAGAGCTTTAAGCTGATTGGCAGGAAGGTCAGAGGGACACCCCCATTGTAAACGCCTGATTGGTCGGATTGTAAAAATATGTTCCAAGGTGCCAGAATAGAAGCTTTAGTTCCCAACACCATGGGAAATTTGTCTTTTCCTATGGTCTTAGGCGACCCCTGTGAAATAGTCAGTTGACCCCTCAAAGGGGTCCCGACCCCCAGGTTGAGAACTACTGCTTTATTATTTTGTCCCTTTTTTCTGTTCAGGGAGAATATTTCTAATCCAGGCACAGAACAATTAGAACTGACCATAATTTTTGTTATCTAGGGACATTTATAGTGCCCGTTCATAGCCCTAAGATGGGAAATGAACAAGATCCTAATTGTTAAAATATACTAACTCTGGTTTGCTACTCTTAGCCCTTCCCTGTGCTACAACGGCACGCTGGTCCATAAGTGCACCAGCTTGCCTTCCGTCCCCTGTCCTAATGTTTCTCTCTTACTAGTATCATGTCTATAAACATTGTTATATCTTTGTATACCACCAATACATATTTGACAGAAACAAATTAAATAAATAAATAAAGATATGGGACCAACTCCATTTTGTGAGCAGGGACAAAGTTGGGTTAAGTAGCTTCACCCTTGTGGTAATTGTGGAGAATTATCTACATATCTGAGCAGACATCCATAAGAAGATATTGTTAAGTGGAAATGAATCTATAGTCTGTTTCTGCTTATGTGCATATATCTCTTTATTCTAGTGCACAAATAAAATTATGTTACCATTTCCTTGTAAAATGAAGCATCTGTCCTTACTGATCATTACACATGGTAACAATCTGACAGTGACTAGAATGTTTTTGTAAAAGTTTTTAATTTTTCTCCACATCAGAAACATACATAACAATCACATATACCTTAATATGCATACAACTAAAAACAGTAATATCATAACCTGAATTACATTCCGGTTTTAATATTATTATGCAATTTATCTCAATCTTCTCACTCTCCACTCCCCTGTTTCTATCTCGGGTGGCATTTCACCTCTAGGTCAAGCATAAGACAGTGCACATTCACTGTACTAATCACATAACTGTGGGATGCTACATCATAAATACAGGCATTAGTTGTAAAGTTCTTTTTGCAGCACCATCATAAGTATTGAACGAACATTGAATGAGGCAACCAATAAACAAAGACTACACATACCAGGGTGTCAAACTTGATTTCATTGAAGGCCACATCAGGGTTGGGGTATTGAGGTGGGCATGGCCAAGGTGGGCATGGTCAGCTTGACATCACTCGTGTCGGGGGGGGGGGGGGTTTCCTGTGGTAGCCCAAGCGTTCTGCCAGCAAAAATGGTCTCCTGAGTTCGGTTTTCACCTGTGACAGCCTTCTGCAATCCTCTGCTAGTGAAAATGGAGCAGCCCTCCTGAGCTCTATTTTTGCTGACAGGGTGGCATGGTTTGCTGTTTCCAGGGTGGCATGGAGGCTGGATCTGGCCCCTGGGCCTTGAGTTTGACACCCCCTGACCTATACATTTAACTATGGCCTAGCAAACCAGAAATATATTTTTTATGTTTTCAATAAGCACAATATGAAAACACCTCTATAAGATGTTTCCTTTAAAAAAAATAAAAGACAACAGACTTCATCTGGCAAGGATAGATTCTATTATTATTGAGGAGTGCTTTACCTGGACTTGATATTTTGCTGCTAGTTTCTGATACAGAGGAGAACCTGGGTTATTCAAGTCTGGTGTATATTCCTGGTTGCTGAGAGTGACACTGAACTCCACCGTTTGCTCCACAGGCAGCTTGGAAATGATGTTTGGTACTTCTGGCTTTAGCTCCCAACAGAACAAAAGAGGAAATCAGTTTCCAACCTACTTCCAGAAATCCCAGAATACACTTTACACGAATATGAAATTCATCCTCTGAGTATCTTAAGCAGCAGTGGGGCCAGCCAGAGATGGTATTTGCCGGTTTTCTGAAGTTCTCAAAATTTCTGCTATTGGTTCACTAGTATCAGTATACTGAACCGGTATTCAGTCAGAACTGGCTGTGAAGCCCCCTCCCATTTTCACTAGGGGGAAAAGGGGGGGGGGTCATGTGACAACAATGTGATCCAGTGATTGGCTAAGGCTTAGGAATGGGGGTGGCTAGGAACCAATACAATTGTTAGATCATTACTAAAATGTTTATTAGATATTTCTTACGTATCTTGACTTATCCCACCACCAACCTTAGTGAAATTGTATAAAGCTTTCTCAATTCGTTTGTTTTTGGTTCCTAGGCATTTTCTGACCAGGTCTCCTTTTCTTGAAATGCTTCAAAGGGAAACAAAACCTGCATATTGTTTTCTTCACTGGCTTTGGCCTCAAGCACAGACCCAAATTGGGGACAGCACATATACAATTGATAGTGTTCCTAATGTTATTCCCATCAGTTTATGTAAAAGCTCCTACATATTCATTTTCTATCCATGTGTTCCAGTTCTTTGTTTTTTTTAAATTAGCTAGTGCAAAAATCAACCTTTTACCCAGGGTTTAAATGTAAAGCACATCTGAATGGATTCAGGGGAGCATGATAATAAGGCCATTTGATCTGCTGCCTCACTCCAAAGTGAGAAAATGCAGGCAGCAGTGTTTGCTTTCTTTGTTTGTTATCAGTTGGTACCTACATTCTCTACTACTTTCTTATTATAGCAAAAAGGCCAAAAGAAGAAAAACCTCTCCTGTTATTGCTAATTGATACATAAAATCTATACCCAGGGAGACTCAAACACAAGAAATGCATCCAGCAAAACCCTGTTTAACGTTAAGGGGATTGAAGTAATTCACTTATTGGAGTTAGAAAGGATTATTCAAACACAGGTACAATTCTGATATCATGGGATATCTCTGGAACTTGTATTATTGAAGGTGCTAGTTACAATACGGCTCAAAGCACGTGACGGCTGTTTGGAATAAATTTCTAAAGGGACTGCAGAGAGAGAGCAAAATAAAAGCTGAAATACTAATCAAGGGAATATCTTTCATTTTACAGGCAGCAAACAAAGGGAGACATGAGAGGCTTAGAAATTAGCTAAATACCATGGTGGAGGAAATATAGCACTAAAGCCAGAGAAGAAAGACCATGGAAATGCTTCGCTGGTTTGTAGGAGTATTAGATTTGAGATCTTGCATTTCTACTATGTAGAAAAGAAGTTAGTTGTATAATAAGGGTGAAAAAATGCTATATTTGGACATTGGTGTAGTCCTTCAATGTCTGTTTCTGTTTCTCAGGCATAGCCAAGCAACATCATTCACAATTAGCTGAGAGAAGAGACCCTAATCAATATGTCCTTTCTAAGTGAAGGGAGGAGAGGAAAAATAGGTACTGGAGATCCTTGATCTCTAAACTTGATAATTTTAAGACTTGTGGACTTCAATTCCCAGAATTCCCCAGCCAGCTGGGAATTGAAATCTACAAGTCTTAAAATTACCAACTTTGGAGACTTCTGAGCTAGATCCAGAAATGGGTTGATACTGGTACGATACAGTTCTACAAACTGGTAGTGGCAGTGGCACGAGCATGAACTGGTAGTGATGGGAACCCATCACTGTCTAGATCACCCTGTGAATTCTTGGGTTGGGAAAAGGAAGTGTGACCACTTTAACAGAACAGAAGAACAGAAGAACAGAAGAACAGAAGAACAGAAGAACAGAAGAACAGAAGAACAGAAGAACAGAAGAACAGAAGAACAGAAGAACAGAAGAACAGAAGAACAGAAGAACAGAAGAACAGAAGAACAGAAGAACAGAAGAACAGAAGAACAGAAGAACAGAAGAACAGAAGAACAGAAGAACAGAAGAACAGAAGAACAGAAGAACAGAAGAACAGAAGAACAGAAGAACAGAAGAACAGAAGAACAGAAGAACAGAAGAACAGAAGAACAGCCATGCTGAATCAGGCCAAAGCCCATCGAGTCCAACATTCTGTGTCACACAGTGGCCCAACAATTGTCCATGGGGATCTTGAGCAGAAAGAGAAGGCAAAACACTCCTTTTCCCTTGGCCCCCAACAAATGGTACTCAAGGGAATCCTGCCTGCCTCAACCAACATGGAGGCGGCACATGGACATCCGTTTTAATAACTACCGAAACACTTGGCATCCATGAATCTGTCTAATCCTGCCTTGAAGCTATCCAGGTTGATAGCTGTCACGACCTCTTCTGGAAGTGAATTCCATAAACCAACAACCCTCTGGGTGAAGAAATATTTCCCTTGATTTGTCCTCACTTTCTTACTTATGAGCTGTAGGGAGTGCCCCCTCGTCCTAGTATTGTGTGATAGATAAAATAATTTTTCTCTATCACAAAGAATTTTTCTCTATCCACCTTTTCTATCCCGTGCATGATTTTATACACTTTGATCAAGTCACCCCTTAAACGCCATCTTTCAAGGCTGAAGAGACCAAGGCGTTGCAACCTGGTTTCATAAGGGAGGTGCTCCATTTCCTTGATCATGGTTGTTGCCCTTTATTTCACTAGAATAGATTAGAATAGAATAGTAAAGATAATGCTAGTGACTCCTCACCTTTCCTGGCGTTTTGGTGTCATTGACAATCTCATTCACAAGGGTATCTGTAGAGATCATTGGGAAGCAGAAATAAAAAATAGCATTAAGGAAATCTACCAATATGTGCCTTTTTATGACAATCCAGTATTATGGGAATTCAGAGCAAAAATAATATAACTGAATTGTTTTCTTTGGAAAATAAGTTAAATAAATGTTTAATCAATCAAATTTAAGCAACCAACGAAAACAAGCCTCTATTAACTTGTTATTTAATTCTATGAAAAAAATATTTCTTTTTGCAAATTATTTTTGAATAGCCTCACAGATTTCCTTTGCATGATAAATATCACACAATTAAAATGTTGCTGTTTAAAGTGTTAAAATATTTCTCAAACCAAGTTTACAATAAAAAAACCGATCCCATTACATTTCTTTTGCACCATTTACTGCATTTCCATTCTCTGAATTATGTGCTTAGACCAGTGTTTTTCAACCAGTGTGCCACGGCACAATAGTGTGCCGTGAGATATGGTCAGGTGTGCCGTAGGGAAATTAGAGAATGCTACAAAAACCACCTAGGTCACATGTCAGCCCTTCAACGAGGGTGAGGCCCTGCTTTCTTAGCAACTCCCCTTAAGTGGGAGTGGCAGCTGGCATGTACAACCACTTTTCAGAAAGAGGAAGCAAAAGGCCGAGCCTCGGGAAAAGGGGGACGTGGGATTCAGGAAGTGTGCATGATTGACGGGGTGCAGCTCAATAGGTGTGTGGCAGTCCCCCTCAGCTTTCCCAACTCTCTCCAACCATGGGCGGGGGTGGAACAATGGGAGGAAAAGGAGATGGAAGCAGGAAAATGGCAGCAGCGTTGGCAGCAGTGGTGGTTTTAACGGTGGCTTCGGGCGGTGGCAGTTCATGGCAGGGAGCGGAGCCCACAGCCTGCTTCCCTGCGCTGCTCCTACTTGCAATTCTTTCATCCCTGTGTGAGTCTCAGGCATGTCGTATTGGGCAGCTGTGGAGCTGGGGGGGGATGACAACTGAGGGGAGTGCAGATGGAAGGAGAGGCTTCTTCTTCCTCGGAGACCCGCCGCCCTCTTAGCCAGACGTGGTGTGTGCCGGAGGTAGAGGAGGAAGACCAGCGCTACTTTGCCTGGGGTGCAATGGGAAGGAAAAAGAAGAACGCCAGGCTGGCCGCTGGGCAAAAGGCGAAGGGAGTGGAGGGCAATGCTGCTTTTGTAGGATGGATTGGAGGGCTGGATAGAATGGAATGGAATGGAATAGAATAGAATAGAATAGAATAGAATTCTTTATTGGCCAAGTCTGATTGGACACACAAGGAATTTCATCCTGACCACTAGCGTGGAACCAATAGCAGGCCACCTCTCATCCACACCTAGGAAGGTCCCTGCTCGGGCTGCTGTGCACTTGTCATTGTGTGGCTGCAGTGAGTAGTTGAAGCTGCTACTCCTCCCCATGGTCCCGATTTCTTATCCTGGTCAGGACTGGAGGTAAATGTTGCCACCACTAGATGAAGCCTCAGCCACAGCTGGTTATGTCTATCCTGATGGTGTATATAGATATTTGATTTTTTTCTTTTTATAAGAGGGTGATATACAATGCATCAGCCGCCCCGAGTCTTCGGAGAGGGGCGGCATACAAATCTAAGTAATAAATAAATAAATAAATAAATAAATCACAATGTTATCTATATTGTATATGGCCTCCTGAAGGGTCGTTTTCTTAAAGAGCTCAAATCTCTCTATACACCATCAAAACAGACAGAACCAAGGCCCCTGCACCCAGCTGACACTATATGTATAATATGTACTGTGTTAGAGTGTCATTTTGGGTCATTTTGGTTGGTGGTGTGCCCCAGGATTTTTTAAATGTAAAAAATGTGCCGTGGCTCGAAAAAGATTGAAAATCACTGGCTTAGACAATAAGAGGCTGGTACGATCAGTGATGGGCTGCCAAACTTTTTACTGCCACACTGTGGGCGTGACTTATTTTGTGGGTGTGGCTTGATGGTCATGTGACTGGGGTGTGTGTCTTAAAGGTCATGTGACTGGGTGGGAGTGGCTTACTGACCAAGATAAGTTTTCAGGTAGGTGCTTAGACTCTTTTTCAGTTGATTAAGTCACATTATTTAAATAGCCACAAAAGGGAGAAATGATAGACAGCGTTATTTGTTGAGGAGCACAGTAACATTTTAAGGTTTTTTACTGAACCCACAAGGTTCAGTATGATAACAGATTAGGCAAGTAGCTCAATTTTCTTTAATTGCTATAAAAGTTTACTTCTAGACAATGATTAAAATGAATGAAGCATTTATGGATAAAACATACCATTTAATTATTTCCTATTTTAAAAGTAATTAAGGATCATACTAAAGTACTAGAGAAGGAAGGAGAATAAAAAAAACTATTAAGTATTCAATAAATAGTGCATAAACCTACTACCCCTATTGTGTCCTCCCCCCTTGGGGGCAGCAGCCCATTACTGGGTACGATGTAATATAAACTGGTAGACCCATAACAGTATGCATGCTGAGTTTTACCTGTAACAACAGAAGGTGGTTCTTCGGGTTTTTTGCCACCGGATTTTTCTGGAGAAATGTCCTCTTTTCTGGAAAAAAAAAGTAATAAGCAAAACTATAAATTAGACCATGAAAATGAGAGGAGCAGGCATTCATTTCTTTCCAGTTTAGACATTAAAGCCACATTCTGTCTAAAGACACGCTTTTACAAATTAAAAATAAAGACTCACAGCAAAATAGGGGCACATTGTATTTTCTATAATTTAGCTCTCCAATATGCTCATGGTGCTCCTGATAAATGAAACCTGCCAAGAAAACACTGTCTGGCATAAATCCTTATGGCAACTCTCATCAGATGAGTAGCAAATATTCATCAAATATGTATTTATCATTATCAATTGTTGTGGTTCAGTCTGGGACCCCTCCGGGAATGGCTGAACTTCTGTCGGTTTCCAGCTCAGAGGGAGAGGCTGAGGAACAGGAGGTGCAGACTGACGAGGAAGAGGAATCCCAGGCTGAAGAAGAAGGACAGCCAGAGTCCCACCAGGGGGAGCTCTCCCCAGCAAGCAGCCTGGATTCCTTAGGGGAAAATGCTCAAGACATCATAGATATGCGACAAAGGAGAGCTAATCAGAGACGGACTCAATTGGCTAAGTATTTCCAGCATTAGAGGTCACAGCTGGGTTTGGGTGTGGTGCTCTTGGGAATGGTTAAAAGGCGGACCCACTCTTCCTGGCTTGTGGAGTTTTATCTTGGAGATTCGTGAGACCTGTCTGTGAACTTTGGTGGCTTACAATCCTGGTTTGTGCCTTGGACTATTGAAACCTTGGGGGGGGGGGGGTGCCAGCAAGAAGCTTGTGGGATTGACTGGACATCAGGACCCTGCTGTAACGTATTATAGCCTGTCTGTTGTGAAGACAGGTTTTCCTTTGTGCTTATTTTTTCCAGCTATAAAATAATTTTGGCTTTTACCAGAGTGTCTGGCTGTTTTTTCAGTTGGTGTTGAGGTCTGGGAAAACCCAGACAGAACAGTATAAAACTCCACCAACCACCAGACACCTGGTGCTCATTTTGGAGGGGTGGTTTGGTTGCTTTTTTCCTTGCTCTTTGCTGCTGGTTCCTTGTTGGACATCTTTTGTTTTTCGGCTTCCTGTTTTTGCCTGTCACCATGGATGTTTCTGCAGCTGACATGCAGGCTGTCTTTGCAGAGTTGCGAGGGGACATTGCTCAATTGACCCAGACAGTCTTGTTATTACAACGTCAAGTGGAGGTTTTGTCCCAGGCGGCCCCACCCCAGGCGGCACCTGTGGTACCACCTCCAGCACCTTTGCCCAGAAGGAAATGTTTTGTGGCGATGCCGGAAAAGTTCTGGGGGGACCGGCGGCTGTTTTCTGTGTTCCAGAGCCAGGTGCAGCTTTTTATCAACGCCCAGATGATGCACTTTCCAGGGGATGACCACAAGGTGGCGTTTCTGTGTAGTTTATTGGCTGGCCCTGCAGCGTCGTGGGTGGCACCTTACCTGACCCGGGATGATCCGCTACTCCAGGACTACAATGCTTTCTGTGACTTGCTGCGTCACCAATTTGCGGACCCGGTGCAGGAACAAACGGCCACGCGGGCGCTGAAGCAATTACGCCAGGGTTCGCGCCCCCTGGTGGACTATATGGCTGACTTTAGGTCTCTGGCCGGGCAAGTCCAGTGGAATGAGGCTGCCCTGATCGAGGCCTTTCAGGATGGACTATCAGACACGATGTTGGACGCATTGGTGCATGAGGTGATGCCCGGCACGTTGGAAGGTTTGGAGCGGCATTGCTTGGCAATAGAGGCCAGGCTGTTGGCCAGGGAAGTCCGTCGAGCGGGACGGTCCAACCCCCGTGCGTCAGGCGTCCCGCCGACACCTGTTTCGCGGCGGGGGTTGTCAACCGTAAGCACCCCGGCTCCGGTCCCTGCGCCCCGACGTTTTTCACCAGCGCTGCCTCCACGCTTGATGGATCGTGTTGCTGCCGGGGAGCCGATGGACGTGAGTTACGCCCGACCCCGACAGACCCCGGAGGAACGAGGGCGTCGGCGGGCAGCTGGGTTGTGCTTCTATTGTGGGGCCCCGGGACATTTTGCTGTCGTTTGTCCCCACAAGAGGCGGAGCACAGTGGCTGCCGTCGTTCCCGTACCCTACAGTTCTCCCGTGCTTCCCATGGCGTCCCCTGTGCAGTTACAGGAGACAACCCCTGGTGTCCCCGTCCCTGCCCTGAACTCTCCGATGGCGGGGCCTTCGTCTGGATGTCCTCCGTCGCCGGAACGATCGGGAAACGAGGGGGGCCCGGCTTGGTGGCAACACTAGGTCGGGCGGGGATCCCACTTTCTTCTGACTCCACGACTCCCGAATTCGGACCGTTTTGACACCTGACGCTTGCGGTGACTCTGCATATCGCGCAACGGACTCGGACTTACCCTGCGTTGGCCCTCGTGGATTCGGGGGCGACGACGAACTTCTTAGACGAAGCCTTTGCCCAACGTCATTCCTTGCCCCTTTGTCCTGTTACCCCGCCATTCACTGTGGAGACTATCGATGGGCGGGTTTTGCTGGCTGGTCCCATCCGTTTCCAGACCCTGCCGGTGCGGATGTGCATCGGAACTCATGAGGAGGCCCTACAGTTTTATGTTACCAAGGGGCTTCATTTTCCCCTCGTGTTGGGGTTGTCATGGCTGCGTGCACATGACCCGCAGGTGGTGTGGTCTCAGAACCTGGTCACATTCTCCAGTTTGCAGTGCGTGGACCATCACCGACATGTGTGCGCAGCCCACGGCCCAGTAGTTCCCGCGATTCAATTACCCCGTTGCCTCGAGGAGTTCGCCGATGTGTTCAACGAAAAGGAGGCGGATCGGCTACCACCGCATCGGACGTATGACTGTGCCATTGACCTGCTCCCTGACGCCAAGCTCCCGGCTGGTCGTTTGTACTCCATGTCCGAGCCGGAGCTTGTGGCTCTCAAGGAGTTTGTGGAAAAGAATTTGGCCAAGGGATTTATTCGGCCATCCAAGTCCCCTTTGTCTGCCCCTGTTTTGTTCGTGAAAAAGAAAACAGGCGATCTTCGCCTCTGCTGTGACTATCGCCGCCTTAACGCCATCACGGTGCGGAATAGGTACCCCTTGCCCTTGATCCCTGAACTCATGGACCGGTTGCGGACGGCAACGGTATTCACCAAAATCGATTTGCGCAGTGCGTACAATTTGGTCCGGATGCGGGCCGGGGATGAGTGGAAGACAGCGTTTGGCACGCGTTACGGCCACTTTGAATATACAGTGATGCCATTTGGCCTCACCAACGCCCCGGCCGTGTTTCAACATCTGATGAACGACGTGTTCCGGGACATGTTGGACCATTTTGTGGTGATTTACCTTGATGACATTTTAGTGTATTCCCCGAACCATGCCTTGCATTTGAACCATCTGCGCCGGGTCCTGCTCCGGTTGCGGGAGCAGCAGTTGTATGCCAAGCTGGAGAAGTGCCAATTCTTCCAGACTACCGTCGAATTCCTTGGGCACATTTTGTCTCCAGGTGGCATTTCCATGGACCCGAGCAAAGTGGCCGCACTTCAGTCTTGGCAACCTCCACGACGGGTGAAAGACGTACAACGTCTTTTGGGGTTTGCGAACTACTTTCGGGCTTTTGTTCCGGGGTATGCCACGTTAACCACGCCCTTGACTCGGTTGTTACAAAAACAAGTCCCATTTGGTTGGGGGGAGGCGGAACAGCGGGCTTTTGATGCCCTGAAAGCGGCGTTCATGGCGGAACCGCTTCTGCGCCATCCTGATCCCGCTCGGCCGTTTGTGTTAGAAACAGACGCTTCAGATGTAGCGGTTGGCGCAGTGCTCCTCCAAGCCCATCGTCCCGGTGACATGTTGTTTCCGTGTGCCTACTTCTCCCGGAAGTTGTCTCCCTCGGAAAGGAATTATACTATTTGGGAGAAGGAACTTTTAGCGGTGAAGGCTGCCTTTGAGCATTGGCGGCATTACCTGGAGGGGGCCCGTCATCAAATCGAGGTACGGACGGATCACCGAAACCTCGAGTATTTGCAGACGGCTCGGAAATTAAACCAGAGACAGATCCGCTGGTCTTTCTTTTTCGCGCGGTTCAATTTCCGCATCAGGTACACTCCCAGTGCCCAGAACCCTCGAGCAGATGCCTTGTCGCGCAAGCCGGAGTACACGCACCCGAAGGAGCTGGCTCCTCTGCAGACAGTTTTACCCCCTGCAGCTTTGGCTGCCACTCAGGACCCAGTGGACTTGCGTCGCCGTTTACGGGAGGCGCAGCGGGAGGATGGGTTTGTAGCGCAGAGAGTGCGGGAGTTAACACCCAATTCCCCATGGACGTTTCAAGACGGTCTGCTTCGGTACCGGGGGCAGCTGTATGTTCCCGCCGGCCCAGTGAGAGGGTTGATTATGACCCAGTGTCATGACTGTCCAGTGGCGGGGCATTTTGGCCTGTTCAAAACATTGGAGCTAGTCTCTCGGACATTCTGGTGGCCACGCCTCCAAGATGATGTGCGTTCCTATGTGGCCACCTGTGTCCAGTGTCGTACGGCCAAGGGGGTGACTGGAGCCCCACCGGGATTACTGCAACCTTTGCCCACGCCTGAGAGACCCTGGGGTGCCGTGTCCATTGACTTTGTAACTCATTTGCCTTCCTCTGCTCGCTTCACGGTAGTCATGGTGGTGATGGACATGCTCACCAAGATGGTTCATTTTGTACCTTGCACTAGGGTGCCCACTGCCCAACTCACGGCTCAAATGTTTATCAGTCACGTGTTTCGGTTACATGGGCTTCCGGATCGAGTGGTCTCTGATAGGGGAACACAATTCACAGCCCGGTTTTGGCGGGAATTGATGTCGGCCCTGAATGTGTCCGTGTGCCTCGCATCGACGCAGCACCCCCAGACCGATGGAGGTACCGAAAAAGTTATAGGGATACTGGAGCAATACCTGCGGTGTGTAGTGGCGGATCGCCAGACTGATTGGTCCCGGTTTATCCCTGTAGCGGAGTTCGCTTTTAACAATTCCCGTCACTCATCGACCCGGCTCACGCCCTTTTTCGCAAATTATGGATTTCACCCTCGCTTCTTTCCCTTGACCCTCCTAGATTCCCCGGTGCCTGCTGCTGAGGACTTTCTCTCAGAGCTGCAGGCGGTCCACGAGATGGTGAAGAGGTACCTGAATAAAGCCAAGGAGGACTACAAGAGGGTGGCTGATCGCTCCAGACGGGATGTGCCCCCCTTGGTGGTGGGGGATCAGGTGTGGTTGTCCACGAAATATGTAGCCTCTGAATTACCCCGGCACAAATTAGATCCCCGGTTCCTGGGTCCTTTTCCCGTTGAGCGGGTGATCAATCCGGTGGCTTACCGGCTCACCCTGCCGGCCAACTTGCGGGTTCACCCTGTGTTTCACCGTTCGCTGTTAGTCCCTGTCCCTCCCGATTGTCCGCTCCGTCCCAATGTTCCCGTGTTTCCTGCCCCGTGTGTTCGTGACCACCTCCCTGAAGCTATGGTACATGACATTGTGGATTCCCGTTAGGTGGATGGTTGTTTCCAGTACAAGGTGCAATGGGTAGAGGGGGACCCTGATGATTGCTCCTGGGTGGAAGCGGCGTTGTTGGACGCTCCCGACCTTATTCGGGATTTTCACGCCCAGTTCCCTCAGAAACCGCGTCCTCTCCGCTGGCAGGTGGGGAGGGGCCTTCCGTGGGGGGATGGTGTTGTGGTTCAGTCTGGGACCCCTCCGGGAATGGCTGACCTTCTGTCGGTTTCCAGCTCAGAGGGAGAGGCTGAGGAACAGGAGGTGCAGACTGACGAGGAAGAGGAATCCCAGGCTGAAGAAGAAGGACAGCCAGAGTCCCACCAGGGGGAGCTCTCCCCAGCAAGCAGCCTGGATTCCTTAGGGGAAAATGCTCAAGACATCATAGATATGCGACAAAGGAGAGCTAATCAGAGACGGACTCAATTGGCTAAGTATTTCCAGCATTGTTTGGGTGTGGTGCTCTTGGGAATGGTTAAAAGGCGGACCCACCCTTCCTGGCTTGTGGAGTTTTATCTTGGAGATTCGTGAGACCTGTCTGTGAACTTTGGTGGCTTACAATCCTGGTTTGTGCCTTGGACTATTGAAACCTTGGGGGGGGGGGGTGCCAGCAAGAAGCTTGTGGGATTGACTGGACATCAGGACCCTGCTGTAACGTATTATAGCCTGTCTGTTGTGAAGACAGGTTTTCCTTTGTGCTTATTTTTTCCAGCTATAAAATACTTTTGGCTTTTACCAGAGTGTCTGGCTGTTTTTTCAGTTGGTGTTGAGGTCTGGGAAAACCCAGACAGAACATCAATAAAGAAAATTAAGCTCAGACAGTGCATATATAGTGAAAACTCTGAGTAAGGAGAGCTTTTCCCAAAGAGGAAACTATATACCTCAATTATTTGGGCAGCAGCTATTTGTTTCTATTGATCATATCCTAATCCATAGAGTCCACTGATTTGTAGTAGTAGGAAGCGTGATGGCTCAGCAGTTAAAGACAGGAAAGCTGACAGTCTGGGTTTGAGACCAAGGCATTGCATGATAGGGTAAACTCCTGTTACTTGCACCAGCTCCTGTCCACCTCTTATTTTGCAGTACAATGTTACACAAAAAGAAACTTTTTTACTTAAAAATGGGGGAACTCTTGATCCAGATTATAAAAATCCAGATGACGTCAAGGAGGCAGGGAAAAGTCACAGAACAATCTCTGCTACCATCCGATAATCTGCAGGATATTTGTAGCCCACATCTGGTAGAGATCCTTAACTCACATAAGGAAACGTCTTTGTTAAAAGAAAATGCACAAGTGTGAATATACGATACATATTCTTGCCTCAGCGCAAGTATTATAATTAGACATATTGCAAATGTAGACAAAACCAGAACGTTCTATCACTTTGTATTTAAATAGATATGTCAAAAAAAATGGATACAAAATCAGAAGATGAATTTTTTTTAAAAAAATGATGCTGATGGTAAGTTTACATTGTTCTGTTGTTTTGCATCATGCTTAGTTAGAAAGCGAAATCACTTAGGACTGTGAAAGTGATTCAGTTTTCACTAATAAACTATTGAATAGTGCAGTAGTGAAGAGTCAGGCTTGGCAGCATTGGGTACCCATTGAGGGGGGCTGCAATTTACCGCTGCTACAGTGCTGATGCACGCACAGCTCTGGATGACCGGCAGGTGGGCGCATATGTCTAGCGGGCACGGGCACACATAGGAGCGAGATTTGGCTTTTGTACATGCATAGGAAGCAAATCTCATGAGATGACGCATGGGTGTGTGAGATTTCGGTGATTATTTTGCTTCCGCAGATGCACGGAAGTGAAAAAAGTCATGAAAAATAGCCCAAATCGCACGCATGTGGGCGCCCTCTTGCAAGATTTTGCTTCCTGCACATGCAGAAAAGCCAAATCTTGCTCCAATGCATGAACCCGTCAGTTACTCGGAGCTGCGTGCACAGCTCCTTTTCTGCTACCAGTGCGCCGTGCTTACACAATATGAATAAAACCATTCTGAAGCAATGAGATTGATTACTCCAAATGTTTTTGCAAACTGGATAGGATTGTAGACCAAATTCTTCATGAACAATCCAAATACATTGACAGCCAGGATCATCACTCATGAATGAGAGGCGATCATAATTTTCTTCATTCTTCTTGACTGTCTAGAATAGATTTAAACATATTAACTAGGCACATATTTATTTGTTCACACATATATATATGTGAAGTCTTCTACTTACCTATCCTGGAATGTTCTATGCTTTACTCGCTGCAAAAAAATTATAAATAAATAAAAGAAAGAAGAGGATTATTTGGGAGCTAATTAACCAACAATTGGAAGATAATCTATTATCATGTTAATATTATGTACAAGACAGTTGGGTTTGCAATATACAAACAAGCTAACAATGAATATTTGTTCGTACTGAAGTACTATAGCTTTAAGAGGTAGTGTTGCAAATTGCACTAAGAGGGAGCCAGAAAGCATGATTCTCTCTGCTCTCTCTGTTCTTTCTGCTGATTCACTGTGACTGATGTAGTAAACTCTGTGTGTGCTTGATGATAGTTTGATGTATTTGTAAACTGTAATGTATGTCTGATATGTAAGACAAAGATAGGTTTGTAATAATATTATTGCATTAAGAGATATTGACTGATTTGAATGTTTATGACTGGACTGTTTAATTAGACTGTACTATTTCTAAAGTAAACACCATTTTATAAACTTTAATGTATCTGTTTTTGTGTGACTGAATAATTACTCATATCTCTTGGATATCTGCTGGAATCCCACGTTTTCCTCTGTGAATATCCTTGATACCTCAAAGGTTCTGCACACTCCACACCAGGCATGATTCAATTAGTTCAAGTCCTTATTTTCTTGCTCTGTTAATATTTCTGTGCATTGCTACTATATATAGATACTTCTACATAGTTTAAAAGCAGATTTTAAATCTTACCCTTTGGATTATCTCCAGGTGTTCTTGGGAATTACTAAAATTTTTCCCAATGTCAAATATATAGAAAGTTTCTCTCTGACAAGCTGTCACCCAGTTCTGATATTCGGTGGTACCTGGAATCCGATCCAAAAAGATCTGGAAAGCCTCCCATACTGCTTCCTGGCAAACTGAAGGGACACAGTAAGAATAGAAGCATTGTACAGAAGTCTTTTGCCAAATTTGATCACAGTCATGCAAGTGCTCCCTTCAATATCTATCTTAGGTTGCATGATATATTCTTTACTTTATTTCATTATCAAAAAGAAATGCAACTTTATATTAATTTAGTTTAGTTTAGTTTATTTAGATTTGTATGCCGCCCCTCTCCAAAGACTCGGGGCGGCTAACAACAATAAAGAAAACAATGTAACAAATCTAATATTAAAAAGTAATCTAAAAAAACCCAATTTAAGAGTCCAATCATACAAACAAGCATACCATGTATAAATTCTATAAGCCTAGAGGGAAGGGAAAAATTTTTCAATTCCCCCATGCCTGATGACAGAGGTGGGTTTTAAGGAGCTTGCAAAAGGCAAGGAGGGTGGGGGCAACTCTGATATCTGGGGGGAGCTGGTTCCAGAGGGTCGGGGCCGCCACAGAGAAGGGTCTTCTCCTGGGTCCCGCCAAATGACATTGTTTAGTCGACGGGATCCGGAGAAGGCCAACTCTGTGGGACCTAACCAGTCGCTGGGATTCGTGCGGCAGAAGGCGGTCATATTGATGGAACATTAAATATTTAGCAGGATATTTTTTTGGGGGGAAGGGTTTTTTTATTCACAACAAATAATTCATTATTGCCCCAGATAATAGGATTTATCAGAGATACCTGCAGTGATTTGCTTCTGTGGAGTAGTTTGCATTGCAGAGAAAGCAGGATTTACTTTGCTGAAGAAAAGAAGCCACCCAATTTGTTCCAATGCAGCAATCCTGTTGTCCTTAAACTGTTTTGGTCCAGGTTTGAGAGAAAAGGCTTCAGCACTGGCTAAAGTGGTTAAAATTCAATGTCCTCTAAATGTTCTGTCCCAGCTCCCAAACACGAGAAGCATGCTTTTTAAAAACTAATGTTCCCTTTATTACGAGTACCCGCAACCCAGGTAAAGTGTCTTTCTCTGCTTCTCTCACAGCAGGCTGACAAAGTGTCTAAGTGCCTGTGGAAATTGAAGCTCACTCTCTTTCCCCCTTTCCCCCTGGAATCCCCGTGAAAATCCAATCCACAAGGAATCTCTCTCTTTCATCACACTCCTAATGGAACTCCTGGAAGGTGCACTCACTCTTTTTCCAGCAGTGGAAACATACACAAATGCGCACGTTCCAGAGATGCACCTGATTGTCATTGCTGCAGATTCCAAGAACAATTTCTGATACAGTTCCAGGCAGGATTCAGAAGTTCAGACTGTCAGTGGCTGACTGTCAGGGAGATGAAAAGTTGTTGATGAATAGCACGAATGCCAGCTGCCGATTAGGTCCCACAGAGTTGACCTTCTCCGGGTCCCGTCAACTAAACAATGCTGTCTGATGGGACCCAGGGGAAGTAGTGGCCCCGGCCCTCTGGAATAAACTTCCCCAGAGATTCAAACTGCCCCTACCCTCCTCACCTTCCGCAAAATGCTAAAGACCCATCTCTGCTGCCAGGTGTGGGGTGATTAACCTCCCCCCATTTTCCTGAGACTTCTATATTGATCAGCTGGACCGAGTGTGTATGACTGTGTAGTTAATGGGGTTTTCTATACATGTATTTTAATTTAGTTTAAATTTTAACATTAGATTTGTATTGTATTGTATTACTGTCTTGTTGTGAGCTGCCCCGAGTCTTCGGAGAGGGGCATCATACAAATCTAATCAATTCAATTCAGTTCAATTGTCTGTCACATCTATTTGTCTCTGCCCCCTGCCTTTTATCCCGAGTTAGGGTGGGGCTTAGCTAGCAGTGGTGGCTCTTCCATCCCAAGGACCGGCCCATAGTCTCCTATTACTCTCCTCTCCTCTGCCTTCTGCATTGGGTACAGAATCCAACTGTTCCTCCTCTTCTTCATCAGCCACCTCTGGACCTGGGGCCTGTTGACTCTCCATCTGGGGGCTGATGGAAGGCTCTGCCTCTGTCTCTATCTCTAACAGCTTCATTTCCTCCTCCACATCGGAGCACTCAGATTAATTGGATGCTTGCCCTGATTCCCACTACACCTCTTCATCTGATTTGGCTGCTGGAAGATCTGGTGGCCAAGAGGCTACAAATTGCCTGCAGCATGTGCTTGAGCTATTCTTCCTGGGAGATGCTGCTGGTCAACTTTGAAGAGAGCACTTAGCAATAGCACTTAGACTAATATGCTGGTCCACAATGCTTTAGAGCTCTCTCTAAGTGGTTTACAGAGTCAGCATTTTGCCCCCAACAATCTGAGTCCTCATTTTACTGATCTTAGAAGGATGGAAGGTTGAGAAAACCTTGACCCAGTGAGACCCGAACTGCCAAACTGCTGGCAGCCGGTAATCAGCAGAAGTAGCCTGTAGTACTGTATTCCAACCACTGCACCACCATGACACATGCTCCAGCTCCATGGTTGAAATCAAATCCACTGATTTTAGCCTACACTATGGACAACCCAGTAGGGTTTCCCAACCTTTGGTTGAGAATTGTGGTGGCAAACACGGGGAAAGAGATTGGAAGGAGTTTCAAAGGAGAACCTAGTGAAAACAACATGGTTCAATAATCATGAGATTGAGTAATAATCTACTTCCAGCGTGGTGCAGTGCAAGGGAACAGGACTCTTCTCAGAAAGCCCAAATTTTCCTCTTGGGAAGCTTCTAAAGGCACAATCAATCTTGGAGGGATTGATAGGAGAAAGGTGAAACTCTGAAGACCATAGAGGTGAAAAGCAACCCCCCAGAAAGGACTGGAGAAACTCCTCAACAATTAAAGGAAACAATAAAAGACCTTTGGAGGACCTCCAGTGGAGTGAGGAAGGTCATTTTTGCCCTTGCTCTGGGAAAGCAAAAAATGGGCCTTCTCCACCCCCTCCAGAGGCTGGAAATATCCTGTTTTCTGACTCTTAGTGGGCCCAGAAGGCCCAAAAACCAGCTGGTCGGTGCACCCATACGTGCCAGACCTGAGCTTATGTGCCCACCGATATGGCTCTGCACGCCACTTGTGGCACGTGTGCTATAGGTTCACCATCACTGTTCTAAGTGATGAAACTATTTCTAAGATTTTTCTGTTTTATAATAACAGGAATAGAAATGGGTATCAATAGCATTTTTGCTGTTTTTTAAAGAAAAACTTTAAAATCTTTATGTAAATAACAATTAGAATAACTCCCCCCAACATACTGTATATATGACATTGAAAAAAAATCTATCTTTTGACACTCAGGTTCTTTGAAATAATAATTGATGGCACACAAAAAAAAAAAGACCGAGATATACCAATCTAAACCACCACCCCTCCCCCCAATATTGGTAACTGCGCAACTCAGTAGTTTGGCAATAACAGAAGACCAAAAGAAATGAAAAGGAGCCTACCATTTTGGAACAGACAGGTTTCAAAAGTAGCTATTGTATAATAACATTCACAGATATTATTTCAAATACATGTATACAGGTATATTTTTGTGCCTTTGAGCCAGAATTGACTCATGCTGACTGCCTAGACCAGGGATAGGCAAAATTGGATCTTCTATGACATGTGGACTTCAACTCCCAGAATTCCTGAGCCAATCATGCTAGCTCCGGAATTATGGGAGTTGAAGTTCACATGTCATAGAAGAGCCAACTTTGCCTATCCCTGGCCTAGACTAAGGGTCTCCAACCTGGGCAATTTTAAGACTTATGGACGTTAACTCCCAGAATTCCTCAGCCAACAAAGTAAACCTGCCTGAGGAATTCTGGAATTTGAAGTCTACAAGTCTTAAAGTTGTCTTAAAGCCAAGGTTGGAGACCTCTGGCGTGGACTAATCCCTGCAGTTTTCTTGGCAAGGTTTCAGAAATGGATTGCCATGGCTTGTTTCCTAGGGCGGAGAGAGAAAGACTGGGCTAAGGTCACCCAGCTGGTTTTGTGCCTAAAGCAAGTCTAGAAGTCACCTGTTGAGTTTTTAACTTGGTGCCTTAACCACTATACCAATTGGGGGGGGGGGACAAAAATCCGCACCCAAATTGACTATTATTCTCTTAATCTAACATCCAGAAAAATTGTCAAGGAAACTTTGCCATACTGATTTCATTTTTGCCATAGTATGGATCAAAGGGTACATGGTTGATTTGTAAGTCTCTGGTTAATGTGCTGTCTAGGTGAGCTTTAAAAAGGAGGTGAGGAAACTAACTAGACACGGACAAACCATACATATTGTATTTTGCTCCTCCACAAGATTGGTTCTGCCTTGTTTCTAGATTGTTCAACAAGGCACAATTTATAAACTGTGGCCTAGCATTAGGGTTATGTCAAAAGAGCCCATTCTTAGAGCCATGCATGGTTTCCCTTTTATTTCTCTCTTTGAATTTCCACAGAAAGAAAGTCTGTTTTGATTTAAGCAGAATCCCCAGGAAAACAACTTTCCCCTTGTGTGTATTTGCACTAATTGGTTAAAAGTTTCACTGATCTTTCCTGGGGGTGAATACCAAGGCAATAGCTATGATGGGGCATAATATCCCTTATGGCTCTGGGCAGCTGCTGGCTTCTGCCTTCTTATTTGAGTAAATAGGACCAAGCAAATGCACAAAGCTAATAAGGCTGGGAAAAAGCTTATGAACCAGCACACAGCAGGCTAAAACCTCACGGCTCTAAGGAAGAGGCCTGACAGTTTCCTCCGTGGACTCTTGTTAGTAGTCTTATGCAATTAACACAACAAACACAGCAAGAAAGGCTAACAATGCACACAAATATTTGGGAGCCTGCTGCTTGAAACTGAAAGTGTGTGAGTCAGGCCACAGAAGCCCATTAATCTGTTCCTAACAAATAAACGCCGTGCGTTTTTCTTGTATCACACAAACCAGCTTGAATTGGTTAAAAAGGAGAGCAGACCTCTTCCAGATAATATGTATGCTGGAGATGAACCGAAACAAAAACACACCGGGAAAGGACATGGAACAAAATAAAATTGTAAAACACTAAATTAGTATTATATTCATAGTGCCTCCAGTCAAATGATTTTGTCCTCTCCAGGGTGGCTTCGTTCTTATAAGCATTCTCACAATCTTTTCATGGCATTTTCTTAACCAGGAGATGTTAAAATTATTCTATGTGTCCATTGATAGAAGGAATGTATTGCCTATCACCAACAAGTTTAAAAGCCAAGCTTGTGTAATGAAGTTAGGACTTTAATGTTTGGGGCATCTCTATGTCCAAAACATTTTTTTTTTAAAGCTGACAGAAGACAGAGTGAGTAGATGCTGGTGATACCAGCATGAGTTTTCAGAAACTCAAGGAAGCAAGCTAATAGCAATAGCACTTAGACTTATATAGTGTGTGCTTTCCTACACACTCTGAACAGTTTACAAATATCAGCATATTATTGCCCCTTATTAGCCTGCAAAACAGCATTCTAGCACTGCATCACTAGGGTTCCGGTTAAGACTTAGACTTAGAACTTAGAATAATATTATTGCCACACTAATCGGCATACATTAAAACTAAAATGTCATTGCATGCAGCTCTCAGATGGTCACAACCTCCTATATACACTGCATAAACATGAATGAACGAATAAATAAATAAATAAATGCAAAATTATGCATATACCCACATATATTATATGACACAGAGAAGCAACACAGTCTAGTTTGGATACCTCGTCTTACAAACCCCTCGTCATACAAACCTTTCGAGATACAAACCCGGGGTTTAAGATTTTTTTGCCTCTTCTTCCAAACTATTTTCACCTTGCAAACCCAAGCTGCCGCCAATAGGATGCCCCGCCTCCGGACTTCTGTTGCCAGCAAAGCGCCCATTTTTGCACTGCTGGGATTCCCCTGAGGCTCCCCTCCATGGGAAACACCACCTCCTGACGTCCGTGTTTTTGTGATGCTGCAGGGGAATCCCAGCAGTGCAAAAATGGGTGCTTCGCTGGCAATGGAAATCTGAGGGGGGGGGGGTTTCCCAGTGAGGGGAGCCTCAGCGAAATCGCAGCATCACAAAAAGACGGAAGTTTGGAGGTGGGGCTTCAAGGACTTCCGTGTTTTTGCGATGCTGCAATTTCGCTGAGGCTCCCCTTGCTGGGAAACCCCACCTCCAGACTTACATTGCCAGAGAAGAACCCGTTTTTGCGCTGCTGGGATTCCCCTGCTAGGATTCCCCTGCAGCATCACAAAAACACGGAAGTCTGGAGGTGGAGTTTCCCATGGAGGGGAGCCTCAGGGGATGCCAGCAGCACAAAAACAGGAGCTTCAGCTGGCAAAAGGGGTGAGTTTTGGGCTTGCACGCATTAATCACTTTTCTATTGATTCCTATGGGAAACATTGTTTTGTCTTACAAACTTTTCACCTTACAAACCTCGTCCCGGAACCAATTAAGTTTGTAAGACGAGGTATCACTGTATTCAACTACTTGTAATTCATCTTATATAATCCTCCAATCACCTATATCTCAAATACTTGGAATCCTTGAGACCCATAATGCAACAGGAAATGTGAACCAACAAAATAAACTGTAATGTAAAAATCAAGGTATCACTGTATACAGGTACATGGCGAGAAAAATCCATCTTGCGAGTTTGCCAGACAGATGGCATAGGGAACAAAACTGTTACAGAATCTGGTTGTCCTGCTAGAAATACTTCAAAACCTCCTCCCAGAGAAGAGCAACCAGAAACAGACTGTGACATAGGTGTGTAGAGTCTCTAGCCATGCTTCGAGCTCTAAGTACATAGTGCTTATAAGCAGTATCCTGAATGACAGGAAGAGAGCTTCCTATAATCTTCTCCAGTCTCCTTACCACTTTCTGAATGGATCTTCTATCTGAGGCACTGCTGTCCCCCAACCAAACAGTGATGCAGTTTGTTAAAATGCTTTTTCAATCATGCCTCTCTAAAAAGTGGCCAGGACAGAAGGAGAAAAATGGGCTTTCCGCATCTGAAGCAGGAAACACAGATGCTGGTTTGCACAGTTCACTAAGGATGACGTGTGGAGAGACCAGTTCAGATTGCTACTTATCTGCACCCCCATCAGATACTTATTTTTTAAAAAATAAACTTTATTGAATTTTCCATAAAAAGACAAACATGACGTACAAACATTTAACATCTATACCCCACTCATTTTTGAAGTCTTTCTAATACAGAAAAAAGAAAATTCACTAATAACTTGTAAAATTAATATAAAATGAAAAGAAGATTTTTTGTTTTTATATACTTATTACCAACAAAATATAACTAATTCTAATATCTCTATATACTTTCAAGTCATTTAAATCTTATTTTTCCCTTTTATTTAACCATGTATACAATTTATTCCATATATCATACAATTTTGATTCTTCATGATTGTTTAACCGCCTTGTCATCACGTCCATCTCGGCACATTCTATAATTTTTCTTATTACCTCATCTTCCTTGGGAATATCTCTACCCTTCCAATTTTGTGCGAACACAATCCTAGCTGCTGCCCCCATCAGATACTTAATACTGTTGACCAGACAGAGAATCCTAGTGAAATGATGCTTACTCATCACAGAAAGTCAGAATAACGGCCCTGGAGTATCCCTGTTCCATTTCTTCCAAACTATCAGCTCTTATTATTAAATCAGTGATCTCTAGAATATTTGTATGTAAACCAGTCTTCCTTATAGTGTTGTTTTATTAATTACGCACAGGGGTAACTCTGGGTGCCAGATGTGGGGTGGGAGGTTAAGATGGTGCCCAGAGGCACGAGATCAAAGCCCTATGCCTTTTTAATGTGTGTTATGTAAAGACTGCTAACGAGATTCACCAAGCAGAGGGATCTAGCTATAGTAAAACATTGTGGCTGGAAGTCTGGAAAAAATGCTAAAAGAGTATCATCCTTCTGTGAAAAAGTTAACTGAACCTTTTGCTTCCTAATTAATGCACATTAAAATGAATTTCCAAGAGTCTCAAAATGGCGGCAAATGAGGGCACAGCAGGGGGGAAATAGTGCCAGATGTTAAAACAGCACATTCTAAACAAGGAAACATAAAACCTATTATTTTTTAATAATGCCTGACTCTTTTCCTCAAACTACAGGAGGAAAAAAAATGAATCTCACTTTGCAATTTCTTTCATTGCTCCATTAATTCTCTCCCTCCCAATCTCTTTTTCTTGTTACCTTTAGCTTTTCTTGCTTGGTAAATATCTGATTTGTCTTTCATTTATCCTTGACACATATAATCTTATCAATTATGATCAAACCAGATTGAAAAGCTTGGAGAACAGAGAGGGAAGGGGCAAAATAGAGTGGAAAAAAACCTTTCAGATTCTTACAACTTCAAATAAACATGGCTTGTCCCACTTTGGATGCGGAACCATGATCCCACTTTCTGTGTCAATTACCTAAGACCTAGGATAAGGCTCAACGCCTTTCTAGTCAACCATTCTGAATTTAGAAGAGCTACCCGGCAGCCCTCTGACTTTTGCTTGGTGGATAGTAAACACTATATTCTTTCTTATCAACAACAACCTTTCCACAGCTACCCTTATCCTTATAGTCAGCTTAGAATGTTTTTATTTGGCCAGCAACCCTGGGGAACCCAGAATACACTTAGGTCTATCAATCTTTGGTCATCTGGGAAAGAGTGGGAGTACAGGTATCCAAAGTGATCTGCCCTGAACCAGATTGAAGAATAGTCCTGCTTTAAGAGGAGCACACTGTAGTCAGAAAAACTACCCAAGGAACAGAGAGGACTCTGATCCTGCTCTTAACCATCAGGAAACTGTGCAGACAATATTGATTAAGAATCAAAGCCACAATTAATAACAAGCTGTTGCAAATGTGATAAAGATCCAGACCTTCTCCCCACATCTTTCTCTCTGTCTCTATCTTTTTATATCTCTTTCTATTTCTCTAATTTATCTCTAACCTATCTATCAACCATCTATATCTCATCTCTCTATCTCAATTTTTGTGGGCATGGCTTAATTTTGTGGGAGTGGTTTGATGGTCATGTGACTGGGTGGTCATGTGACTGGGTGGTCGTGATCAACTTGACTTCATTTATGTCAAGGGTTAGGGTTAGGTTGCCTGGCCCCTCCTTGCCTCAAAGGTCTCAATGAGATACAATTTCTCTATCTATTTACTATTACTAAACATCCAAAATATACTATTTAATCCTATGTAGATATGCCATATGTGTACATACATATTACACACAGGCACACAAAAATATAAATTACCTACTATATATACTGTATACAGTGGTACCTCAAGATACAAACCCCTCGTCTTATGAACAACTCGTGATACGAACCCGGGGTTCAGAAAAAATTTGCCTCTTCTTATGAACTTTTTCCGTGTTACGAACGCCAAACCCGAACGTCCGTGTTTGGTGTTCAGAGGCTCCTGGGAAGCCGCCCGGCTGTTTTAAAAGGTGACCGCCGGGCTGGGGGGCTTCCCAGCATCCCCCCAACCCCGAACCCGGAAGTTCGGCAAAAGTTCGGGGTTCGGGAGGTTGCTGGGAAGCCCCCTAGCCCGGCTGTCACTTTTTAAAACAGCCGCGCGGCTTTCCAGGAGCCTCCCGAAGCCGAACGCCAAACCCGAACTTCCGCGTTCGGCTTCGGGAGGCTCCTGGAAAGCCGCCCGGCTGTTTTAAAAGGTGACAGCCGGGCTGGGGGGCTTCGCAGCAACCTCCCGAACCCCGAACTTTTGCCGAACTTCCGGGTTCGGGGTTCGGGGTGTTGCTGGGAAGCCCCCCAGCCCGGCGGTCACCTTTTAAAACAGCCGGGGGGGGGCTTCCTAGCAGCCTCCCGAAGCAGAACCCGGATGTTTGGGTTTGGCGTTCGGCTTCGGGAGGCTGCTGGGAAGCCCCCCGGCTGTTTTAAAAGGTGACAGCTGGCGGCGGGGCTTCTTTCCGGGTTCGGGAGGCCACTTTGGGGTTTTGTCTGGGAGGGAGGGCAGGAGGTCTGGCACTGGGGGAGGGAGTCAGGAAAGTCCTCCTGCTCTCCTCCCCAGCGAAAAACACAAAGACGGTCTGCTGCCGCATGACAGGCAGGGCGGAGCAGCCTGGAGCAAAGGGAGTCTGAAACTGCTGGCGGCGTCAGCTTCCCATTGCTCCGCGGGCGGCGGCAGACCGCCTTTGTATTTTTGGCTTGGGGGAAGCAGGTGGCGCAGGATCGGCGGGCGTGGGGCGAGGCAGCAGGTCTGCATCCTGGGCGGGCGGGCGGCAGGCAAGGAGCCGCGGCTGAGCGGGCCAGCGAGGGTGCATCCAACTTGGGGCTGGCGGCACCCGACGCAGTGGGGAACATCAGTGCAGGAGGCAGGAGAGGACCGGGCAAAGTGAGGAGAACCGCCGCTGTCGCCGCTCGGCTGCGCCTCCTCGCCCACCGCCCGCCCGCCTGCCCAGGATGCAGACCTGCTGCCTCGCCCTGCCCCTGCTGCCGGCCCGATCCTACGTCTCTTGCTTCTGGGCTGGCTCCATTCTGTTCCCTGCCGGCCCAATTGAGGGGCTGGCGGGAGGAAAGCGAATGCCTCTCTTCGTTGCGCTGCCTGCCTGGCAGCGGAAGATGTAACCGAGCCCACGGGGCCGGGCTCCATGGCCGGCAGGGAACAGAACGGAGCCTTCCACGGTGGCTGCCTGCTGGGCTGGTAAGAGGGGGAGCCGAGCACAGCCCCGTGGGCTCGGTTACATCTTCCGCTGCCAGCCAGGCCATGCTGGTGGAAGTGCAACAAAGAGAGGCATTCGCTTTCCTCCCGCACGCAGCCGTGTGACCGTGGGCTCCTTCCCGATCTCGGAGAGCTTCCTGGCTTTCGTCCTTGTTGCATTCGCGAGCTTTCATGCCCAGGAAGCTCTCCGAGATCGGGAAGCCGCCCACGATCAGTCGGCTGCGGGCGGGAGGAAAGCGAATGCCACGGGGCTGGGCTCGGCTCCCCCCATTACCAGCCCAGCAGGCAGCCGCCACGGAAGGCTCCATTCTGTTCCCTGCCGGCCTGATTGAAGGGCCGGCGGGAGGAAAGCGAATGCCTCTCTTCGTTGCGCTGCCTGGCTGGCAGCGGAAGATGTAACCGAGCCCACAGGGATGGGCTCGGCTCCCCCTCTTACCAGCCCAGCAGGCAGCTGCGGTGGAAGGCTCCGTTCTGTTCCCTGCCGGCCACGGAGCCTGGCCCCGTGGGCTCGGTTACATCTTCCGCTGCCAGCCAGGCAGCGCAACGAAGAGAGGCATTCACTTTCCTCCCGCACGCAGCCGTCTGACCGTGGGCTCCTTCCCGATCTCGGAGAGCTTCCTGGCTTTCGTCCTTGTTGCATTCGCGAGCTTTCATGCCCAGGAAGCTCTCCAAGATCGGGAAGCCGCCCACAATCAGTCGGCTGCGGGCGGGAGGACAGCGAATGCCACGGGGCTGGGCTTGGCTCCCCCCCCTTACCAGCCCAGCAGGCAGCCGCCACGGAAGGCTCCATTCTGTTCCCTGCTGGCCTGATTGAAGGGCCGGCGGGAGGAAAGCGAATGCCTCTCTTCATTGCGCTGCCTGGCTGGCAGCGGAAGATGTAACTGAGCCCACGGGGCTGGGCTCGGCTCCCCCTCTTACCAGCCCAGCAGGCAGCCGCCGTGGAAGGCTCCGTTCTGTTCCCTGCCGGCCCCTAGAGTATAAGATGCAACTTTTTACCCCCCAAAAGAGAGTGAACACATGGGTGCATCTTATGCACCAAATATAGCCCCCCCACCCTTTGGCCTCTGCTTTCCAGCAATTTACCTCCTTTATAGCAAACAGAACAGAGCCTATTAATCCATTAATTCATGATCAGCTTCCTAACTCTCAGCTTGACAGGTGAGAGTGATGAGGCTACAAGGCAAAATGAAATTGAAACTAAAGTGCATCTTTAGCTGCAAGGAGGCAAAAGGAAGAGGCAAAATTTTATTTTCTTGCGCTAATCAGTTGCTGAATCTGGATGCAAGAGGGTAAGTAATAACTATAAATGTCTATAGAGTGTTCAAATTATTAGACTTATTTTTTAAAGACTGCTTTATTATTGTTCTAGACAACTTAACAAAATGAAGAAACATTTTTTTAAAAAATGCTTGATCTGAAGAGGCCCAGCGCTATTTTATCTTCTTTTAAATAATAGAGAATAATGTATACTTCCAGAAAGCCACATCAGTTTTAAAGATCTGTAAAAGTATAATCTGAAATGAAGAAGTGTCCTGCTTTAGTATTAAGATAAGGCAGTTGAGTTAAAACATGACTTGGTCATGCTTGGAGTAGATTTATTTAAATAAATGGACGGAGTTGGTTTGACTACACAACTTTCTGACATTAATATACTGTACTGTTATTTCTATGGGTCAGGCACACATGCTCAGAAATACACAACAATCAGTGTAGATCATCTGTGCTGTTTGGCAAATTGCTGGGAGGCAGAGGCCTTTTTTCTTGTTTCCCTACCCTAAAACTAAGGTGCATCTTATAGTCTGGTGCATCTTATACTCCAAAAAATACGCTATACACATTCAACCTCACTTACTGCATTTGAAAAACACACCCGGAATCCACTTTCTGTCACAAATTTAAGCATAACCTCTGTACATTAAAACATTACACATGCCTTCAGATGTACTTCCCTAGTTTGCACATGATTGTTAGAGCCAGGAGATGTCATGGATTGAGTAAAATGTGGTGAAGCTCACTTAATAACATTCTTGCTTAGCAATCAAAATTTTGGACGTAGACCATGCCCACCCCAGCTTTGCGAATGGGAAAATAATTGTGATATGTCAGCTTATGGCAGTGCTTGTCAATTACTTTCTGTTATGCCCCACCTAGGAAGCAGTAAACATTTTGCACGCACACACACCAACTTGAGAGCTGGAGGCAGGGGAGGGTCACTGGACATAACACCAGGAACATGATGGAGTTACAAGTCCCATGTAGGATGCACATTTCGCGCCCTGGCCTGCCCAACCTGCCACCCCCAAATTGCACCCCACCATGAGACACACACATCCTACCTGACTCTTGTATTAGTACTTCCATCATGTTCCTTGGCATTGTGTCCAGGGCAGCCTGTTCTAAAAGAAAACATCTTGTGCATTCGAGAAGTTTGATTGAACTTGTGGGACATTTTCTTTAGAACAGGCTGCCCTGGACACAATCCTGAGGAACACGACAGAGGTACTGGTAGAAGTGTCAGGTAGGATGCACATTTATTTATTTATTTATTTATTTATTTATTTATTTATTTATTTATTTATTTATTTATTCATTCATTCATTCATTCATTCATTTATTGGATTTGTATGCTGCCCCTCTCCGTGGACTCGGGGCGGCTAACAACAGTGACAAAAACAGAATGTAAAAATCCAATACTAAAACAGCTAAAAACCCTTGTTATAAAACTAATCATACATACAAACATACCATGCATAAATTGTAGAAGCCTAGGTGGCAAAAAGCATGTCCCTTGGGGTCATGTGCCCCCCCCAAGTGGGGTGCCCCCCACTATTTGAGAAGCACTGCCAACATGACGCGATGGGATTGACATCCATGCTCTACAACAATAGAGTGGTATTCCTGGAATCACTATAGTGTCTGTTTCTTGACCTGGTCTACTTTCAAGTACAAACAGGACATCATTACTGGCAAGATTTTGCCCTGACTCACCACTGACATGGATAATGAAGGTGTGGGCAAAGCTTCCTTAATAAGATATTGACTTAATCTCAGAATAATTTACACAAAACCAATCAGCAAGCTGGGAAATAAATACCTCTCCTCTTGTCATACTGATAGGTAAAAAGGACAGAGCAGTTAGATAATCTGAAACAGGATGTAATGCTGGGAAGCCATGCTATGCAACATAAACAAGCTTTCCTCTTTTTCTTTTCATAATCAGTTTTGAAGAGTGTCATTTGTTTTGGCAAAGCCATTCATTGAAAAGAACATCCTAGAAGAAGGACTGTCTCTTGAATATTGTCCACAGTGATAATTTAAGCCAGTGATGGTGAGTTTATGGCACGGGTGCCACAAGTGGTACAAACAGCCATATCTGCTGGCACGCAAGCTATTGCCCTAGCTAAGCTCCAACGTGCATGTGTGTGCTGGCCAGCTGATTTTTGGCTTGCACAGAGGCTCTGGAAGAGCGTTTTTGGCTTCCAGAGAGCTTCCAGGGGAATGGGGGAGGACATTTTTACCCTCCCCAGGTTCCAGGGAAGCATTTGGAGCCTAGGGAGGGCGAAACATGAGCCTACTGGGCCCACCGGAAGTTGGGAAACAGGCCGTTTCTGGCCTCCAGAGGGCCTCTGGCAGGTGGGGCAAGCTGTTTTTGCCCTCCCCAGGCATTGAATTATGGGTGTGGGCACTCGCACCTGTGCGATAGCGTGCACAAACGCTCTTTTGGCACCTAAGGAAAAATAGGTTTGCCATCACTGATCTAGTTCCTTCAGGGTTGAAAGAGGAAATTAAAAACAGCTCCGAAATCTCAGTACATCCCAATTTTCCAATCAAATCAGCCATCATAAGATTTGTTCCAACAAGATGCACAGAAAAAATACCAAGATGTATATAGCAAAAAATACAAATGTATACAAAAAATACAAGATGTATAATGATAGGTCTCTAGGCTTGACCATGAGGGCCCTTTCCCATCACATTGCCTTCTCCAACTCAGTTACATCACAGAGAGTGACCGTCAGGTGTTATGTCCTTACTGTCATAGTAAGCTGGGGACTTACTAGCCTTTGCAAAGTGGAGACATTAATGCCATTAAAAACCTTACAGTAATAAGTTCAGTGTTGAAGGAACAAGCTAAAATCTCCAAGGGAACCAAGATGGCCTTTTAATATAAACCAGTATAAAACTTTGACAGGATTCCCAGCAAAAGCCTTTTCTATATGAATGTTCTGAATAGGCATTTGGGCATTTGTGTAAAATCCCTATTACATAACATACAGAGGCAATAATGAAAGAGGCCTCCTCCTTGGGAAAAACAGGTTCTATACTTTAAATATGAAAAGGATATGATTCCGCAACATCCAGAGGATATTGATTTTCAGCAAGTAGGTCACAAGGACTCTAAGAAAGAATTAGGAGGTTGAAACTCTTATACAATCCCTGGCTATCCAAGGCAGTCTATGCGGGACTAGCAAGAACATATTGCTACAACAATGTTGAAAATGCTACCTGCAATTATTCTTGAATCTGTCATAACTGATGGTTTTATTTATTTATTTGTTTGTTTGTTAAGTACATATTGATAGTATACACAGATATAACACTGTTTCTATACATGGTTTGGGTACTAATAAGAGGGAAACATTAGGACAGGGACGGTACCCATGCTGGTGCACTTATACACGCTCCTCACTGACCTCTTAAGAATCGAGTGAGGTCAACAGTGGATAGCCTAAGGGTAAAGTTTTGGGGGTTTGGTGATGAAACTAGAAAGTCAGGTAGTGAGTTCCAGGCATTAACTACTCGGTTGCTAAAGTCATATTTTCTACAATCAAGTTTGGAGCGGTTTACTTTGAGTTTCTATCTGTTGTGTGATGTAGTGTTGTGGTTGAAGCTGAAGTAGTTATTGACAGGAAGGACATTGTAGCAGATTATTTTGTGGGCTATGCTTAGGTCGTGTTTGAGGCAGCGTAGTTCTAAGCTTTCTAGGCCTAGGATTATGGGTAGTGATGCTTTGATTACATCACAGTTCAATACTGAGGAACATTATTTATGTGTTGTTTTATACAAAATGTCATACCGAGGCTACTGCTTGCTTGCTACATCTGATCACAACCAGTTTATATTCATATGCTGATGAGTAACAATTGAAGGGCTGCCTGTTAGAGAAGGACTCTCTTTTTCATTCTAACTGCTGAGTCTTGCAGGAAAAGCCATTTACAGGACTGTTTGTGAAGCAGTCAAGGAGCACCATCCATACTCTTCCCAAATTATTTTAATATCCTGCTAAAGGAGCTGCATTTGATTTGAATCCTCTGTGCTTTCCGAAAAAAATAAAAAGCACCAAGACCAAACTTTTAAATGTTTGCTTTTGCTAATTCTGTAGAGTTGGTGTCATTTTTATCTTGTGATTATTGTTGTTTTATGGCCTCATGTTTTGCTTTATAATGATTGAATTACTTTCAGCATCGAAGGCTGCCTGGTGTTTATTTTAAATACATTCATAAAATGAGTAATTAAATTAAATTAGCTAAGCAACTGATAGTAGATCACTGTGGCTGAATTAAAGGAGGCTGTTAAATAATGAATACCATAGATTCATAGACAGTATTATAACAAACTGACTAATGATTGCATCTTAGCCGGAGTGCAATATTATGTTACAGTGCACTGTATTCTGAAGTCCAAGAAATACGTTGCAGTTGACTCAAGCATACTATAGAACTTGGGTTTGGAAAGCTTCATATTTTTTTCCCAAAATCATTTTTTCATGTAACCCTAAAGGGTAGGCAACAGCTAATATAATGCTCTATATCAGCATCTCGATCAGTGTTTTTCAAACTTGGCAACTTTTAGATTTCAATGATTTCCACAATCATTTCTATCCTGGAGGAACTCTTGAAATATTGTTCAGGTCTCAGTCAACCCCTGTATAGCAACGTTTATATCTACAACTAGCACCGCATAGTATATTAAGCAAAAACAACAACAACAACCAAACCCCCCCCCTCCAAAGAAGTAACCAACAGAGAAAAGCTGGTTTAGTGTATGGGTGTATTTCTAATGTCAGATTACCACATCCTAACCATGGACTGCCCTCTGTATAGGGAGGGTAGGAAAAAGTGAGCCCATCTTTCACTGATGTGCATATGATTTCTGCCTGCTTTGAGTTGAAAGTAGTGTTTGGTGGATTCTACTGGCTTGTTAACATTGTATCTTGTAAGCAACCTCTGAATTTTAAAGGCTGCTGTATAGAGATTGGATCTATAGCAGCGATGGCGAACCTATGGCACGGGTGCCACAGGTGGCACGCGGAGCCTTATCTGCTGGCTGCTTTTTGTTTTGTACAAAGGCTCTGGGAAGGCAGTTTTTGCTTCCAGAGAGCCTCCGAGGGGATGGGGGAGGACATTTTTACCCTCCCTTGGCTCCAGAGAAGTCTTTGAAGCCTGGGGGAGGGCGAAACGCGAGCCTACTTGGCCCACCAGAAGTTGGGAAACAGGCCGTTTCCAGCCTCCAGAGGGCTTCTGGGGGGCAGGGGAAGCTGTTTTCGCCCTCCACAGACATTGAATTATGGGCGGGGGCACTCTCACATGTGCGATAGTGCGCGCATACGGTCTTTTGGCACCCGAGGGAAAAAAGGTTCGCCATCACTGATCTATAGTGTAAGGCAGTAATGGTGAACCTTTTTAGGTGTGCGTGCCAAAAGGGTGTGTGTGTGCTAGCATGTGCTCAAGTGTCCACACCCTTTCCCTCACCCCACAAACATTCCCCCATGCATATCCCACATGCTTCTCCCTGTGCATACGCACAACCCCCTTCCCCCCTGCTCATGCATATAGGCCTCACTAAAGGCTAGGACAGTAAAAAAAAATGGTCCAACATTCAAACTGGAAGTTCGGAAAAACGGACTTCCGGTTTGCCTGTTGGGCTGTTTTTGGCACTCCAGAGGCTTCAGGGAAGCTTCAGGGAAGGGTAAACCTGCCTTCCCCAAGGCTGAAAATCAGCTGGCTAGCACATGCATGCATGCTGGAACTGACATAGGGCAACGCCTTGCGTGCTTTCCGAAATGGCTCTGGTTACCACCTGGTTCACCATCACTGGTGTAAGGTAAAGGTTCTCCCGCACTACATGCTAATAATTTCTGGCTCCAGGGGGCAATGTTCATCTCTGTTTCAAAGTCAAAGAGCGAGCCCTGTCTGAAGATATCTATGTGGTCACGTGGCCAGCATGACTAAACCCCAATGGCACACAGAACACTGTTACCTTCCCACCAAAGGTGGTCCCTATTTTCTACTTGTATTCTTTACGTGCTTTCAAACTGCTAGGTTGGCAGAAGCTGGGACAACTAATGGGAGCTCACTCCATTGCACGGCGCTAAGGATTCCAACCTTTGAACTGCTGAGCTTCTGATCGACAAGCTCAGTGTGTCAAGCTGAAGCCATCATTTTGAATTAGAGACTTTGGCCTGCCATAAGTAGAATAGTACTGTGGGAATTGGGAGGGATGGTTGCATGAGGGGGAAAGATACTAGCCACAACAAATTCCTTCCAGAAGATTCAAAGTCATCCTTTGTTCAGCACCAGCGGAAGTACAGGGGAGGACCGTGGACATTCAGAGAACTGGAGTGGTCCATGCAGGGGTGGGCTACTGGCCAGATGGGGGGGGGAACCCAGTGGGGTAGCAAAAATGGAGCTCCACCCCAGAGCATCCAATTTGCCCTGAAAGATGTTGAAAGAAAATGCAGGGTGTCTTGCATAAGTGAAACCCACAGTGTGGTAGTAAAATTTTTGGTAGGCCTTCACTGTGTCCACGTGATGAATTTGTGGGTGTGGGGATGAAGGATTAACCTTAACCTGGGTGGGGAACTGTAGGAAAAGTTGGTATCGGTTTGACCACAGTTTGTTTCCCACGTGGCTCTATTAATAAATGGGTTAATTTATTTCTCAGATGTTTATTGGGACAGTGACACAGCATCTTAGTTATTGAGCCACTGCATCTCCAATCTATACTGTGCAGAGGCTCTATCTCATCTCATATTCCCAGCTTTTTCTTAAAATCTGTTGCAGCTCTTTTAAAGGTCTTGAGCTTGTCTGGAATACATACTGGACATGAGGAATTCCCTGGTTCAAAATTCCACAGATTTTTCCAAGGAGAAAAATGGAATTTATTTATTTATTTACTGGACTTATATGCCGTCCCTCTCCGTGGACTCCATGGAATGATGGACAACAGGACATTTTTTTAAAAAGGTCAAAGGAAAAGTAAGAAACTTAGGGAAAGAAAAAGAAACAACAACAGCATTTCTAGCTTTCAAATATTCTGAATGTCATACAAGGTTTTTAAGAAAACCTTTGATGGAAGAATACACGAGAGGATTTTTTAGTTTAAAATTTGCATGTTGAATATATATATACATTTAATTTAACTTTTAATTTATATTTATTTATTTAGCCATCGCATTGACTGAAACAATTCTAGGACTGTAAAATAAAACAAACATCTATGCACAGAAATAAATTTTAAAATGGCATATACAGAAAGGCATTACAAATCACTCTAACCTAGAGTGGGCTATAAAAGCCAAAACTTCAAGGATTTTCTGAAAGTCAACAGGAACAGAGCTGTACATACCAGGACTTCCACCTGCTCATCAAGTAGAAGACACGAGCCCAGGAGAACCCTCTTATTGGGTCTGGGCCTGGCACTGGGTCTGCCTGGGGTAATGCAACCCCAACCAGTATTCAAGATGTTCTAGACCTGGAGCTGGAAATTCCATTCGCCCAAAGCCACTTGGTCTTCTTACTCCCAATTGTCAACACCAATTGGGACTGGCCTTGGAGAAAGGAGTCAAATAGGTGCAAGACTGTGCCACCCAACTCCAGGCTCTACAGCCCAAAAGGATGCTATGATTGAGAGGTCAAGTAACACAAGGATGAATGCACTATTTTTGCAATATTTCATCCACAAGCACAACTGTTTCTGTATCACAATTGAGCCTGAAACCTAACCTAATCTGATCTTTCCTCTTCTCTCCTTTTTTCCCTTCCCTTCCCTTTCCTTTCCTTTCCTCTCCTCTCCTTTTTTCCTCTCCTCTCCTCTCGTCACCTATCCTCTCCTTTTTTCCCTTCCCTTCCCTTTCCTCTCCTTTTTCCCTTTCCTTTCCTCTCGTCTCATCTCGTCTCCTCTCCTCTCCTTTTTCCCCTTCCCTTCCCTTTCCTCTCCTTTTTCCCTTTCCTTTCCTCTCGTCTCCTCTCGTCACCTATCCTCTCCTTTTTCCCCTTCCCTTCCCTTTCCTCTCCTTTTTCCCTTTCCTTTCCTCTCGTCTCATCTCGTCTCCTCTCCTCTCCTTTTTCCCCTTCCCTTCCCTTTCCTCTCCTTTTTCCCTTTCCTTTCCTCTCGTCTCCTCTCGTCACCTATCCTCTCCTTTTTCCCCTTCCCTTCCCTTTCCTCTCCTTTTTCCCTTTCCTTTCCTCTCGTCTCATCTCGTCTCCTCTCCTCTCCTTTTTTCCTTTCTTTTCCTTTCCTTTCCTCTTATTTTTTCTTTTCCTTTCCTCTCCTCCCCTTTCCCCCTCTCCTCTCCTCCCCTCTCCTTTCCTCCCCTCTCCACTTCTTTCTTTTTTTCCTTTTCTTTTTTCTTCCCTTCCCTCCCCTTCCTTCCCCACTTGCCCATTGCCTCCTCTCCATATACTAATATTTTAAAATATAAAAGATGTGTTAAACCCACAATTTTTTAAAAACCCTCAATTTAAATAAAAAGCTCTGAATAAAAAGATGAATTCTACGCCCTCTTCTAAATAATAGCGATCAGGGACTCAGCATAGCGCACATACCGTTAACACATCCATAACGTGGGATCTATACAGGAAAAAGCCAAATTACCCATGCTGTTTAATGCTATAGTAGAATCGGCAAAGGGGACTATGCTATAAAAGCACAAAGAAGATTGTGCAGAAATAGGCAGTCCCACAAGTCATTTGTTCCTAAGATTTGTAGATATGAAGATCAAAATGTAATAATGAAAAAAATAAGCCTCTTAGCTTGATTAGTAAACTTTGCACTGATTTGCCAAAGACCACCCACTGTTTGAAGAGCCACTGTTATAAATTTATTTTTAGCAAGAACTAGCAAATAAATGTTGCATGGATATGGATACGGGATAAATAAAAGATGATAGGAAATAATAGAAGTATAATCTTACCTCTTAGCCTATAATAAGCTTGGTGGCTTGCTAAAATTTGCTTCACGGATTCTTGAGGGCAGACCTTCACTCCAGTTGAGATAAAAGAGGACCTTTTGGTTCGATGCTTGGCCATATCAAATATCCTCCGAATGGTTGATACTTTAGACCTCTTTGCCAAGTTTTCTGACTTTTCAGATCCTGAATCCTCTGCCAGATGTTTGGCAGCATTGTGATTAATTTCATTAGGGGTTTCTGTAAGAGGAAAGACATAAAAACACATCAATAAAATACAGTGCATAATTATTATCTACCAAGAAGAGCTATTGTAATAATACTAATTTAATAATAATGGAAGAAATAATTGCTGGAAAGTGGCAATAGACTGGAAGAGGTTAATATCAAAAGAGAAATCTTTCAAGGGGACTCACACTCACCACTATTATTGCTATTGCACGGATTCCTCAGTCAACAATACTGAATAACGCGCAGCTGTATGGAAAATATGATCTGAAATAGAATCATGGCTCAGCACTGTCGTTATATACTGCCAAGATATTGTAATATATCTGGACAAATGTATAATCCTCATTGCAACAGGGGGAAAACAGGGAAAACTGAAGGAATTGTGGTGTCTTATGGAAATAACGTTGAAGAGGTTCACTGCAAATACCCAGAAGCATTGAGAGCAGGCAAGAAAATGCAGCAGTAAAGGGGTATAGAGCTAAGAATTACAATATAGCATTATAGAGGAAGGAGGGAAACTATAATGCTAGGTGGGAATGACCTTGGGAGACCAGGTGAATAATTTTTTTCCCAAGGAATGGATAACAAGGAACATAGTCCTCAGCTACATAGTGGGTGGAGCAAGAGACAAATGATGGATCCTTCCACCCTAAATTATTAGGCTGTAATGGTGACAGTGGGGAACGGTACTTTCAGACTTGCAAGATTCTGTTAAGGTAGCTTTACAATAGAATTAGCTGATCTGGTCTTGTTTCTTGTCTGCTAACGTGACAAAAATGGAATGGTCGGGAGATGATGATGATGATGCTTATTATTATAATTATCATCATCATCATTATCATTATCATCATTATCATTTTTTATTAGATTTGTATGACGCCCCTCTCCCAAGACTCGGAGTGGCTCACAACAATGGGGGAAACAAGAGAGTGAAAATGTCCAGTTGCATGAAATAATGGGAATAATGAGAGAAAGTCTCCAATTTGAACATTGGAGAAATGTATCTTTAATTTGTTGGTGGTGCAGGATGAATTAGTTTATAGAAATTCCAAATTTTTAAAAAAGATTTGAAACTGCTTGTGATTCGAATATGCCAAGAGAGCCAAAGGGAAGTATACAAGTGTATTTCTAAAGGCTGCAACATATGCTACATTTCCTTATTCTGTTTATCTTTGTTTCCCAAAGTAGTCTTATAAAATAATAAAGAGATAAAATTGCACAAAATATAGGATTTGTGGAAATGTACACAGCATTAAAAGAGTGCTAATAAATTTATCAAATCTAGATTCTATGCCTGACATAAATTACAGGACATTGTAATTAATTTATTTTCCTTAAACTAAGACTAGGGATACTGGAGGTTTTATATTTCATTGGATTGTAAAAAAGGTTTCCACTTTTGTAAAGGTAATAAAAGAACAGTTAAGTATTTATGTTGTAAATGTTATTCATTGAAGTTTAACAGAATTATATTATTGATTTTAAATGTCAAGGTGCCCATCCTATCTTTCTTTCTTTCTTTCTTTCTTTTCTTCATATATGCTTATTTTACAGATAACCAGGATTAAAAGGAAAAAGATATGGTTAAATGTATTTGTAAAGCTTTCTAAAGGAAAAATAATTATTCTAATAAACCGACAGTATGTGCACGATTTGATTGCTGATATATGACTATAGATGATAATAGTATTGGGGGAAAATTGGGTTCATCAAGGGAAAAGAAATCATTTTTTTAAAAGATCAAGTACAATATATAAGGGAATTAGAATATCAGGAAAATCAAAAGCTAAATATTTAGTTGAGCTTTGCAAACTTACATCAGTGCTTATTTTTCTATCAAATTAAGCTTCTAGCCATGCCATAAACACTAATTATTGTGTCACTTCATATTAGATAGATTAAAAGAAAATAAAAAGGGAAAGATGCTTCATCTTGACAATCTGGAAATAACTGAATTGAACTTTAGCCAGCACAGAAAAGGGAAAGAAAAGGCACATCCTATAATATATTAAAAGTAGTCTTTCAAAATGAGATAATTCATCACCTTAGTTTCTGTACCCCATCCTAAATTTCATTACAATCCTCAAGCAATGTGAAAAAAGTATGTGAGGGACATTTGCATATACAGTATCATTTAGGCTCACCTGTCCTGTATTTTTGGCAGCTTAATTTCAAATCAGAAAAAGAAGTCTGGAACTGAGACATTTTGACAACAACTTACAAGATATTCAGCCCTGACTACAGAAAACGTAAACCTTCCTTCTTGTCTGCCTGTCTGTCTGCCTGCCTGTCTATCATGTATCATGTGCCATGTACCATGTACCATCCATTATCCATCACCCTTCACCTACCTACCTACCTACCTACCTACCTATCTATCTATCTATCTATCTATCTATCTATCTATCTATCTATCTATCTATCTATCTATGTCATATGATTATGGGATGCTGCAAATTGCTGTAAAAGTGAGTTCAAGCATCCAAAATGCAATTATGTGACCGTGGGTGTATGTTTAACTGTCATAATTTTGAAAACAGGTCAGGACTTCTGTGGAAGTCTATAGTAATTTTAAATGATCATTTGGTGACTGGTCATAAGTTGAGGACTATCTGTACAGTGTCAAAACTGGAACAACCACCATGTAGGCAGGCAAGCAGAAGACTAATAAAATGCAACCATGAACACCAACCATCAATTATAAGATACATAAAAACCTCCATAATCTCACAACACAGGGACAAATTCAACAAGCAGTGAACATCCTAGACCAGTAATGGCGAATCTTTTTTCCCTCTGGTGCCGAAAGAGTGTGGGCGTGTGCTATCACACATGTGTGAGTACCCACACCCATAATTCAATGCCTGGGGAGAGCAAAAACAGCTTCCCCCACACCCCAGTGGCTCTCCAGAGGTTGGAAACAGCCTCTTTTCCAACTTCTGGGGGGCCAGTAGTCTTGTATTTCGCCCTTCCCAGGCTCCAAAGGCTTCCCTGCAGCCGGGGGAGGGTAAAAACGCTTTCCCCCTTTCCTCCAGAGGTCTCTGGAAGACAACAACACTCTCCCAGAGCCTCTATGCAATCAGCTGGCTGGCACACACATGCACATTGGAGCTCAGGTAGGGCAACGGCTCGCATGCCAGCAGATATGGCTCCGCGTGCCACTTGTGGCATCCATGCCATAGGTTCGCCATCACTGTCCTAGACGAAACTAAATCCCAAAATGCTTTGGAATTTCTGGAAGCTTGGCATTAAGGACAAATCAGCCATCAATAGACAAATCCACAGTAACTGAATTTAAACATGCCTGGGATAAACATATATCCATTGTAAGATAAAATACAGGAAATAGTATAAGGGCAGACTAGATGGACCATGAGGTCTTTTTCTGCCGTCAGTCTTCTATGTTTCTAAGTAAAGATTAATCGCATTTACACCCATTCAAAAGAGATAATAAAAAAATCTAAGAGGGAAAGAAGAAGAGTGGAATACATTCTTTCCAGCAGTCAATACCTAGACTAGTAGAACATAAGAACGTAGGAGGAGCCATGCTGAATCAGGCCAAAGCCCATCGAGTCCAGCATTCTTTGTCACACAGTGGCCCACCAATTGTCCATAGGGATCTTGAGCAGAAAGAGAAGGCAAGACCCTCCCTTTCCCTTGACCCCCAACAAATGGTACTCAAGGGAATCCTGCCTGCGTCAACCAACATAGAGGCGGCACATGGACATCCGTTTCAATAACCACCAATACACTTGGCATCCATGAATCTGTCTAATCCTGCCTTGAAGCTATCAAGGCTGACAGCTGTCACGACCTCTTCTGGAAGTGAATTCCATAAACCAACGACCCTCTGGGTGAAGAAATATTTCCCTTGATTTGTCATCACTTTCTTACCTATGAGCTTTAGGGAGTGCCTCCTTGTCCTAGTATTGTGTGATAGAGAAAATAATTTTTCTCTATCCACCTTTTCTATCCCATGCATGATTTTACACTTCAATCAAGTCACCCCTTAAACAGCTGAAGAGACCAAGGTGGGACTAGTGACTAGTCCCCAAGAAGGGACTAACAACAGATCAAACAGAAAACAATACCCTTATATCAATGAATAATCAAATAGAAAATGATACCCCAATTGACATTGTCAATGCAAGTTACTGTATATAAAATAGGGAGCAAACCCCATATTCACTGGCATTGATGATGTTACCTAGTTGAGTAATGAAACATCTGGTAAGCAAACAAACAAGCTCAGAGAGCACCAGGGATTCCACAGTTTAACCCTGAATTACATATAAGAAAATAGCTTTTCTATTGGAAGATTAAAACATCAGAACGTACAGCACATACAGTACATGCAGAGACAATACCACCTTTATTTTAAAAATCTTTTCTTATTAGATGTTTTGTACATTAATAACTTCTAGACCTTTGCTTAGCACCAAAACACCAAATTAGGTAGAAGTTTTGCATAAGACATAAGAAATTGCCGGCTTGAAACCTTTTCTTTAAATTACTATTTTCTATTCCTCACCTAGCTCAATTTCCCCAGGTAGCTGAAAGCCTTTGGGCTTTTTTCTTTTTTAAAATAAGTGTAGCTTACCATTTCAGTGTTTTTCAGTTTCTTAAGGTAAAAGGGGTTCACACTGTGTGAAACTGTTTTGCGTCAATTAGCTGGAAAAAGGATGAAATGGTGGGATCTTGCACTTATTTTTTTTTCAGGCCCTCAATAGCTAGAAAAAACTAGCTTGTTGTGGAAAAGAAAGTAATAATTAAAATAAAGGCATTCCAGGTTTTGAACCAACAATACTTTTTGCATTGTGTGGCTTTTTAAATCACTGCAATATTCCCTCCCCACTCTGGGACCAGCCAGTTGTCTGAACTACTCAAAATTTCCACTACTGGTTCTCCAGAACCTATCAGAGCCTGTTGCATTTCAACTCTGAGTATAACTTTTGGGTACACTGAAGGGGTGTTTCTACTTCTGCAAAACTTTTTAACAGACTGCTGGGGTGAGCTTGTAAGAAGTAAAACAGTCCTGCCAAAATGCCACATCATAGAAAAATATCTTTTTTTCAAATTGCTGGAAGAAAATACATCCAGGGATCAAATCTTGAAGCTGAAGAGGAATGAGATAAAGCAAACATGATATATTGCTTTCAAATAATAGCTGTGGTCCTGTTCTGGTGATGAGGGAGATTAGCCAATATGGATACACTTATCAAAATCAAGATTTTCAATAAATAAAAAATCGGAAAAGATTTTTGTAGGTTTTTTTTTTTTTTTTTAAATTAAAGCTATTTAGGTTCATAAGTAGAAGTATCACCAGATTTGGAAACCAGAAAAAGTATAGGTGTGGAATATGTGGGGCAAAAATAGAGGAAAAAGTGAAACTGGTTATTTGGTAAATTTTAAAAATTTGATTCATAATAGAATAAGGAATTTGTCTTGGTGCAGATGCTCTCAGGGTACATAAAAGAAAAAGATACATTTATTTGTTTGTTTGTTTGTTTGTTTGTTTGTTTGTTTGTTTGTTCGTTCGTTCGTTCGTTCGTTCGTTCATTCATTCATTCATTCATTCATTCATTTATTTATTTATGGGATTTGTATGCCACCCCTCTCCGTAGACTCGGGGCGGCTAACAACAGTAATAAAAACAGCATATAACAAATCTAATATTTAAAATAACTAAAAAACCCTTATTAAAAACCAAAGAAGCACACACAAAAACATACCATGTATAAATTTTATAGGCCTAGGGGGAAAGGATATCTCAGTTCCCCCATGACTGATGGCAGAGGTGGGTTTTAAGGAGCTTACGAAAGGCGAGGAGGGTGGGGGCAATTCTGATCTCTGGGGGGAGCTGGTTCCAGTGGGCCAGGGCCGCTACAGATAAGGCTTTTCCCCTGGGTCCTGCCAATCAACATTGTTTTGTCGACAGGACCCGGAGAAGGCCAACTCTGTGGGACCAAAGTGGTCGCTGGGATTCGTGCAGCAGAAGGCGGTCCCGGAGATATTCTGGTCCAATGCCATGAAGGGCTTTATAGGTCATAACCAACACTTTGAATTGTGACCGGAAACTGATCGGCAACCAGACTGCGGAGTGTTGGTGTAACACGGGCATACTGAGGGAGGCCCATGATTGCTCTCGCAGCTGCATTCTGCACGATCTGAAGTTTCTGAACACTTTTCAAAGATAGCCCCATGTAGAGAGCGTTACAGTAGTCAAGCCTCGAGGTGATGAGGGCATGAGTGACTGTGAGCAGTGACTCCCAGTCCAAATAGGGCCGCAATTGGTGCACCAGGCGAACCTCGGCAAATGCCCACCTTGCCACAGCTGAAAGATGTTTCTCTAATGTGAGCTGTGGAGTTGCGGCATACAAATCTAATAAATAAATAAGTAAGTAAGTAAGTAAGTAAGTAAGTAAGTAAGTAAGTAAGTAAGTAAGTAAGTAAGTAAATAAATAAACAAACAAACAAACAAACAAACAAATAAATAAAATATACAAAGTTTGAGAGTTCAAATTTTGAACTTTCCTAATTTCTCTGATTATAATGGAAAAGAGGATTTCTCAATCTATCTTTTCCAGAAAAAATAATAATTTCCCACCTCTTTAATAATGGCATATTGCTAGAATGGTGGCAAGAGAGAAGGAAGATTTTCTCCCTCTCTGCCCAAAGTTGCCATAATCTTTTAGGGGAAAAATACATTTCCCAAGCAAAACCGGAATGTTGAGTGAGTACCTGTAGTAGAATACGGAAGGGCTCCGAAGGATAGAAGGAAGAGCTGTTGCCAAAGAAACAGCCAGATAAGCAAGGCTTGAGTCTGGGCCAAGAAACAAATTTGTGAAAACGTATCAGACAAGCCACTCCCTAGTTTGAATGGCAGGTGAGGGAAGGTATACAAACTTGAAAAATTCTGCTACTAGGGCTGTTGCAGTAAAAGTATAATCCTGGCCTATTGGTTTCTTAATCTGATCTTCCTTGTAAGCCTGACATCAGTCTTGCAATTCTCATACTCTCTATCTGAAGAGGCCAAATATTTCACTTTGGTTGCTGGAGAGGGCCTCTAATCCTCAGAGCACACCATTATCTGCTGTGCACATTGTTGCAGTACTGTCAGCTTGTGGATGTATAAATAATGAATTTACAAAATGCCACGATGCAGCTAACTCAACAGTTGGCACAGAATTTGCCTTAAACCACAGCCTGCAACACAGCCTGCAACACAGCTACCGTAGTAATTCTGTATTCTATTGATAGCCTGCCAGAAAACCTTGGAGGAGACCACTTCCTGACCTTCACGATTCAATGTGAACTGCTTATGGTGGGTAGTGGAATTTCCCATAGATAATACTAGAGCAGAGATGGTGAACCTTTTTTTCCTTGAGTGCTGAAAGAGAGTGTGCGAGTGCCCATACTCATAATCCATTGCCTAGGGAAAACAGCTTTCCCCATCCTCCAGAGCCCTGTGGAGGCTGGAAATGTCCAGTTTCTCAATTTCTTTTCTTTTCTTTTCTTTTTTTATTTTTTAATTTTACAAATATGACATACAAGACAAAGGAAAAAAACATACATAAAAACATATATATACAACATTTGGGAAATGAAAGTTTCCCCACTATTTTTTTTGTATATTTGATCAGAGAATTACACTTCTTTTACATAATATTCATTTTTGAATTCTTTTATTTGACGTGTTGCTTTGCATAAATTTTTATTTATTTATTTCTTTTAGCCAATCATAAAATTTTGCCCATGTTTTATAGTAATCTGATTCTTCTTTTCCCTCTAATCTTTTGGATAGCCTGTCCATCTCCGCACAGTCTAGTATTATTTTAATTATTATGTTTTCTTCCGGTATTTTATCTGTTTTCCACTGTTGGGCATATACTATTCTGGCAGCTGTTAGTATATGTATAACTAGGTATCTTACTTCTTTTTCTATTTTTTTTATTAAAAATACCCAATAAATATAATTCTGGGTTTTTTTCGATTTCTTCATTTGCTATTTCTTTTAACCAATTTGTTATTTTATTCCAAAACTTTTTTGCCTGTGTGCATGTCCACCATTGGTGGTAGAATGTGCCTCTTTCTTTTTTACGCTTCCAACATATTGGAGAGGTTTTTGGGAACATTTTTGCAAGTCTTTCTGGCGATAGGTGCCACCTGTAGAACATTTTTAATTGGTTTTCCTTGAATGCGGTCGATCTTGTCATCTGCCAATTGTTAATCCATAATTTTTCCCATTTTTCTAGTTCAATTGTGTAAGTTTCTCAATTTTTGATGGGCCCAGTAAAAACACCCATCCCCCGGAGGCTCTCTGGAAGCCAAAAATACCCTCCCAGAGCCTCTGTGTGAGCCAAAAATCAGCTGGCTGGCACACACATGTACTTGGAATTGAGCTAGGGCAATGGCTCATGTGCCAGCAGATATGGCTCCGCGTGCCACCCATGCCATAGGTTTGCCATCACTGTACTAGAGTGATTTTTATGCTAAGCTTACTAAAGGAAAGAGCAGCTGGAATTGGGAATGGTGATATATAAGCAGGCCTCAAACATTCTTAGGCAGGAGATCGGGGTGTGTGTGTTTGTGTGTGTGTGTGTGTGTGTGTGTGTGTTCTAGAATTGCTGAAAGGGCTTTGGTATGGCTTTCTAGAAAACATTTGCTGTCTGCCTGATCTTCAAAGAGGAAGTTTCTCAAATTAGGGTTGAGAATAAAAATCTTCCCTCCCCTTTAGCAATCACTGGAGACTGAGGGAGATTCCCCAAGCGGGTCTTAAAGACAAGACCCATCTCTGCCATCAGGCATGGGGGAAGTGACACATCTCCCCCGGGCCTATACAGTTTATACATGGAATGTTTGTGTGTGTGTTTGTTTTTAATAATGGGGTTTTTAGTGTTTTTTAAATTATTAGATTTGTTCTTACATTGTTCTTGTTATTCTTGTGAGCCGCCCCGAGTCTACGGAGAGGGGCGGCATACAAATCTAATAAATAAAATAAATAAGAAAGGGAGAAGGTAGCTTATAAGTTAGGTATCTGAGCAGAGGTGAGTTCAGATTAGTTCAGACCAATTCACCCAAACCGGTAGCAACCTGCTGGTGACATCATGATGATGTCACGGAACCAGTTTGGTTGGTGCCGGTCTGTGGGTGCCATCATCTTTTTAATTTTTTTTAAAATGATTTTTTTCTTTTGATTTAGATTTAGATTTATTAGATTTAGATTTATTAGATTTGCATGCCGCCCCTGTCTGGAGACTTGGAGTGGCTCACAACAGCAAAACACAGTACAAATCCAAGAATTAAAAAAAACCCAGTTAAAACCCTTAATATAAAAAACAGTCATACATTCCAGACAAAACATAGATAAAACGGAACATCCCAGGGGAATCAATTTTGAGCTTATACATAAGCCAAATTTCTGGCACTTTGTATGTGGTTGCCATCTTGTTTCTGGATTTAAAAAAAACATTTTTGGATTTTTTGCCACTGCATATGTGCACACCCATGAGGTTCAGCCACATTATTATTATTTATTACATTTGTATGCTGCCCCTCTCTGAAGACTTGGAGTGGCTCACAACAACAAAACACTACAAATCCAATGATTAAACAATTAAAAACCCTTAATATAAAAACAATCATACATCTCATACGAACCATACATAAAGGCCCAGGGGAATCAATTTCCCCATGCCTGACAACCGAGGTGGTTTTTAAGGAGTTTGCGAAAGGCAAGGAGGGTGGGGGCAATCTCCGTGGGGAATTGGTTCCAGAGGGTCGGGGCCGCTACAGAGAAGGCTCATTGTTTCATCAACGGGAGTCGGAGAAGGCCAACTCTGTGGGACCTAACCAGTTGCTGAGATTTGTGCGGTAGGAAGAAGCAAACCAGCAGCAATATTAGAACTTATCTCTGTATCTGAGTGCTTGGAAGATTGGCTCATAAATAAGATATTTTCTCCCCAGTTTGAATAAGGTAGCTGGAGTTTCTTCTCCGCTAACATGAACTGTGGAGAGGCAGATGGAATTTGCCCATGAGTTGGAAAGTAAGCCAATCTGTTCCATCTGTCGTGTCTCTGTAACGGATATCTTGACCATGGAAGCATTCAATTGTGCATCAGAGTATTCCTTTTCCCCAGAAAGACTTTGTAACAAGATTCATTTGTGCAATATGTAAAGAAAGCTTAATTCTGGCCAGGAATCCTGAAAAATGACATATATAAAATAATATTCATAATAATAATAAGTCAATAATAATAACATTCTTCATAATGGGAAAAAGGCCATCTTATTTCAGTTCTTATATATTTAATAGTATAGTATTTTGCCAGTTGTGAGACCAATTTGTCTAATCTCTGTACAGAGATTAGATGTTCTTAAAGAGACAGGTGTTGTTAGTTCTTGTATGACAAGAACGTCCAACTATTGACAACGCTTTCTATTTATTAGTTTATCTAACATGTGCAAGATAGCAGGTATAAATATAAACATGGATATGAATGAAAGAAATGAATAAATGGGGACAGTAGAACAGGGATGGTAGGCATGCTGGTGTGCTTATGCATGCAGGTCACCTTTACAGACTTCTTAGGAACCGGGTAAGATTCACAGTAGACAGTTTGAGGCTGTAGCTGTGAGGGTTTGAGATGTAACAACAGAGTCAGGTAGAGTATTCCAGGCATTGACCCTTCTGTTGCTGAAGTCGTATTTTCTGCAATCGAGTTTGGAGCAGTTTACCTAGAGTTTTGAGCTTTGAACCACCAGCCACGAGTTCTAATACAACAATTATGGTAAGATTATAATAACAGAATCTTGCAGCTTCTCTTCCCTCTCAGTTTTACAGTCCAGGAAATGAGAAAGAGTCCCTTCTGAGCCATTTTTCAGGTCCCCATTCCTTCTGCAAGCTAAGCTGCCTCTTAACTAAGCCATGCCTAGTCTATTGTTATTGCTACTGCTATTACCTACTTACCTACCTACCTACCTACCTTATCTGTCTGTCTGTCTGTCTGTCTACCTACCTACCTTATCTATCTATCTATCTATCTATCTATCTATCTATCTATCTATCTATCTATCTATCTATCTATCTATCTATCTATCTATCTACCTACCTACCTACCTTATCTATCTATCTATCTATCTATCTATCTATCTATCTATCTATCTATCTATCTATCTATCATCTATCTATCTATCTATCTATCTATCTATCTATCTATCTATCTATCTATCTATCTATCTATCTACCTACCTACCTACCTACCTACCTACCTTATCTATCTATCTATCTATCATCTATCTATCTATCTATCTATCTATCTATCTATCTATCTATCTATCTATCTATCTATCTATCTATCTATCTATCTATCTACCTACCTACCTACCTACCTACCTACCTTATCTATCTATCTATCTATCTATCTATCTATCTATCTATCTATCTATCATCTATCTATCTATCTATCTATCTATCTATCTATCTATCTATCTTATCTATCTATCTATCTTATCTATCTATCTATCTATCTATCTATCTTATCTATCTATCTATCTATCTATCTATCTATCTATCTATCTATCTATCTATCTATCTATCTATCTATCTATCTGATTTCTATGCTGCCCTTTCTCCTGAAACTCAGGGCCGCTTACAACAAAACAAATACAAATACAAGAAATCTAACATTTAAAATTCTAAAAAAACAACAACCAATCCTAAGAAACATATAAAATCTAAATAGTTCCTGTTCTAAAACTCAATTTTAGAATAGTTCCTATTCTAAAAACCAATTCATTTCAAAACCAATCATCAACATTCATCCTAACATATATAATAAATTCAGCCATGGGGCAGGGTAGATGTTAAAATTCAGTGGCCCCAAGCCTGTCGGCAGAGGTTCGTTTTCAAGGACTAGGAGGGTGGGACAGTATGAATCTCCAGGGGGAGTTCATTCCAGAGGGCCAGAGATGCCACAGAGAAGGCCCTTCCCCTAGGCCCCACTAGGCGGCATTGCCTGCCCGACAGGACCTGGAGAAGGCCAACTCTGTGGGACCTGACTGGCTGCTGGGATACATGAGGCGGAAGACAGTCTCGCAAGTAATCTGGTCCGATGCCATGTAGGGCTTTATAGGTCATGACCAATCCTTTGAATTGCATTCTGAGACCAATGGGTAGCCAATGCAGCTTGCGGAGTGCTGGAGAGATATGGGCATATTGCTATTGCTCCTCCTCCTCCTTCTCCTCCTCCTCTTCCTCCCCCTTCTGGAGCATATTCTCACAAATCATTACAGCTCTAAACTAGATTGAGAAATTGAAAAAAAAACATCCTAGAAGAAGTGAATAGTAAATCACTTCCATTGCCTCCTCCTTCCAACATAAACATTTAAAATTCCAGAAGTGTAGGTGCTTAATTCACAAACTCTTTACTGTTGACATTTAATAAACGAAAGTAATACATTGGTTTTATTGCAATTCTTATATCTGCATATAACATATTCACTGATGACAATAATTTTGCCCTTTTACTTAGTTCTGTTAATTGGTACAGGCATTTGTCCGCCCCCCCCCCCTGACCACATTAAAGACAGCTGTGGAAATATTGTATATTGTCATTCCAATTCAAATGTAGATAGGCAGGCATCAATCATACTCCAGTGATATTTCATTATCACTTAACATTTACATCCAATTTTTCTCCTTCATATTTCTATACTGAAGAGTTCACTGTTTTCCAGAGGAACCTCTTTTAGGCATTTTTTAGGCTATATCTGACCAATTTATTTTTACAGTAAAATTGAAAGCGGCAGCAGCCCTCAGTGTTAGCCTATTAACAGGAGAAAAATGCCATTTTATTATAATTGTCTACTGCTGAGTAATTTTATTGGCTTTTGAATATTCAGTGATAGTTTGTTTTCGATATATCTCTGGAACTATCAGAACTTATTTTTTCCCCAGACAATGTGGCTAGTATCTTTCCCTCTCTCCCCAATTTCCATAGTACTATTCTACTTGTGGCAGGCCAAAGTCTCTAACTCAAAATGATGGCTTTGGCCTGACACCAGGGAGAAATTAAAATTAAAATGAAAGACAGTAAAGACAAAGAGAAAAAGTTGCAAAGAACAGGCTTCTGATCTTCACAGATTATTTTACACTCCCTCTCTCTCTACTCCCCCTCTCTCCCTCTCTCTGGATCCATCATAATTTCAGTTTTTCCATAATCTATCTTTTCCAATCCTCAGATCTGAAAATCATAGATTTTTTTTCTCTTTTTCCAGAACTTTTTTAAACAAAAAAGTTCTCTTTACTAATAAATGCAGTAGTTGAGCTTTCGCTAAACAAACAAGTTCATTTTGCTAATTCATCTCTGCTAGTTCCAATATTTTTTCCACCACTCCTCCATTGTGGGTATTTCAAAGTCTTTTCATTTTTGTGCATATAATAGCTTTGGGGCAGTAATGATATATAGGTAGTCCTTGACATACAATAGTTCATTTATTGACCATTTAAAGTTACAACAGCACTGAAAAAATGGACTTATGACCATTTTTCACACGTACAACTCTTGCAGTATTCCCTTGGTCATGTGATCCAAACTTGGCCACTAACTCAAATTTATGATGGTTGCAGTGTCCCTGGGGTCATACAATCACCTTTTGTGACCTTCTGAACAAGCAAAGTCAATGGGGAAGCCAGATTCACTTATCAACTGTGTTACTAACATAACAACTGCAATGATTCACTTAACAACATAAATTTTGAGCTGAGTTGTAGTCGTAAGTTGGTATAGAATATACTGAAATGAAACAGTATAGACTACCTGTATATAAATAGTCTTCCATTGCTCTTTCTTAATTGTCTATTAACCTGATTAAAAAAAGTTCAGAATCTGAATTTTTTGAAAACATATTACAGGTTGCAAAAGGAATTCACCTTCGAGGAGGGGGCTGTCTCTCATATTGCATTATATTAAAATTATAATAAGTGTGATGTATATGACACTCAAAGAAATAATTGTACATCCTGTAAAAGAGGGTTGACACATCTGTAAAAGTCAGTGACTTTGGCAGGCAAATTAGTAAGGAATTGATATTTTATTGGGAATATGGTATAAATTTGCCAGCGAGTTGCAGAAAGTTTTAAGCCTGTCGCAGATATAAACTTATTATAAAATGAAAGGAGCGTATGAGCTCAGATGCTTGGAAAGCAATAACCATTGTTCTTTGTATTGCTAGGGAATAAGCAAATTGCTGAATGCAAACTCATTTATTTCTTCCAAAAATTGTACTAGAAGTTTGGGATAAGAAGTGAGGGAATGGATTAAAAATACTCAGTTAATTTAGTTCATTTGATTTATCTTAGGAGCCAAACCCATTTTTCTGAGTTATTCTCTTTATGCCTTCTTCTACATGCATTAAAAGCCTTTCCCCCCCTAGTCTCCCCAGAGGCTTTTGGGAACATCGAACCGATTGATTGCAGGAGGGACAAGGAGCGAGGGGGGGAGAAGGGGGATGACCATGCTCAAAATAATTTGGGAATCAAATCACAGTGTTTTCAACATGTTCAGCGCAAAGCATAATTGAAATTAAACCACATTGGAAGCATATAATTAACATTTATCTGAAAATGCAAAATACAACTGGCAATCATGTTTAGTATTATCACAGTCTTTCACATTGTTCAGTGTGCTTGAAAAATACTGCAAGTTGATTAATTTATTAAAACTGAAACACATGTCCTCACCCTCACTACAATATCGATACAAAGAGCATGACCAATAGCGGCATCTATTGGCTAGCATGGTTGGCTTGGGAATTCTGCGAGATGAAATCTGCAGGTTTTAAGATTGCCAGGATTAGAAAACCCTGGTGTAATTTCTAAGAATTGACAGTAATTTGATGGCACATAATCAATATCTAACATTGCATACATTTAAATATCTGTACATCCAAGGCCAGCATATTGTTAAAGTTGAAGGGGGGAATAGAATAAAAGAATAGAATAGAATAGAATAGCTCACATTAGAGAAACATCTTTCAGCTGTGGCGAGGGGGTCGTTTGCCCAGGTTCGCCTTGTGCACCAGTTGCGACCCTACTTGGACCGGGAGTCACTGCTCACGGTCACTCATGCCCTCATCACCTCGAGGCTTGACTACTGTAACGCTCTCTACATGGGGCTACCTTTGAAAAATGTTCGGAAACTTCAGATCGTGCAGAATGCAGCTGCGAGAGCAATCATAGGCTTTCCCAAATATGCCCATGTTACACCAACACTCCGCAGTCTGCATTGGTTGCCGATCAGTTTCCGGTCAGAATTCAAAGTGTGGGTTATGACCTATAAAGCCCTTCATGGCACCGGACCAGATTACCTCAGGGACCGCCTTCTGCCGCATGAATCCCAGCAACCAGTTAGGTCCCACAGAGTGGATCTTCTCCGGGTCCCGTCAACTAAGCAATGTCGGCTGGCGGGACCCAGGGGAAGAGCCTTCTCTGTGGCAGCCCCAGCCCTCTGGAACCAACTCCCCCCAGAGATTAGAACGGCCTCCACCCTCCTTGCCTTTCGTAAACAACTTAAAACCCACCTCTGCCACCAGGCATGGGGGAATTGAGATCCTCTTTCCCCCTAGACCTTTACAATTCTATGCATGGTATGTATGTATGTATGTTTGGTTTTTATATTAATTGATTTTTAATCATCAATACCAAATTACTATTGTACATTGTTTTATTGTCGCTGTTAGCCGCCCCGAGTCTCTGGAGAGGGGAGGCATACAAATCCAATAAATAAATAAATAATAAATAGAATAGGACAGAATGGAATAGAATAGAATTCTCTATTGGCCAAGTGTGAATGGACAGACAAGGAATTTGTCTTTGATGCACATCCTCTCAGTCTACATAAAAGAAAAGATACATTTGTCAAGAATCATGACAAACATTTAATGATTGTCATAGGGTACAAATAAGCAATCAAGAAACTATCAATCAATAAATAATAAGGATACAAGCAACAAGTTACAGTCATACAGTCATAAGTGGGAGTAATGGGTAACAGGAATGATGAAAAGACTAATAGTGATAGTAATGCAGCCTTAGTGAATAGCTTGACAGTGATGAGGGAATTATGTGTTTAGCATAGTGATGGCATTCAGGAAAATACTATTCTTGTGTCTATATATCTTGGTGTGCAGATATGATCAAGGTGGTTTCCAAGACCCCTCACTGCACATTACTTTTTAATCTTTGGGTGATAATTTTATTCAATATTGCATTAAATAGATACAATTAATGTAAACTTTAAAAAGTAACAAAGAGTGCAAAGAGAAAAAGAAAAGAAAATTGAAAGAGATAACTTTCCCTTCATCCCAGCAAGTATAAATAACTTTAACAACTTATCTACATTTCTTAATATCAACAATCTCCTCACCTCATATCTCATCTCATTCTCTATTAATAAATCTTTAAAGCCTCATCATCCATCCTAATCAGCAAAAGTCTATTAAGGGTTACCAGAAATAACAACATATCTATTATAAACTTGATCTAATAAACCCATATGAATTCCTTCCTTTGACATTTATATCTCATTTTCTACCTACAAACAAATCCCCTAAACCTCATCATTCAAATCTAGTCAATAACGAGCCAATAAAAATTGCCAGATAACATCTGACAGAACTGTTTTCACCTCAATCTAATAATTTTAAAATGCAATAAATGAATTCTTTCCCATATACCTCTTATCTCTAAACAAAACATTAAATCAACCATCCTCCAAATTACAGTTTGATTTCCAGGTTATAATAGATGGAAATATGGACCTTTTCTCTAAATAAATCACTGCAATAATTTTACCTCTGTTATTGGTACATCAAACTAAGAAAATGCTCCATTAGCACATTTAATTCTTAATCCTATAAAAAGATACTTTGAAAAGGCTCATTAAAGGTTCATTAAAACCAGTGAGAATGATTTCTGGCAAGCTACATCTAGACCTGGCTGTTAAACTTTAGGAATTCAAATATATTCCAGTGTTAAAGATTATGAATATGACTGAGAGGGATTATTTATGTGCGTGCATGCACTGTCAAGCATCAAATGTTTTAAATCATATTTTTAAAATGAGGGGATGATAGTTTTTCCAGTCTGTTTCAAAAATCCAGACAGGATATAATATAAACTGACAACATTCAACACTATTTGTTATATTTTTATAGGCTGTCAAGATATGGATGTACACCTTCCTTAGTGTTAAAATATATGCAAGAAGAATTATAAATTCAGCCAACCAAGGGCTTTTTGCAAAGAATAAGAAAAAAGTGATTTTTAGAAATGTTATCCCTCTCTTTCCCCACCTGACTGCGTTATATTTCTGCTTTTTGTAAAACACTGTATCTGCCAAATATTTAAGGAAGAATTTTTATTGTTTCATCTTGTGGAAATTAGTCGTCATTTCTTTAGAAGCTTTAAATATTTATTAGTTTTCCAGAATGCCAAACAAACACCTACTTTGGTTTTCAGATGAAGGTAAATCCTTTCCAATAATATGAGATAATACTCTATCTTCCATTTGAACTCAGATAAGACCCCCCCTCCTTAATTGTAATTGTTAATGTAAAAGATATGAACAAAACTGAATGATGCTGATGTGTACGAGGCCATTTCAAAACAGGCCATTGAGACAAAAGAGTTTGTCTTGCAGTTTATAGTTTATGCAGTATGTAGAAAAATACCAGAGTGGAGTCATGGAGCCCAACAAGGGATGGTCCTCAAAACATGAAATTATTTCATGTGACTTAGATGATAATGAAGTAGGGAAGTATCAGGAAGCTTAGAAAGGAATTGGTGGCTAAAACATTTGAAGAACGGTTGCAGACATTGGGTATGTCTATTTTAAAGAAAAGAAGGACTAGGGTGACGTGATAGTAGTGTTCCAGTATCTAAGGGGCTGCCACAAAAAAGAATGGTCAACCTATTCTCCAAAACACTTGAAGGCAGGACAAAAAGCAATGGGTTGAAACTAATAAAGACCCAATCTACAACTAAAGAGAAGTTTCCTAAATAAATTCCTAAATTTAGTTTTTCTAAATAAAAAATGTAAATATATATATATAAAATAAATAAAGAAAAGTTTCCTGATAGAACAATTAATCAGTAGAACAACTTGCCTCAAAAAATTGTGTGTACTCTTAACACCGGAGGTTTTAAAGAAGACATTAGAGAATGATTTGATCTATATCTGAAATGACATAGATTTTCCTGCTTGTGTTAGAAGCTATCTAGATAGAAGATATCTAGAAGATATCACTTGAGTTCGAAGCTATCTAGAAGATATACCTTCTAACTCTGTTATTCTATTAGAAAGTCTAAAACTGAATGGGAATGGTAGTCCTTTGAACTCATCACAGAGACTGTGGCATTGGTCATTGCATGAGACATGGTTCCACTTCAATAGGATTTTTCTGGAACTTCAGTCTAGTCGGAAGTTCCAGAATAAGCCAAGGAATAAGGGATAAAGGGTGTGTGAGTGAAGGGATAGAGATAACAAGAATGAGATTGAAGCTTTTAGTTCAGAAAGTAGAATAATAAAAAGTTGTAAACCTCTGTAATTATTTTTGATGTCTCGATAAATGCAAAGAAGAACTAGTACTGGAATGAAGCCCCTTTAAGAGAACAAAAGAGCTCTCTATGAATTTGTAGGGGCAACTTGTTGAGTAAATTTAATTTTTGTAAAATGCCAATTTAACTGCAAAAGCCATACAGCTATAGCTACATTTTGCTTAGTGCTTAAGGAAAGCATTCCTTTTTTTCTTGTGTAAAAATAGTACTTTTAAGAATACTATTAAATTATTGTATTGATTTAGAAATGAAAGTTAGAACAGCAAATAGTAGTCTAAAAAGTCACTTTAAGATTTGTAATACTTACGTTTTCTTCATAACAAACACATTCTACTTATTGATCACATAATTAAACTCATTACAGGTATTTTAAAAAGTCAGTAAATTATACTAAATTCCAACTGGAAATCAGACTTCTGGCTGCTATTGACTTTATATTTCTGCTTAATACTGGTATTGTAATAAAAATGTCTTTGGTTCTGATAAATGTACATATTTATATACTCTATTTCCTCTTAAATCCTCTGTGTTAATTTGGAGCATGACAACTTCTATTAATCAGAAATGCTTCATCTAAATATATACAGCGATTCCCAAATATTAAACTGAAGTCAAAGCAAGAAAGTTAGTTAAAAATAAATTTAATTAAATTTCAGGATAGATATAATTATTTATTTATTTTTGCTTTTCCAGAGAATGCTTCTTTTGGTTTTTGAAATTAATGGCTCTCACTGAAAGTTTTTAATTGAAGTCATTTTTATCAAAAGTAATTGCTTTGATGCATATTAAAATTAGCACTCTAAAATGAAGGAAACCTTCTATGCTTTGTAGACTCAAAACTTTCCTGGGACATTTTTTTAAATGTAGAGAATTAAAACAATTATTTATTATATTAAGATTTATAACAGAAAATAGGAATAACCTAGGTTCTATATCTTAGTTTAAACAAAACAAATGCTACACTTACATTTTTCCAATTCTCTCGCTCTCTCTTTTTCCATCCCCTAGTTGAAGTAACCTATGCACAATACATATTAATTCACACTTACCTTTGCTTCCTTGAACTTGGAGTGTGAAACAAATTATAAGACACATTAATCCAATTTTGAAACACATGTTTCTTTCCCTCCTAAAAAAATATCCTTCACAATTTTCATAAGTAGTCATGCGGAAAAATGAATTAGGAATGACTTAACAAGATATATCCTTTTAAAGTAAGGGTGTAAACGGCCCAAATCTCCTACCAGTTGACTTTTTAAACAGATGTGGGATGTTAAGTATTGAGCAAATTCTCAAGCCAACATTTCTAAGCCAAGAGAATGGAAGTAGGACTAGAGTAATAATTCTGAGAGAGTGACAAAGTTTGAACAAGAAAGCACTGTCTGTTTCAGGAATAAGCTCTTTATCTGCTGCTCAGACATAATCCCTCTTATGGTCCAGCTGAAAGAACTACCTTCATCTTATTAACCTTCTGGAGTGTCATCTGTCAGCCTTTTTTTTAAACTAGACTTAATAAACAATAAAAGTCATATATTGATTACCTGCCTTTGGACATTCAAGCCATGTGGCTTACATTACTCTGAGAAGCTCTGACAAGTGACAATGGCAGAAAAGTGTGCTATGGCATGAGAAGGATTCATAGCCAATCAAAATCCCTCCAGCGAGGCACTGTGTGCAGCTTTTCAATTTGAAAGCTAGGAAAAGGTTGTCTTAGCATTGCCCAAATGAAGAATGACATTCCTTGGCAGAAAAGCTGTGGATGCAATCAACATGTGATGCATTCAGTGCCAAATTAGAGAGGGGAGTACAGATGGGATGGTGATTGAAGTAGAAGGGAGATTGATGCAAATTGCACATCAGTATGCCTTTTCCTGGACCAACAGATCCTGTTCACAATCACTCATACCCAAGTTATCTCTGTCTGGACCACAGAAATGCACTTTACATAGAACCACCCTTGAAAACTATTTGGAAGGTTCAATTGATTTAAAATGAAATGGTCTGCATAGTTAGATTTGTTACCACTCTTTTGCTGCATTGGTTGCCAATTTGCTTTCAGGTCCAATTCATGGGGATAGCTATCACTGATATGGCTTGGGGCCAGGTTATTTGGAGGATTCTCTCTTCTCAATTATGTCTACCCAACTGATCAAATCAGATAGGCAGGGTATGTTGCAGGTTCCCACCATCAAGAAAGCACACCTAGTGGAACTAAGAAGGGTCTTTTCTGTGGTGGCTCCCTCCCTCCCTAGAGATAATCATCCCTGCAGACTAGACCTTCCTTGATGTTTTTCTGAAAGCTCCAAAGACATGGTTTTGGCCAATGGGCCTGGGGAATCTCAGATTGATATGGAGTCTATAAAATGGTTTGGTTGAATATTGTCTCCAGGAGGTTGGGGGTATATTGGGTTTTGTATTTGAGGTTTTATTCCTGTAAACTACCCAGAGTTGGGTGACTATATACATTTCTTAAATAAATAAATAAAAATAAATATGTCTTGAATAGTGTTGGCTGAACCGAACTTTGCAAAGTTCGGGCTCGTGCCGAACTTTGCAAAGTTCGGGGTGCCAAACCCGAACCCGAACTTTTAAAAAAGTTTTTTAAAAGTTTGGGTTCGGCATTCGCTTGAACACTGTGAAGCGCTGCCGCCCGGGAGGAGAGTGGGGAATCCCATCATGGGATTCCCCACCTCCTTTTGCTTGCGGTGCTGCAAACAAAAGGAGGTGGGGAATTCCACGATGGGATTCTGGGGGCGGGGCTTTGACGTCATGGAGACTCCTTCCTGGCTGGCCGAAATGGGGAGGAAGGAGTCTCGGTGATGTCAAAGCCCCGCCCCCGGAATCCCATCATGGGATTCCCCACCTCCTTTTGCTTGCAGCACTGCTGCGGCATCCTTTTCCATAAAAATAAAAGGAAGCAAAAGGAGGTGGGGAATTCCTCACCTCCTTGTTTATTTTTACAAAAAAGGACACCACACCGGTGCTGCTGCTGTTCAGGTTCGGGTTCGACAAACTCACCCGAATTTCATGGCAAAGTTCGGGTGAGTTCACCGAACCCAAACTTTGTTGGGTTCACCCAACACTAGTCTTGAAGCCTTTGCAAGATCATTTCTTGATAAGCTAGGCCAAATATAATTTATTTGAGACTTAGATTGTTACGTCTCTTTTATTTTTATTTGGTTGAAAATGGATTGAACCACTTCTAGAAAATAAGAATGAAACAAAATAGTTTTCAATGCCCTGCACATCTGGCTTGTTCTGACTAGCCTTTTAAGGCAACATTATTCACTGGAAACAAAAATTGTTACTTGAAGCAAAAATGACAAAGCGTTCGATTTGCCTTTCATTTTATGTTATCCCTTTGTAACCTCAAAGAGTATCGATTTTAGCTTTCCAAGCAAATATTTTCATTGCAATTGTGGAAATAAAGAAGTTTGCTGTACACTAACAAATGATGGTGAACAACAGAAGTAGATTATTTTGATTTATATGCACTAGAGAGTAAAACTAGCACTGTGATTATTGTAATGTGTATTGTTTTCTGTCAAGCCCCAAACCACAATGAAACATGCAGATCAATAATGGGTTCTAAACCCTTTGCTACCAGTTTGTGTGGACGCTTGTACTTGCCTGCAACGCTTCTGCGCTTCTGCATACGCGGAAGCATTCCAGATGAGTGGGCGGAGCCTCCCACTGCCAATGCTACCGGTTCTAAGAACTGGGGTGAACCAGGAGCAACCTGCTGCTGATGCAGATCCCAATCTGAAAAACCCCCCACCAGGGACCGAGTTATGTATTTTTTTTGCAGCTTCTGATCTTTTGTATAACATAGGAATTGTCAAGGAGTGTTACCTCGGAAACTACAGTGAATGGATTTTCTAGCAGCACTAAATGTCCTTTTCAAGATAAATGCTTGTTCTGTCACCAAGACACCACCATTAGAAGACAATTTAATGAAGAAAAAATGTTATCATGAAAAAAACATTTAAAAAGTTATCATGGAAAAGTTCAAAAAGATTTGACTCCTTAATTTAGTAATGCCTAGAAGACCCCTAATTCAATCTTCAGTGTGTGTGTGTGTGTGTTTTCTTGGTACAGATAGCCAGGGCCGCCATCAGGAATTTTGGGGCCCCATACAGCCTAAGTGTCTGCCCCCCCGTGTCATTTTAAAACTACTGCCCCCCAAATCCCGTGCCATGTCACCATGGCCACACACCCTGGGCAAGTCCCCCCCCTGAGGTCAAACACAGGCCTGATGTGGCCCTCAATGAAATTGAGTTTGACACCCCTGGCCTAGAGGCTAAATCCTATGACCACGGGCTAAGAGAACGAGTCTCGTGCCGGCCCGGGCCCGGATGAGGCGAGTGCCCGGCTGCCCAAGCCTCATTCCCAAATGGATTTTTTTACACAGAAGGCTGCTTAGGAAAGAAACAAAATTTAACACAAGTGCAACTAACGTTTGCAAATGGCTTTTTTTTGAGCGACCGGGATGATTGGCTTGTAAAAGGAATTGAAGTGCAAAAGCAAACTACTCGTGCTGGCCTGGGCCCGGATGAAGCGAGCGCCCGGCCACCCAAGCCTCATTCCCCAATGCCGCATCGCCGCCACCCCAAAGGGGCTCCTACCTTCGCCGCACGCTTTATTCCGGAACCGGGAGGACCGCGCTGCCAAAGGCTCCATCGGGGCTTCGAGTCCTGCCTCGCGAGGGCCAGAGGGTGCGCCTTTTTGTTGGTTAGGCAGGCAGCCGGCAAGAGAGGGCCGGTACTGCGCCTGTACACAAATTACTGCAGGCGCCAGGAGGCCAGCCGGCAAAACCGGGCCCCCACCATTTTTCAATTTGGTCGGGGCCCTGACGCCACTACCAGTAGTACCGGCCTATCGGCGGCCCTGCAGATAGCAATAGTACTTAGGCTTATATACTGCTTCACAGTGCTTTATAGCCCTCTCTAAGTGGTTTATAGTCAGTCTATTGCCCCCAACACTCTGGGTCCTCATTTTACCGACCTCAGAAGGATGGAAGGCTGAGTCAACCAGATCATAGATAGAGCATATAGAGAGATAGTGAACATTAATGCGCATGATTAAAACACAATCTTTTGCAATTGAAAAAAAAATCCTATTTACCATCTGTTCCACTGCGGTTATATTTCGTTTGGCACTAAGCAGAATCCAGTAAACTCTTTGAAGAAAGACATCTCTGCAAATGGAACCAAGCAAAAGGAAACAAGGAACCCTTTACTCAACTTTGTGGCAGAGTGCATGGAATGCAGTATTGCAGGCAAACTCTGCCCACAGCCTGGAATTTGATCCTGGCATGCTCAAAACTGACACACCTTTCCACCCTTCTGAGGCCAGTAAAATGAAGACCCAGATTGTTGGGACGCAATATACAAATAATAATGATATTGTAAACTTCCCAGACAGTGCTATAAAGCATTGTGAGGAAGTAAGTGCTATTGTTCCTCTCCTGATATATTGAACATAGACTAATTTGGCTGTCCTGGTTTTAGATTATAGGATTGTCCTACGAGACTTAGTAGAGATGAAAGTTGAGGAAAGTCACAAACGGATGTGCCTGTCAAGTTCTTACTTGGTAGTGTTATCCTCAATTTTCAAACACCCAACCCAATTAGACGGCTGGTATTGGGCCACTTATTTTGTTTTTTGCCTAGTTCCCATTCCAAACTCTTTCCAACTCTGTGCAGTTGAGAGTGGAATCATTGTGGACATATTCATTTGTTGTCACAGTTCAGAAGGAAAGAAAGAAAGAAAGAAAGAAAGAAAGAAAGAAAGAGAGCGGGGGGAGGGAGAGAGGGAGAATAGAGGGATAATGCCACACACGTACAAATACACATACCACACTGATTTAAAAAATAATAATCCAAGTTCTATAAATCAAAATATAAGTAAGACCAAAAAAAAATGCAGCATGGATATACTAACAAACAACAGAAGAAATCTTCACAAAAAAGCATTGGCTTTGTTTTTAAAATATGCCTACAACATAATAATCGGCTCCTATTCCTGTTGCAGAAATCTGTCCTTGTGACCTGAAAGCAGAAGAGCAGCATAAAGCATCTGTTAAGCATTTCCTCGCTGTCCTCCTTGTCTCATTATATCTGAGCCGAGTTCCTAATTGGAGTTGATGTGAAGCTTTGGAAAGCATGTCTGCCATGCAACATTTAGGGACTAAATATTTAATACTGTTTGATCTTAGCATATGTTGCAGTAGTGGGTTCTAAATCCCATTGCTGCCAATTTGCATGCACAGAAGCATCCCGAGTGAGTGGGCGGAGCCTCTCGCTGCCGCCATTGCTGGTTCGCTGAATTGGGCCGAACGGGAACAACCCACCACTGATATGTTGTTAATCTAATCCTACATACCTTCTGCTCTGGAAATCTCACACTACTTAAGAGAGCTTACAAAACTTTTTATTTTATTTTATTTATTTATTCATTCATTCATTCATTCATTCATTCATTCATACATTCATTCATGCATTCATTCATGCATTTATTTATTTATTTATTTATTTATTTATATATTTATTTTGTCCAATACACAACAATACACAATGAAGGTTATAGAGGTTATACCCGAGTAAAATATATTAGAGAAAGAATAGAAGTGAAAATTTAGGAATAGAATATATCAATTAGAGAATAGAAGGATATTATGAGAGTAGTATAAGAGGATTAGAATAGAAAAATAGTAGATATGATATATGAGATATAGGAGAGACAATAGGACAGGGGACGGGAGGCACGCTAGTGCACTTATGCACACCCCTTACTGACCTCTTAGGAATGTGGAAAGGTCAACTCTGGATACTCTGAGAGTAAAATGTTGTGGGTTAGGGGAAGATACTACGGAGTCTGGTAATGAGTTCCATGCTTCGACAACTCGATTACTAAAGTCATATTTTTTACAGTCCAATTTGGAGCGGTTAATATTAAGCTTGTATCTGTTGTATGCTCTTGTGTTGTTGTGGTTGAAGCGGAAGTAGTCATTGACAGGCAGGACGTTGCAGCATATGATCTTGTGGGCAATACTTAAATCATGTTTAAGCGTTGTAGTTGTAAGCTTTCTAGACCCAGGATAGTGAGTCTAGTTTCGTAGGGTATTCTGTTTCCGATGGAGGAGTGAAGGGCTCTTCTGGTGAAGTATCTTTGGACATTTTCGAGGGTGTTAATGTCTGAGATGTGGTATGGGTTCCAAACAGATGAGCTGTATTCTAGGATGGGTCTGGCGAAAGTTTTGTAAGCTCTGGTAAGTAGTGTGAGATTGCCAGAGCAGAAGCTACGTAGGATTAGATTAACATGGCGATGTTGTTGCAGTGGGCTTTGACGCTTAGTTCTTTTGTTATTAGTACTCCAAGGTCCTTAACTGAGTGGGGGTTATCTGTGATAATTTGTTTGTTCAGTTTGTATTTGTGGTTCTGATTCTTTTTGCCAATTTGTAGGACAGAACATTTGCTGGTTGAGATTTGGAGTTGCCATTTGTTAGACCAGTCAGAAACAGAGTCTAGATCTTTTTGGAGAGTAGTTATGTTATCAGTGGTGTTGAAAAGTTTAACATCATCTGCAAAGAGAACACAGTTGCTAGTGATGAGATCGCAAAGTTCATTGATGTAGAGAATAAAGAGCGTTGATCCCAGAATGCTACCTTGGGGGTGTTCTGTCTGGGTTCCCCCAGACCTCAACACCAACTGGAAAAAACAGCCAGACACTCTGGTAAAAGCCAAAAGTAGTTTATAACTGGAAAAAATAAGCACAGAGGAAAACCTGTTCTTCCCAACAGACAGGATATAATACGTTACAGCAGGGTCCTGATGTCCAGACAATACAGCAAGCTTCTTGCTGGCACACCCCCCCAAGGTTTCAATAGTCAAAGGCACAAACCAGGATTCCAAGACGCCAAAGTTCACAGTCAGGTCCCACGACTCTCAAAGATAAAACTCCACAAGCCAGGAAGGGTGGGTCTGCCTTTTAGCCTTTCCCAAGAGCACCACACCCAAACCCAGCTGCTGCCACTTTAATGCTGAAAGTATTTAGCCAATTGATTCCGTCTCTGATTAGCTCTTCGTTGTCGCAGATCAATTATGGCTTGTGCACTTTCCTCCAAGGAATCCAGGCTGCTTGCTGAGGAGAGCTCCCCCTGGTGGGACTCTGGCTGTCCTCCCTCTTCTTCAGCCTGGGATTCCTCCTTGTCTGTCTGCACCTCCTGTTCCTCAGCCTCTCCCTCTGAGCTGGAAACCGACAGAAGGTCAGCCGTTCCCGGAGGGGCCTCAGACGGAACCACAACACCATTCCCCCCGCGTAAGGCCCCTCCCCACCTGCCAGCGGAGAGGACGCGGTCTCTGAGGGAACTGGGCGTGAAAATCCCGAATAAGGTCGGGAGCGTCCAACAACGCCGCTTCCACCCAGGAGCAATCATCAGGGTCCCCCTCCACCCATCGCACCTTGTACTGGAAGCAACCGTCCACCCAACGGGAATCCACAATGTCATGTACCATAGCTTCAGGGAGGTGGTCACGAACACACGGGGCAGGAAACACGGGAACATTGGGACGGAGCGGACAATCGGGAGGAACAGGGACTAACAGTGAACGGTGAAACACAGGGTGAACCCGCAAGTTGGCCGGCAGGGTGAGCCGATAGGCCACCGGATTGATCACCCGCTCAACGGGAAAAGGACCCAGGAACCGGGGATCTAATTTGTGTCGGGGTAATTCAGAGGCTACGTATTTCGTGGACAGCCACACCTGATCCCCCACCACCAAGGGGGGCACATCCCGTCTGGAGCGATCAGCCACCCTCTTGTAGTCCTCCTTGGCTTTATTCAGGTACCTCTTCACCATTTCGTGGACCGCCTGCAGCTCCGAGAGAAAGTCCTCAGCAGCAGGCACCGGGGAATCTAGGAGGGTCAAGGGAAAGAAGCGAGGGTGGAAACCATAATTTGCGAAAAAGGGCGTGAGCTGGGTCGATGAGTGGCGGGAGTTGTTAAAAGCGAACTCCGCTACAGGGAGGAACCGGGACCAATCAGTCTGGCGATCCGCCACGACACACCTCAGGTATTGCTCCAGTATCCCTATAACTTTTTCTGTGCCTCCATCGGTCTGGGGGTGCTGCGTCGATGCGAGGCACACGGACACATTCAGGGCCGACATCAATTCCCGCCAAAACCGGGCTGTGAATTGTGTTCCCCTATCAGAGACCACTTGATCCGGGAGCCCATGTAACCTAAACACGTGGCTGATAAACATTTGAGCCGTGAGTTGGGCAGTGGGCACCCTAGTGCAAGGTACAAAATGGACCATCTTGGTGAGCATGTCCATCACCACCATGACTACCGTGAAGCGAGCAGAGGAAGGCAAATGAGTTACAAAGTCAATGGACACGGCACCCCAGGGTCTCTCAGGCGTGGGCAAAGATTGCAGTAATCCCGGTGGGGCTCCAGTCACCCCCTTGGCCGTACGACACCGGACACAGGTGGCCACATAGGAACGCACATCATCTTGGATGCGTGGCCACCAGAATGTCCGAGAGACCAGCTCCAATGTTTTGAACAGGCCAAAATGCCCCGCCACTGGACAGTCATGACACTGGGTCATAATCAACCCTCTCACTGGCCCGGCGGGAACATACAGCTGCCCCCGGTACCGAAGCAGACCGTCTTGAAACGTCCAGGGGGAATTGGGTGTTAACTCCCGCACTCTCTGCGCTACAAACCCATCCTCCCGCTGCGCCTCCCGTAAACGGCGACGCAAGTCCACTGGGTCCTGAGTGGCAGCCAAAGCTGCAGGGGGTAAAACTGTCTGCAGAGGAGCCGGCTCCCTCGGGTGCGTGTACTCCGGCTTGCGCGACAAGGCATCTGCTCGAGGGTTCTGGGCACTGGGAGTGTACCTGATGTGGAAATTGAACCGCGCGAAAAAGAAGGACCAGCGGATCTGTCTCTGGTTTAACTTCCGAGCCGTCTGCAAATACTCGAGGTTCCGGTGATCCGTCCGTACCTCGATTTGATGACGGGCCCCCTCCAGGTAATGCCGCCAATGCTCAAAGGCAGCCTTCACCGCTAAGAGTTCCTTCTCCCAAATAGTATAATTCCTTTCCGAGGGAGACAATTTCCGGGAGAAGTAGGCACACGGAAACAACATGTCACCGGGACGATGGGCTTGGAGGAGCACTGCGCCAACCGCTACATCTGAAGCGTCTGTTTCTAACACAAACGGCCGAGCGGGATCAGGATGGCGCAGAAGCGGTTCCGCCATGAACGCCGCTTTCAGGGCATCAAAAGCCCGCTGTTCCGCCTCCCCCCAACCAAACGGGACTTGTTTTTGTAACAACCGAGTCAAGGGCGTGGTTAACGTGGCATACCCCGGAACAAAAGCCCGATAGTAGTTCGCAAACCCCAAAAGACGTTGTACGTCTTTCACCCGTCGTGGAGGTTGCCAAGACTGAAGTGCGGCCACTTTGCCCGGGTCCATGGAAATGCCACCTGGAGACAAAATGTGCCCAAGGAATTCGACGGTAGTCTGGAAGAATTGGCACTTCTCCAGCTTGGCATACAAATGCTGCTCCCGCAACCGGAGCAGGACCCGGCGCAAATGGTTCAAATGCAAGGCATGGTTCGGGGAATACACTAAAATGTCATCAAGGTAAATCACCACAAAATGGTCCAACATGTCCCGGAACACGTCGTTCATCAGATGTTGAAACACGGCCGGGGCGTTGGTGAGGCCAAATGGCATCACTGTATATTCAAAGTGGCCGTAACGCGTGCCAAACGCTGTCTTCCACTCATCCCCGGCCCGCATCCGGACCAAATTGTATGCACTGCGCAAATCGATTTTGGTGAACACCGTTGCCGTCCGCAACCGGTCCATGAGTTCAGGGATCAAGGGCAAGGGGTACCTATTCCGCACCGTGATGGCGTTAAGGCGGCGATAGTCACAGCAGAGGCGAAGATCGCCCGTTTTCTTTTTCACGAACAAAACAGGGGCAGACAAAGGGGACTTGGATGGCCGAATAAATCCCTTGGCCAAATTCTTCTCCACAAACTCCTTGCGGGCCACAAGCTCCGGCTCGGACATGGAGTACAAACGACCAGCCGGGAGCTTGGCGTCAGGGAGCAGGTCGATGGCACAGTCATACGTCCGATGCGGTGGTAGCCGATCCGCCTCCTTCTCGTTGAACACATCGGCGAATTCCTCGAGGCAACGGGGTAATTGGATCGCGGGAACTACTGGGCCATGGGCTGCGCACACATGTCGGTGATGGTCCACGCACTGCAAACTGGAGAATGTGACCAGGTTTTGGGACCACACCACATGCGGGTCATGTGCACGCAGCCATGACAACCCCAACACGAGGGGAAAATGAAGCCCCTTGGTAACATAAAACTGTAGGGCCTCCTCATGAGTTCCGATGCACATCCGCACCGACAGGGTCTGGAAACGGATGGGACCAGCCAGCAAAACCCGCCCATCAATAGTCTCCACAGTTCATGGCGGGGTAACAGGACAAAGGGGCAAGGAATGACGTTGGGCAAAGGCTTCGTCCAAGAAGTTCGTCGTCGCCCCCGAATCCACGAGTGCCAACGCGGGATAAGTCCGAGTCTGTTGCGCGATATGCAGAGTCACCGCAAGCGTCAGGTGTCGAAACGGTCCGAATTCGGGAGTCGTGGAGTCAGAAGAAAGTGGGATCCCCGCCCGACCTAGTGTTGCCACCAAGCCGGGCCCCCCTCGTTTCCCGATCGTTCCGGCGACGGAGGACATCCAGACGAAGGCCCCGCCATCGGAGAGTTCAAGGCAGGGACGGGGACACAAGGGGTTGTCTCCTGTAACTGCATAGGGGACGCCATGGGAAGCACGGGAGAACTGTAGGGTACGGGAACGACGGCAGCCACCGTGCTCCGCCTCTTGTGGGGACAAACGACAGCAAAATGTCCCGGGGCCCCACAATAGAAGCACAACCCAGCTGCCCGCCGACGCCCTCGTTCCTCCGGGGTCTGTCGGGGTCGGGCGTAACTCACGTCCATCGGCTCCCCGGCAGCAACACGATCCATCAGGCGTGGAGGCAGCGCTGGTGAAAAACGTCGGGGCGCAGGGACCGGAGCCGGGGTGCTTACGGTCGACAACCCCCGCCGCGGAACAGGTGTCGGTGGGACGCCTGACGCACGGGGGTTGTACCGTCCCGCTCGACGGACTTCCCTGGCCAACAGCCTGGCCTCTATTGCCAAGCAATGCCGCTCCAAAGCGTCCAACGTGCCGGGCATCACCTCATGCACCAGTTTGTCCAACATCGTGTCTGATAGTCCATCCTGAAAGGCCTCGATCAGGGCAGCCTCATTCCACTGGACTTGCCCGGCCAGAGACCGAAAGTCAGCCATATAGTCCGCCAGGGGGCGCGAACCCTGGCGTAATTGCTTCAGCGCCCGCGTGGCCGTCTGCTCCTGCACCGGGTCCGCAAATTGGTGACGCAGCAGGTCACAGAAAGCGTTGTAGTTCTGGAGTAGTGGGTCACAGAAAGCGTTGTAGTTCTGGAGTAGTGGGTCATCCCGGGCCAGGTAAGGTGCCACCCACGACGCTGCAGGGCCAGCCAACAAACTACACAGAAACGCCACCTTGTGGTCATACCCTGGGAAGTGCATCATCTGAGCGTTGATAAAAAGCTGCACCTGGCTCTGGAACGCAGAAAACAGCCGCCGGTCCCCCCAGAACTTTTCCGGCATCGCCACAAAACATTTCCTTCTGGGCAAAGGTGCTGGAGGAGGTACCACAGGTGCCGCCTGGGGTGGGGCCGCCTGGGACAAAACCTCCACTTGGCGTTGTAATAACAGGACAGTCTGGGTCAACTGAGCAATGTCCCCTCGCAACTCTGCAAAGACAGCCTGCATGTCAGCTGCAGAAACATCCATGGTGGCAGGCAAAAACAGGAAGCCAATAAGCAAAAGATGTCCAACAAGGAACCAGCAGCAGAGAGCAAGAAAAAAAACAACCAAACCACCCCTCCAAAATGAGCACCAGGTGTCTGGTGGTTGGTGGAGTTTTATACTGTTCTGTCTGGGTTCCCCCAGACCTCAACACCAACTGGAAAAAACAGCCAGACACTCTGGTAAAAGCCAAAAGTAGTTTATAACTGGAAAAAATAAGCACAGAGGAAAACCTGTTCTTCCCAACAGACAGGATATAATACGGTACAGCAGGGTCCTGATGTCCAGACAATACAGCAAGCTTCTTGCTGGCACCCCCCCCCCCAAGGTTTCAATAGTCAAAGGCACAAACCAGGATTCCAAGACGCCAAAGTTCACAGTCAGGTCCCACGACTCTCAAAGATAAAACTCCACAAGCCAGGAAGGGTGGGTCTGCCTTTTAGCCTTTCCCAAGAGCACCACACCCAAACCCAGCTGCTGCCACTTTAATGCTGAAAGTATTTAGCCAATTGACTCCGTCTCTGATTAGCTCTTCGTTGTCGCAGATCAATTATGGCTTGTGCACTTTCCTCCAAGGAATCCAGGCTGCTTGCTGAGGAGAGCTCCCCCTGGTGGGACTCTGGCTGTCCTCCCTCTTCTTCAGCCTGGGATTCCTCCTTGTCTGTCTGCACCTCCTGTTCCTCAGCCTCTCCCTCTGAGCTGGAAACCGACAGAAGGTCAGCCGTTCCCGGAGGGGCCTCAGACGGAACCACAACAGGGGGACACCGCTTTTAACAGGGACAGGGGTAGATATAGTGTTTCCTATCTTAACCACTTGTTGTCTGTTTGATAGGAATGCTGTAATCCAGCAGTGGAGGGATCCTGAGATGCCATAGGATTTGAGTTTTAGTAGTAGTTTGTCGTGGACTTTGCAGAAGTCAATATAGATTGCATCTATAGATTTTCCTTGATCAAGATGAGTTGTCCATATGTTCTTGCAGTGGAGGAACTGTAGGTTGCAGGATAGTTTTTTCTGAATCCAAATTGTTTGTTAGAGAGCAGATTATTAGTTTCAAGGAGGAGGGTAATTGATTGGTTTATAATTGATTCCATGACTTTGCATCGGATGCAGCATAGTGATATTGGTCTGTAGTTATCTACAAGAGAGGGATCTCCTTTTTTGAAGATGGGGATGACCATTGCTTTTGACCATAGCTTAGGAAGTGTGCTGGTCCTGAAGGATTTTTCAAAAATTATGCTCAGAGATTCAGCTATAGCAGAAGAGAGCTTTTTTAGGAAGTATGCACATAAACCATCTGGTCCGACTGATATAGAAGGTTTAAGGTCACGTAATGCTTTTTCAACTTGGTCTTCAGTGAAGTCTATTTGGGTTAGGTCATTTAGAGAGTTTGAGGTACGAGAGATGAAATTAGGAGATGAGCCGTTGCTGTTAACAAAGACAGTGCCAGAGAATGAGTTGAGGAGGTTAGCTTTAGATGAATCATCATGGTATTCTTTCACAGACCAATAATAGAGTACAGCTCATCTGGTTAGGACCCATACTACATTTCTGACATTAACACCCTCGAAAATGTCCAAAGATACTTCACCAGAAGAGCCCTTCACTACTCTACCCATAACAGAATACCCTACGAAACTAGACTTACAATCCTGGGTCTTGAAAGCTTAGAACTACGACGCCTTAAACATGATCTAAGTATTTCCCACAAGATCATATGCTGCAATGTCCTGCCTGTCAAAGACTACTTCAGCTTCAACCACAACAACACAAGAGCACACAACAGATTCAAGCTTAATATTAACCGCTCCAAACTTGACTGTAAAAAATACGACTTTAGTAATCGGGTTACTGGACTCTGTAGTATCATCCCCTAACCCCCAACATTTTACCCTTAGAGTATCCACCGTTGATCTCTCCAGATTTCTAAGAGGTCAGTAAGGGGTGTATATAAGTGCCTTCCATCCCCTGTCCTATAATCTCTCCTATATCTCCTATATCTTCTCTCCTACATCCTCTACAATATTCATTGTGTATTATTGTATATTGGACAAAATAAATAATTAAATTAAATGTTGGCTCCGGTTACTATGTGAGAAACCAAATATCACTTGTATGTGTGAAAGATGTCAAACCTACAGGCAAATTTCTGTTAAGTATTCAACTATTCAACTTTATGAATCTTTATCCATCAACAAACTCTTCAATGATGCTTGAAAATAAGGTTAAAGATTTTAGGCAATTAACCTTCTTCCCTCCACCTTTTCTGGAGAAATTTATTACAGTGAATATATGAAGAAAATCCTTATTGAACTTCTATTACCATAGATGGCAAATTAGTTGGAGATAACAATCTCAGCCTCACTCGGGCTGGTCCCTTTCTCCATGTTGCTGCACCATGAAGAATTATGAATGGCATAGAAGGTATTGTAGAAGTTTATTCATGTTTTGATTCAGTTCAGAATCAGTAAGTGAGTCACGTAAACTCTGAAATTTGTGGCAGTTCAGTACTCCATAAGGAGATGTGAAGCTATTCTGAAATTACTGTGAAATCAAACCAAAGTTTTTAACAAGAGCTGCTTAAAATTAAAAATAAAACAAAACCAAGCAAATCCAAATTTTTCTCCAGCCAGTCAAAATTCTCAATTGTTAGGCAATTGGATGATCAATGAAATTTTTCCCATGGAGTACCTACTGAGCCCCAAAATTGTATAGAACAAGGTTGTTTGGAAAACAGAGATTTAGAAGATAGCCACTGGTGTCTGTTAATGAAATGCTGTATAAATTAACAATACTTTTTCTAGGCTGAAACCTACTGTGTAATTTCTGTAGATTTTTCTTTTTTTATTCATAGTATCATACAAACCAGTGAACTCGAAACAGCTTTCATATATATTCCAGATGTTTTAGGATTTATCTGCCATTTACCTGTCACTTTTAGCAGAGGAAGATTAGCTAGCTATGGTTAGAGAACAGCTGGAGATTGCATAGATCCTCCTTGACACTGTGAGTACCTTTATTCCATCCCAGAGTATCTTCTAGTGAGTGCAAACCTCTGCAGATGAATCTTTATATTAGTCTATACATCATAATCATTTGTACTTCACTTTCATAAATTCAGTTTCTCTAATTCATTCTGAAAAATCCATCTGTCCAACTTGTTGAGGGTGATCTTAACCCCTGATGATCACAGTTCTGCTTTCTATCCATATTTACAATTCTGATATACTCAAGGGGTGGTGGTTGGTTGGGTAGGTGGGGGTGGTTTTTTTTGGTACCTGGAAAATTAAAACCAAAACCAAAAAAAATTATCAAAAATATTTTGGTATTATCACAACTATAGAAATCATAACTATAGAAAGAATCCCCCAAATTAAATAATCTTAGACTTTAAATCACCCAGTTATTGTTCTATCGCGGGCCTACGCAAATTGAAAACAAAGGAGGAATCCACTCGCTGATATTTTAAACCAACCTTTTTATCTAGAAAGCATCATTTATACAAGCCAAATTCATGCATGTGAGTTCATCTTGGCAGCTTCTCAGTGAGAAGAGTTAAGAGATAACAGTCCAGTGGCTAGGCTGCTGCCAAAGATCAAAGCTAATTGCACATTCCTGTCCTTTATGAGATAAGGATTCTTCAGTTTCACTGACTTACAGTTACAACTTTCCAGACTCTCCACAGACAGGGCACTTTTACTCCAAGAACTTTAGCATAAAAATAACAGTTAGCTAGCGTGGCATGGCTGGAACCCCAACCTCAACGGACTCCATTACAAAACTCCACTCCAAATTTCCCATCAGCCGCCTTTAAATACCTTTGGGGACTGGTCAACATTTCCCTAGAGTTTATAAATTACAGACTATTTCCTTTCCCCATACAGTATTCTTGTCTTTTTCTTAATCTTCTAAAGCAGGCATCTAACAAAGGCTCATAGTCTTCCGCCTCCTCCTCTTCCTCTAAGTCAGATCCTACTGTCATTGGCATATCTGCCACCTGTGGTGATCTTTCAGGTTCATCCAGGTCTATCTCTCCCTCACTCTCACTCTCTGCATCAGCTGGCAAAACCAGTGGCCCAATGTACCAAGTTGGGCCTGGCTCATCTTCCTCAGAATCTATCATTACCAGAGTTGGTCGAGGAGCACTCACAACAGATCTACTTAGTTCCTTGTTTCAAAAAATTATATTTCATTGTCTTGATGGTTGCATTTACATTTTTTTCCTATTTAAAATGTATTTAGTTCATCCCCCACTCCTGGGATGATTTGAAGGACAGCGAAAAACTCTTTAAAGGAAAGTAATAGGTAAGAGCAATATAAGCTTCCAAGAAATGTAGGTTTCCCCCCAAATTACACTTTATTTTATATGACAGATTATAGCACCCAAGGCACAGTTCCTGAGTGTTCTCATATAGATTGATTAAAAACATCATGCAAGCAAAATGGGGGGAAATGTAATATATATGAGGTTGCCATCTAATCTGGAAAAAGAAATATTCTGATCTGCTTGGTGTTGTGATTCCTTCTGAGGCCCCTCAGGGAACGGCTGATCCTCTGCCGGCTTCCTGCTCAGAGGGGGAGGATGAGGAACAGGAGGTTCAGGCAGACGGGGAGGAGGAATCTCAGGCTGAGGGAGAGGGAGGACAGCCAGAGTCCCCCGAGAGGGAGCTCTCCCCAGCAAGCAGCCTGGATTCCTTAGATGAAAATGCACAAGCAATAATCGATCTCCGGCAGAGAAGAGCAACACAACGAAGGGGACAATTAGCCAGGTACTTTCAGCACTAAAGAGGCAACAGCTGGGTTTGGGTGTGGTGCTCTCTGGAAAGGCTGAAAAGGCAGACCCACCCTTCCTGGCTTGTGGAGTATTATCTTTGGGAGTCCTGGGACCTGGCTGTGATCTTTGGCGTCTTGGAATTCTGGTTTGTGACTTTGAATACTGAAACCTTGGGGGGAAAAGGTGTGGGTCTTATTCTCTACAGTGGTGGGTGTGCCAGCAAGAAGTCTGCTGTATTGTCTGGCCATCAGGACTCTGCTGTGAAGTCTCATAGCCTGCCTGTTGGGAAGAACAGGTTTTTCTCTGTGTTTATTTTTCAAACTATAAAGTGCTTTTGCTTTTACCAGCGTGTCTGGATGCTTTTTCCAGTTGGTGTTGAAGTCTGGGGGCACCCAGACAGAACACTTCAGTCCTCAGAAACAGAAATTAACGGGAAGTTTTAAAGAACAGCCTGCGTAAAATTTGGCTGCTGATACAAAACCAGACTGTTTCTAAAATGGAAATGAAACATAGAAATTCCAAATATTCACCTAAATTAACCTAACTTTATTGAAATGCAGTCAAGAATCTCTGTTGGTTGTTTAGATTTCTTTGCATCTAGGTTTTTCAAGCTTCACAGAACTGTCTTCCTCGAAATGATGTCATGTATTGTTTTCATCACACCCCAAAATAAGAAAAGAAAAATGTGGCCAACTGGTCATAATCCTCTCCAAACAAACAAGAGACACAAATACCGAGTGATTTATTTGTACAAGGAAAACTTAGTGGCATATTTAAGATAACTATTTATATCCCTCTTTTAATAGTGACAGAGGATGTATATAGTTTATTTCTTGGAGTCGATGCTATACTCCTCTCTTTTCATCGTCCTGATATGTTGCATTTCAATCTTTTGTAATATAACATTTGCATCCTTTTCCTGTGTTCTGATCTTACCAACCACAGGTCCTGTAAATTATGGCTGGACATTGTTCTTGGCTACCATCTGCTGTTCTTTGTGCAGTGATGCAAGATTGCATGGCAATAAAACCCGGAATGCTTCAGCACTTGCTGACTAACTTTCAACACCAATAATATCAATGACAACAAAAAAGCAGTAAATTTTTAATGTAGTACACAAAAAATATACCACCAGATCTTATTAAAATATCACATGCAAATATGTAGCTGTATTTTTCCAAGGCATAATATTATTTATTTTATTCATCAAGATTATAAATTTGCTAATTGCCTTCATAGCTATTTCTAAACACCATTTCAAGATTAAGCATAGTGGGGTTCCCTTAGAAGTAATTCCTAGATGTGGCTGGTCAGATTAATTTTCAAGCATATAGACTTTGAACTACAGAGCTTTTATCACTGTAAGGTAAATTACCTTCAGTAATTCACACACACTAGTATGCCTACCACCCCGGTCTTAAAGTCCCCATGTACAGTGGTACCTCTGCTTACAAACTTAATTTGTTCTGTAACCAGATTCTTAAGTAGAAAAGTTTGTAAGAAGAAGCTATTTTTCTCATAGGAATCAATGTAAAAGCAAATAATGTGTGTGATTGGGGAATCCACAGGAAGGGTGGAGGCCCTGTTTCCTCCCAGGAGATTCCTAGAGAGGCCCCAAGGAGGCTTCTCCCCACCTTTTCTAGCCCTGTTTCTTCACAGGAGATTCCTAGAGAGACCCCACAGAGGCTTCTCCCTGCTGTTTTCGGCCCTGTTTCCTCCCAGGAGATTCCCAGAGAGGCCCCACGGAGGCTTCTCCCTGCCGTTTTCGGCCATGTTTCCTCCCAGGAGATTCCCAGAGAGGCCCCACGGAGGCTTCTCCCTGCCTTTTATGGTTACAGTTTTGGAGGTTAGGGTTTGTAAGTGGAAAATGGTTCTTGAGAAGAGGCAAAAAAATCTTGAATACCTGGTTCTTATCTAGAAAACTTCGTAAGTAGAGGCGTTTGTAAGTAGAGGTACCACTGTATTTCGTAAAATATGTTGTACTCAAAACCATGCTTGTACTTTATATATTTATAATTTGTATTCATATGCATGCTTGACAAAATAAATAAATGAAATAAAAAATATTGCCCTTGAGCAATTGAATTTATTCCTCAGCTATTTTTAAACATAGAATTGCGAGTTTATCATTATTTTTGAAATAGTTCTTGAAAATCTCATACGGGGATTAATTCCTCTGTGTTCATAATGCTGTAATTAAAATCCATTTTCCCTATTGAACGTTCAAGACAAAAGATGTTGATGATATGGAACAGCCTGCTTTCTAGAAAACTAAGCAAACTTACTTCTTTTTCATTGACCCTACCTTTATATTCTAGCAAATTAGATGGCATCCTTTCAAAGTGTTCAAAAGTTCACATTTCTGATATGGAAATCCCATTTCTTCTATCAAATGTGTATAAGGTAGAAATCTGAAATTTTCTATGTTTAGACTACTGCTGGTCACCCTGTAATAATTTGTATGAAAGAAAAAGCTTTCTTAAAGAAAATCTTTCGGTAAACAAATAAAACAGAGGTACTGACCTTTTAGAGTTGACATATTGATTAGTGTTTCCTTTCCTTATATATCTGAGCACAGTTTTTTCTTCTTCTGTATAATGTATTCTGATTTTAATTAGATTAGGAGCCTCTTGATAGGGATTATCTTTTGCTTTACTGCCATCTGTTTTAGGCACTTTATTTAAACAATCGCATGACTTTTTGTCACAAAGATTTCTGGTTAATAAGTAGAGAATAATCAACCTGTGTATCATTGATAGGATATCTCATATTGCGTAACCTTTGAACATTCAGATTTGGTGCCTACCAATGCTTGTAGAAGATGTTACATAAACAGCTAGGGAAGAAAAATTGTGCTTGCCATCTGTGTGCGTATCATTTTTGCAAGTGGTGAATTGAGATGGCCATTTCAGCTCAGGCGACTATGGTTCATTCTCAGAACTATAATTCAAAGCTCCATGCAAGGGTATACTCTATAATTACATAAAATTATGGATTGGGAGGAATGCGCAGGGATGTGCTGTTATGCACAGTGAAATAGTTTAAGACTGTAATTTGTATCAAGCCAACCATTCTGTTCGCTGGTTCCCAAATTTCCTCCCCGATGGCTCTACTAATATAAATGGAAAATTCCTGCTTTTTGTTTTGTTTTGCAGTCTAATTAGTTTTCCTCTTCCAAAAATCATAACCTCAGTGGCACAGTAACTTGTTCAAAATATGGAGTTTTGAGATTGCAACATCTGTTTCTGTAGCAAAGGGCAAACGTGATTCGTAGAGAATCTGAAATGTCACATTAGAGTAAAGCTTTGTCTGCTAAGAAGAATACATTCAGCATCCAATCCATTTATAGTACACTGGTCCTTTTACCCACCACGAGGAATACTAGCAGGCATTATGGGATTATTATGAAATATTATGGAAGTCTGAGCTGGAAAATTATTCCCCTCTTCATTTATTTACTCACTTTTTACATTTTACTCACAAGTTCGGTGATTCCTACTATACACACAAACTCTCTGAAGGACATGTTTAGTTGCTTTTAAAATACGAAATAGAATGTTTTATTTGTCATAACTCCTTTTGTTCCCAATCTTTTTTCTTGAGAACATTCTCCAAAGATAAATGAAACTGAGGCTCTATTTATCCTCTGCTATGTTTCCTCCCCCCCCCAAAGATTTGTATGTGTAGCTACATGTGGTTAATGCTTTTCAAAGTACAAGTAACCGTATAACCCCATCTCCAGATGGATGAAAATTGAGCTTTTACACAAGCCATTAACTTTAATGCAGATGAAAGAAAGTTGCACACATCTCTAAAATAGGAAAGCTTCGGAAGGCTGCAGCATTTCTGCCTATATTGATCTTCTGGAGCTACGTTAATACTTCAGAATTGTGGAAAAATATTTGTTAGAGTCAGGGATGGGTCCCATTTATCTTCGCTACTGGTTCGTATTGTGCGTCCCCCTCATGCAATTCTGCTTCCGCACATGCTCAGTAGCTATAATCAGCCTGAAACACAGCTGAGGAGAGGATCAGCTGTGCTTCAGGCAAAAGAATAAAAGTAAGTATAAACCCAGGGGTGGGCAGAAGGGCCCTTTTTTTGAGCAGCAGCAGAGGAAAAAACTTTCAAACAATTAAAAAAAATGGAAAAAATTCTGCCCAAAAAAGATGGCTGCCCCCAATGACTGGCACTGACCAAGCTGGATCCATGATGGCATCGTGGATAAAAAACACTCATGTCAGGGGTTTTTGTGTTAACTTTTTAAAATGTCTGCATCATTTTTCTCCTCTGCAAGAATCTTATTTTGTGGAGCAGCTGTCTCCACTGCTCAACCCCATCTCCTTGTATTGCCGAGAAATTATTTCCTTTTGATAGTGAAGCACAGCCTCCCGCCCCTACCCACAAAATGTCAGCCAGTCCTATCTTCACCTTCATCTTCTCTTGTCACATCATTTGTATTCTCTTGCCTTTAGGGTGAGGAAAACAACAACTCGATGAGCTACTTTGCAAAGGAAATGGCACGATTGCCTCCCTGAACAGCTGTGGAGGATGAGGAGATGATGACAAGGCACAAATGCCAGGAGGCAGCGTGAGGTGGCACTCTCTAGCAGTTGGAAGCCACTTGTCCAACGGCTTGAAAGGAAACATCTGAGAAAAGTGTTTTTAGCAACTTTTCTTCTGAAGCAACAGCTGACCGAGGAGTTGGTTTGTTTTCCAAGCGTGAGGGAAGTCCTGTGATATTGTGAGGCAGAAGGAAGCAAAGCAGACCCCAGATTGGCAGATTTTAGCCCAGCATATACAGGACATTCAGAAAGTATTCGAATCTCCTTCACTTTCGTCAATTTTGTTATGCTGATTCTACAGTTGTTGACATCCTTTCCCCCCTCATTAATCTACATTCAATACCAGGGGTGGGTTCCTTCCAGTTTATTTATTTATTTTATTTATTTATTTTATTATTTGGACTTGTATGCCGCCCCTCTCCGAAGACTCGGGGCGGCTCACAACAAGTGAAACAGTCACAAAATCCAATTAATTAAAAATATTTAAAGATTTAAGAAAAACCCCATGTAATAACAGACACACACACAAGCATACCATGTATAAATTAAACGTGCCCAGGGGAGATGTTTAATTTCCCCATGCCTGACGGCAAAGGTGGGTCTTAAGGAGTTTACGGAAGGCAGGAAGAGTAGGGGCAGTTCTAATCTCCGGGGGGAGTTGGTTCCAGAGAGCCGGTGCCGCCACAGAGAAGGCTCTTCCCCTGGGACCCGCCAACCGACATTGTTTAGTTGACGGGACCCGGAGAAGGCCCACTCTGTGGGACCTAATCGGTCGCTGGGATTCGTGCGGCAGGAGGCGGTCTCGGAGATATTCTGGTCCGATGCCATGAAGGGCTTTAAAGGTCATAACCAACACTTTGAATTGTGACTGGAAATTGATCGGCAGCCAATGCAGACTGCGGAGTGATGGTGAAACATGGGCATACCTAGGTAAGCCCATGACCACTCTCGCAGCTGCATTCTGCACGATCTGGAGTTTCCGAACACTTTTCAAGGGTAGCCCCATGTAGAGAGCATTACAGTAGTCGAACCTCGAGGTGATGAGGGCATGAGTGACTGTGAGCAATGAGTCCCGGTCCAGATAGGGCCGCAACTGGTGCACCAGGCGAACCTGGGCAAACGCCCCCCTCACCACAGCTGAGAGATGGTTTTCTAATGTGAGCTGTAGATCGAGGAGGACGCCCAAGTTGCGGACCCTCTCTGAGGGGGTCAATAATTCCCCCCCCAGGGTGATGGACGGACAGATGGGATTGTCCTTGGGAGGCAGAACCCACAGCCACTCCGTCTTATCCGGGTTGAGTTTGAGTCTGTTAACACCCATCCAGGCCCCAACAGCCTCCAGGCACCGGCACATCACTTCCACCACTTCGTTGACTGGGCATGGGGTGGAGATGTAAAGCTGGGTATCATCGGCATATTGATGATACCTCACCCCATGTCCTTGGATGATCTCCCCCAGCGGTTTCATGTAGATGTTAAATAGCAGGGGGGAGAGGACCGACCCCTGAGGCACCCCACAAGGGAGAGACCTCGGAGTCGACCTCTGACCCCCCACTAACACCGACTGCGACCGGCCAGAGAGGTAGGAGGAGAACCACTTGAGAACAGTGCCTCCCACCCCCACCCCTCCAACCGGTGCAGAAGGATACCATGGTCGATGGTATCGAAAGCCGCTGAGAGATCGAGGAGCACCAGGACAGAGGATAAACCCCTGTCCCGGGCCCGCCAGAGATCATCCATCAACGCGACCAAAGCGGTTTCCGTGCTGTAACCGGGCCTGAAACCCGACTGTCGGGGACCTAGATAATCGGCTTCTTCCAAGGACCGCTGGAGCTGGAGTGCCACCACCTTCTCGACAACCTTCCCCATAAAGGGAAGGTTGGAGACTGGACGATAGTTGTTAAGTACGGCTGGGTCCAGGGAAGGCTTCTTGAGGAGGGGGCACACGAGCGCTTCTTTATAGAGTGTTGGATGGATTCAGATGAACCAGTAGCAACCTTGTCCCGTCAGTGAATTTTTTAATTCCCATAGGAGCCCATCACTGACTGTACCATTAGCAAGTTTTATGGAAGAACCAAAAATATGTTTTGCAGAAAATGTTATAAAAAATCATGGACTTATGAATGCCCTCTTAGGCTGTCATGGGTGCGTGTGTGTTTGGCAGGCTTCCCCTTCGGTGCGATATTTGGCTTCTGGCCATGCGCAAGAAGCGAAATCTCAAATGAGGACATGCATGAGAGTGAGATTTAGGCGATTTTTGCCAATATTTTTGCTTTCGCTCACGCATGGAAGCAAAAAATTGGTGAAAATTGCCAAAATCTTACTTGTGCAAGTGTCTTCAATAAGATTTTGCTTGCTGTGAATGCACAGAAGCCAAATCTCTCATGGGCATGTGCAGGTGCGCATCAAGGACGTGCAGCTGCCTGTGCACCCCAAAAATCTCTACCAGAACGTAGCACATTACCATTCCGGCTATCACTGCTCCTCTGGAATTAAGTTCTGTCTAGTTCAGTAATAAATATTCAGGCCCTGTGAAGATGAAAAGGCCTTTGAAACAGAGATGCAGAAATTGAGAGTCACAGTCATAGAAATTCTTATATTGAAATGCCAATGGTGGGCATGGTTAAAACCTGCTCTAGGTTGACTCTGAGCCTAAAGCAGGTGGGTCCTCTTCTCTTTCTCAGGTGTTCTCCCTTTCCCCACTTTCTTGTCATTTGGGCTTGAAAAGGGGTTTTTTCCCCCACCCCTTCTCATTGCCATGCATTTTGAGAGCCAGGAAAGTCTACAGAGTAGTCTGGCTGCCAGCAGTTGCAAGCTCATTTAGTTCACACTGTTGATTAAAACATAGATCTTTTTAACAGTTATATTCTATTGTGATTTAGCAAGTTAGGTGAAATTTTAATATACTGCATATTGCTAGTACATGTATGATATGCCATACTCTAAGTAAATAAATAGTAAATCCCTTCCCACCCCCAAACATCTTTTATGTGCTCCATAAAAAATAGGCAGGACGCTGGTGGTGTGATTCCAGTGAATTACCTTAATATATTATCTGTATATTTACTGTATGTGGCAACTTTAATTTTCTGTTCCTTTCACAGCCATTGAAAATACCACTTCAGTGGAGAAACAGGTGAACATATAACAGTGGCCTCTTTGGTTGGTTCAAGCAAATTGAAAGTAATATGAATTTATGTCCTCCAAATAGCAATAGCACTTATATACTGCTTCCTAGTGCTTTTACAGCCCCCTCTAAGCTGTTTACAGAGTAAGCCTATTGCCCCAACAATCGGGTCAAGCTACTTGCGGGACCGCCTCCTGCCACATGAATCCCAGTGACCGGTGAGGTCCCACAGAATTGGTCTTCTCCAGGTCCCGTCAACTTTCTCCAGGTTCCCAGTGGGGCCTAGGGGAAGACCCTCCTCTGTGAGGGCCCTGGCCCTCTGGAATCAACTCCTCCTGGAGATGCATACTGCCCCCACCCTCCTTGCCTTCTGCAAAAGTCTAAAGACTCATTTATGCCGCCAGGATTGGTGCCATTAGATCATAGCCCCTGGCCAAACAAATGTAAAGTATGTTCACTGTGTAAATGGTAGTGACTGATTTTAATATGATTAGGGGTTTAGATTAATTGTTTTTAAATTAATTGGATTATAATGTTGTATTGTTTTTATATGTTGTGAGCCGCCCAGAGTCCTCGGAGAGGGGTGGCATAAAAGTCCAATAAATAAATAAATAATAAATAAATCTGAGTCCTCATTTTACTAACCTCAGAAGGATGGAAGGCTGATTAAACCTTGAGCCAGCAAGATTTGAACTGCTGAACTGCAGCTAGCAGTCAGCTGAAGTAGCGTGCCATACTGCACTCTAACCACTGAACCAACTCGGCTCTAAATATATTGCTGAGATATCTCTAATGTACTGTACCCAGTGATGGGCTACCAAAATTTTTAATACCACCTGGCTTATGCATTTTGTTTCAACATCTTTCAGTGTAAATTGCATGCTCTGTGGTGGCGCTCCAAAGTTTGCTACCCGAACTGCGTTCCTGACCATTCCCATAGGAGCCCATCACTGACTCTACCGTTAGCAAGTTTTATGGAAGAACCAAGGATATGTTTTGCAGAAAATGCTATAAAAAAACAACATGGACTTATGAATGATTCTTTCTGCCTAGATAGTGAAAACTACCCCCATGTAGGCAGGGCCGCCGATAGACGGGTATTACTGGGACGGGCATACCGGGCCCGGGGAAATTGAATAATGGGGGGGGGGCGGCGCTTCTCCTGCTGAGCCCAGTCCTCTCCCGGTGACTTTCGGCTCCTCCCGCTGAGGAGCTGCAAGGCTGGACTTGGAGCCCCGCGCGGCCAGCGTTCCCTCGTGCCCGGCGGGCTCCCCTTTTCTAAACCCCCACCAGCCCCCTCCTTCCCTTCCCGCCCTGCCCTCCTTCCCCGAGGCGTCCCTTGCCCATCATCCCCTGCCAGGCAATGGGGCAGCGGGACTGCTAGATGGGCAGCTCTTCCAGTGAGGGTGGGCAAGGCGCGCCCTTTTCAGCTCTCGGCCTCCGCCCGCGCAGAAAGCATCCTTCCTCGCATCCAGTGCCGGCCATGGGGTCTTCCGCCGCCGCCTTCCGCAAGGCCCCCAGAGGAGCTGCGTGGGTCTCCAGCCTTCTCCTGGTGAGTCACCGCAGCAAGGATGCGGGCGAGGGAGAAATGGAAGAACCCGGCGCCTCGGGCGCTTCCCTCTTGCGGTAGAGGGGTAGGTGGTTTGTGGGGAGTGGGGGAGGGAATGAGCCGGCATAGTCAAAATCACAACTTCTTTCATTTCTTTTTCTTTCTTTCTCTATTTCTCTCTTGCTCTTTCATTCTTTTTTCTTTATCTTGCTTTCTTTCTTTCTATTCTTTCTCTCCTTCCTTCCCTCTTTCCATTTCTTTCATTCCCCCTCTCTTTTTATTTCTCTTTCATTCTCTTTCTTTCCTCTTTCTTTCGTTTCTTTTTCTTTCTTTCTCTCTTTCTCTCTTGCTCTTTCATTCTTTTTTCTTTCTCTTGCTTTCTTTCTTCCTCTTTCTTTCTCTCCTTCCTTTCCTCCTTCCATTTCTTTCATTCCCCCTCTCTCTTTTTATTTCTCTTTCATTCTCTTTCTTTCTTTCTCTTTCTTGCTCTTTTTCTTTCTCTCTTTTACCTTCCCTTCCTCTATTTCTTTTCTTTCTCCTTCCTACCTTCTTCCCTCCCTCCCTTCCTTCAGTCCTTCCTCTCTTACTCTCCCCTTTCATAAGTTTCCTTGCTTCCTTCCTCTGTTCCTGTCCCTTCCTCCTTTCTTTCTTTCCTTCCTTCCCTCCCTCCATTTCTTGCTTTCCTTCTCCTTCCTCCCTTTTTCCTCCCTCACTCCCTTCTTTCACTCCTTCCTCTCTTACTCTCCCCTTCCACACCTTTCCTTGCTTTCTTTGCACCCTTCCTCTGTTCTTGTCCCTTCCCTCTTTCCTTCCTTCCTTCCCACCCTCCGTCCATTCATTCACCCATTCCTCTCTTGATCGCCCCTTTTACCATTCCTTCCTTCCTTCCTTCCTTCCTTCCTTCCTTCCTTTCTTCATAGCTCGCCCTCGCCTTTCTTCCCTTCCTTCCAGATGGGAGTGCCCCCTCAAGACACCCGCCTGACTGCTGGTACCCTGCTTTTTCTCTCCCCTCGTCCTTTCCAGCTCCTCTCCGGTGGCTGCCGGGTGTGGGATCCCCCTCCCCTCTCCCCTCACTAGAAAGCACATGGTTTTGTCAACAAGAAGGGAGAAGTGCCAAGGAGCCGTAAATAAGCCTCGCTCCGCCTGACCGATGCCAGGATCTTTCTTTCCCTTGTCACTCCCGCTTCTTTCTTTCTCCTGGATGAGTCCACACAATCAGCTTAACCCAGTTCCTGAAATAGCCTATGGCAGTGCTTCCCAACCTTGACAACTTGAAGATATCTGGACTTCAACTCCCAGAATTCCCCAGCCAGCATTTGCTGGCTGGGGAATTCTGGGAGTTAAAGTCCAGATATCTTCAAGTTGCCAAGGTTGGGAAACACTGGCCTATGGGACCGCCTCGCTTGGCGTGAAGCGGGAAATGATCCCCGGGGGATGGAGTGGCTTGGCGACTTAAAATAGTTTTAAAATGGCGGGGGGCCCAGACACTTAGGCTGTATGGGGCCCCAAAATTTCTGATGGTGGCCCTGCATGTAGGTGTGCCATATTCCCCTCCAAAAACTTAATAAACTTTGCAAACATTGTGATCTAGCAGGAAATCAGCTACTCCTATGAGTAAAATCAAAAATATTATATAGGCGTGTGAATTGAGTACATTTCATGTAGCAACCTGGGCTTTTGTGCACATTTGTACTAGACATCAGTGATTTTAGTTCCATATCTCATAGGCTTTAGTGTATGGAGATAATATTTCCCTTGACAGTGCCATCACTGAGAGCATGATGAGTCTGACAAATTGGTACAGCGGAAATATAATGATGAAAAATGCTACCTCTCTGCCTTTCTCCCAGAAAAGATTTCAGCACCCTTGCTAATGGAAGTGTTCATCGTTTATGAGGAGAAGGTTTAGATTTCAATTACTTGTGTGATCAAGTAAAAATTTGTCTTCAAAGAAATTCATTTTCATGCATTGGACTTACAAATAATAATTTTTAAAAAGCATTTTTCTTCATATAATTAGATTTCCTCCCATAATACATTGGGAGATGATGTAATTATTAGCCACGATATTATTATTGTAAGTAGAAAATACGTAATGAAAATACAGCATTTCTTGTAAGGGTGAAAGCTACTCTTAATAGGTACAGAGATGTGGCCATGATAGGAGAGGCCATGATAAATGTGGCCATAATACATTGGGATATGGTGTAATTGTTAGCCACCATATTATTATTGTAAATAGAAAATACGTAATGAAAATACAGCATTTCTTGTAAGGGTGAAAGCTACTCTTAATAGGTACAGAGATGTGGCCATGATAGGATAGGCCATGATAAATGTGGCCATAATACATTGAGATATGGTGTAATTGTTAGCCACCATATTATTATTGTAAGTAGAAAATACGTTATGAAAATACAGCATTTCTTGTAAGGGTGAAAGCTACTCTTAATAGGTACAGAGATGTGGCCATGATAGGATAGGCCATGATAAATGTGGCCATAATACATTGGGATATGGTGTAATTGTTAGCCACCATATTATTATTGTAAGTAGAAAATACGTTATGAAAATACAGCATTTCTTGTAAGGGTGAAAGCTACTCTTAATAGGTACAGAGATGTGGCCATGATAGGATAGGCCATGATAAATGTGGCCATAATACATTGGGATATGGTGTAATTGTTACCCACCATATTATTATTGTAAGTAGAAAATACGTAATGAAAATACAGCATTTCTTGTAAGGGTGAAAGGTACAGAGATGATAGGCTTTGATGAAGCTTGCTGTTAATTTTCTTTGCTTATATTAGAATTTTTATAGTTATTATTGGAGAATAACATAATACAAGAATAGTTGCAGTTTTGTAATGTCCATTTACATTTACCATTTGGTTCTCCCCCTCCCGTTTCTCTTTTTAGCAACAACAGAGTAAACTTTTGCAAGTTATAAGCAATGCCATTTTTGAAAAACACTCTTCAAAGCTGTCACAGAAAGAGCCACATCTAACTCCTATACCTTTCTTCTATTCCTATATCTCTTCTTCTATTCTTTCATTGATATGTTCTATTACTATATCTTCTTTTCTATTATTTCTTAGATATATTTTACTATGAGTATCTCCTCTATAACCTTCATCATGTATTTTACTATGTGTATATATACCCACTAAAACCCTCATTGTGTATTGGACAAAATAAAGAAAGAAAGAAAGAAAGAAAGAAAGAAAGAAACAAACAAACAAACAAACAAACAAATTTTAACGTACAATATTTACATTGACCTTTGCAGAATGGAGACTATGGAATGCACTTATTTGTTACACTGGGGATTATCCTAAATCTAGTGTAGCTGAGATTACAATTCTTTTCTACTGGTGCTCCTGGAATCTTGAAACCCAGTCCTATAAAAGTTCTTTCTGCATCAAAAATATAATACCCCATTGCCAATCCATATGAAAGATGCTTATTCAATGCTTCCTTCCAGTTAGGCTGAGTTTTCTGATGATAACATTTGCAGTACTGCCCTGTACTGTATGAACCAATGTATGACATAACGGAAGACCAATTTTCCACTTCAGGCATTGATTTTACAACACTCCTTGGTAGCTTCTGAATATCTAGTTATAGTTGTATTTTCTATTATTGTAACACAGTTTAAGAATTTTAAACAGCCTGGAAAGAAATGTGCATTTCAAGTATACAAGTGATAAAAGAGAAACAATTTGAAATTTAGCAATTACCATCTTATATAAAGAGTAGCACTGCACTGCAGTAGTCCTAGACTCTAATGTCAATGTCCTCTAGTGCTGAATGCTGAGGAAATTATATATATATCATCCAAATCAATGCAATTTGGTGATATTAGAATTTAGGTACATATTACAAGTTTTAATCCACCCCCACATCCCTTAGGCTATATGGACTAAGAGGAAGGAAATGATACTAAAGAAGAAGAAGCTATTTGCAAAAGATTCTTTGTATTTATCATGTGACGTGGTAAGCCAGCCAGAGTCACAGAAAAATGAGATGGCGGCTATAGAAATTGAATAAATACATAAATAATTAACGAATGAATCAGCCTTTTCTTGGGGAAAAAAAGCAGTTAATTATACAGCACTAACAGCTGGCATAAGCCCATAAAGTCATAAAGCAAAGATAAGTAATTAGTCCTGGATATCGCAGATTGGCAATCTATTTATTATAAATAAATTTCCTTATAATAGAATAGAATAGAATAGAATTTTATTGGCCAAGTGTGATTGGACACACAAGGAATTTGTCTTGGTGCATATGTTCTCAGCGTACAAAAAATAAAATATACATTTGTCAAGAATCATGTGGTACAACACTTAATGATTGTCATAGGGGTCAAATAAGCAATGAAGAAGCAATATTAATAAAAAATATTAGGATATAAGCAACAAGTTACAGTCATACAGTCAACATGGGAGGAAATGGGTGAAAGGAATGATGAGAAAAACTAGTAGAATAGAAGTGCAGATTTAGTAGAAAGTCTGACAGTGTTGAGGGAATTATTTGTTCAGTAGAGTGATGGCGTTCGGAAAAAACCTGTTCTTGTGTCTAGTTGTCTTGGTGTGCAGTGTTCTGTAGCGACGTTTTGAGGGTAGGAGTTGAAACAATTTGTGTCCAGGATGTGAGGGGTCAGTAAATATTTTCCCCGCCCTCTTTTTGACTCGTGCAGTATACAGGTCCTCAATGGAAGGCAGGTTGGCAGCAATTATTTTTTCTGCAGTTCTGATTATCCTCTGAAGTCTGTGTCGTTCCTGTTGGATTGCAGCACCAAACCAGACAGTTATAGAGGTGCAGATGACAGAGTCAATGATTCCTCTGTAGAACTTGGGCAGTTTGAGCTTCCTGAGCTGGCGCAGAAAGAACATTCTTTGTTGTGCTTTTTTGATGATGTCTTTGATGTTAGGTGACCATTTTAGGTCTTGAGATATGATAGAACCTAGAAATTTGAAGGTCTCTACTGTTGATACTGTGTTGTCTAGTATTGTGAGAGGTGGAAGGGTGGAAGGGTTTCTCCTAAAGTCTACCACCATTTCTACGGTTTTGAGTGTGTTCAGTTCTAGATTGTTCTGGTCACACCACAAGAATAGTTGTTCAACTTCCCATCTGTATGCGGATTCATCATTGTCTCGAATGAGTCCGATCACTGTTGTATCATCTGCAAACTTCAGTAGTTTAACAGATGGATCGTTTGAGATGCAGTCATTATAAATAAATAAAGCACAAACAAACAAACAACATGCTAAAAATGAGCACAACCACAGGGTTGGTATGATTAGATGAATGACTTATATTGAACTGGGAAAGCAAATATGGTGGCACTTCTGTTTGGTTGTCTGTGCTTTCTGTTGTCTCACTGATAGGTTCAAGAAGACCCCAGATTTTGCTCAAATAGGGCTTCTGGGATGAAATAATGTATACTGTGGATTTATTTTATTTTTTTAAGCATATGGCACATGTTAGTCAGGGATCACCAAAGCGGCTTGCTGCCTCTATGAAAGGATTTTTTTCAGGCAGTGTTATCTTACCCATGGGATGCCTAAATGCCAGTTGGAAATTGGAGGAAACTCCTTTCCTGTGCTTATGTGGTTTATTCGCTCACAGGAATCAAACCGCCAAGCTGTCAACTTCAGCAGAGCACAAGCTCAGCATCTTATCATGTGAGCCACAATGGCCCACGTTATATACTGTGGAATATAAACTGAACGTACAGGTGTTTGGGCAAAGCTGCTTTGATTTGACAACGTTTCAACAAAAGAACCCTCTCAAACCTGATTGGAAGACAGTTGGGACTCCTGCTTTTAAAGACTACATTCTCAGTTTCCTCCAGTATGTTCCAGAACAGCAATCAGCCAGATTGAACTAAAGCACCGTAAAGAAAAAATAATATCACCACTGTACTGCAAAATCCCTAACAGAAGCAAATTAGAATAGCACAGCACAGCATAGAATAAAACTTTATTGTCACTTTAAATCAGCATACATTAAAATGAAATTTCATTGCATTCAGCTCTCAAAGAATAACCATTATGCACATACCACCCTACCCCCATATATGACACAGAGAAACATCACAGTCTAGTTTGAATGTATACATGGCGTTGAGAGGGGGGAGAAGAATCCTGCAAATTTACAAGACAGATGGCATAAGGAACAAAGCTGTTATAGAATCTAGTAGCCCTGCTGTAGAAACCTCAAAACCCTCTTCCAGAGAAGAGCAATAGAAAGAGAGGGTGAAGTGGGTGCATGGAGTCTCCAACAATGCTTTGAACTCTTACCCTGTTTTCCCAAAAATAAGACAGCATCTTATATTAATTTTTGCTCCCAGAGATGTGCTACGTCTTATTTTCAGGAGATGTCTTTTTTTTTTTTCAATGAAGAATTTACATTTATTGCTGAACAAAAAAAAATGAACATTTATTATATACTGTACAGTAGTTGTCACAACAAACCAATATAACCAGACAATCTGTGAATCCTATCAAGAATTTCTTACTACTACTGTACCATTATTTCCATGTACAACAATTATACTTTCTTCAAATATATGTTATATATGTTCTGTTCAGGAATGCTGCGAAATGAAACATCTCCTATGTCTTACTTTCAGGGGATGCCTTATATTAGGCAATTCTATGAAACCTCTCCTATGTCTAAACTTTCAGGGATGACTTATTTTTGGGGAAACAGGGTAAGCCCACAGCTCTTATAAGCAGTATAACTCCATTTTATGCAAGGCCTCAAAAAGAGAGCCTAGGTTACTGGCTGGGTTGTAAGATTCCCTTCCCTTCCATTCCATTCAGCTTTGAATTGTGAAATCTTTTCCTTAATATTACCCTTACTTATTTATCAGTGGACCAACACAACACAGTAGACCTCATATACTTGGACTTCAGCAAAGCTTTTGATAAAGTTGACCACAATCTCCTAATCCACAAATTAGAAAAAAATGGGGTAGGATACAACACATGCAGATGGATAAACAGTTGGCTGTCCAACCGTACGCAATGAGTTGTCCTCAACGGTTCCCAATCCACATGGAAGAAGGTAGGCAGTGGGATACCACAGGGTTCCGTCCTGGGCCCTGTACTCTTCAATATTTTCATTAATGACCTGGACGTGGGAGTAGAAGGGGAACTAATCAAATTTGCAGATGACACCAAGCTGGCAGGGGTAGCCAACACCCTAGAGGACAGACTCAAAATACAGAAATATCTAGACAGATTAACACTATGGGCCCACACTAACAACATGATGTTCAACGTCGACAAGAGCAAAGTCCTTCACCTTGGTAAAAAAAAACCTAGACATACATACAGCCTGGGAGAAACCACTTAGCAGCAGTAACTGTGAAAGAGATCTTGGAGTCTTGGTGGATAATCAATTAAACATGAGCCAGCAATGTGCAGCAGTGGCCAAAAAAGCCAACACCATCCTACGCTGCATCAACAGAGCGATACACTCCAAGACCAGGGAAGTATTAATACCACTCTACTACGCCCTGGTCAGACCACATCTGGAGTACTGCATCCAGTTCTGGTCACCACACTTCAAAAGAGATATTGAAACTCTGGAGAAGGTGCAGAAAAGAGCAACCAAAATGATTAGGGGACTTGAAACCAAGAGTTACGAAGAGAGACTGCGGGAACTGGGCATGGATAGCCTTGAGAAAAGGAGGGCCAGAGGGGCCATGATAGCTGTATACAGGTATGTGAGGGGTTGCCACAGAGAGGAGGGGTCACTCTATTCTCCAGAGCACCAGAGGGCCGAACGAGGAACAATGGCTGGAAGCTGACCAAGGAGAGATTCAACCTAGAAGTAAGGAAGAACTTCCTGACGGTCAGAGCGATCAACCATTGGAACAACCTGCCTGCGGAGGTTGTGAACTCCCCAACTCTGGACACTTTCAAGAGGAGATTGGACTGCCACTTGGCTGGGGTGCTTTAGGATTCCTGCTCAGGCAGGGGGTTGGACTTGATGACCTGCACGGTCCCTTTCAACTCTAACAATAAACAAATAAGCACATATGGTTAGTAAACTTTTTACAAATGGAACTTTGGATATAGCTGTTGGCCAGACTTCTTAAAAGATGAGTCAGGCAATGCAAAGAGATGTGAAGTAGTCAACAATTCAACAAAAATTATCATCCATAATTTATTTCATTTATTGAATTTTACACTCCGCAATCAAATGACTCTCAGCAGCAGTATACAATGCAATAAGTAAAACACTGTACAAACAACAAAAGAAAGGACATGAGAAATGAAAATATAAGTAAACATGACAATACAGTAAATAAAAATATTCCCTCTGAGGTAATTCCATTTTCATTATGATAGGTCTGGAGTTTTAGAAAGACTTATTTGAACAGAACATGTCAGATGAAACAAACAACTACAGTTTTAGAGACAGAAAAAAAGGAGTTAAGAAAACAAAAAACCTTCATTTCAAAGTCACAATGAAAATTGCATGGAAGTGTTCCTAGAAGATGAATTTATTATGTAACAAGGAAACCTAATTTTTCAGGCCTTTCAAGTGAAAAAAGATGCACATTATAAAATGTCCACTGTACATCAGCCTTCTTAGAAAAGATCCATTAAACTGAAGTTAGGATGGCTAAAATTTCACCAACCTTCTGAATTCATGGACTGGAAAACTCCAAAGTCCCTTCCGACTCTGTTATTCTGTTATCCATTTAAGCTTGGATCCAACGTCTTTAAGCAAATCAGATTATATGTTGAGTCCGGAAGCAAGGTCACTGTATATAGTTCAATCTACTCCGCCATGTCTTAAGACATCTGTTGGGGCCTCCTCCAACAAGGAACCTATTGGATTCTGTATCACTAACATTAGATGCATCCTACCAATACTTCAGAAATCACGGCTGCAGAGTCCGTAGCAAAAATCCACTGAGATTTTGAGCTAGCCTTTTCTTTACCTATTTGTTTTCCCTCTAAATACTTTGAAGATACTGTCACATTTAAAACCATAAGTGTTGTGGTTAGCTCTGGCCCAGCTCCTGCCCCAAGGACTGTGGATGGGGGGGAGACATCCACATGCTGCAGGCCTGTTTTGCCCCCGGTGGAATCTGCTGATGAAGGCTCCTCTGACCAAGAAGACATGAGTGACAGGGAGGAGGAGAGTGTGGCAGACAGCTCAGAAGGAGATCAATTATCTAGCTCCTCCTTGGATTAAGAACAAGAGTTAATGATACAGCCACGCATGCAGAGAGCGATGCATAGGCAACAACAACTGAGAGATTATTATCAAAGAAAATGAGGCCACCTGTGGTTGGGTGGGGCTGTGGTAATTAGTGAGGCTGCTATAAAGAGCAGCCTGTGGGTTTGGCCATTGTGAAGGATTATCTGATCATTGTGTTTCGTGACTGCTTTACTGACTTTGACCTTTTGTGTGCTGATTTTTCCCCGCTTGGAAACTAAACCAGAGCAAAGTGTATTTCACTTTGTGAAAGAAGAAGGACTGTGAATTGCCTCACAGCTGCAAGATAAGTATCACAGAACTGATAAGGGACTTGTACAAATTACCAGTTTGTTTGGAGACCAGTGCTCTTTGCTATACCAAAAGAGGGCTTAGTTTAAGTGAATTTTCATTATAAAGAACATTGTTTTGAATTTTCAAACGTGTGTGTGTCTGAAATTTGTACCTGTGAATTTTTGGGAGGAGTCTACCAGAGAGCCTGACAGAACAATAAGAAATAAATTTTTGTTGCTAGTTTGAGTCTACTCTATATAACTGTTTTTAAGCCCATTGAAGTTGTAGCCAATTAATAGCAATATCAATGGGGTGGGAAGTAATTAAAGATTTAGATGCTTTTGGGGGGTGAGGGGATTAAACAGAAAAATCATGTTAAGTTTTTGCAGAAAACTCTCTTCAGAAGAAACCATCCGTTCTGATTTGCTTGGCTATAATGTACAAATAAAGCATAACATACCTCAGTCGTGCAAGAGCACTCATATTTCTGTGCAGACAAAGAGTAATGTCTTGCGGTGTTTCACAGAACATCGTTATAGCATTTTGCTAAGTACCAGATTCATCAATGGTGTAAGCTGACTGGAATCATTTACGTGTAGTATGGGCAACCATACACATTTATTAAATAAATAAAATTCAAAAATCAATATATCATAGCTTTTATCATTCCTGTTACATAGTACAAATTTAATCCTTTCACACTGAGAATGTGTATGAGGTAGGGGTGAAATGCTCCCAGTTCACTCGTGCCTGGCAGTTGTTGGAGAGCCAGTCGTGAAGTGAGTGTGAGGTTCCACACACCTGTCTGGATTTATTTATTTATTTATTTGTTTGTTTATTTGTTTGTTTGTTTGTTTGTTTATTTTTTTATTTATATGCCGCCCCTTTCCGTAGACTCTGGGCGGCTAACAACAGTGGTAAAAACAACATGCAACAATCCAATACTAAAACAGCTAAAAACCCTTATTTTAAAACCAATCATACATACAAACATACCATACATAAATTGTAGAAGCCTAGGGGGAAAGAATATCTCATTTCCCCCATGCCTGACGGCAGAGGTGGGTTTTGAGGAGCTTACGAAAGGCAAGAAGGGTGGGGGCTATTCTAATCTCTGGGGGGGAGTTGGTTCCAGAGGGCCGGGGCTGCCACAGAGAAGGCTCTTCCCCTGGATCCACCATTTCGGTTCTTTTACCCTTTGTGCGTGCATGGGCATAGATTAAAAGCAGTAATGGGCTCCTACGAGTATGATCAGATACACAGAACTGGTAGGAAAAAAAATGTTTTTTTTCCCCTCCCCCCCACCCCGCCTTCTGGGCTTTGGGTGTTTTTCCTATTGCAGTAAATGAGATTGAATGTGTATAATTTTAGAAGAGCTGTGCGTGCGTTTGTGTACATACACATACAGTTTATATAGTAGATAATTTATATATTTGTGTGCCTGTGTGTAATATGCATGTACACATATGGCATATATACATAGAATTAAATAGTATATTTTGGATTTTCAGTATTATTATCATCATCATCATCATCATTATTATGGCATCGGACCAGAATATCTCCGGGACCGCCTTCTGTCACACGAATCCCAGAGACTAGTTAGGTCCCACAGAGTTGGTCTTCTCCGGGTCCTGTCGTCTGGTCGGTCCCAGGGGAAGAGCCTTCTCTGTGGCGGCCCCGACCCTCTGGAACCAACTCCCCTGGATATCAGAGTTGCCCCCACCCTCCTTGCCTTTCATAAGCTCCTCAAAACCAACCTCTGTCGTCAGGCATGGGGAATTGAAATTTTCCTGTCCCCCTAGGCTTATAGAATTTATACAGATTATTTTTAATATTAGATTTGTTTACATTGTCTTTTTATTGTTGTTAGCCGCCCTGAGTCTGCGGAGAGGGGCGGCATACAAATCTGATTAATAAATAAATAAACAAATAAATAAATAATCATTATTATCATTATTATCATTATTATTTATTGGATTTGTATGCCGCCCCTCTCCGTAGACTCGGGGCGGCTAACAACAATGATAAAAACAACATGTAACAATCCAATACTAAAACAACTAAAAAACCCTTATTATAAAACCAAACATACACGCAAACATACCATGCATAAATTGTAAGACCTAGGGGGAAGGAATATCTCAGTTCCCCCATGCCTGACGGCAGAGGTGGGTTTTAAGCAGCTTACGAAAGGCGAGCAGGGTGGGGGCAATTCTAAACTCTGGGGGGAGCTGGTAATAGTAAATAGATAGCAAAATTGTATCTCTTTGAGGTGAGGAGAAGCCAGGCACCCTAACACTAAACCAAACTCTTAACATGAGTGATATCATGTTGGCCACCTTTAAGCCAGTCACATGACCTTTAAGCCATCCAAGTCACATGACTGTCAAGCCACTCCCACCTGGTCACAGGGCTGGCAAGCCACACCCACAAAATAAGCCACGCCCACAGTTGATAGTAAAAAAATTCAGATAGGTGGCTGTCTCTTCTTAAAAACCTTCAATAATGAAACACCCACAACTTCTGCAGGCAAGCGGTTCCACTGGTTAATTGTTTTTACTCTTAGGAAGTTTCTCCTTAATTCCATGTTGCTTCTCTCTTTCATTAGTTTACAACCATTGTTTCTTGTCTCACTTTTGGTGAGCTTGGTGGCTGTATAAATTTGATTTATAAATAAATAAAATTAAATAATTAAAAAATATCCTCATCCTTTGTTACAGGAAGAAAAATGTAGGACATTTTTCACTGAGAAACTCCTATAAAAAATAAAAAGAGGTGTTGTAAATCAAATCCCTTTTACTATCTTGCTCCCATATAAAGCCATTAATCAGATTATGGGGGAGGGGGGTTGTTAAAGTTTCAAGAGGCAACACAAGTAGTATTCAAGTAGACCAAGCGTCAAGGCTCTATCAGGCAATTCATATCCTGTGAAAAGGTACAAAGGATTCCAGGCCATCACTAAGGAATTTAGACAGACAGGTGCATGATTAAAAGAACATCAAAGAAAGTCTGTCTCTGGAATTGGCCCAATAAGGGATCTGCCTTCTGAAGCAGCTTGAAATACCCATCTCTGCTTTTCCACTTAGGTGTAATTGAAACAAAGCTGCTTGGATGTGTTAGGTTAGGAGTATCCAACATTGCAAATTTAAGACTTCAACTCCCAGAATTCCCCAACCCAGGCTGATTTCTGGGTAAAGTTACAAAAGATTGTAGTCCATTTTTTAAATTTTTGTTTGCTATCCTAGTATTATTTGTCTGCATATTGTTATAAGTACTTGCTCAAACATGTAATACTTTTTTTGGATCAAATAGATGTGGCCGAATAAGAAGATAAGATAATAAGAAGTCTTTTAAGTATATTTGAGGAGTATCATTTTAAACGATGTTTATATATTCAATATTAGTTATAATAGTCAACATTCAGAATGCCCAATTCTTTATCGTCACATCTATTCATCATTTTTAATTGGTTTTCTTCAAAGTTAGACCTTTATGTGGCAGATATGTCATATGTTTAATGCATTATCAATTAGGTAATTTACACAATTTCACTAAAGCTAGGAACTGAATAGGCGTTCAAGAAATAGCAAACATTTATGTGAATTTAAAATGCAATATGAGAAAAATGCATTTTAAAATGCTGTGCTGTACAGTGTAGCATTTACTTTACTATTGTGAAATAAATTTGAAGTCAAGCTTTTGCTTCATATATGAGCTATTTTTTTAAAGTTCTATCTACTTTTATCTTTCACACATTAGAATTATAGATGTGACCTGATCTATATGTAATGCAAATGGAAAAATTGGCATCCCAGTAATAAAAAAGCAGCCTCTGGCATGACATTCATTTTTATATTATTTTTATTAAAGACGTTTTCAACCAAATAAAAACAATACAAATTTTAAATTGAAGCAAAGACGGCTAGGGGAAAGTAATACAAGAAAGAAATAAGGCAATGAAATTGAAAAGAAAAAGAGAAAAAAGTAATTAAAAATGTCTTCCACTCTTAACAGTAGTTATAAATAAATTTATATTTTACTCACTCTTTTTCTCTAAGGTTATACCATAGTTTCCTTTTTTCCATAATAAACATTTTCTAGTAACCAAATTCATAAAACACCAGTTTATTCCCTCCCTCTTTTCAGTAAGTTCATAGGTCTCATCACTGATATTTGTAGTTATTGATCTTTCTCTAATTGTTGTGGTTGGCTCTGGGCAAGCTCCTGTCCCAAGGAATGTACAGGTGGATGCAGGGGAAACATCAACATGTTATAGGCCTTTTTTATTGCTGACAGAGTCAAGTAGTGCAGTTTCCTCGGATAAAGAAGAAGGTGGGGGTGACTTGGAAGAGGGGGGCTTGGCACACAGCCCAGGAAGTCAATCTCCATTATCTTTGGTCATTCGGATGAGGAAGTCTTGGACCCACGCAGGCGCAGAGTTATGCATCAAAGAGTCCAATTGAGGACATATTACAGGAGATAAGAGAGGCCATATGTGTTTGGCTGGGGCTCCAGTAATTAGAGCTGCTGGTATAAATAGCAGCGTGCTGGCTTGGCCGTTGTGGAAGATTATCTGATCGTTGTTCTTCAGGACCGTGCCTTGCTGTTTCCGGAATTTGTTTGTTGATTTTTCACAACTTTGAAACCAAAGCAGAGCAAAGTGTGTGTTTCACTTCGTGAAAGAAGGAGGGCTGTGACGTTCCTTCACAGCTGCTAGCTAAGTACTTAAGGACTGATTAAGGGGATTGTACAGACTACCAGGTTGTTTTGGGACGGGTGCTCTTTGCAATACAAAAAGGGTGCTTTGTTTCTATTGCATTTTTGTGATAAAGAACATTGTTTTTGAACTTTCAAGTGTGTGTGTCTGAAATTTGTACCCTTGAATTTTCGGGAGACTCATACCATAGAGCCCAGCAGAACACTAATCAAGAAGATTAATTTCCCATCTCTGTTAGTTCCATCATTTTCACCATCTACATTTGTGATCCTCAGGCCTGCAGGTAAACCCCCATTTTTAGAACCAATTTCAAAAGCAACATGGTGAGTGCCAACCATAAAGAAGGAATCATCACTTTTTTCATAGAAGGCCCTTTTTTCATAATCCCATCAGATGACAATCCCTAATTGTATGTACAACATCAAGAGCATTGATGCAGCCTGGAATGAGATTATCCATGAAAAAATGGTAAGAGTGTGGAAATATCTGTGCCACCAGCTTTTTCATGACTTTTGATGTTTGAAGCAGTGGAAAGAGAATCACAAGGCATCGTCAGCAACTTGGTTGCTCTCAACAAGGGGCTTCAGCTCAAACTGGAGGAGAAGGGCTTTGATGAGTTGCTTGCCATACACACTGAAGATCTCATAGAGGTGGAAAGCCAGTGAAAACAACAGGAAGAGGAAGTGATTGAATCGCTGAAGAGGTTGTGATGGCAGAGGAGTCCAGTTTGATCAAGAAAATGTGGCTTTTATTCAGGATGCAAGATCGGACCAGAATATCGGCATTGGACCAGAATATCTCTGGGACCGCCTTCTGCCACATGAATCCCAGCGACCAGTTAGGTCCCACGGAGTTGGCCTTCTCCAGGTCCCATCGACTAAACAATGTTGTCTGGTGGGACCCAGGGGAAGAGCCTTCTCTGTGGCAGCCCCAAATCTCTGGAACCAACTCCCCCCAGATATCAGAGTTGCCCCCACCCTCCTTGCCTTTCGCAAGCTCCTTAAAACCCACCTCTGTTGTCAGACATGGGGGAATTGAAAATTTCCCTTCCCCCTAGGCTTATAGAATTTATACATGGTATGTTTGTATGTATGATTGGTTCTTTAAATTGGGGTTTTTTAGATTATTTTTAATATTAGATTTGTTTACATTGTCTTTTTTATTGTTGTTAGCTGCCCCGAGTCTGCAGAGAGGGGCGGCATACAAATTTAATAAATAAATAAATAAATCCTAACATGGGGCACTTTTCTGAGGTGTCTTCAGCTGTCCATGATACAATTCACTGGTAAGCATCATCTATGTCAGGGGAGTCAAAGTCGAGTCATCATGACTTCCCCCCTTCTCATGGACATGGCCAGTGTGTGATGCATGTGGCCCATGGCCTGTGGGTTTGACAGCCCTGATCTACTTGGAAAGGAAAAAAAGGCCACCACCCATAGTTTACTGGGCTGTTTCTCCAGGAAGATGGAGAAATTTTCTGTTTCATCTCTGGAGGATGACCCTATGCTTTCACCATAAGGTTTTACCATGATGCTGCCATTTATGGTAAGATAAGAATTATATTGCACACATTTCGTGCTTGTTCGGATTTATAAAGCAAATGGACTTATGAACAGCTTCTCAGAATGTAACCTGTTCGTAAATACAAAAATGTCTGTAGTGTATTGCCAACTGTCAGGCAACGACCAAGTGCCAGACAATTGGTTCTTTGAAGATCCAGAGACAATAACTCACCAGTAAGTAAGGGAAACTTTGAGCTTAACTATTAAGTGTAGCAGCTATATTTAAATAGAAAAACCAAAGCATAATATACCAAGCAAGATTATAACAAATCTCCAGTGGGATAACAGTGGAAAGACCCCAAAATAGCCAGGTTAATCAACACTCAGCACTAAGTCTCAAAGTGCAAAGGGCAATACCAGGGTATTATCAAAATCCCTTGTTTTCATGGTAACCAGATTGCAAGACTTGACCTTGTCGAGATGGTGCAGCTGATTATCCGAGAAATAAACAGATCAGCCTGTTGCAACCTAAATAATGTTTAGGTTTTTCTACAGCTCTGTGAAGAGTCTTCGCTTTTCTTTATTTATCAGACAAGAGTGAAAAATGAGCAGATTAAACATGATCATAACTCAGAATGAACTCTAAACTTATTGAAGCTTCATATAAAAAAGGAGAAATCAAAAGTTATTGCTACACTTCTCAAAGTACAATGGCATTCCACAATGTCACTAATTTCAATCCTCTCAGTGCTGCCATTGCCTTATCCTTGAAGATCTTGTCTAAGTTTATCACTGCCTTTCCTAATCTCTTCTTTACTTTTCAATCATATTATTTGTTTTTGTTCTTGAGCCTGAAAAACATAACTGTGTCCTATGCTACCATCACTTCTTCACTGTCAACTGTAAATTCATCATAATGGTAGGTTGGATGAGGGTAGGTTGGACAAATTAATGAATAAATTCTTTATTACTGCTAAAGGCCAGCAGTAGACTACAACAACTGAACATTTGGACAGTAACATAACATAGAATTCAGCAAAGGAAAGATAAAACCAATAGGAGATTATATAGTGCAACTGAAAAGAGAAAAAGATGGATTACTAGTTTAGATGAGGTCCCTTATCTAAAGGGGACCATAGTCTCCTGTATATGATAAATAGTAGCAGATTGCCCATCATAAGTAAATTAGTGAGAAGGACTTCATTTGGGTAACCCAGAAAGTTTGTTGTTGTGTTTGTTTGAGTATACAGTGGTACCTCTACTTAAGAACTTAATTCGTTCCATGACCAGGTTCTTAAGTAGAAAAGTTTGTAAGTAGAAGCAAGGAGGCTGGAAATGGCCAGTTTCCCAACTTCTGGTGGGCCCAGTAGACTGATATTTCCCCCTCCAAGGGCTTCAAAGGCTTCCCTAGAGACAAGGAGGGTAAAAACACCCTCCCCTATCCTCCCGGAGGCTCTCTGGAAGCCAAAAACACCCTTCCAGGGCCTCTGCATGAACCAAAAATCAGCTGGCTGGCACACATATGCACATTGGAGCTGAGCTAGGGCAATGGCTCGCATGCCAGCAGATAACTGGCACCTGTGGCACCCATGCCATAGGTTTGCCATCACTATTCTATGACCAAACCCAGAACGCAGCTGGGGGCATAATACAAATACTATTTCCTATTAAAATGTCCTTAGAAAAAGGTCAACCTTGTGATAAACCCCAAAATCTGGATGGGTGCTATGCAACTATTTTTTAGCCCCAGGGGATACAAGCACTGTCATTCCTGGGATTCCTGGTAAGCTAAAGGGACATGGATGAGGTAAAAACTGGTACATCTTCTGACATCCCCCTGGCCCTCCAGAATGGGAAGGCAGGGTGCATTATGGCTCCCATTCAGGGGTGGATTGTCGCTACTGTTGCTACCAGTGCGCTGTGCATGCAGCTTCAGTTGTGTTGCATGCATGCACTATTCACATGCATCCCCAGTATGTTTTTGCTTCTGTGCATGCACACTAAGCAAAAATGTGCTGAAATCTCATGAGGAGATGCACACGTGCATGAGATTTTGGCACAGAAGCAAAAAAAATCGCCAAAATCTTGTATGTGTGTCCCCTCATGAGATTTTGCTTCTCAGCATGTGCATGAAGCAAAAAATACAATGGAGTGGTCACCTGCGAATTGCGCAATATGGCAGCCGCTACTGCACCGGTGTGCAGTCCACTATCGTATCAGTAGCAACCCACTACTGGTCCCATTGGTTAGGGTTGTATACGTGGGTGGGCAGCAAGCAGCATGGGGTGGAACGCAGTTCCACTGGCGGAAATAAAGCTGTATGCCCAGCTTTAGCTGACCATCCTCCCCTCCCATCCTCCTTTTCCTCCTTGGAAAGCATCAGGGAGACCAGCACCAACAGGTGTTGCAGGGGGCCCATTTTCTCCCCTCTCTTTTCTCAACAGCTGATCAGCACCCATTCGCCTAGCTACCCAGCCTCAGGCAGGGGGAGACCCAGGAAGGAGAGCACGGGAAACGCAAAGAACATTATCACCCCAGAGAGCGACACTGGTGAGGTTGTAAGTTGAGGACATAACAGTTTACTTGAATGATGATGATCGTTCAAGCCACTCCCACCTGGTGACATGGCCAGCGAGCCATCCCACCCAGTCACATGACCATCAAGCCACACCCACAAAATAAGTCACACCCACATTGTGGCAGTAAAAGCTTTGGCTGCCCATTACTGGTTGCACATGTGGTGGGATCTGAAAAAGGGCCTTCTCAGTGGTGGCCCTTTCATTATGGAACATTCACCTTAAAGATATGATTGGCCATTCCATCCTGTTCCTTTCTTAAAAGGCACTAAAATGTAATTTTGTCAGTGGAGATCACAAATTTAGAAAGAGCCAATAAGTGGCTGATTTGATTGTTTTGTTGCTGCCATGGGATGGTGGAGGTCCTTTAATGGGTTTTTAATTACAGCGATCCCTCAATTTTCGCGATCTCGATTATCGCAAAACGCTATACCACGGTTTTTCAAAAAATATTAATTAAAAAATACTCCACGGTTTTTTTGCTATACCGCGGTTTTTCCCATCCGATGACATCACTCTCTTCCTTCCTTTCTCATCTTTCTTTCTCTCTCTCTTTCTCTATCTTGCTTCTTCCTCTCTCACACTCTCTTCCTCCCTCTCTCATCTCTTTCTTTCCTTCTCTCTCTTTCTCTATCTCTCCCCCTCTTGCTCTCAAGCGGCGGGCGGCGGGCGAGCAAGCGGCGGGCGGGCAGCAGCGAGGAGCCGAAGATCGGGGTTTCCCCTTTGCGTGGGCAGCGGGGAAGACCCAGGGAAGGTTTCTTCGGCCGCCCAGCAGCTGATCTGCTTGGCAGCGCTGCTGCAGGAGGACCCGTGTCTGAAAGCCGGTGAGAGGGGTGGATCGGACGGGTGGGCGAGCGGCGGGCGGGCGGTAGCGGCGAGGGCGCCGGACGCGCTGGGGGGGCGGGGGCAGCCGACATTCAAAGCAATCTTTGTCGGCTTCTGCACTTTCATTGCTCCCCGGCTCCACCATCTGCGCATGCGGGGCCATGGAAAAAGGGCACGCATGCGCAGATGGTGTTTTTACTTCCGCACCACTATACTGTGGAAAATCGATTATCGCGAGAGGTCTTGGAACGTAACCCTCGCGATAATCGAGGGATCACTGTATATGATGATTTAAAAAAACAAAAACTGCCTGAAGTCATGTGTGCATAAGCTGGGCAACTGTACAAATTTATTAAATAAATAAACAAATAAGTATATGAATAAATCTTTCTCTATAGCTTTTTCCACATTTATTCAGTAAAATCCCTAAGAATTTCACCTTAGTTCGAGCCTATGTAGAATCCTAAAGAAAGTATTGGGTGGCAACACACAGGAGTTAATTTAGGAAATTACATTTAAATTAAGCATGTTGTGCTACAATAGCTAATCTATCTGATCAACAGGAGTGCTTTTTTGTTTGAGGACTGTTTAAACAAGGAGTCCACCCACTGCTTTAGATCATTCATCACTTTTCTGTAGCAAACTAACTTGTTAGGCTCCAGGCAGGGTATTTAAATTTCCTTCCTCAGTTTAGTAATAATTACCAAACATTCCTTTAGCAGCTCTCCAAGGTCCTGAATTCTCTCTAGTCTATTTCAATTAAAGGAACACATGGATTTGCCAGATGGCTGAAGGTATTTCTTTCCCACTTAGAGGCACTGACAGTCAGCAAATGTTTTTCTTTAAGAGAGAGAGAGTGAGGGAGGGAGGGAGAGAGACAGAGACAGAGGGACACAGAGTGAGAGAAAGAGAGATCTTGCTTTAAAACCTTTTGCTTTGTAAGGACATGGAAAATAGACCATCAGTCTGGCTTACTATATCAAGATAAAAAATAAATGCTGGTTTATTTGAGGTATATACTACCATGTTTTCCTGAAAAGAAGACCCTGTCTTATATTTTTTTTTGAACCCTGAAATAAGCTCTTGCACTCAGAAGCCCGATTGGGCTTATTATCAGGGGCTGTCTTATTCTGGGGAAAACTATCAGAGATTGCATTTGCGGAAACTAGCCTGTTTGTGCCCAAGCAGCAAACCAGTCCATCCAGCCCACCAACCCAACCAGCCAGCCAGCCAGCCACAGAACAGTAGAAATGGAGTTGAAGTTTTCAATGAAACACAGCAGTAGTAGGAAGTTGTGGAAAAATATATTTACTTCTTTATACTACTACTACTACTGCCTATACTATACATACAATAAATTAGTATCTTACTAGTACCTTGCTACAACTATCTTAGTTAAATAACTCACAGGGACCAACTTTTACAGTGTTACAGCTTCTTCAAAGCATACTTCTCACGAACAGCAACAGAACACAGCTAACAGTGAACAGACAGAGAGAAAGAGCAGGGAGCTCTTGCCTACTTAAATACTTTTCACATAATTGCTCAACTGCCTCTGAATGACTCAGCATTCTTACCTGAGGCCTACTTTCTGCATTATGATATTACCTGCAGAGAAATATTGTATAATTTTTCACATTATATTATACTCTTAATGAATTTATGCTCCTAAATTGCATAAGTCCAACTTTATTTAGAGATGAATTCACATGTTTATGTATTAGAAGTCTTAAGGGATGATAAGTGTATAAAAAGAAAGAGAGAGAGACATCCAAAAATTATCTTAAAATTTAATGTTTTCTCGTGGTAAAAATTCCTAGGTCTGTGATACGTACAATTTTATACATGCTCACAACTACTTGACATATTTTTTGCTCATTCACAGAGTTACCCTCTGGTTCTGCTGGTGGGAATGGCTCTAGTACTTGAATCTGTCATTTAACCCAGAATAGGATTAGACAAGATGTTGTTGAATTGTAGTTCCCAGCAGGTCAGCCAGTCAAGATAATGTGAAAGATGCTGAGAGTGACATCTGAAATGCCACTGATTATCTACCCTGGTCCCTACTATTGAAAAGGCTGTGAAGGGGAGAAAAGGTTGTATAATATTGCAAGTCCTTCCATTTTTATGAACAGCTGAAGGAGAGAATTATTCCGTAGGGATAGATTACAGTGCAAGATAATGCTTCTCATTAACCAAATTTTAATTTTGAATGTATTATTAATTTTCTGAAAGAAAAAGAACAAGGGTAAAAACAAAACAGAATAATAACATGGGAACAAACAAATAGAATATATATGGGCAACCTTATTTGGACAAAATTATCTTAATTGTACAGTCCTTTCAAACATTTTGCTATTTTAATTTTGGTTAATTGGTTAATACCGCAAGCAAGGCAAATACATGTAACGAATAGACAAATAATAAATACATAAATTTCCCATATTTTAAATTCCACTTGTTCATCTAATTAGAATTGATAAAGATTATAACATGTAGTACTTTTCTAAGAGTCCTTCCAAAGCCCCCCAAAAATTCAGTTTGGTTTGCTATCAAGTCATCTATGATCACTTACTGAAATAAAATTACAGTTCATGCAGTGGCCTCCAGCCAACTTCGGCCTCCTTCTTCCCTTGGCCACCCATTTTCTTCATCCCCCCCTTCTCACCCACCAGTACCATCCAGGGGGTTGGACTGTTGTTCCTCGCCCAGCAGCATTGGCAGCCTTCATCGGCCGGTATCCCCGGCTCCTCAGATCTCTTCGGTCGCCCTCCAACGCAGGCAGCAGGCCGCTCCCACTGACTTGCATCCTTGGCATCCTCGGCGTCCTCAGCCCCGTTCAGCCCCCACTCCCTGGTGCCGCGCCAAGAGGCTCAATTTGCGGCTAGGTCTTTCCGCCTCCTTCTTCCCTTGGCGTCTAGGAGTGGCCACCATCTTCCATGCCCCAGCTGATCCCCAGCTGATCCGGCTGGTCTCTCGGAGCTGTTGTCCCGGCACCCACAAAAATGGCAGCATTCACTCTCTGAACCCCCAAACGGAGGGTATATACATACCAAAAATATTAATACTCCAAAATGTAAAATGTCAACTGCACACTATTCAGTTGTATTTCTATGGAACTTAGGTAATGATTTCTCCATTATGTGCAACTTTACAAATACATCCCTTTTACAAGTTCATACAGGTTCATATCAAAATGAATAAGAGGTTTTACCCATTCATATTTTCAGAGGCATATAGTAAGAGGTGCCTTATTAAAGATTTGGGGAAAAATTAAAAAAGAATCATTATAGAATAATTGGTTATCAATAATGGAGGCAATGATATATCCAAACACTACAGATCTCAGTAAAATGGTGACCTATGCAGAACTTTTATATGAAAAGGGAGAATTAAAATCAGTTCATGACTTGAAAAACAAGGAATGAATATAGATTGGTAGCCTTATTTACAAATTAAGATGGTGTTTTTAAAAGATCAGAAACAATATAGTATTTACAAGAAACAATGGGAACTGGATAAATTATTTATTTATTTATCCGGGTTTTTTTAAGGCTGCCCTTCTCCATAGACTCAGGGCGTCTTACAACATGTTAGCAATAGCACTTTTTAACAGAGCCAGCATATTTTCCCCACAATCCAAATCCTCATTTTATCCACCTCAGAAGGATGGAAGGCTGAGTCAACTTTGATCCGGTGATGAGATTTGAACTGCTGACCTGCAGATCTAGCAGTCAGCTTTAGTGGCCTACAGTACTGCAGTCTACCCACTGCATCACCTCGGCTCTAAATTACTACAAGGAATGGGGAAAATGATTACCAAATTATATAATTTCCTTTTAAGATATAAAATGTAGGAAGAGACTATAAAGGAGACAATGATCAGTTGGGCTAGAAAATTTGGTCATAATATGGAAACAAAACAATGGGATAAATTATGGGAAAGGAATTATAAATTGATGATGGCAGTAGCCTACAAAGAGGATCTCTACAAAATGTTTTATAGATGGCATTTTCCTCCAGCAAGATTGGCCAAAATGTCCCCATATTTGTCCCTGAATGTTGGAGATGCTGTTACAAGTCAGGAACCTTTTACCATACAAGGAAATACTGGTGTAAAATCAACAAATGGCTGGAAGGGATTATGGAACAAAAGATAGAACTGAAATCAGAACTGTTTTTACTAGGAATGTTAGATTTGAAAATGGACAAAAGTTTTCAATATACAACACTATACTTATTAACTGTTGCAAGACTTGCCTTCGTGCAGAATTGGAAACAGGCTAATACACCTTCAGAGGAAATAGTACTCAGGAAGATACTCAAATGTGCAGAAATGAATAAAATGACTATGGAGTTAAAAGAAAGAGAAGAATCGGACTATTGCAAAGTATGGAATAGAATGTACAAGTGGTTAGAAAACAGAAGCTAAAATAAGAAATAGGAGTTTTAAAGTAGTATTGATTAAACATTAATTAAAATTATCAATTATTTTTAAACAATCAGTATTGTTATAATTGTTACAGAATATATATACGGATACAGATGGCCGTAAAACTACTTTACATTGTTATACCTGTCTTATTTTTTTCTGTTTATGTTGTTGTGTTTGTTTTAAAAGGTGAAAAATGTTTAATAAAACTATATTTTTTTAAAAAGAGGTTTTTTTTTCAAAATTTATCTATCAATTGCACAGTGCAATTGATAGACAAATCTCGATCCTGTGCAAATTACTTGAGTAAACGTTTTCTTAGTAGAAATTCTGACAAAACAATATTCCAATTAAGCTGGAAAAAAGAAGGACCAGTTCTAAAGTGCAGCAGGTATAAGAAGAAATTGCATTCCTGACACATCAAGAATGGGCAATCAATGGTTTAAGAAGTGAACCTTGATTATCTTGGATAACCAAGTAAACAAACAAATGGATAATTGAATAAATAAACCCAATGTTCACTCAATTTCTCTCTGGAGAAGATTTAGTGCTAAGGGAATGGAAGAAAATGAACAGTTGGATGGACACAGTTACTGTGGTGATAATTTGTTCACCATTGGAGGACCTGAAAGACCAGGTAAGAGGTAGACTTTCTCAGAGAAAATCTGTCTATGTGGTCACTAAGAGTCAATACTAACTTCATGGCATCAATCAATCAATCAACCAATCAATCAATCAATCAATCAAATGATTACATGGGTGGCTTCTGCCAAGTTGAAATGGGATCACCATAAATCATTTCCTTATGGAAGGCTTAAAGACAGCATCTTGGAAATCCTTTCATTTGCTTTGGTAAAAGGAGACTTTTTGTGAAGCCTGAACCAGAGGCAATTTGTTAGGCCAGTTCTCCAAATTTATTTATTTCCCTTGAGATTTAGAGACTCTGGGCAGCGTTATCCTTAAAATAGAAATTGCAAGAAACATGGTGCTCTCTGGAAGTTAAAAGGCAATGTATCCAAGAACACCTCACCGAGGAAGGCTGATTTAAGAAGGGGTGGATATTTTATTCCCCTGACAATACCCCAATATACCCATAAAACCTTATAAAGACACCTTTGATTGAGAGGATATGAGACAGAAATATGCTTAAAAGAACTCCATTTTCTGTTTCTTGTTTGTTCATATCTCTTTTCTTATCTACTCGGTGACTTTCCTTCCCTAGAGAGAAAAAAGCTTCTTACACACAATCTTTTTCTTTCAACTTCTTCTGAGGAATTATTTTTAGAAAAAGTGCAGGAAAACCACAACAGTGTTAACACAATATATTTGCCTGCTTTAACTCCCCCCCTTTTTTTTTGGCTTGATATGATATGCAGCTAAACTGAATTAAATTGTCAATTCACAGAACACACCAGGATAAAATATGGTTGGATCATTTGTGGCTTTGTATGGAGAATGAACAAAGGCACGGAGTCAAAAGAATGAACGAATGGAAGAAAGAAAGGGACCCAACTACTTCTTGGTCTTTTATCTTTGTTATAGAATGAGTGAAATTAGATACTGTTGCCTGAAGATGAAAATTTCTTCTATATTGTATCGTGACTGCTAAAAGGAAGAAGTAAAAAGCAAATTGAACTTAGAACGTGAAGTTCAATTATTTCAATTACCACCTCCTTAAATAATGTCTTTCTTCCTTCTAAGTGATCAGGAATTAATAGCCATTTTTCCTCTCAAAATAGCATTAATTATAACACTTTCAGCTACACTGAGAAGAGAATAAATGTATAAATTAAATAATTACATATATGTTCCACAAATTTAGTTTTGTGATTTACCTTGCTTTGCAATTTTAAAAATTGGTTGCCTTAGTCAATTAATTGCTAAACAACCATTTTATTAATGGAATTCAATTTATTTTTCATCCTTCTTCTCCTTCTCTTTCTCCCCATCCCATATGCTCCAAAAAATGATCTGATACACAGGTAAAGAGCATTTCATCCTGTAATATTAATATAATTTACTGCAACAAATACCTTGGTCAAGCAAAGTTTTTATTTTGTTGGTCCTGTTAGAGAAATGAGTGTGGAACCTGTGTGTAATAGGTTCCCTGCCTGTGAAAACTGCTACAAGAAAGGCAAAGATTTAAGCCACCATGTCTTTAGTCACTGTTAATTCAATTTTTCATCATTACAATGATAATGATGAGTTATCTGGGTAACGTGTGACAAACCAGAATAACTCTACCTTAGTAATTTTTAGATTCCTGCTTAAGACTTGAATTATTAAGTTTCCATCAGTCTTTAACTCTCAATCTAATTGTAGACAACGCCCTGCCCCCCTCAACACACTCTTCTGTTCAGTGGAGACCAATTCTTGGAGAGTGTCTGGAAAAATCCCTGTGGTTTTCTTGTGAGGTTTTTGTTTTTCAAAAGTGGTTTGCCTTCTTCCTAGGACTCAGAGACAATGAGTGGCCCAAGTCACCCAGTTGGCTTGTGACTAGAACTTAGGGCCTTCTGATTTCTAGCCTGAGGCCTTAACCGCTTCGCCAAACGTAATTGTACCCAATTATCCATACAAAAATTATTTATCAAATGTACATGCCACCTGACTCCTAGTGACTCTGAAATCAATATTGGGATTTTTAAGCTTTCAAGTATATCCTGGAAAGGAATCCCTTTGAAATTCTGGAGTAGATGAACACCATTTTATTTTATGAAGAAGCAGAATTCTGTTTTATGAGGCCTTAAGAATATGGACTTTTCCCCATGTTTTTCATGTTTTCCTTGCATGTAATATATTATGAGCACATCAGACACATCCGAAATGTTTTCTGCATAGTGGTAATTTATAACCTGCAATTAGCTCTTAGTCTTACTTTTGCCTCACAAGTTGGGATCTATGAAAAACACCATCTGCAATCCAGAATGACACAATCCATTCTGCACAGAGGTATATCTCCGAGTCAGTAAGGTGATTCTATCCAATTCTTAGCCAAGGGAGCCAATGTTATCTGAAGACATTTCCATGATTTTGTGACCGGCATGACAGAATTCTGTTACCTTTGTCAGGAACTGACATAATATTCCAAATTGTACAGAGAAGAATTATAATCAATGTAATGATTTCAACAATGCAAAACTGCTTAGTCACGGTGAAACTGCAGATTACAATCTAACCTGATTGGTTGACAAAAGTATATACCATAATGCACCTTTGCACGGGTGTGGCTTGGCTAGAAGATTGAATGGCTTGTAGATTGATTGATTGATTGATTGATTGATTTGTTTGTTTGTTTGTTTGTTTGTATGCCGTCCCTCTCCGTAGACTTGGGGCGGCTCACAGCAATAACAAACAATATATAACAAATCTAATAATTTAAGAGAAACACTAAAAACCCCATTATTAAAAGCAAACATACACACAAACATACCATATATAAACTGTATAGGCCCGGGGGAGATGTTTCAATTCCCCCATGCCTGATGGCAGAGGTGGGTTTTAAGGAGTTTACGAAAGACAAGGAGAGTGGGGGCAATTCTAATCTCTGGGGGGAGCTGGTTCCAGAGGGTCGGGGCTGCCACAGAGAAGGCTCTTCCCCTGGGTCCCGCCAAACGGGATAGATATTGTGGCTTAGAGATATTGTGTGGCTTATTGTGGCTTGTGGTGGATGAATAATATCGTGACTGAAGACTTATAGCTGAGTATTGTAACTGAGAATAGTAGATAGAGAATTGTGAGTATTTTGTATAGTAACTGCTATAGAGAGATAGCCACAGTGTAAATGATATAGGTTTGCTATGAAAGAAATATGTAAATATTTCCCTAAGAAACTCTGCAGTACTTGTCTTCAATTATCTTCAAGACAAGAGATCCTGATAACCTGGTCTGAGACAGACTGGTAGCTGCTTTGGCTATCTGGATGGGCTAGCTTCTGCAACACGTTACTCCAACTGAAGTGGTACCTATTTCTCTACTCTCATTTGCACCTTTTCATACTGCTTATAACTTCACAATAATAACACATATTTATGGTCATTTCATATTTAGATTTGTTCAGCCAATTAGCTGTCTCAGGGACACCTCTTTTAAGAGAGAGGTTTCTGCATCAGGCCCCCAGTTCTGAGGTGAAAAACGACTTGTGGAATTTTATAGTTCCAATATTATTTTCACACTATCAGGAGGCAGCTCTGTTTAATTTAATATAACTTATTCCTAGGTACTCATGGATAGGATGGTAGGTGGAATGAGTCAATTGGTCTTGGATAAAAATGAAATATAAAGTACCTTGAGCAAAACATTTATGGAAAGACTTCACTTTGAAATTTTCTTCAGGCCAGGTACCATCTGATTTTTATTTCTGTGCCTGTTTTATTGTGCTTTGGTGATTTTCCCCCCCATTAATTATGGACCTTGTTTTCAATTACATTTCTTTTTTACTGCCAACTGAACCCTTAGGTCTCACTGCTGTTTATCTGTCATGAGGGACGAGAGACATTTGTAAGGTAAGTTTTGCTTTGGGCTCCATTTTTATATAGGTTTTATATTTCAAACATGCAGGTTATCTACTCTGAGCCTAAGAATCACCATGGGGGGGTAGAGCAGCTAACTAGATTTTTTTTAAAAAAATCCAATAAATTGAGAGGAGAATATAAAACTACACCTCCGGCAGAGATACTGTGCTAAATGGTGTAGAAAAAAATGAACATAACTTTTCCACCCTCCCTATTATAAAACTCATGCAATGAAACTGATAGGAAAAAAAATCAAGGCAAAAAAGAAAGCATTGCATCCCTAAAGGCCTTTTCCCATTTGTACAAACATGGTCTGCATCATCTCTTTTCTTTTCTTCTTTTCTTTTCTCTTCTTTTTTCTTTCCTTTCCTTCTCTTTCCTTCTTTTCTTTTCTGGATGGGGTGGAACGCAGTGGGGTAGCGAAAATGGAGCTCCACCCCAGAGCACCCAATTTGCACTGAAAGATGTTGAAACAAAATGCAGGACATCCTGCATAAGCCACGGCCACAGTGTGGTAGTAAAAATTTTGGTAGCCCTTTACTGGGTGGGATGTGCTGAGAGAGAGAGTGTGACTGGCCCAAAGTCACTCAGCTGGCTTTCATGGCTAAGGCAGGACTTGAATTCACGGGTCTCTGGCTTTGTAGCCTGGTGCTTTAACTATGACACCAAACTGATTCTCAGTTTTATTACCCACTACTGGGAAGTGGGCAAATGGGAGGAAACCACAGGACAATTCAATGTGGAATAACTCAAGGGAAAAGTAGAATTGCAGCTCAGTCCAGCCCTGAAGACTTCTAACTTGAGAAGAATCAAACTAAGCCCACTGCAATTGACTTGCCACTCTCTTGAGTTCTCCCATGTTAAATTGTCCCATAGGGAGTTATGAGTTGGCCGGGATGAGTCTGTCAGGATGAGTTGGCTGGGGTGAATTGTCCTAGACCTGTAGAACCAGGAGAGCGAAGTTCTGGGAGCAGAGGCAATGGAGACAATATAGGAATCAGCAATAGGGATGACTTTTTTTTTCTGGTATAGTTTTTTTTGCTGAATTTAAATCAACATTGCGAAAAGAGCCATATCACAATAATTAATTCTTCTCCAGATATGGTCATAGTGGCTGGGGAGTTTTGTATGTTTGAAATGTAGATACTGGAAGAGCAATCATATTGGAGAAAATTGGCACAGTGGTCATTCAATCATCTCAGTTGTCTTGTGCAACAATTTATACCATTCTAACTATTGAGTATGCTGCACCTACAGACGAGAATCCCTGCTATTACTTATCATTCAATTGCCCTATATGTGTCACAAAATATGGTGATGAAGGTTAGCTCTGATAACTTGAAAAATAAATTCACTGCAGACGGGCTGTCCTTTGATCTCACAGTATTCTTTACTTAATTGATTCAGCTCTATGCAGTGTTCCCTTTAATTTTTTTGGGGGGTGGGCAGAAAAGTATAGTGTCTGAGCGGCAGTCCCTTCGGGACTGGGCGGCACAGAAATAATAAATAAATAAATAAATAAATGTTGTGATTCCGTCTGAGGCTCCTCAGGGAACGGCTGAACCTCTGCCGGCTCCCTGCTCAGAGGGGGAGGATGAGTAACAGGAGGAGGAGGAGGAGGCCCAGGCAGAAGGGGAGGAGGAATATCAGGCTGAGGGAGAGGGAGAACAGCCAGAGTCCCCCGGGGTGGAGCTCTCCCCAGCAAGCAGCCTGGAGTCCTTAGATGAAAATGCTCAAGCCATCATCGATCACAGGCAGAGAAGAGCAGCACAACGAAGGGGACAATTAGCCAGGTACTTCCAGTCCTAAATAGGCAACAGCTGGGTTTGGGTGTGGTTCTCCCCAGAAAGGCTGAAAAGGCAGGCCCGCCCTTCCTGTATTGTGGAGAATTATCTTTGGGAGTCCTGGGACCTGGCTGTGATCTGTGGCGTCTCTGATTCTGGCTTGTGGCCTTGAAGGCTGAAACCTTGGGGGAAAAGGCGTGGGGGGCTTATTCTCTACAGTGGTGTGTGTGCCAGCAAGAAGTCTGCTGTATTGTCTGGCCGTCATGACTTTGCTGTGAAGCCTCATAGCCTGCCTGTTGGGAAGAACAGGTTTTTCTCTGTGTTTATTTTTCAAACTATAAAGTGCTTTTGCTTTTACCAGCGTGTCTGGTTGCTTTTTCCAGTTGGTGTTGAAGTCTGGGGGCACCCAGACAGAACAATAAACAAACAAACAAACAAACAAACAAACAAACAAACAAATAAAAAACCCACCCTGTTTTGCCTCAGAGAATTTCAAAATAAAATACTGTACTGTGTGTCTATAACAGTGAGCTCATAATAGGGCAACTCTATCAATATCAAAATGCCACTTAAATAGTTGAGCTAGTTTCAAACTAGATTTTGATTTTCTTTCTCTCTTCCTTACTCCCATTCTTTTTCTTTCTCTTTTCCTTCCTCTCTTTTTTCTATCTGTTTCTCTCTCTTCCTCTCTTCCTCTCTCTCTCCTTCCCTCTCACTCTTTCCCTCTCGGCTTCTGGGCAGGTTTGGAAAACTCTGAGTTGATGATGATTTTTAAGTGAGCGATTGCTCACTGCTCAGCTTAGAGGGAACTATGGCTCTATGCCTCCTTGCAAACCTTTCATGATACGGAAGCTTCCATAGGCTGAGAATTTTATCAAAATGAAGCAAGGTGAATCACTGAGAAAGGCAGTAGAGGGGAAAACCCCCCACAAAAGAGACCAATTATTTCACATTTGAAAAGAGGTGCAGGAAGGGAGAGCAAAAGATACAAGAGAGCCATTTTTTAAAAAATAAAGGTGATTTGTTATCTAATTTCAATCGAAGCAGTAATTCAATAGATAAGGAAAATCAGAAGGGAAAAATATTCCCTGAGACTGAGAGGAATGACTACAAATAGTCAAAAGTCTATAAGAGGCTTCACTTAGCAATAAATTGAGGCATTTATTTTCTCTAACCAAAGAACTTAATCTACTCATCTCAATTAGACCGAAATCTATATTTTGATACAGAGGATTTTAAAGATTAAGAAAATTAATTGGCTTCAATTCAAACATTAATCTGTAAAATCCTCTGTATCAAAGTATGCATTTCAAACTTTTTTATATTCCAGCAAGAATGAAAATAAAGTCTCTTCATGTTGTTCATATTTTCAATACAGGTAAGTCCTATGTTGCTAAGGGAGAAATTTGTTAAGTGAGTTTTGTCCCATTTTACAACTTTCTTGCCACATTTGTTAAGTAAACAATTGCAGTTGTTAAATTAATAATGTAACTGTTATTACTTTATTTTATTAATAATTGTTAAGTGAAGCTGGTTCTTGACTTAGCTTGTCAGAGGGTTGCAAAAAGATGATCACATGATCTCAAGACATTGCAAACATCATAAATGTTAATTTATGGATGGTCAAGCATCCAAATGTAAATTACATGACTATGGGGATGCAACAATGGTCATAAGTATAAAAAATTGTCATAAATCACTTTTTTTCAGTGCCATTGTTACTTTGAATGATTACTAAGTGAACTGTTGTACATTGAAGACTACCAAATAGAAGTGCTAAATAATTTCCATGGCATAGGGCTGTGAGTGATGAGACTGTCTCCAGCCGATATGAGTTATGATTGGATTGGATAAATGTATGCGAGTGTTCATGGGGTCTTTTACATGTTTTTTAGTAAATTTTCATATTTTACAGATATTAGATTTCTTATATATTGTTATATTAATGTGGAATGCCGCCCTGAGTCACCTCGAGAAGGGCAGCATAGAAATCTAATAAATAAATAATAATAATCAAGTACCCACAATACATTTGAGCCGGGGTGGTGCAGCAAGTAGAGTGCTATACTGCAGGCCACTGAAGCTGACTGTTGATCTGTAGGTCAGTGGTTCAAATCTCATCACCGGCTCAAGGTTGATTTAGCCTTCCATCCTTCTGAGGCGGATAAAATGAGGATTCGGATTGGGGGAGAAATATGCTGGCTCTGTTAAAAAGTGCTATTGCTAACAAGTTGTAAGCCGCCCTGAGTCTAAGGAGAAGGGCGGTATAAAACTGAAATAAGTAAGTAAGTAAGTAAGTAAGTAAGTAAGTAAGTAAGTAAGTAAGTAAGTAAATAAATAAATAAATAAATTGTACATTTTATAAAAATTCTCTTTGAGATCATAATGTAATGTAAATTTCAACTTTTTTAACCACATGTATTATTTTCCCATTGACCCATCTATAATAGTTATGGTGAACCTTTTTTTTTAGTTTGCATGCCAAAAGGGGATATGTGCATGTTCTAGCATGCCCACACCCATTGCCTCCCCCCACGCACTCCCTTGCGCTGCCCTTGATTCTGTGCACAACCTCTCCATCTCCGTGCATGCACACAGGCCTCACTGAAGCCTAACATGGTGAAAAAAACGGCCCAACGGGCAAACTGGGAGTTTGGAAAAACGGACTTCTGGTTTGCCCATTGGGTGGTTTTTTGCACTCTGGGGCTTCAGAGAAGCTTCCCTGAAGCCTCTAGAGCAGTGTTTCTCAACCTTGGCAGTTTGAAGATGTGTGGACTTCAACTCCCAGAATTCCCCAGTCAGCGTTGCTGGCTGCAGAATTTTGGGAATTGAAGTCCACACATCTTCAAACTGCCAGGGTTGAGAAACACTGCTCTAAATGGTGAAACGGCCTTCCCCAAGGCTGAAAATTAGCTGATTAGTGTATGCTGGAGCTGACATAGGGCAAGGCCTCGCATGCCCTCCAATATAGCTCCATATGCCATCTGTGGCATGTGTGCCATACATTCGCCATCACAGATCTATAAATTCTTAGCTACATCATATGTTCTTAATAATAATAATAATAATAATAATAATAATAATAATAATTATAGTTATAGTTATAGTTATAGTTATAGTTATAGTTATAGTTATTGTTATTGTTAAATAATAAGTATGTTCTTTAACCCGGAGTTCCTCAGCCTTTCCAGCTTGGCGGACTGGTGGTGGGTACAGGTTCCATGTGAGTGGTCACCAAGCATGTGTGCATAAGCAACTCCATTTGCAGCATGCTGTGTGCATACTCATCACTCATGCAAATGGAACTTGTGTACACACACTTTCCTGCTGCTCACCTGCTGTTTCCACAGCCTGATTGCAAACATTTTGCAGCCCACAAGTCACTGCATCCAAGAGGTTGGGGATCTTCTCTTCTTCCTCTGTTTAAGTTTATTCATTTTGGCAATGAAACATTCACTGCCCGTGCACAATTGTACGTTGAATTTCAAAAAACAGAAGGTTTTTTAAAAGTTTCATTTTCTTATGAAGAATCGTAGATATCTGCTTACTTCAAAAATCTTCTAATGGCAATAGTGCGGTAGCTGCCACAATTGCAACCTTCATTCACTTTTTATAGAACACGCTGATGATCATACTAGATGACTATCATGCAAAGCTTTTTACCTTCTCTATTTGTGAAAAGGAAAATGTGTGTGGGGGGGAATTGCCACTGTATTTCTAGCCTGTTCAGAATGGACAGACAAAACATATTTAAGGTCTTTTCTGAGATCTCTGTATCTTTAAATAAAACAGTTCATGTTGCAGACTGTTCCTTCCTTTTTTACATGCAATTAATTATAGGCAAGGGATTACTGAATTATTGTTTGCCCATATGATTCTGTACATACATTGTATCAACCATTATTGTTTCTACATGTAAATCACGGGGTTTATATATGACTAATTGACCATAGTACAAAACAAATAGCAATAAGCCTTAGCTAATACGTGGATATATGAAATCAGTCTTTTCCCTTTCACAAATCCTTTTTGTAATCTGTTTAACTTTTGTTTAATATATTCTAAGTCATTGTGGTTCATAGCTTACTTTGTTGTGTGTACTAAGCCATGATTTAATATGATATCTGAACTCTGAATACTGAATACTGTTCCGGATGAGAGGCTTAAATTACAAATGACTTTTATTCAGATGATAATCAGATGTGCAGAAAAGAAAATATTGCCAACCTGCCTTCCCTTAAGGACCTATGTACTGTATGAGTAAAAAAGAGGGTCATGAAAATATTTAATGACCCCTCGCACCCTGGACAGAAAATTGCATCAACTTCTACCATCAAAATGATGATATAGAGCACTGCACACAAGACAACTAGACCCAAGAACAGATTCCCCCCCGAATACCATCACTCTGCTAAACAAATAATTCCCTCAACGTTGTCAAACTATCCACGAAGGCTGCATTACTATTACTATTAGTCTTCTCATCCCCCATCTCCTCCCACTTATGACTGTATGACTATAACTTGTTGCTTGTATCCTTATGATTTATAGTAATATTGTTTCCTGATTGCTTATTTGTATCCTATGACAATCATTAAGTGTTGATCATGATTCTTGACAAAGGTATCTTTTCTTTCATGTACATTGAGAACATATTGCACCAAAGACAAATTCCTTTTGTGTCCAATCACAATTGGCCAATAAAGAATTCTATTTTATTCTATTATCCTTGCATAAATATGCAAATATGAGTAGATTAATAGGAACCCCTTCAGTGAGAAGGTAACAGTAATCTGTGCTTCTACGTCTTATAGCCATGCTGGTCACATGACCATGGAAAGTGTCTTCAGACAAGGCTGGCTCCTTCAGCCAAAAAACAGAGAGGAGCATCTTGTCCTAGAGTTGAAGTGACTTATTTCCATGTACTTATTTCCATGGATGTATTTTTGATCTGAATTTTTGCCTGAGTGTTGGATTGCATTTCACGAACTGAAAGATTGGCTGCATTAGATCAGCAAGCAAATCCCAATCGAACAAACCACATTGTGGTATGATGCATGAAGCCTGATGCTATGTAATTTTAATAAGAAATAGATTTACATGTTCTGAATTCTGCACTCAAAGATATGAATTATCTCCATCCTGTTTTTATTGTGTTCTGTGCCTTAATTAAAGATAACTCATGAAATACTATTTTGCTTTTACTCATTAGTAATGAAGGATTCATCCCTTAACAGTGAATATATTGTTCCAGACTTCCCCAAAAGCATCAGTAGATGTATAACCTATTTGCCCTGATGTGATTCTTGAAAGAAAAATCAAAATGATGGAAGATTCAATGTACACTTTACAAAGCAAGCTAATAACATCATTTGTTTCGTTCTGGCATCGCTTGTTGTGTGAATCCACTTTCTGTTGTTAGCAAACCATGAGGTATAGCTCATCTGATTATATGAACCCAATGTGGTACATTAAGTCTTGATTATGCATATTGTCTCTGTGTGAAATGTGTAGACCAAATTTGTATTTGTATTTATTAGATTTGTATGCCACCCCTTTCCGAAGACAAATATGACTGTTCATGTCATGTATTATAGTGAAATGGTTTTATAAGGTTCTTTGTGGTCTCTGAGCTTGGTTGTTTCCTTGCCGACGTTTCATTACCCAAACTAGTTAACTTCATTTTATATACTAGTGGCTTGCCCCATCAGTGTTGGTGGTAGTGGTCTTGGTAGCTCCTTGAATAGGCTATCGTTTAAGGTCAGCTTGTTTTGTTTGAGTTGGAAGTTCTTTGACTCTTTACTTCTGGATGGCTGTTCTACTGTTGGCATTAACTTTACTTCTGGATGGCTGTTCTACTGTGGCATTAACTTCTGCTCAGCTGGGTGTTGATTGCCGGTGAGGAGATGTTTTGCTAATTTTGTTTCCTTTTTGGATTTTTTATTATCTCTTTTGAATGGTATGTAGATGTTGTTTATCTCTGTGTGGCTGTAGATGGCCGATTTGTCAGACTATTGGTAGTGGAGAACTTGGTTTAGTGTGGATAGTTTAATGATAGATGAAATGGTTTTGTCTGGGATTGGCAACTCAGCCTGTTATCTGAACAGGTTTGTCCTGCATCTACTATAGATGATTGCCAGTGGAGCCAGACTTCAGTGGTTGATTGTTTCGCAAATCCTAAGACTGACATTCAATTATAAATCCTCATGGAGGAAACCATAAGTGTTGATGTCATAATATAAAAAAAAGACTGAAGCTTTATTCATACCATTGTAACTGCCATCTTGACTTCTTTGACCTCCTTAGGGATGAGACTGCATGAGCTATCATCCCTGTTAGTCAGAAAATAGGAGGAAAAGGAACACAGCTAAGGGACTGGGCAATGATTAGCAAAAAAAGACTGTGTTGCACAATTCTGTGGCAGAATGAAAAGGTTGCTTTAGGAAGCTGATGTTGGATATTAGGATAAGGCTGGAAGTCATCCTTTTTGAAAACCTTTTCATTATATCTTTTGCTGTCAAAAGGGGAGAGAGGAAGTGCCCTCCCACCCATTCAGACTGTTTGCCTTAGTTTCTAGACGAGCTCTGGAGAGATGGAACTTGAAATGAGAGGCTTCTGTATCCATGTTGACAAAATGATTCAGACAATCCCTGATTTCCTGCCACTTAGTTTGCTACAATCTTTCTTCCTCAATAACCCAACTTCATTTTGCCCACTAAAGTTCTATGATTTCCATCCCTTAAATGAATACTTAAGATTCCACACAAGCTCTTGATGTCACTCATGTGTCTTCCAGTTTTCTTTTTAAGAAAATGCTGCTGTACAATTATTTCCATGGCTTACTTTCATGGCATTGTGTACTTTTATTACTTTGGGGTTTTTTTACTGCTTGTTTTTCAAGGCCCCTTTTTACATCTTGCCTGACAATTTTCTTTTCTTTACAATTATATTTTCAGATATTACCTTTCAACAGACATGCAACGACTTTACTTTGTTCTGCTCATGGCAGTGACTTATGCCAACTTTCCTTTCTTTGAGCTCCCCAAGTATGACAAATGTTTTGTTCCTATTATTCTTCCTTTCTCTATATTCAGTGCCTAGGACTTCCCCCCCTCTTTTCAGTGACTTGGCTAGTTTTAAAAATTTCCTTTCCTCTTTATTTTGTTTCCCTTGAAAATACTGCATAACCTCATACCCCATACTTTAATAAAGTCCTTACTAGCCATTTCTTGGTTAGAATTAATTTATCAAACATAGCTTTTGTTGCAGTGGCAGTAAAATAATAATGAAAAGTAATAGGGGGTTATACATGGCCAAGGTCAGTGTTACTGCATTTGATCTGTTTTTTTTTGGGTGACTAAAGCACATTAAATCATTCAAAATTTAGAAAGCTCTACCCTCAGCTTTTCCCATGAATACTGTGATATGTATATTCAAGGCTGACTGGATCTCCATCTTTCTCCGCCTATAAAGCACATACAATATCAAACCATTGCAGCTTATTCAGCTGATTCTTATTCTATGACCAATCTGAAACAGGTTACATTTATAGAAACATAGAAGACTGATGGCAGAAAAAGACCTCATGATCCATCTAGTCTGTCTTTATACTATTTTCTGTATTTTATCTTAGGATGGATATACAGTATGTTTATCCCATGCATGTTTAAATTCAGTTACTGTGGATTTATCAACCACGTCTCCTGGAAGTTTGTTCCAAGGATCTACTACTCTTTCAGTAAAATAATATTTTCTCATGTTGCTTTTGATCTTTCCCCCAACTAACTTCAGATTGTGTTCCCTTGTTCTTGAGTTCACTTTCCTATTAAAAACACTTCCCTCCTGGACCTTATTTAACCCTTTAACATATTGAAATGTTTCAATCATGTCCCCCCTTTTCCTTCTGTCCTCCAGACTATACAGATTGAGTTCATTAAGTCTTTCCTGGTATGTTTTATGCTTCAGACCTTCCACCATTCTTGTAGCCCGCCTTTGGACCCATTCAATTTTGTCAATATCTTTTTGTAGCTGAGGTCTCCAGAACTGAACACAGTCTTCCAAATGTGGTCTCACCAGCACTCTACATAGCGGGATCATAATTTTATTTTATTTATTTATAATCTCCCTCTTCCTGCTTGTTATACCTCTAGCTATGCAGCCAAGCTTCCTACTTGTTTTCCCTACTGCCTGACTGCACTGTTCACCCATTTGAGACTGTCAGAAATCACTGAACTATTTATTGGGCATAAAGAATGGCAAGCCAAATCTGTAAAGAGAAATGGGTTCCATTTGAACCAAAATGGAATCAGTCAAAGTTTTTTTAAAACCCACCTACGTGAAACCTTTAATCAGCAGTAAATGAAGGACATGGTGGCTAGCCATTTCTAATGCCAGGTATTGCAGTGAGCAAAGATGGGAGGGTTGGTATCAGGGGTGGAAATTCAGCAGGCTCTGACAGGTTCTAGAGAACCAGTACTGTATTGGAAATTTTGAGTAGTTCAGATAATCAACAAATGCTAGCTGGCCCCAGCGTGGGGTGGGAATGGAGATTTTGAAATATCCGTCCTCTGCATGCCCACCAAGTCACACCATGCCCGCAGAACTGGTAGTAAAAAAAATGGATTTCACCACTGGTTGGTACCCTTGAGATTGCGCATAAGTAGATAAGTGTAAGAGTTATTTTAAAGGCGGTAAGCAGAGAGTCAATTTCTGAAGCATTTAGTTCTCGAGATGGCAAAGGATAGTTAGTAGTTCTTGGGTTAAAAATGTTTGTTTGTTTTATTAAACTTGCATGCCGCTCCTCTCACCGGAGGTGATTCTAGGCATCTTTGTCTTAGAGGCAGCATACAAGATGCAAACAGGCTGTGTGTTACTATTACTGAACGACTTGCCTCCAGAAGTTGGGGGTGCTAAAACACTGGAATTTTTCAAGGAGACTTTGGACAAACATATTTATTTATTTATTTATTTGTTTGTTTATTTGTTTATTTGTTTATTTGTTTACTTGTTTACTTGCTTACTTGCTTACTTGCTTACTTGCTTACTTGCTTACTTGCTTACTTGCTTATTTGCTTATTTGCTTATTTGCTTATTTGCTTATTTGCTTATTTGCTTATTTGCTTATTTGCTTATTTGCTTATTTGCTCATTTGCTTATTTGTGATTTGATTTGATTTGATTTTTATGCCGCCCTTCTCCTTAGACTCAGGGCGGCTTACAACCTGTTAGCAATAGCACTTTTTAACAGAGCCAGCATATTGTCCCCACAATCTGGGTCCTCATTTTACCCACCTCGAAAGGATGGAAGGCTGAGTCAACCTTGAGCCGGTGATGAGATTTGAACCACTGACCTACAGATCTACAGTCAGCTTCAGTGGCCTGCAGTATAGCACTCTACCTGCTGTGCCACCCTGGCTCCATGGAGTATGAAATGATATAGGGTTTCCTGCCTGAGCAGAGGGTTGGACTAGAAGACTTCCAAGGTCCCTTCCAACTTTGTTATTCTGCTACTAAAATCAGCAGACAGCTTTGTCCTTTCTTGAACTGACAAACTGCTGAAGCTGTGTAGTAGTTTCAGGAACCATTGAACTGTATGCATTTTTTTAAAAAAATACACAGCTTTTTTTCATTAGTGATTTTCATTAGTTCCTGAAAGCAGCGCACAGCTCCAGCAGGTCAGTGGCTCAAGGAAGGCAATACTCTGTACCATTTTTAGCCCATTCGTAAATATCAGTTTTGACTTTCATACAATTTCAGATTAAAGAGAGAGTAAGAACTCTCCTGCTTAACCCAGGGACTGTGTGTTCAGAAACTATCCAAAAACTGAATGAAGTCTGTTCCTATATTTACTGTAGTAACACCTATAGGATACATACCTGTATTGGCATTGACTTTCTCAGGGAGATAGTTGGAACTGCTAAAGCAAACATGCTTTTTTTGGTAGCACATGTATGAAAACAAACCTAATGCCTTATTAACTTGTTAATAAGTGATCTTGACTTTGTGAAAAACAGTGGAATGGATAAATGTGTGGAAGTTATTAAACTATTCCAAATGGAAAAGCCACAATGACTTATAAGAGCTCGAGAAGGATCTTTCTAAACCTGACGACTGAACAGCTAATAAAACCATTTGATTTATATAAATGTAAATCAATGCACGTTGTGACAAACAAACCACTTCACATTCACATTGAACTCATAATAACTAATCAGGAAAAAGTCTTGGGATGACAGTAAGTGTTGTGACAATGAACCTGTTGTTTCAATATGCAATAGCTGTGAAAAAGGCAAACTCCATTTTAGGAAATATTGAGAAATAAATGAAGAGTACAAATAAATGGATTGTCTGTCGGACCTCAAAGTCGGAGAATGAGAAAACCCAGCAACTGCTTGCCTCTTTCTCTTTCTCTGAAAATATTTAATGTACATTTGCAAACCTTTTGCAATGCTTCAGATCAGCTGCCTGAGACAATTGCCTTTTCTGATGGTAGGGCAGATCTTGTTCTTGTATCGTGTGGTGCATATCTAGCTTTACATTATATGTCTGTGTTATCTGATATTGCTACCAATGGTCAACCTATAAATAACTTTCCAGCGACTTGTCCCAAGTTTGATTTTTCCTTAATGCAAGATCCATATCTCTATATCGCTGCCTGCCATTTTCTATCAGAATCTTTCTGACAGAGATAAGAAGCTTTTCAGGCTCTCTTCAGAGCTTCAGAGTCGGGAACTGCTGAGCCAAACATGCTGTCTTCAGGAAACTGTCCTCCAGTTGAGTTTGTCTAGTGATGGCTGAAACTGTAAGGGAGAAATATATTTGTTTGGTTCAGCAATACTCTGCTTTCAGTTGCTGAGAAAGGACAATGTTTTTGTGGCATTGTGTAAAGCAGGGGTCTCCAACCTTGGCAACTTTAAGACTTGTGGACTTCAACTCCCAGAATTCCTCAGCCAGCAAAGCTGGTGAGAATCATCCTAAAGCTACCTTATACTCATTCCAAGCAGGAAGAAGAAACCAGAAAAAAAGCTTAGGCCTTTTAAGCACGTTGGTGCTTAAATTACTGTCTTAAATGATGTTTCCTGTTTTGTCTGCCAATGGTGCCACCTGGACAACAGACATAGCAAGAGCCACTAGATCTACAAAAAAGTTTTTATTTGTATTTACTCCTGAGTCATGGTGGCACAGTGGTTAGAATGCAGTAGTGCAGGCTAATTCTGTTGACTGCCAACTGCTAGCAGTTCAACAATTTGATCCTAGCCGGCTCCAGTTTGACTCAGCCTTCCATCCTTCTGTGGTTGATAAAATGAGGACCCAGATTGTTGGGGACGATATATGACTCTGTAAACTGTTTAGGGGGGATGTAAAGCACAATGAAGCGGTATATAAGTTTAAGTACTATTGCTATTTATTTATTTATTTATTTTAAAAACTGCATTTAAAAAACTGGATTAATTTATTATTTTTTCACTCACTGCATTTATATCCTGCCTTTTTTCTGAGAACTCAAGGTGACCTCACCTTTATTTTACCATAATGGCCATAACTGTGGGGTCAGTAGGGTTGATAGGGAGTGGTCCCAAATCACCCTAAGGTGAGCTCTAAGGAGGACAACAGGTCCAAAATTTCTATCCGGCACTATTGGGTTTTCTAAACCTGCCTGGGTGATTTTAGGCCAGTCATAGCTTCTCTGTCCTAGGAAGGAGCTAAAGACAAATAACTTCTGACATCTTGACAAGGTAACTGCAGAGATGTCTCCAGACGGTCACCAGAAATCAATACTGATTCAAGTGCATCACCGAACTCAACTCAACTCAACAAAGTTTTAATTAAACAAGAGAAATATGATATGGAGCAGGCAAAATATGATATGGATGCATTACGGCATCCTTTTCCATAAAAATTTGACTTATAAAATAATTGTCATACTTTTGACACAAATTTGCTGAAGTTCTTCAGGGTTTAATCAAAAGCCTTTCTAGACTTCCCAGGGAATGCCTGGATTGTGCACAGGATTGTTGGCATGTTGAGCACCTGCTTCACCAGCCCTTAATTTTGAAACAGCTACATAATTATTTTTATTATTCTTCAGTTCCCTCACTGACTGTTTGTTAATGAATGGGGCATCTGTCATATTCACATTTATTTTTTTAAAAAAAGTCAAAGCGTACAAATAAATATTTTTTTTAAAAAAAAGCTAGCTCTAGAAAGGAAGCCTCTGAATGCATATTTTAAACCATTCTTTTCTGAAATACAATTAGAAACAAAACTGTGATTGCACTGGGAATATATCCAATTTTTAAAAATAATAATGATAATAACCTAGGGACAAAAATATGGAGATGTGGAGTGGTTGCTTTCAAATGCTGAAAGTTATAATTTAATTCCCATATCACTTTTCAAATTTTAATGAATGGATCTGGACTTCCGGCTGTACAAATAAACCTTATGTTTAATTATTAAGATGCCTGTATGTTCTTTTTAGTTAATTTTCCTCGTTTCTCCTTTGTGGTTTCCTATTTTCATAGCTTATAATGATGATGGAACCGTTTATCAGGAGTGAGGTGTTTGCCTAGGCCTTGTTCCTGTGGGAGGTAGCAGACTAGGCCCATATTGTCTCTTTGAAAAACATGGTCCCCAAGAGTTCCTTCCCTCAAGTTTCTTCTGTCTCGATTAGCATTCTCACGGCAGGTTGTCTGTTCTCTTACAAGACGTTTTTCCTTTCACATTTTAATCAGCACATCTCTTTTCTCTGAGGCTGTACAAATAACAAGATCATTAAAATATGAAATGAAAAGTGATATTAATGAGAAATGAAAGAAGCCGTGCTTTTCAAAGCCATGGTTCAAATTTAAATATTCTTTTACATCACTGAATGCTCAGTGTCCAATTTGCACCCTAAAAAAAGAGAAAGAAATTAATAGGATCTTAAGTAAGGTGATTTCTTTCCAAGAGTTATCACCTTCCTGATCTACTTGAGTTAATAAATCATACTTAAATGAATGTATTTTTTTCCATTTTTTGGTAAAGTGGCTACAAGCAAAGCACTCTTCAAGTCAAATCTCCTCCAAGTTAAGCCTGGCGACTTCATAGATACATCCATATTGCTTTCTTTTCAACAAAATAGCTGTGGTTTGTTACGGATGACTTCCAGGATGGGTTTTGTTTTTAACCTGTCACTCTAGCTTACAGTGCCAGGATTTCCTGATCTAAGTACTAACCAGGCATAGCCTTGCTTAACTTTTTGAGATCAGCCAAAGGTAGTCAGGTGCTGCAACCTGCTGATATATACTGCTCAAAAAAAAAATAAAGAGAACAATCAACACATCCTAGATCTGAAATAATGAAATATTCTAATTGAATACTTTGTCCTGTACAAAATTGAATGTGCACAACAGCATGTGAAATTGATTGTCAATCAGTGTTGCTTCCTAAGTGGACAGTTTGATTTCACAGAAGTTTGATTTTCTTAGAGTTATATTGCGTTCTTTAAGTGTTCCCCTTAGTTTTTTGAGCAGTGTATTATTCTCATTCACAAGTGAAAAAAATGTGGGTCTAGTTTTCTTTAGTGCAAGAGTCCTCAAACTTGGCAACTTTAAGACTTGTGGACTTCAACTTCAACTCCAACTCCCAGAGCCGGCTGGAGAATTCTGGGAGTTGAAGTCCAAGTTGCCAAGTTTGAAGATCTTTGCCTTCGTGTACAGGAAGTCCTTGACTTACATTTAGTGACTGTTCAAAGTTACAAAAGCATTAAAAAGTGATTTATGACTATTTTCCTCACTTAGGATAATTGCAGCATCCTCATGGTCACTTGATTTACATTTGGATGCTTGAATGTTGGTTCATATTTATGACGGTTGCAGTGTCTCAGGGTTATGTGACCAATTTTTTTGCTGCAGAATAGAATAGAATAGAATAAGAATAGAGTAGAGTAGAGTAGAATAGAATAGAATAGAATAGAATTCTTTATTGGCCAAGTGTGTTTGGACACACAAGGAATTTTTCTTGGTGCATATGCTCTCAGTGTACATAAAAGAAAAGAAATATTTGTCAAGAATCATGTGGTATAACACTTAATGATTGTCATAGAGGTCAAATAAGCAATCAGGAAACAATCAATATTAATAAAAATCTTAAGGATACAAGCAAAAAGTTACATTCATACAATCATAAGTGGAAGGAAATGGGTGATAGGAATGATGAGAAAATCAACAATAAAGGACAATGGCTATATTTAAGAGGCCACATCATGGCTTGTTTAGCACAGTTCCCTAAACAAATTACACTCAGGCATGCCTAAAGTCTAAAACTTGTGTTTTACAAATTAAATTGGTTGAGCTGACACAATACACACACATGCAAAATCCAATAAAGCAATAAAATAGTAAAACATGGAGGGAAACATCCAGGGATGAAATTCAGCACGTTCTGACAGGTTCTGGAGAACTTCTGCAGAAATTTTGAGTAGTTCAGAGAAATACCACCTCTGGCTGGCCCCAGAGTGGGGTGGGAATTGAGATTGTGCAATATCCTTCCCCTGCCAGGCCTATCAAGCTACGTCCACAGAACTGATAGGGTAAAATTTCAAATTTCACCCCTGGAAACGTAAATGACTACTTCACCTTCAACCGCAACAACACACAAGCACGAAATCAATTTAAACTAAATGTCAACCTCTCCAAACTTGAATGCAAAAAATACGACTTCAGCAACAGAGTAATCAACCCCTGGAATGCACTACCTGATTCTGTGGTTTCTACTCCTAACCCCAAAACCTTTAACCTTAGACTATCAACAATTGACCTCTCCTCCTTTCTAAGAGGTCTGTAAGGGGCGTGCATAAGCGCACCATTGTGCCTACCGTCCCTGTCCTATTGTCTACTTTTTATCATTACTTATCTAATGTTTTATATGTACAAATTATCACCCTATAATTGTTTGACAAACAAACAAACAAATAAATAATTCCATAAATCAAGAGGCGAAGGTAGCTTGGAAATGCCAGGCACCAAAAAGAAAAAAAAGCATTACTAATTGCAAATCTTTGGGATGAGGTAACAAACTTTGGCTTTATATCTCTATATATCAAGTTGATTTAATCAATTCCATTAATCTAAGAATTGATTTTCCTTGCAGTGGACAATTGTGTCCCATTTAAAATACAATGAGCGCAGGGGCTTCAGAGTCAATAAAAATGTTTTGTTAGTCTGTGTAGAATATTATATCTGGAAAATAAAGGAGAAATAATTACTGGTAGTCATCTGTTGCAGCAATGAACTACAAAAGCAGAGTCAGCTTTAAAACTACATGCAGACGCCTGCAAAAAGAAATAAATTCAAGACAATCATTTGCAAACAATCAATATGCATGTTCTTGAGCCAAGTGTATGAATCATGCCTTCTCATGAAAAAACGATTAGCGATAGCACTTAAGACTTATATACTACTTCATAATGCTCTTAGTCTAAGCAGTTTTACAGAGTCAGCATATGGCCCTCAACAATCATTTTACTGACCTCGGAAGGATAGAAAGCTAAGTCGACATTGAATCGGTCAGGATGGTCAGGATTAATTAGCACTAACTTCATTTTAGGAAAATGACAGTGAAATTATATAAGCCCAGAATAACTTAAAATATCTGGACCTCCCTTTAAGCAGTCAGTATCCTTTGTCATAGCCCTTTAAGCAGTCAGTATCCTTTGTCATAGCCATATTATGCAGACATAGGATTTCGTAAGCTTCTTGCGGGAACCTTTATTGAGAAATACGGTATGTTGCTGAACATATGCAGATGTGAAAAGAACGCCAATAAATTAATTAGCAGGCAGTCCTATTAAAAAGAAAACAACGTTTATAGTATTGGATGTATGGTATTCCTATTATTAACAGTAAATTAATATATACATTAAAAGCAGTTTTAATACAATTATATTCATCAAACTGGATTTTCATAGATACAGGGTATTTTATTGTTTGTTTGTTTATTTATTAATTGGACTTTCATGCTGAGGACTCTGGGCAGCTTACAACATATGAAATAACAATATATAACATCCTAAATTCAATCAATAATTTATACGTTTATTTGCTGCCCATGTCAGAGTTCATTCAACTCGTGAGCGATTTGAAAACAAAGTATGAGTTTAGCCCAAGTGTGAGAAAAATTCACCAAGTAATTTCACAGGAATCCAAATGAACAGAAGCAGGCTTTATTAGATTCTGATCAAAGGTCCTCCCTGGATGAAGAAAACACTCTCCAACCCAAGAAGACAAAATTACATATTCAAGCATCAAGCTTTTATATGACGAAACATTTATTTTTATTTATTTATTATATTTGTCAAAGAAGTATAGAGTTATAGTTTGTATTAACATAACAAAGTATAAAAAGTGTTTAAAAGGATAATAGGACAGAAGGACAGGGACGGTAGGCACAATAGTGCGCTTATGCACGCCCCTTACATACCTCTTAAAAAAGGGGAGAGGTCAACAGTAGATAATTTAAGGTTGAAGATCTTGGGGTTTGGGGAAGAAACAAAAGAGTCATTGATCATTCTGTTGCTGAAGTCATATTTTCTGCAGTCAAGTTTGGAGTGATTTATATTTAGTTTGTTTCTATTACATGTTCTTCTGTGGTTGTTGAAGGTGAAGTAGTCACTAACAGGAGGGATGTTATGGTGTATGATCTTATCAACAACAGTTAAATCAGTTCAGAGGTGACATAATTGTAAATTGTAGTATTTGAAGTCTGGAGAAGTAAGGTAGCTTGTTTCGAGAGGAGGAGTGAAGGACTCTCTTTGTGAAGTATTTCTGGACTCTCTCAATTGTGTCAATGTCAGTTATGCAATGTGGCTTCCATACAGGTGAGCTGTATTCGAGCATTGGTCTGAAAAATGCTTTGTATGCTCTGGTTAGCAGTTCAGTGTTTTCCTCCTTACACTCTAGAAAATTCCTCTCCCCTTATCATGCCAGTACATACTTCCTTACTTTGTTTCCCCCCCTGTTTTTCCCCATGTTCCCCTGAACATTTCCCTTCAGCAAAAATCCCCTGTTTTCTCTACAATCTGTATCCTGTTCTGTACAAAATGTATTTCAGCTGACAGATGAAAGTTATGTAAGTGTACAGAGGTTCATTTGATTATAAAATACATTATGGTTATATAACAGAATTAAACATGGCTGCACTTATGTTCCTTTCTTTACAAGAATAAATCACCTGTTATTTCCATTTTCTCACACCAGTTATGAATGGAAGCCAGCAGAGATTTGAAGTAAAAGTTGGGTTGATTTAAAAAGGCAAAGAATGGGAAAGCTTCAGTTCTCCCTAAGGCAGCTCTTGAAGAAAGAAACACAAGAGAGAGAGAGAGAGAGAGAGAGAGAGAGAGAGAGAGAGAGAGAGAGAGAGAGAGAGAGAGAGAGAGACAGACAGACATACAAAAGAGAGAAAAACATACAAGAGAGAGAAACAAGAAGCAAAAAGAGACTAAGCTCAACAATTCTTACCATTTACCCAACTGGTTCAAATAGGCTCATCCTACAAAGGGATGCTACAGCAGAGCATTGCTAGCAGCCTTGAAGCAAATCTTGTTAGAAGGAAGCAAAGATTTAATAATGTTATGCTCCATAAACATGATTACTCCATTTATTATACTTCATAAATATGATTATCTCAGTTTTATTCTCGAGAGTCCAATTTTGTGGTTGGCTGTCACCACTCCATCCATGTATCCTTTCCCCCCCTAGTTTGATATTAAAAATAAATGTGGCAGATAAAATAGGAACATCTGCCTCTTAGAAAAAACACAGCTGTGGTTGTCTTCGCATAGAAACCTGAATGGGAATTTATAATTGTTGTTCATTATTATTGTTGTGTTTTGCTTTGCCCTTTTAGATACCATCATGAAAGTGATGTGCAATCAATTCAGGGGTGGGTTCCACTTACCTTCAGCACCAGTTCACATTGTGATGTTTCATGTACACGCACGTCCCCTCATGCAATTTCACTTCTGTGCATGCTCTGAAGGTGGATTCAGCCCAAAGCACAGCTGAGGAGGTGATCGGCTGTGCTTTGGGTGAAGAAATAAAGGTCAGTATTAACCGGGGGAAGGTGACAGGGCTTTTTTCTTTCTTTTTTTTAAAAAAATACTTTATTAATTTATTAAGAATTGGGAAAGGGGATGGGGATACAAAAAGAAAGATAGGAGGGGTATGAGGCAAGCAATCTTTTTATACTGTAGCATAAATATATTGTTGTATATTCATTTCAAACATTTGTATATAGATAATTATTTTATGTTCAATATTCATATTTACATAGTCTTATATCTATAAAATATAGTAGTTTAAGAATAAAATGGAGCTTTGCTATATGCATTTATAGATAGGTATTATAGTAAAGATTTTAGATGAGATAAGAAAAGAGAAGAAAGGGGGGGTAGTACCTGCATGCTAGCAGGAATATGTATTGTGACAACTTAGTTTGGTTATGTTTATTAATTTTGTGGATAAAAGATATTTGTGAGTTATGTTATTAGTATATTGTCAGTAATTATCGGATGGATTGAACTCAGACAGAGATTGTGTCAGTTTTGATCAGAATTTCTGTTGTGTTTTTCAAAACAGAGAATGGGGAGAAACCATCCAAACACAGGAAAATTCATTGAAAATTCAGAAAAAAAGATGGCGGTGGGCACGGACCGACATCGACCAAATGGATTAATGACGCCAATGTTAAATCACTAGCGGGTGGCTAACGCTTTGGGAAATCTGGTCTGAACAGGGAGGAACCAACCCCAAGTCAATTTCTCTATAGATAGAACATTTGTTGTTGGCGGTGTTGTTGTTGTTGACAGGGGTAAGAACAGGGATGGGCAGTGGGGTAGTGAAATTGGAGCTCCACCCCAGAGCACCCAATTTGCACTGAAAATGCCGGGCATCCTACATAAGCTATGCCCACAGTGTGGGAGTAAAAATTTTGGGAGCCCTTCACTGGGTAAGAAAATGATGTAGGTAGGCATCGCCTAGAAACAGAGAAAGCAAGGAGTAGTATGAAGGCACAAGGTTATTGACAGGCCAGATAAACTCCAAATAAGCCATTAAACCTCAGCCAATAAATTTTGGAGATCAAAGTCTGCTTCATGCCCATTTGTGCCTATCATCCTGAACCCAGCTGCAGATGCTCCTAATTAGCACATTATTCACAGCATTACTGAAAGCAGGATTTGGGAGTCTTCCCCTTCATAATAGTCCTGTGTTCTGTGATTCTAGAAAACTCATTTATTTTGGAGGATCTTCCATTGAATCTTTGCATACATGGACACACGTCTTCTGTCCTTAGTGGTTAAACTTCCCTCTTCTTTTAGCTACATAATCAAAGGTAGCCTTAGTGGCAAATAGTAGAAATAAAGATGAGTAAAGGAATCAAATATTGAAAATATTGACCCTGTAGCATAATCCAGCCATTTCTAGTTACCGGTATATGGAGCAATTATGCTTTCTGATAGTTGATTTCACATGCCATTCACCCTAAATGCATTACTATTCAAAGCGAGCAATACCTGGACATCCAAGGAATCAGAAATGGGTGCATAATATCAACAATTGAGATCTGGGAGAGAAGTAATAACTTGAGGTAGGCAGACCACTTGAGCAACATCTTGAACTGCATAGCATACTATTTGAATCATGACCTTGGGGCAGTTGCCTCTAGTGCTCAGTGCTGCTCTGTCCAGAATACTAAGTAATGAGCCATCATGAGAAAATAAACCCCTCTGAGCAACTAAAAGTAGATCTATTATTTGTGCCATATACACAGCGAAAACATAACAGTGACTTGGGAGATATTCATGCACACAACCATTATAATTCTGCCAGCATTTGTTTTAAAAAAAAAACAAAACCAAAACAAAACCCATTTGTTAATGGTAATACCAATCAGAGAGAAAGTTCAACAGACCTCCTTGGGAAGGTTGCTGTTGATTGGATTTCAGAAGCCCAAGTCCATCCAAAATTGATTTAATTTCGTTAGGAAAATTTTCACGTTAGCTTTTCCATTTGTCAGTGGTGTATGCCTGCTCCTTTGTCACACAGCAAGCAAACAGACCTAACTCAGTATTTATAAAATGTTCAAAATGCAAAAGCAAACACACTAACCACACTCAAAAAGACATTCACGGAACAAAGAAACAAGGATGAGATTCAGTTCTAGTCTTTCTTAGAATTCATCATCTTTATTCTTTAGGATAGCTTTGGACTATTCTCTCTCTCTCTCTCTCTCTCTCTATCTATCTATCTATCTATCTATCTATCTATCTATCTATCTATCTATCTATCTTTCTCTGCCATTCAACTCCCTAGGGAGTCAGGGTGGCTCATAACAAAAACAAATATGAATCACTATAAAAATATTTCAATTTAAAATAATTGCAGCCATCCATACATTCATAGGCTGACCTGACTAGTCATCCCTTCTGAGCTCAATGGCCCCAGGCCTGTCGGAAAGCCAGGTCTTTACAGCTTTCCAGAAGGCCAATAAAATGAAGGTAGTGTGGCTCTCAGGAGGTAGCTGATTCCAGAGAGTTGGAGCAACCACAGAGAAGACTCTCCCCTTTGGACCCACCAGCCGACACTTTTAGCTGAAGAAGATGAACTCTGTGGGATCTTAATTTGGGCACTAGTTATGAGAACTAGTCCCAAAGTTTTAGGACACTAAGCCGGTGAGGACTTCAAAAATTTTAGCAGGGGATTCTCTGTCCAGTTGCTGAGTAGGTGTGGGTGTGGCCTAGTTGGCCTCCTGTACCACAGGGGAGGGTTTTTTTTTGCCCTCCCTAGTCTCTGGAGACTTTTCTTGCGAAAATGGTCTACTCAGGCTCTGGAGGCCCTCTGGAGTCCAGAAACAGGCCTGTTTCTGGCCTTCCTGAACTTCCGGTAGGCCTGTTTTTTGGCCTCCCCAAGCCCCTGCATGCACCCTGCACTTACCGGCATCCAAAATAGGCTGCATGGGGACTCCTGGGAGGGATGTATGGGTCCAGCCAGGAGTGGTATTTGGGGGTTCTCTGAACTGCACAGAATCTTAGTTAGAGGTTCTTCTGAATCCCTACCTCCAGTAGCCCACCCCTGCTAAAAGCCCTTTGAGACAACCAGCCTCTCCATTTTCTAACATGGAATGTTAGAGGTTGTCTTTGTTTTGTACCTGTGAGTCAGAACATAGATTCCAGCCACAGCCTTACAAACACTTCCTAGGTGGAAATCTTGAATTTTGAATGCTGGAATTGATGAATACCAGTAGAAGAATAAAGCATAGATTAATGAAACAACTCAGGAACTGCATGTACTGAATGCTCACTCCTCTTAAAGATTACACAGTTGGGAATACATTCAAATTTGCACGAGAGGGTTTGGAGTAAAGTCTCTAGGAATCAGTGGAAAGAAAGAGTGGCAGAATAACATCATGTATATCATTCCACAGGAGAGAGACGTCGTTCAAACTGCATTCTATTTACTGTGGCTGGGAACACATGGTGATAGTTTGCTATTAGCAAACATTTTAGGACTTCCCATGGCGTAAAAATCAGTCTACCAGATGGCTCACATTTTCCAATTTTTAGAGTCTATTTTTATCAGCCTGTAGCATCCTGCACTGGTTTGGATAATTATATATATTGTCAACAACATGATATATGGGATACATAATTTCAATCACATTTTTCAAAAGTTTTCCATCTGTAGGGCTTTGCAGTACGATGCCAAATGCCATAATCATAGACCAAAAAATTTATACTTCCGAAATCCCTTGAGGTTTGTTTCTGCCTATCAATCATCAGCCTGAGAAGTCTTCCTACTAAAGCAATTTAGAACTTCTCAATAGCCCTCTTGAGCTTTAAGCATCCTTTTAAACCTCTCTTAAAGAAGAAGGAGATAAAAAATGGATTAAAGGACTGAGACATAGTCCTTGCCCCCCCTTTTTTAAAAAAATATTCTTATAAAATTTAGAATACTGTGGAATACACATTTGGAATACTGTGTTCAGTTCTGGAGACCTCACCTACAAAAAGATATTGACAAAATTGAACGGGTCCAAAGACGGGCTACAAGAATGGTGGAAGGTCTTAAGCATAAAACGTATCAGGAAAGACTTAATGAACTCAATCTGTATAGTCTGGAGGACAGAAGGAAAAGGGGGGACATGATCGAAACATTTAAATATATTAAAGGGTTAAATAAGGTCCAGGAGGGAAGTGTTTTTTTATAGGAAAGTGAACACAAGAACAAGGGGACACAATCTGAAGTTAGTTGGGGGAAAGATCAAAAGCAACATGAGAAAATATTATTTTACTGAAAGAGTAGTAGATCCTTGGAACAAACTTCCCGCAGACGTGGTAGATAAATCCACAGTAACTGAATTTAAACATGCCTGGGATAAACATATATCCATCCTAAGATAAAATACAGAAAATAGTATAAGGGCAGACTAGATGGACCTTGAGGTCTTTTTCTGCCGTCAGACTACTATGTTTCTATGTTTCTAAAATGCTTTGCCACTTTCAAACAATCTGCATTTAGGGCACATAACTATGATGAATGTTTTCTATGGCTATTATGAGAAATGAAAGGGAAATCGGAAGTCTTCATGGGTAATAATTTGGGGTGCTGCTTATTCCACGGTAATCTATATACCATAAAGGCCAAATACCACTCATCATGAAATCTCCAGAACTGTAAAGCCTATAAACTTGAAACTTGGCACGAATGTTCTTCTTGGTTTCTAGGTGCTTGATAAAAAAGGATTTTTCCAAATGACCATCAGGCCATTAGTATTTTTTATACTCTATTATATTAGCATGCTCTATTAACACACTCTGATGCTACCCCTTCGCTAAACTGGACATGGGCATGGCCAGCATGTGACTCATCCAGCTTGCGGGATGGGAGTTTAGACATTCTACTCCCCCAATCCACCTCAAAAATACTTTGTTCCAACTGCCAGTTGCCTCATATTAACACGCTCTGATGCTAAGGATTTACACATTCTACATACATTTTCAAGCTTTAAGTGTCAATGTATCACGCCCGATCGTAACTACTCACAGCAAAACCCCCACTCAGTAAAAGACCTTGGAATACTAGTATCAAATGATCTAAGTGTCAAAGCCCACTGCAACAATATCGCCAAAAAGGCTTCTAGAGTTGTTAACCTGATCCTACGTAGCTACTGCTCTGGCAATCTCACACTACTCACCAGAGCCTACAAAACGTTTGCCAGACCCATCCTTGAATACAGCTCATCCGTTTGGAACCCATAGCACAACTCGGACATCAACACCCTTGAAAATGTCCAAAGATACTTCACCAGAAGAGATTAGATTAGATTTATTGGATTTATATGACGCCCCTCTCCGTAAACTCGGAGCGGCTCACAACAATGGTAAAAAACAATACATAGTAACAAATCTAATATTTAGCAATCTAAATTACAGTTTTAGGTTAAAAAATCCAAAAGAAAACCCAATATATAAAAAACAAGCACACAATCGAATCATACACAGAAACTACATGGGCAAGGGGGAGATGTTTCAATTTCTCCATGCCTGACGGCAGAGGTGGGTTTTAAGGAGTTTCTGAAAGGCAAGGAGGGTGGGGGCAATCCTAATCTCTGGGGGGAGCTGGTTCCAGAGGGTGGGAGCCACCAATATTGTCTCACACCATCTGCTCTTCCTCAGCCAATTCTGTAGCTCATCCTCCTTAATCCTCCTTCTTTTGAGCTTCCTCACTTTTGTTTTCTTGTATTAGTTACTTTACTTAGGCTGAGTAGAAGTTCAGGATGAACAAATGTCAGCTTTTTAGGATCACATTTCCCCCTCATCCTGCCTATTTACTTACTGTTTGTCTTCCTCTTAAGATACAATCTTATAGCATTATATTCTAATAATATTAGTGTATACGGTAATCTAATGTATTATTTGAATTCATTTACAGTGAATGTATAGTGTATATTTTAAATTAAATAATTCTAATTCAATGGATTTATAATTCTTCCACAACAAAATTCAACTTTACTTGTCTAAGTTTTGCTCATTCCTACACTGTAATTTAAAATAGGTAGGTAAAGCATTTCATTACTGTGAGCCAGAAATCATTGCAAAGCTTTTAAATTGCTACCAACCAATGTCCTCTTAATATCTTTCTAATATTTATGATTTTTTTTCTTTTTTGTTTGATCACATTGCTTCTAAGAATAAAAGTTTTCTTTAACCATTGTAGCATTATATGAAAAATATTAAAACAAAGGCAAATTATTTGAAAGCAGAATAAAAAAGCTGCAGAAGTTATTTTATGTATTACGTAAACAGAGACATAGACATAGTTTCAAGCTGAGGTAGACATATCAGGGGACAAAGCAAAAATATTTATGGTGTCTAAAGAACTACTTTACAAAGTTGCTCTTTGCGTGGTACCATTAATTGACACATCTTAGCTGCATACATCACATACCAACCATGAAGTAATTAATTTGGTTATGGCTTAACATATATGAATCTGATCCTTGGTATCTCAAAACATGCCTTAACATGTTGCACCTATGTCAGAGTTATTTTGAATTTGCATTGGAAATGTGGCAAATACCAGGCACAAGGCAGTTTTCTCAATAAAGAAACAACAGCAGGAATTCTTTCTTCAGAAGGTTCTTTTACTTCCTCAGTAGTATCAAAAAGTAACTATTTACTCTACACTACATTACAGAACAAACCACCAACCAGCCAACCACTATCAGACCACACTATACTAAGCCACTAAACCAAACTATCAAACCAGACCACACCCACACAAAAGGTGTATTACATTATATACATGTATTCATAGAACAGGTTGCATCATTCTGCTGAAGCACCATGACTCAGCATTCACTTTCCTTCTACTGTACTTGCAATATTACTTCAGGTTTATATCCTGACAACCTATCCAGATGTTCTTCAACCTTTCCTTTGGTAAATTACCATTTAACATAACTTATTTATTTATCTATCTATCTATCTATCTATCTATCTATCTATCTATCTATCTATCTATCTATCTATCTATCTATCTATCTATCTATCTATCTATCTGCTCTGTCTGGGTTCCCCCAGACCTCAACACCAACTGGAAAAAACAGCCAGACACTCTGGTAAAAGCAAAAGTACTTTATAGCTGGAAAAAATAAACACAGAGGAAAACCTGTTCTTCCCAACAGACAGGCTATAATACTTTACAGCAGAGTCCTGATGTCCAGACAATACAGCAAGCTTCTTGCTGGCACACCCACCCCAAGGTTTCAGTAGTCAAAGGCACAAACCAGGATTCCAAGATGCCAAAGTTCACAGCCAGGTCCCAAGACTCTCAAAGATAAAACTCCACAAGCCAGGAAGGGTGGGTCTGCCTTTTAGCCTTTCCAAAGAGCACCACACCCAAACCCAGCTGTTGCCTCTTTAATGCTGAAAGTACCTAGCCAATTGGTCCCTTCGCTGTGTAGCTCTTCTCTGTCGCAGATCAATTATGGCTTGTGCATTTTCCTCTAAGGAATCCAGGCTGCTTGATGGGGAGAGCTCCCTCTGGGGGGCCTCTGGCTGTCCTCCCTCTTCTTCAGCCTGGGATTCCTCCTCCTCGTCTGCCTGCACCTCCTGTTCCTCATCCTCTCCCTCTGAGCTGGAAACCGACAGAAGATCAGCCGTTCCCTGAGGGGCCTCAGACGGAACCACAACACTATCTATCTATCTATCTATCTATCTATCTATCTATCTATCTATCTATCTATCTATCTATCTGTCTATCTATTGTTAGAGTTGGAAGGGACCATGCGGGTCATCAAGTCCAACCCCCTACCTAAGCAGGAACCCTATAGCATCCCAGCCAAATGGCAGTCCAATTTCCTCTTTAAAATCTCCAGAGTATTGGAGTTCACAACGTCCGCTGGTAGGTTGTTCCACTGGTTGATCGTTCTGATCGTCAGGAAGTTCTTCCTTATTTTACAGGTTGAACCTCTCCTTGGTCAGCTTCCAGCCATTGTTCCTCGTCTGGCCCTCCAGTGCCCTGGAGAATAAAGTGATCCCCTCCTCTCTGTGGCAACCCCTCGTATAACTGTAGACTGCTATCATGTCCGCTCTGGCCCTCCTTTTCTCTAGGCTATCCATGCCCAGTTCCCGCAGTCTCTCTTCATAACTCTTGGTTTCTAGACCCCTGATCATTTTGGTTGCTCTTTTCTGCACCTTCTCCAGAGTTTCAATGTCTTTTTTGAAGTGTGGTGACCAGAACTGAACACAGTACTCCAAGTGTGGTCTCACCAGGGTGTAGTAGAGTGGTATTAAGACTTCCCTGGTCTTGGAGTGTATTCCCCTGTTGATGCAGCTTAGGATTGTGTTGGCTTTTTTGGCTGCTGCTGTACATTGTCTTAGCACAATGTGTGAACCAGCCTGTATTTGGTTATATGATAATTCTAAGGGATAGAGAGGAGAAGAAGCCACTTGTAGACAGCATCACATTGTCCTGAGGGTTTAAAACTTTCTTATGGTGGCAAAACAATGGACCTCCACACCCCCAACGGTGCTACTTTGTACAGTTTTGCAACTAAGAATAGTCTCCAGCTACCACTAAAAAGAACAGTGAATTTATGTTGACATGTTTTATTGAAAGTCCAGAGATAAATTTGCTGGCATGGAACTCCATCTTGCAAAGCAGCAATAAAACTGGATTAGATTAATATTATGGAGTTGCATATCCCTTCCTTGAAAAAGCCAATTATGTGAGAATGACTGAATTGCCTTTTATCTTGGTACTCCCAGAGGTGTCCCCTGCTTCCTTCATGAAGTACAATTACTGAAAGATATGCATCTCCCCGTTTGTTTCCTGCTGTAGTCTTAAAGTTGAAGCAACTGTTGAAGCCAGATGCCTTCAGTACGGAGTTCCTCCCCTTGATAACTGAGCTTTGTGGTATTCCACAGCTGGGTTCTGATTCAGTAAGTCTCCATTGTTTCTCCGTAGGCTGTAAACACATTCAACCCTGAAGATTCAAATAATTAATCTTTAGTAGCTATTTAAGACGGCAATGAATGGTAAACAAATACCTTTTGGGTTTGGCATTGAAACTTATGAACCAAAACAGAGAAATGGGTTTAAGCCCCTCAGTCTAGCCAGGGGACAACTATTTAGCAAACAAGGTTTTCAATATGAAGAGTGTCACAAAGTTGAAAATATGACCAGGCGCCTTACAGAAGGATTGTTTGAATCCATAGTCATCAATCCACAGAATCCAGAGAATCCAGGAAGGAGGGAAGATGGCATCATCAAGTGCTTCACTGATCTGACTGTCTCTGATATTATAGGTGCCAAAGCAGAACAGATGGTCTGTTGCTGGATTCAACGGGAAAGCCCTGCTTTTAACATCAGTACCGCTAAGGATGATATAAATTGTCCTTAATCAGAAGGATAATTAAGGACAGTTAAGGACAATTGTCTTTACTCACGGGTTAGAAGAGACAAGAAAACAATGCCACAAGGTTAGAAAATTGCCAGGGCATGTTGTGATTATATAGCACAATGGAAAAGTCCCAAAGATGTTTAGGGTTAGATTTATCAAAAGAGAGGGAGGTGGACAGAAGTGCAGTAGTTACAATATAAAGGTCAAAACAGTTACTAGATGTGATATGAAAAGACACATAGCAATACAACCTACGTTGTCAGCTGTTTCTGAGTGGTCTAACACATGGCAACTCCAAATCTCAACTAGCAAATGCTCTGTCCTACACATTGGGAAGAAGAATCTGAACTCCAAATACGAACTGAATAATCAAATTATCACAGATAATCCCCACTCGGTTAAAGACCTTGGTATACTAATAACAAAAGATTTAAGTGCCAAAGCCCACTGCAACAATATAGCCAAGAAGGCTTCAAGAGTTGTAAACCTAATCCTACGTAGCTTCTGCTCTGGCAATCTCACACAATTTACCAGAGCTTATAAAACTTTTGCCAGACCCATCCTCGAATACAGCTCATCTGTTTGGAACCCATATCGCAATTCAGACATTAACACCCTTGAAAATGTCCAAAGATACTTCACCAGAAGAGCCCTTCACTCCTCCACTCAAAATAGAATACCCCATGAGACTAGACTTTCAATCCTGGGCCTAGAAAGTTTAGAACTAAGACGCCTTAAACATGATCTAAGTATTGCCCACAAGATCATATGCTGCAACATCCTGCCTGTCGGCGACTACTTCAGCTTCAACCACAACAACACAAGAGCACACAACAGATTTAAACTTAATATTAACTGCTCCAAACTTGACTATAAAAAATATGACTTCGGTAACCGAGTTGTCGAAGCGTGGAACTCAGTACCGGACTCCATAGTGTCATCCCCAAACCCCCAACACTTTACCCTTAGATTATCTACGGTTGACATATCCAGATTCCTAAGAGGTTAGTAAGGGGCGAGTACAAGTGCACTAGAATGCCTTCCGTCCCCTGTCCTATTGCTCTCCTATATCTCCTATTCCTTTCTTCTATTCCTATATCTCTTCTTCTATTCTTTCATTGATATGTTATATTACTATATCTTTTTTTCTATTCTTTCTTAGATATATTTTACTATGAGTATCTCCTCTATAACCTTCCTCATGTATTTTACTATGTGTATATAGATATATACCCACTAAAACCCTCACTGTGTATTGGACAAAATAAATAAATAAATAAAAAATACACAGCAAATATTCCAGGAATGTGAGGGTGTTCTCTTTGTCTTGCTTTGTCAGAGCTGAGTGACTATTCTCTCTCCTCCCACTCAAGGCCACGGTTAAATGCTTTTATGCTAATGCCTGAAAGATGGAGGTGATTATGCTTAGCATCACACCTGTGGAGCATCTCAATAACTTAGCAAAGCATGAGTGGTTTGGCATGATTCTATTTTATTAAAATTGAAGGGATGAAAATCTCTCCCTCTTTGTAGATAGATGCTACTATACATGTATGAATATATAAGTAGGTGTGCTAAATATCTGTGTTCATGCTGACGTACGGACACACCGTGTTAAAACAATGTTATAATTCTATTTCATTTGGGTAGATTTTTATTAATATTGCTTCTTCATTGCTTATTTGACCCCTATGACAATCATTAAGTGTTGTACCATATGATTCTTGACAAATGTATATTTTATTTTATGTACGCTGAGAGCATATGCACCAAGACAAATTCCTTGTGTGTCCAATCACACTTGGCCAATAAAAAATTCTATTCTATTCTATTCTAGTTGAGAAGCATGGGGCAGTTTAAGCAACCATATGCTCCTCTCTTTTACTCCCATGCAAATCTTCCATTGCATGCCAAAACAAGAACATTTATGAACAGATGCTAAAGCAGCTTGAAGAAACTCCATTTGAGATTTGCTCAGTGGTGTCAGTTGTTTATGCTTATTGTTTCTACTTCTGCATTCTGCATTCCATGATATATCTCAGTACGCTTTTCAAAATAAAAACCAGTTTAGTTCCACCACAGAGAGGATGCTTGAAAATAAAAGAGGCAGACTTGTGGTAGAAAACTTGATGTCTTGCTTGTAAAATTATTCCAGACGCAAAAATCTGACATCTTCAAGAAATGCTAAAAACAATAATCCTGTCTGAAAGTACTGGCAGGTTCAGATAGTTAGTATAGACTGAGACAGGGGCTTCAAAGTGGGGCGGTACCCTGAGCATTGTTTGATCTCTGAGAAATCATGTTCTCCATTTGTCACCTTGATGTCCCGTCCTGATTGGCAGTGAACTTGGGCAACCCCAAATAATCAAATTGCTGGTTTCCTTAGATAAAAACAGACAGCAGTCCACAAAGAAGGTGGAGCAAAATCTTTCTTCTGTATTTTTTGTGAGGGGTTTTTTTTGTGTGTGAGAAGAAGAAGTTTTGCTCTGCTAGATACAGTATTTCAAACATTTAACATCTTTCCCCCATTGCTATCAAGTTATGGTACAAAGGAAGGTGGAACTTCCTATTTTATATACTGAGCTTTCCTGGATACAGAGCAGGGGTGAAATGCTACTAGTTCGGCCTGGTTCGGGTGTACAGGTAGCGGTGGGTGCTGGTGGTTCTGAGAACCAGTAGTGGCGGCAGTCTAAGGCTTCAACCACCTGTCCGTATGCCGCCATTTTCTTTTATAAGAAAATAGGTTTGCCTATTTGCCGATGACTCTAAAGTGTGCAATAGGGTTGATATTCCTGGAGGGGTCTGTAATATGGTAAATGTTTTAGCTTTACTAGATAAATGGTCAAAGCAATGGAAACTGCAGTTTAATGTTTCCAAATGTAAAATAATGCCCTTGGGAAAAAGGAATCTTCAATCTGAGTATTGCATTGGCAGTTCTGTGTTAGCAAAAACTTCAGAAGAGAAGGATTTAGGGGTAGTGATTTCTGACAGTCTCAAAATGGGTGAGCAGTGTGGTCGGGCAGTAGGAAAAGCAAGTAGGATGCTTGGCTGCATAGCTAGAGGTATAACAAGCAGGAAGAGGGAGATTGTGATCTCCTTATATAGAGCGCTGGTGAGACCACATTTGGAATACTGTGTTCAGTTCTGGAGACCTCACCTACAAAAAGATATTGACAAAATTGAAGGGGTCCAAAGACAGGCTACAAGAATGGTGGAAGGTCTTAAGCATAAAACATATCAGGAAAGACTCAATGAACTCAATCTGTATAGTCTGGAGTACAGAAGGAAGAGTGGGGACATGATCGAAACATTTAAATATGTTAAAGGGTTAAATAAGGTTCAGGAGGGAAGTGTTTTTAATAGGAAAGTGAACACAAGAACAAGGGGAAACAATCTGAGGTTAGTTGGGGGAAAGACCAAAAGCAACATGAGAAAATATTGTTTTACTGAAAGAGTAGTAGATCCTTGGAACAAACTTCCAGCAGACGTGGTTGGTAAATCCACAGTAACTGAATTTAAACATGCCTGGGATAAACATATATCCATCCTAAGATAAAATACAGAAAATAGTATAAAGGCAGACTAGATGGACCATGAGGTCTTTTTCTGCCATCAGTCTTCTATGTTTCTATGTTTTTATAATCCTATGCACATGCCCAAAGCTTTCCGAGCATGTGCAGAGGGTGAAAAAGCACGCGCTTCCAAACTGGTAGGGAAGGTAAGTAGCTTTCACTGCTGATACAGAGGACATTACAGAGAAACTTTTGGTTTCCCACAATATCTCCTGACTGTCTGGATCCTTCCAGGTTTCATTTGAATGGTAAAATGAATGTTGTGGGGTTGTGACATAAACTTTACCCCTCGCATATATACTTAGGACATACAGAGAAATAATAATAATAATTAATAATTCATTAGATTTGTATGCCGCCCTTCTCCGAAAACTCGGAGTGGCTCACAACAAACAATATTCAGTGCACAAATCCAATGTTTAAAAAACAGTTTTTAAAAACCCTCATAATAAAAAGCAATCATACAACCCAAACAAACCATACATAAACCATAATAGCTGAGGGGTATATCAATTTCCCCATGCCTGGCGACATAGGTGGGTTTTCAGGAGCTTACAAAAGGCAAGGAGGGTGAGGGCAGTCCTGATCTCCAGGGGGAGTTGATTCCAGAGGGCCGGGGCCGCCACAGGGAAGGTTCTTCCCTTGGGTCCCGCCAGATGGTATTGCTTAGTCGACGGGACCCAGAGAAAGCCAACTCTGTGGGACAGAAAAAAGAGGAGCAGAATTGGCATTGCAATGCTTAAGTGATTGGAAGAAATTCTACTCTTCTCTACATCAATGACGGAATTAGAGGTCAGTCATTGCAGGATGCTAAGTTGTCTAAATTCACAGTGTTTATTGCTTTTATATCATTTTCCAAGCAGCAAAAAGGTAACAGAGCATTTTTTTTGGCGAATTCTCCTCGCCAATACTTAGGAACATCCTGTTGATACAACCTTGATACTACCAGCCAGAAATAGTGTCCTATGTCATCTTGGTGAACTGGGTGAGATCATGTAGGTATGTGTGGCCGGCTTTAGGTAGGCAGTTTGTTGCACACAACCTCTACATGACCTCTATCAATACACTCCAATACAACCCATTTGGAAAATAATGTAAATTTGAAAAGATAGAGAAAGGAGAACACAAACTATATTACAAATAAGCTGTTTCTTCTTAATGCTCTGCAATATTGATCTTGCTTTTTTGCCGGTAATTTCTGTAACAACAACTTTTAGAATCAATCAGGTAGAGGAAAATAATTTTCCACACAGCATGGGCTGCTAGGAAGACAAAACTCTGAAGTTGGGGAAACCCGTTTCTATTTCTCAGATGTGTAACTGTTATAGTTATTATTAATCCCAGCAGCAGATGGACAAAGTCTTTATTGAACATTCTTAATGAATTTCTAGCAAAGCATTTACTAATCTGAAATTGAAATTTGGGGTTGAATATATGCTTTTGTAAACTGGTGGTTGGGTTTAGACATTGAACTAAGCCAAAATTTCAAACCTAGACTTGAGAGATATGCCAAAATAGTCTGAATCAAATATAATCAGAGCACCCACAAGAATAGATTTAGATGTTTTCTAAAACCCAAATTAAAGAGAAGTTTAGTTTTAGTATAATACTGTAGGTGAACTAAGCCAAAGATTAATAGAGCCAGTCATTGACTTAAGTTTATAACAAAACATAAATTATCAGGTTACTTATATTTTTTTAAATTAATTTTACTTTATTTATATCCCGCTTTCATTATTTTTCAAATAACTCAAATGGTGAACAACACACTGTCCTCCTCCTATTTTCCCCACAACAACAACAACAACCCTGTGAGTTGCGTTGGGCTGAAACAGAGTGACTGGTCTAAAGTCACCCAGCTGGCTTTCATGGCTAAGGTGGGACTTGAAATCACACAAAATGCAACATTCATGCAATATTTTTTTAAATACAGCCTATCACATAGACTTGTACAAAATAGAAGACTTATCAACACACTTACCATATTTTTAGAGAATAAGATGCACCTTAGTTTTGGGGGAAGAAAATAGGGGGGGGGATTTGCCTACAGGTATTCATCTGGCTAGCATCCTTAGTCTGATCAGCTTGAGCATCTTATTTTATCCCCTGGTTACGGCTGGAAACAAACTTCTTCAGAGTGAGTAGCAATGAAAAAGCCTACAAGCTGGTAACACCTGGGAAGATCATTAGCACCTTGTTAGGGCTGAGAAAAAAGCTTCAAAAAAGCTACATTTGAAGTATAAGATGCATTCAAATTTTCAGCCTCTTTTAGGGAGGAAAACGGTCTGTCTTATATTCTGAAAAATATGGTACTTAAAAGTATTTGAAAGAGTGAAGGACTTGGGTTAGAATTTGTTGTGGTTAGCTCTGGCCCAGCTCCTGCCCCAAGGAATGTGCAGGTGGATGTGGGGGAAACATCCACATGCCGCAGGCCTGTTTTGCTACCGATGGAATCTGCCGATGAAGCCTCCTCTGACCAAGGAAGCATGAGTGACAGGGAAGAGGGAAGTTTGGCAGACAGCCCAGGAGGAGATCAATCATCTGTATCATCCCTGGATTCTGAACAAGAATTAATGACACATCCACGCATGCGTAGAGTGATGCATAGGAGATAACAACTGAAGGATTATTACAAGAGAAAATGAGGCCACCTGTGGTTGGGTGGGGCTGCTGTAATTAGTGCTACAGATAAAAGTGCAGCCTGGTGTTTTAGCCTCATGGCAGTTTATCTGATTCATTGTTTCATCAAGATCATGGTTTTTGTGCTGTTCAAGATTGTGTGTGGACTCTCTGGACTTTAGATTTGGACTCAATTTCCCAGTTATTGGGTGAGCAATTGGAGTGCCTTGTGTGTACCAGAAAATCCCTTTGACATTTAAAAAGGGAGCTGTTTCTGTTTTTCTGTTTATAAAAACTTTTGAGTTTTCCTTTTATCGTGTGGTGTGTGTCTTCCTGGACTAATTACCCTGTAATTACGGGCAGTTGAAACACGCCAGCAGAACAGAATTGAAGTAGCAAAGCACTGCAATAAATCATCATACGTATCTATCATAGAGTTCCCTTTTAGGGTAAGGGATGTTATGAAAAACGAAGAAAATATCTATAAAATAGTAAGCAAAAGCAACTAGGAATACAGTAATCCCTCATTTTTCGCAGGGGATGCATTCCAAGACCACCTGTGAAAAACGAATTTCCGCGAAGTAGAGGAAAGATTTTTTTTAATGTATTTAATGAGTATTTGGACTGTATTGTTAACAACACAATGCTGATGACCACTGAGAGAGACCAGCTTCTCTCAGCTACCGCACGGGCTGAAGGAGGCCGCTGCTGCAGTTCCCCCCGCTGCCCCGGCGTTCCTCCGTCACTGCCACAGTGTTCTTTTCCCATTGAAAAAACCCTTTGAGAAAACCTGTGAAATAGCGAATCCACGAAAGATGAATCATAAAGTAGTGAGGGATTACTGTACTTTGTAAAAAAGGACTAAAGCAAGTTTATACTGATACCATTCACTCTACATCAGGGGTGTCAAACATGATTTCATTGAGGGCCACATCAGCATGGTGTTCGGCTGGGGGGGCACGGACAGTTCAATGTCATTCATGTTGGGGGTGTCAGCATTCCAATTAACAACTCCAACAAAAGAAGACTCTGAGGCTGGCAATTCCTCCAAGTTTCATTTTATTAGAGAAGTCATATTGGCACATCTGGGAAAACCTGAATCTGAGAGTTCTGGGTTTTCCTCACCCAAAAGAAAGTCAAAGATCCACTCCCTGCACCCACTAGTCTATCACATGGCCCAATCATTTCATCATCCCAACTGGAGACAACCCCCAGTCACTCCCACCCAGGTGCAGCCAAATGTCTTTGACTCCCAGAGAAAGGAATGCTGTTATGGTTAATCCTCCACTGACTCCTTGTATCCCCCCTCCCATGTTCCCAGGCACTAAATGCTGCAGCCCTGAAGTTCCAAAGAAAAAGGTATCTTCCAGGGTTGACAGGGGACACCTGTGGTACCCCAAGCACTCTGCCAGTGAAAATGGGTTCCCGACAGGGGTGGCTACTGCCCGGATGGGGGGAACACAGTGGGGTAGCGAAAATGGAGCTCCACCCCAGAAGTACACAATTTGCACTGAAAGATATTGAAAGAAAATTCAGGGCATCCTGCATAAGACACACCCACAGTGTAGTAGTAAAAATTTTGGTAGTCCTTCACTAGTTCCAACGCTCCATTTTTGGCTGTGATTGCTTCCTGCAACCCTCAGCCAGGAAAAATAGAGCTCAGAAGGGCCACCCTGCCGACCTCTGTTTTTGCTGGCATAGGCACCACAGGCTGGTCCTTTGTTTTTTCCAGGGCAGCCCCACGAGCCAGATCTAAGCACCCCATGGGCTGGTGGGCCTTGAGTTTGACACCCCTGCTCTACAGTATATCTTCACACTTTTTTCATCAGTGCAAACCATTCTTGCTTGTACCACACCCATGCCTAGATTTAGACACTGCCTTTTCTTTGAGCTTCTCATTCCGCCCTATTTCAGGTTTTTACTAACCCACATCCAATCTTTTTCACTCTTCCCTCCCTCTTGACTATTCAGTCTTCCCTTATAGTTTGGCTTTGCAATGTCAGTCTCATTCATTCTCTTCCCATAACCAAACCACCTCAATGCCCTTCCACATTAATGTCACAGTCATTCATCACCTTGACATTACTTGACCCTGAGTCTTCTTGTTTTATCACACACACTGTATATCACACAGTGCATTCCTCCAATAGTCAACTTGCTTTATGATTCTCCTGGCATTCTCAAATTTCTCTTCCACGTAATAAAATGAGTTTTTGCTTCTTTCAGCAAACGTTTGCCTCCAGTAATGGATTTTTCCCCCCTACTACACACTAACTACCTTTATCTATTTTCCCAGATGTGTTCATGTGTTGCATTGATATTCCAGCTTTTGTTCAGGAGGCATTCTTCACAATGACAGTGAAATGAGATGGGCTGCAAAAGAGGAAGACTTAGAGTTACCCCATGAGCTTCTATGGGAGATGGTAACTGCAAGTTGACTTTTCTAATGGATAGAGTTGATCACCTGGAGATGCCAAACCTAAAACTTCATGGTAGAAATGAACGTTACATGACTGCAAAGCTTTCTTTGGTGGTGGTGGGGAGGAATTGACTGCTGGCAATTTGATGCCTATCCCTGCTCTGAAATTCCTTAAGCCCAAATGCTCCCAAAGCCTTGAAAGAGTTTACAAATGTGACTTCTAACTTACAGTCACAGCTTCACACATGGTTTATATATAAACAGTACATACATAAACCCTTGAAATAATTTCAGCTTTTTTCTATCCCATTTCTATCCCATGTTCTCAATGGATGGAGTTAAGAGGGCATCATGGTGGAACCATTTTTAACCAGGAGTAAATGGTTATTAAGATTTTTAAATGTCTACAAATTTCTTTTTTAAGATCTCTCAAGTTATTCATTGCTCCCTCAAGAGTACTATCAATGTCTGGAGGTAAATATGCATATGAACAATTTTGTTTCATCTTTGAAAATTAACAAGCGTGTACTGAGGGAACGACATAACATCAGCAAGCAAAAATCAAATTGGCTTCCTCTCAGGCTATAAAATGAGGTATTTGTCTTCTGCTTGAAAAATGCTCAGTCAAAGTGAAATATGAATAGTTTCTTTTGCACTAAAATAGCTTAAATTTAATAAAATAAGTTAAGTATCATCTATTGTATTCTTCATTATTGATTCACTAAAATGTTGCAACAATGGATGAAAAGACTAGTTAATGAATTAGTCCTCATGAGGCATTCATGATAATTTGAATGGACACGCATGGTATAGGGCAGGGGTAGGCAAAGTTGGCTCTTCTAAGACTTGTGGACTTCAACTCCGAGAATTCCTCAGCCAATCTTGCTAGCTCAGGAATTCTGGGAGTTGAAGTCCACATGTCATAGAAGAACCAACTTTGCCTACTCCTGGTACATGTATAGGGGAACAATTGTATAATTCTTTCAATTGTTAGTCACAGATGCAGTCTCCAAACTGCATCTTTATGAAGTTTATGAAGCAAATAACACAGCCAATTTAACATGTATGTTACAATGCAGGATTCCAATGTTTTCAAAGCATTTAACATTTGATTTTCATCATGTTTGGTTGGATTAACACAGGGTAGGCAAAGTTGGCTCTTTTATGACTTGTTGACTTCAATTCCTAGAATTCCTGAGCCAATCATGCTAGCTTAGGAATTCTGGGAGTTGAAGTCCACATGTCACAGAAGAGCCAACTTTGCCTACCCCTGGACTAAGAGGTTGAGAGCAACTTTCCTCCCAATTCATTTGTTAATTCATGCTTGTTATCACTGTCTCCTCTTACAATCTAAGCCACAGTTTTCATATTCCATGTTTGTCATCTAATATCAGCCTTCACCACCCATTATGGTTTTCCTCAACTGAGACTTTAACTTAGACCTTCTTAGTAAAATCGAGAAGTTAGATAGAATAGTTAAGGTTACCAGCCTTCATCATACAATCACATGCGGCATTCCTTAATAACAATAAGGGCAATAACTCCCATTTCAAGCACACATTTTTTGTCATAATGGCACAAGAATAACCAAAACTCCAGCCTTTTATGCAAATTACAATCTTTAACCTGGAAATTGATTTAAAAACGAAGATAGTGTTGACTACATTCCACTAACTAAGAGATATGCATTGCGCTACTTGTCCATCATGTCATTATTAACTTTTATAATTGTTGAATATTTTTGTTGTGATTAGCTCTGGCCCTGCTCCTGCCCCAAGGACTGTGGATGTGAGGGAGACATCCACATGCTGCAGGCCTGTTTTGCCCCCGGTGGAATCTGCTGATGAAGGCTCCTCTGACCAAGAAGACATGAGTGACAGGAAGGATGAGAGTGTGGCAGACAGCTCAGAAGGAGATCAATTATCTAGCTCCTCTTTGGATTCAGAACAAGAGTTAATGATACAGCCACACATGTGGAGAGCGATGCATAGGCAACAACAACTGAGAGATTATTATCAAAGAAAATGAGGCCACCTGTGGTTGGATGGGGCTGTGGTTAGTGAGGCTGCTATAAATAGCAGCCTGTGGGTTTGGCCATTGTGGAGGATTATCTGATCATTGTGTTTCATGACTGCTTTACTGCCTTTGACCTTTGTGTGCTGATTTTTCCCCGCTTTGAAACTAAACCAGGGCAAAGTGTGTTTCACTTTGTGAAAGAAGAAGGACTGTGAATTGCCTCACAGCTGCAAGCTAAGTATCACAGAACTGATAACGGACTTGTACCAATTACCAGTTTGTTTGGAGACGAGTGCTCTTTGCTATACCAAAAGAGGGCTTAGTTTAAGTGAATTTTCATTATAACGAACATTGTTTTGAATTTTCAAACGTGCGTGTGTCTGAAATTTGTACCTGTGAATTTTTGGGAGGAGTGTACCAGAGAGCCCGACAGAACAATTTTTAAAATTGTTTTAATGGTTTTAGTGTACAGTACACCACTCAAAGCAGAGGTGAGTTCCTCCTGGTTCACACCAGTTCTATAGAACCGGTAGTAAACCAACCGTGACAGCACGGAGCCGGTTCTGTCAGGAGATAATGGAAGGAATAAATTGGGGATTCTTCCCCCCAATCTGGTTCCACTCTCCTATACTGTCTTCACATTCTCCTTATTTTCCGATATTGGAAATTGGACAGCACTTTAGCATCAATCTTTCAGCTTGCTCCCCTTTACCTGTACCATGTTTTAATAGGAAAATATGTAACTGCATTTTAGTTATCTTTTCCACCAAGAAAATGTCCTTCGAGGAGTTTAAAATAAATCCTCCATGAAAACCAATTAACTAGATAGCTGCAAGTACCATTCCCCCCTCTCTCCCCCCTGCAACATGCTAGTGGCGATGAAATTAAGCTGTAATATTAATAGATGGTTTGAAAGTCATACGGAAAATGATGATTTATACAAAGAGTTGCAGTTTGAAACTTTACAGATATGGCAGGGTTGATTTTACAGGTTTACAGCACATACCACAAAATTTGAATTAGTCTGGAGGATTTTCTTTTCTTATTTGAAAGTCCAGTTTACAAACATGCACAAACGATTTACTTATTATTTAGATTTCCTGTATTCACAGCATGATCTAACTGCTTAGTTGTTTCCTCCAAGTTATCTATAAAAGGTAACACATTGTTTATGCTTTTCAATTTTTCAATGAATAAGACAAGAGTTAATTTTGTTTTTAGTGCAGTCTATTCTAAGCCATTCATCTCTTTCATGTGTCAGATTTGATATCCTGTTGATCATTCAGGCTGCATATGAAAGACTGACAAGCTTTGGAAAAAATAGTGGAAATATCTTTACCAAAGTGGATCTCCCAAATTTAAGTAAACTACTTAAGCTCATAAATAGTTTTCCCTCTCTGTTGCTTCTGAGTGAATTCTCTCTGTCAGGTTTATCTGCATGGATGCAGTCCAATAAGTATTAAAATATATTTATAGCATTGACAGTCACAACAGCATTATTACTGGAATCTCAAGAGCTCTATAAAAATCAGAAGAGATTAGAAACTTGACAAATGGTACATGTGTCCGTCAAGTCTATGGAGGAATTAAATTAAAGCTGTGCATTATCTCTCTTCTGTTAAAGAACCAAAACCTGCCTTTCATCGTACCCTGTTATAAGTGGATAGAAATTAACCCTTACCAAATATATTGAGTATTTTTGTGTGGGTGTTTCACATGGTATGGTACAGATACTGGTTCTAATAATATTCAATTTTAAGGCTGTTCTGTTTAAACTCCTCCTCCTCCTCCTTGTCCTCCTCTCCCTACACCCCAAATGTTGCAGTGTTTATATCAGGAAAACAGCTGCTGAATTTGGTAAAACTATCTATGAGCTGTGGCGGTGCAGTGGTTAAAATAAAATACTGCAGGCTAACTCACTGTTCACTGCCAGGAGTTCAATCCTGACCAGCTCAAGGTTGACTGAGCTTTCTACCTTTCCAAGATCAGTAAAATGAGAATCCAGATTGGAGACGATATGCTGACTCTGTAAACCGTTTAGAGAAGGCTGTAAAACCCTGTGGAGCTGTATATAAATCTAAGTGTTATTACTATTTTTTGACATATTACTTAGTGTTTGGAAGAGACTGATCCAATCAGTAACATTGCCATTGGGTTTCTTATGTACTGACATAATCAATTAATCTATATGGCCACCCATTTCATGGCAGCAGCTAGCAATGTTGAAACTCAATGCAACACCCAAGAAGAGTAACAATAGATTTAATGTACTAGACACTGAAGACAACAACAGTCCCGTTAATACTCTATCACCCATCTTAAAACAGCTATAACTTTAAAGTTTCCCAAATACCAACAGTATTGAGAACAGTAGGTGCTATAACAAAAGGGTCACTTCTTGGTAGATCCCATGGTAGATAAATTCCCTCAGAGCATGATCTTTAACTTTCATTGCAGATATGTTGGACATTGTCACACAACCGTTGCAGAAAAGAGTACTTGCTACTAAGCAGTGGATGAAGCTGTAGTCATTTTAAATGTGATTGGTGTCCTACTTGATAACTCATTTGCCAGCTCATTAGCAGCAGCTTTAAGAATGATAAGAGGAGATTCCCTCACACACACATACTATTCATTTTAAAAATAGCAATAGCACTTAGACTTATATACCGTTTCATAGTATTTTTACAGCCCCTCTCTAAGTGGTTTACAGAGCCTTCTCTGTGGCAGCTCCATCCCTTTGGAATCAACTGCCCCCAGGGATTTGTACCACTCCCACCCTCCTGGATTTTGGCAAGATTTTGAAGATCCACCTTGGGGACGTTGAGTATTGACATTCTGCTCTGGCCATGTGTATGGTTGTAATAGAATGTATATAGGTGATTGCTTTAAATATATTGGGGTTTTATACTGTATTAGATTTTATACTAGTTTTTACTGTTGGATTTCTTATATCTTTCTATTGTATTTATCCCTGCTTTGTAAGCCGCCCTGAGTCTACGGAGAAGGGTAGCCTAGAAATCCAAGTGATAGATAGATAGATAGACAGACAGACAGACAGACAGACAGACAGACAGACAGACAGACAGACAGACAGACAGACAGACAATAAAAGGGCAAATGGAACCTTTTTCAACCAATAGTGTTGTACATACTCCTGATCAGTTGGAGGATGATGAAGATATTGAGGAGTCGGATTCAGATAGTGTTTATGAATTAGTGGGGACCCCGGGGTTACAGGTAGTAGAACAGGTGGGAGGCCAGCCACAGTATGGGGCTTTGAGTTCAGGATCTAGCAAGGGAGAATCAGACGCTTGCTGGGTTAACCCTAAATTCAGAAGGGCCCAAAAACGTAGACAACAGTTGTCTGGAACAAGATATTAAGGAGAGGAATGGGTTAAATACTTTAGTGATGTATTTGGCATGTCAGTGAAGAAGAAGGGTGGAGTTTCAACGTTGCTGAAGGGAAAAATGGAGGTGTTTCTCGCCACTCTCAAGTAAGCAAAAAGTATTCTGTATTGTTAGCCATCAGTTCTGCTGTTTTTAGAAATCATGCTGTTAGGACAATAAATCTTGTTAAGTGGAGCAGGAGAAGGAATGTGAGAAATGCAGCTAAGGGAGATAACGGACCCAGTGCCTGTATGGAATGTGTTTGAATTCCAGAAGAGGAGAGAAATAAATGGAGTTTCTTTATTCATGAAATAATGCATTTAATAAGAGTTATTTGCAATTGCTAAATTTCTACCAGAAACCAGAACAAATAGCAAATGAGAATGTTAAGCTGGATCAAAATAAAAGTCCATATAACTCCGTTTGTGTTCCCAGCACTACGGGAAGTTTCTCAGCTTTTATGGATACAGGACCAACTTACCCTGCAACTTATATTTATGGGTATTTTGCTCTGAAATACCTAAATTCATATGAATTACTATCATGACTAATAATCACTTGCTGTCTTATCCTCAGTGAATGCATCCAATCCCCTTGAAGTTATTCATAATGACAACCATCTCTTGAGTTGACAGCAGTAAAAATGTTCTTACTAGCATACTGCTTCCCCACCCCTAACATTTATTCAGAATCTTTCTGTAACCTAAATCCACAAGAGAGAAAATGTCTTATCCTTCTTCTATGCAAAATTCCTTCATTTTACATTATACTGAAATGTTCATTATTTTACATTGGATAAGTTTGGTCTATAACGTTTTGAGAGATGAAGGAAAATCTCTTTATTTGCTCCACATCACACATTTTATAGTCTTCTGAGGGTCTTCCTTATTAGCTTTTGGCTTAAGTTAAGAGCCCTTAATATAACCTTGATGCTTAAGATGAAACAAAATAGAAATAAGAAAGTTGTAATGGTGGCAGTCCAGTACAAGCAAAATAATTCTGAATGAAATTTGTAGCTGGTTTATCTAGTTAATATTAAATTGATATATATATTTTCGTAGAATTTCACCGGTATAGGTAGAAACATAGAAACATAGAAACATAGAAGACTGACGGCAGAAAAAGACCCCAAGGTCCATCTAGTCTGCCCTTTTACTATTTCCTGTATTTTATCTTACAATGGATATATGTTTATCCCAGGCATGTTTAAATTCGGTTACTGTGGATTTACCAACCACGTCTGCTGGAAGTTTGTTCCAAGGATCTACTACTCTTTCAGTAAAATAATATTTTCTCATGTTGCCTTTGATCTTTCCCCCAACTAACTTCAGATTGTGTCCCCTTGTTCTTGTGTTTCCTTTCCTGTTAAAAACACTTCCCTCCTGAACCCTATTTAACCCTTTAACATATTTAAATGTTTCGATCATGTCCCCCCTTTTCCTTCTGTCTTCCAGACTATACAGATTGAGTTCATTAAGTCTTTCCTGATACGTTTTATACTTAAGACCTTCCACCATTCTTGTAGCCCGTCTTTGGACCCGTTCAATTTTGTCAATATCTTTTTGTAGGTGAGGTCTCCAGAACTGAACACAGTACTCCAAATGTGGTCTCACCAGCGCTCTATATAAGGGGATCACAATCTCCCTCTTCCTGCTTGTTATACCTCTAGCTATGCAGCCAAGCATCCTGCTTGCCTTTCCTACCGCCCGACCACACTGCTCACCCATTTTAAGACTGTCAGAAATCACTACCCCTAAATCCTTCTCTTCTGAAGTTTTTGCTATCACAGAACTGCCAATGCAATACTCAGATTTAGGATTCCTTTTCCCCAAGTGCATTATTTTACATTTGGAAACATTAAACTGCAGTTTCCATTGCTTTGACCATTTATCTAGTAACGCTAAATCATTTACCATATTACAGACCCCTCCAGGAATATCAACCCTATTGCACACTTTAGAGTCATCAGCAAATAGGCAAACCTTCCCTACCAAACCTTCTCCTATGTCACTCACAAACATATTAAAAAGAATAGGACCCAGAACAGACCCTTGTGGCACACCGCTTGTAACCTGTCTCTGCTCAGAATACTCACCATTAACAATAACTCTCTGATGTCTATGTTTCAGCCAGCTTGAAATCCACTGAACTATCCAGGGATTAATTCCAATCTTCACTAATTTATCTATCAGCTCTTTATGTGGAACCGTATCAAAGGCTTTGCTGAAGTCCAGATAGGCAATATCCACGGCACCACCTTGATCCAACACCTTTGTGACATAGTCAAAGAACTCAATGAGATTAGTCTGACACAATTTGCCTTCAGTAAAGCCATGCTGATTTGGGTCCAATAAGTTATTGTTTTTTAGATGCTGATTTATCCTCTTTTTGAGTAGCGTCTCCATCATTTTAACTACAATTGATGTCAAGCTAACTGGCCTGTAGTTACCAGCTTCTTCTCTACTGCCCTTCTTGTGGATAGGCACAACACTGGCCATTCTCCAATCCTCAGGAACATCTCCTGTTAACAGGGATTGGTTAAACAAATCAGTCAGGGGGGTAGCAATGACAGATCTGAGTTCTTTAAGAACTCTGGGGTGGATGCCATCTGGACCCATTGCCTTATTTATCTTTAATCTTTCAAGTTCTTCTAAGACATCGGCTTCTAAGATCACTGGAGCTGAATCCGTACAGCTGGAAGCAATGCTATATCACTCTATAGTATTATTTTGTAAGGTGTCTTTTGAGAAAACTGAACAGAAGTAGCTATTGAAATGGTCAGCGATCTCCTTATTTCCATCAATGCATGTATTATTCCCGGTACTAAGCTTTGTGATGCTGCAGTTTTTCTTCTTCCTATCACTAATATATCTGAAGAAGGTTTTATCCCCCTTCTTTACAGATTTTGCTATTTCTTCCTCTTTTGAGGCTTTAGCAGCATGTATTATCTGTTTTGCCTCCTTCTGTCTCATTTTATACACCTCTCTATCAGCTATACTTCCAGACTCTTTATACCTCCTATAGGCAGCCTTTTTTTCATTGACTATAGCCCTTACATCATTGCTAAACCATAGCGGTTTCTTCTTCCTTTTACCTTTAGTTACTTGCTTTACATAAAGTCTTGTGGCTTTTAAGATGGCCTTTTTTAATACAGTCCACTGGGTGCTCGCTCCTGCCATTTTATCCCTCCCCTTTAATTCATTATTTAAATATTCCCCCATTGCATTAAAATTTGTTTTTCTGAAATCCAATACTTTGGTTGCAGTATAGGATTGCTCACAATCAGTTTTTACATCAAACCACAAACATAGATGGTCACTGCAACCTAAATTTTCTCCCACCTTGACCTCTGAAACCCGATTCCCATTTGTAAAAACTAAATCTAGAATATTCTCCCCTCTAGTTGGTGTCTTAACTAGCTGTGCCATAGCTGCTCCTGTAAAGGCCTCTACTATATTCTTACTTTTGCATGTAAGGGCACTGGGGATATTCCAGTCAACATCAGACATGTTGAAATCACCCATAACCACAATATCTCCCTTTACTGCCATTAGGGTAATCTCATCCACCATCTTGTTGTCATGTTCCTCAGATTGCCCTGGAGGCCTATAGATCACCCCAATTGATGGCCTTGGTATATTCGGGTTTCTTCCCGTGTAGGATTTAGAAATTTCTGGTGACGTTTCGACGAGGTTCCACTCGTCATCTTCAGGCTGGTGCTTCTGTCCTTGTTTCTGTCCTAGAACAAGGCCGAAATGGTGCCATCCTAGTCTCCCTTAATTTTAAAATTTCAGCAAAAAACATATGATACATATATATATGTATATATACAGTGTTCCCTCGATTTTCACGGGTTCGAACTTCGCGGAAAGTCTATACCACGGTTTTTAAAAAAATATTAATTAAAAAATACTTTGCGGGTTTTTTCCCTATACCACGGTTTTTCCCACCCGATGACATCATATGTCATCGTCAAACTTTCGTCTGCCTTTAATAAATATTTTTTTAATAAACTTTAATAAATAAACATGGTGAGTAATAATCTGAGTGGTTGCTAAGGGAATGGAAAATTGCAATTTAGGGGTTTAAAGTGTTAAGGGAAGGCTTGTGATACTGTTCATAGCCAAAAATAGCGTATTTACTTCCGCATCTCTACTTTGCGGAAATTCAACTTTCGCCGGTGGTCTCAGAACGCATGCCCCGTGAAAAGCGAGGGAACACTGTATATATATATATGTGTGTGTGTGTCTATATGTTTTGTTTTGTTTGTTTATTATTAAAATTAAAAAAAATTGATGGTGTGTTGTATCATATTGTCTTGCCTTTCATTTAAAAACGTAAGAGCTATTTACCAGTCCTTTCTCCCATTTCTCTCCATAATCATTCTTTGGACGTGACTGGTAACAAAATCACCTATTTAGGTTTTTGTGGACGAGGATGGACTGGGATTAGGATCTCCCTAGGGCCATGATTGCGAACCTATGGCACCTGTGCCCAATTTGGCGCATGGAGCCATATCTGCCAGCATGAGAGCCGTTGCCCTAGCTCAGCTTCAGTGCACATGTGTGTGCCAGCCAACTGATTTTTGGCTCATGTGGAGGCTCTGGGAGGACATTTTCAGCCTACGGAAGTTCTCCAAAAAAGCCTCTGGACTGGGGAGGGTAAAAAAAATGGACCTACCAGGCCCACCGAAAATCAGAAAATGGTGGAGGGGGTTTGTGCACTCCTGCATGGGGATCAGGACAGTGCAGGGGGGGGGCCTTCAGGTGTCCATGAGGGGGGCATTGAATTATGAGTGTGAGCATGTGTGCATGTGCACGCTTTCGGCACCCAGGGAAATAAAGATGTGCCATCACTACCGTAGGGGCATCCTAGCACTTTTATTTAAGATTCTCATTTAATCTGCACTTACTATCCTGAGGCTCATGATGATGCTTCAAAAGTGGCCCAAACTTTGCATATGCTTACTGAGGTAGACTACATAATGCATAAAATCATTGGAGTAGTTCAGAACAACTATCACTGTCGTCATGGGCTTTTTTTTTCTTTTGTTTTGCTAATCAGGGATTTTAGAAAACTGTTACATAGATTAAAAATTTGCCTGCAGGATTTAAATGCATGCATATGTATATAAACCCATGGACTGGATTGTGTGAACCTGAACTCCATTCAGGGGCTGATTATATTGGAGGAAGGAAGAGGAACTGTTTTTCCTCAGTCATGTATCTAAGTTTGGGGGGCTGCCAAAACAGTGAAGGGAGACAGCAATGGGCTGGTAGGAAGAAGCATAGATGAAGAAGAATGGCAATCTCAACACAGATGTGTAAAGAATGGTTCAGTAAATAATATTGTGTTGGAATGCTCTTGAAAAATAAAATATATGTTCAGTGTACCAACCTATTTTAAAGAGATCAGTTCAACTATAAAAGCAATCTCCTCAACTAGGCAACAATCCATCTCATTCCATTTTCATGGTTATCTAAGAGAAAAACAAACCCTGACAGCTGACTAGGGCTGACAGTTTCTGGCCAAGTCACTTACATTGTGGAATTTTGAACAGAGGTTTTATTGCAAGTAGCTTTTAGCACTCTTGTAAACTGTCAGGGAAGATGCTCATCTGAAGTTTGCAAACAAACAAACAAAGCAAGCAAACAATTTGCCCTATCTGGATCCCCCAACCCCATTTTAATAGCACTGAGAGGTGAGGAGTGTTCTTTTAATATATTGTTCATGGACAGGATAAGATAGATTAAGGTTGTCAAACTCAAGGACCATGAGGTGTTTAGATCTGTTCTATGGAGTTGCTTGAAAATATCAAAGGATGGGCCTTCTCAGCCTCCATGGCCTCTTGCAATATTCTGCCAGCTGAAAACAACTGTGGGGAGGCCCTGTGTGGCCCGTTTTCAGCCTCCACAGCCTCCTGCTGGCTGAGAAGAGGCCGGGGGGCTGCAAATTGCCCATTTTCAGACTGAATGTCCTTTTGCAGCATTCAGCTGGCTGAGAACTGGACATTTGTGCCAGAAAATAAATCTTTCTTTGTCTGGAACAGATATTTTTAATGCAAGGGGGGGGGAAGTACCTTGAGTCTATATCAAATGCCCACCTTGGCTACACCCGCTCTGGCCATGCCCCCATCATTTGAAGATAGAATATCATGATACTTACAAATATGATTTAGAAGAAACTGTGTTCAAAAGATTATCTACGGTTGACCTATCCAGATTCCTAAGAGGTCAGTAAGGGGCGAGTACAAGTGCACTAGAGTGCCTTCCGTCCCCTGTCCTATTGCTCTCCTATACCTTTCCTCTATTCCTATATCTCTTCTTCTATTCTTTCATTGATATATTCTATTCCTATATCTTCTTTTCTATTATTTCTTAGATATATTTTACTATGAGTATCTCCTCTATAACCTTCATCATGTATTTTACTATGTGTATATTGATATATACCCACTAAAACCCTCATTGTGTATTGGACAAAATAAACAAACAAACAAACAAATAAATAAATAAATAAATAAATAAATAAATAAATAAATAAATAAATAAATAAAAAAGTCACTTTAAAAGACTGGGGTATGGATGTGAGAAAAGGGCTTGAAATAATGCAATAATAAAACTGAGAATTGGAAGACAACTGAAGAACTGATCAGCCCTAACAGATTGGTTCACCTATAAGCAGGTATTTAAGGAGGTATTTAGTTAGGCTAGTTAAACAAGGCAAGCTAACAGCTTCTTCCCCTGTAATGATTGAATTGGGGAAGGGAAAGCAATGATGGGCAACTCCATCATTTACATCTAGAGATTATAAGGCATAGTCCCACCTGTCTATGTCTACCATGATGCATCGGAGTTTCCTTAGATGCAGAAAGTGCTGTTCCATTCCAAGCTGTACATCTGTTTGATTTTCTGTACTTCAAACTGTGTGTTTTCTGGTTTATTGTTAGTTATCAGAAGTGCACATTAGGTAAGGTTGTATTAAAATATGAACTAATTTCCTGCGCTGTTTCCTGCTGGAACAAGATTTCTTTTGATCTGTGCCTAGGGCAGTAGATAATTCCTTTGGACAAGAGTTCCTCTGTTATTCCTCCCCCGAGGGAAACCTTCTTTTGAAGAACTCGAATGGCATGTAGATGTTGATACCGCTTGATCCGCATCCGTTTTATTAGAGAGGATGAAATTTGAAAGTTGGGCTTTCCTCTCTTGACACCTGAAGACATATGTGGAATAGCTAATGTTGGACCGAAAGTCTGTAAGACATGATTCGCAAATGCTGAAACTGTTTGAGATTTGAAGAAGAGCTACAGAGATTGTGCAGAATAAGCTGTTTGAAAATACGACCCTATTTGGTTACTGTTTCAGGCCTATCAGCATTCTCCAATTTGGGGTCTTCTGGATGTATTGAGCCATAACTCATTTAATAACAATGGCAATGGCACTTAGACTGATAGTACTTCACAACCCTCTTCAAGTGGTTTATGGAATCAGCATATTGTGTCCAATAATCTAGTTCTCATTTTACCCATCTCAGAAGGATGGAAGGCTAAGTCAACCTCGAATTGCTGGCAGTGGGCAGTGTTAGCCCGCAATACTGCATTCTAACCACTGTGCCATCACAGCTAATACTCAAGCAGCATAAATGAAGATTCTGATTAAGAATGATGGGAAATATTGCCCATGGAACCTGTTTGGGGAGTTGTCAACTGCTACAATGAAAATTTAAGGAAAATAAAAATCAGAACTGAAAGCAATCAAAGTAAAAGCAAAGATTGAGGAAAAAGGCGCGATACATGCATATATCAAAACCCCACTTGACCGCCTTTTGGAGATTAGCCAATCCCAAGTGTCCATAACTGTCAGGTGGACGTATCTTCAAACCCATGTCACATTTATGGAATGCAGCTTCTAATGGTCTCCTCCTGGTCACCTGGTTCCTGGGATAATGAAACTTATCCCAATCCGCAATAGGAAACAAAACTTCACAGGGCCTCCTACACTCTTTCCCCCTCAATGACCAAAACCCTCCCCGTTTCTCAGGGCAACCAAAGTGTAGTGGAAATGTAGAATCATAGCAAAGATTGACATTAATGCTGGGCCTTTTTAAAAAACTTTTACCAATACCTGAGTTTTGAGACTAGATATATTTTTGCATTATGAATTATCCAGAATTAAAAAATTGAGATGGGCAGCTTTATGCATTATATATACCCATACAATACCATAGAGTCCATTGGACTTGGGCAACTAACAGATTCAAATAAATAAATGGACAAAGTGGGAATAATCCCAATGCCATACCCAATGCACCATTTCAGCCCTCTTGACAGAACATGGTGCAAGTCACAATTGTCTGGGGCAAGCTGATACTATGTCAATTGATGACTTCTGCACTGGGACATCACAACACAAATCCCACTCTTTCTTATATTCTGACATTTGATGCAAGAGACTAAATTACAAAGTATTCCGAACCATGTTTTTGTCACTCTCCCATAATAGTCATTTTATAAGGATAGAGAGGGAGGGGGGAGTGAATGAGACAGAGAGACAGAAAGCAAGAGAGGGAGAGACAGACAGACAGACAGACAGAGAGAAGGGGGGAAAGAAATAATAATAATAATAATAATAATAATAATAATAATAATAATAATAAATTAGATTTGTATGCCGCCCCTCTCCGAAGACTCTGAAGAGAAAGAGACAGAGAGAGAGAAACACAGGTAAACACATAAAGAGGGAAACACACACACACCGAGAGAGAGAGAGAGAGAGAGAGAAACACACAGAGACAGACAGAGATAAAGAGAGAGAGATAAAGACACACACAGAGAGAGGAGAGACAAAGAGAGAGAGAGAGAGAGAGAGAGAGAGAGAGAGAGAGAGAGAGAGAGAGAGAGAGCACCCTGAGGAAATTTATAACATATGAAACTGTGAAATCTCTGATAAAAATATCATGATTTGGCTTGGAGGGTTCAAGTTATCTGATTTTTTGTTGTCAGAATTTCTCTTCCTTGTTCTTAGAGACTGAGTCATCTCAAAAATTATAGGGGCCAACCCTTTAGTCTAAAATGCCTCAAATATGAAGAGTGGTTTGTGAAACAAGCCAACTTTTACCTTTTTTCATGAGCCACTATTCACTTTCAAGCAAGCTCCAGGGAAAAGCGATATATTCCGACAATATCACTTCGGTGAACAAATGTTTGAAATTGCTGTGCAGAGTCCCTTCTTGTTGGAATAACCCTATGGCTACCAATATGGGTGAAGTTATATATAAATAGAGAGAATGACCAAGACATAGGGAGAAAAACACACATAAAAAGACTTTATTGAAACCATTATTTTCTGTTGTATATTGTAGACTCCATTCTAAACAATTTTGTTACTGAGCTTTGAGGTAGAGCATTATGTTTTTAATCATATAGCACATTCTCTCAGATGGTATGAAATATGCATGAATGATTCTTTTGAAAAATACAAAATGGCCCTTATGGATGGTAATATATTGCTTAGCAACCAATAGGTTTCCCTTTTCTAGATAAATTTTTTAATACTGGATTGTCATTTTGATTAGGCTGAATACTCTGTTGATGCCTACTGAGGTCTCTGTCTCATTTAGTCTTTTTAAATAGACAGACAGACAGACAGACAGACAGACAGACAGACAGACAGACAGACGATGATAGATAGATAGATAGATAGATAGATAGATAGATAGATAGATAGATAGATAGATAACAGATAGACAGGCAGGCAGGCAGGCAGGTAGGCATATATATATATATATATATATATATATATATATATATATAGATAGATAGATAGATAGATAGATAGATAGATAGATAGATAGATAGATAGATAGATGCAATTTATATCAACTTCTGCAAAGCCTTTGATTCAGTAGTCCACGGCAAACTACTCCTAAAATTCAAATCCTATGGCATCTCAGGATCCCTCCACAGCTGGATTACAGCATTCCTGTCAAACAGACAACAAGTGGTCAAAATAGGAAGCACTATATCCACTCCCGTCCCAGTTAAAAGCGGTGTTCCCCAAGGTAGTGTACTGGGACCAACGCTCTTCATTCTCTACATTAATGACCTTTGCAATTACATCACAAGCAACTGTGTCCTCTTCATTTCAACACCACCGATAACACAAGTACTCTCCAAAAAGACCTGAACTCTGTTTCTGAGTGGTCTAACACATGGCAACTCCAAATCTCAACTAGCAAATGCTCTGTCCTACACATTGGGAAAAAGAATCTGAACTCTAAATATGAACTGAATAATCAAATTATCATAGATAACCTCCACTCGGTTAAAGACCTCGGTATACCAATAACAAAAGATTTAAGTGCCAAAGCCCACTGCAACAAGATAGCCAAGAAGGCTTCAAGAGTTGTAAACCTAATCCTACATAGCTTCTGCTCTGGCAATCTCTCACTACTTACCAGAACTTACAAAACTTTTGCCAGACCCATCCTCGAATACAGCTCATTTGTTTGGAAACCATATCGCATCTCAGACATTAACACCCTTGAAAATGTCCAAAGATGCTTCACCAGAAGAGCCCTTCACTCGTCCACTCAAAACAGAATATCCTACGAGACTAGACTTTCAATCCTGGGCCTAGAAAGCTTAGAACTAAGTTGCCTTAAATACGATCTAAATATTGCCCACAAGATCATATGCTGCAACGTCCTGCCTGTCAGCTTCAACCACAACAACACAAGAGCACACAACAGATTTAAACTTAATATTAACCGCTCCAAACTTGACTGTAAAAAATATGACTTCAGTAACCAAGTTGTTGAAGCGTGGAACTCATTACCGGACTCCATAGTGTCATCCCCAAACCCCCAACACTTTACCCTTAGATTATCTACGGTTGACCTATCCAGATTCCTAAGAGGTCAGTAAGGGGCGAGTACAAGTGCACTAGAGTGCCTTCCATCCCCTGTCCTATTGCTCTCCTATATCTCCTATACCTTTTTTCTATTCCTATATCTCTTCTTCTATTCTTTCATTGATATGTTTTATTCCTATATCTTCCCACAAACAAACAAAGTAATGTAAGTTCCCATCCAAAACAGACCTGAATTCTCGTCCTGTTGTTTTGTTTTACAAGAAAGTGCAACTAACACCACCCCCTATTAAAGCTGGCTCAAAACACTTGGGAAAAAATGTTATGACTCCATTAGGGGTCCCCCTATTCTAAAATTTCTGATATGTTGACAGTTATGTAAAGTGCCAATTCCAAATTGAAAACAAAATTGTGATCTAGAACCAAGGCATCTGCTGTCCCTGGCACACTGTATTTTCCCTTTCCCAGTACCCACATTTGAATGGACATTGCATGGGATGACTGGGCCTTTTTGTGGAAGGCATAGTCACAGGCCTAATTCCATGGGTTCCTCAGACAAATTTGTCACATAAATACTTGGGAGCTCTGTATCCCTTTCTCAGCGTCCTGCTGCTTAAAAGAATGACAGAAAAAGATATTGGGGAAAAGAATGAGAAATTTATTAAGGGATCTCTAAAAGAAAGCAGGTGGTTGGTGCCACCCACTTTGAATTCTGGCCATGTTCATCCCTTCCTTGCTTCGGCCTTGTCTACTATTGCCATATTTTTCTTAAGAAATTAACCCTGGGGAATGTGCCTGTTTGATCAGATAGACTGATCAAAGCTCTGCATCTGTTTTCCACGGAGAGACAGTATATTAAAATCTGTTTGCACTCTTCGAGCCTGGGCAAAGGTAATCCAATTTGCTTTGAAGGTTTGATCCAGATCTCAGCAGTAGACTAATCCACACTGGCTCACTCCTGAAGGAATCTGACCCGGTTCATTGACCGGGTCCAGAGTAGCCATGTTAAACAGCTGCTTCCCCATTTATAGAAAATACACACGGTGATGCATTTTAAAAAAAAAAAATCAGCAGAATGCAATGAACTAAGCAGGCACCATAGAGCATTAGAAAGGAAGGAGTCTGTCAAATCTCTTTGAATTAAATGTAGTGGATTTATAAATATGCACTTTCCAATAGATCAGTATGAAGAGGAGATATTTCTTTGAAAATGGAAGTTGTGCCTTTGATAACACATGGCTTAAAACAGGCCTGGATGGCATTTGGAAGGGAGATCCTCAGAAAATGCCAGGGTTATTGGCATTTATCTGTAAAGCCAAAGAAACATCCCACAGGAAATCAGAACAAACATCTTCAGGATTTTTGCAAAATTGATCTATCCTGGTAGTCATCAAGAGTCAAGCTTGTCAGAGTATATCATGCTTTTACCCTGAAAACTATACTGCTCAAAAAAAATAAAGGGAACACTCAAATAACATATCCTAGATCGGAATGAATGAAGTATTCTCATTGAATTTTTCATTTGCACAACTATTCCATTTGCACAGCAGCAGGTGAAATTGACTGTCAATCAGTGTTGCTTCCTAAGTGGACAGTTTGATTTCACAGAAGTTTGATTTACTTGAAGTTATACAGTGTTCCCTCGATTTTCGCGGGGGATGCGTTCCGAGACCGCCCGCGAAAATCGAATTTCCGCGAAGTAAAGATGCAGAAGTAAATACACTAATTTTGGCTATGAACAGTATCTCAAGCCATCCCTTAACACTTTAAACCCCTAAATTTCAATTTCCCATTCCCTTAGCAACCATTTAGATTATTATTCACCAGAGTTATTTATTAAAGTTTATTAAAAAAAAATAATTATTAAAGGCAGACAAAAGTTTGGCGATGACATATGATGTCATCAGGCAGGAAAAAGCGTGGTATAGGGGGGGAAAACCACGAAGTATTTTTTAATCAATATTTTTGAAAAACCGTGGTATAGACTTTTCGCGAAGTTTGAACCTGCGAAAATTGAGGGAACACTATTCTGTTTTTTAAGTGTTCCCTTTATTCTTTTGAGCAGTGTAGTTTTCAGTCAGAGGAGTGAGTGAATGAATATCCTAAGGTAGGAGTTAAATTTAAGAAAATGATGCATCGAAAATGAGCAAGTTGAATTATGATGTCGACAGAACGAACTTAGAAAAGGATTTTAAGAATGACCAAGGGCTTGTTAGGTACTCATTATAATAAATATATAAATCTGTATTTTTTGTTATGTAGAGACAAATAATATTTAAATCTGTATGTATAAACATGTATTTTAATAATATGCTGATTTATTAAAATAACCAAGAAATGCTACTTGGTGAAAAATGTTATATGACTCAGAAAAATAAATCAAGGGAATCCCCAGTAGAAATAAAGGTGGGAAGTGGTGCCAGATTTTTTTCCCCATTCTTGGATTAATATTATTTCTTGGCTTTTCTAACTAGTCTGCTTTGTTAGCTGTGCAAAAATTGTTAGCTGGATTCATTCTGCCAGAAGGCTTTAAAAAATATTTGTTTGGCTGCTGCCTTTATTTTATCTGGCTCTCATGACTAAAAAGATAAAACAATAAGATAACAATAGACTACATTGGAAGCAGTGAAGGGCTACCCAAATTTTTACTACCACACTGTGGCTTATGTATTTTCTTTCAACATCTTTCAGTGCAAATTGGGTGCTCTGGGGTGGAGTTCCATTTTCGCTACCCCCGATGTTCCCCCCTGTCAGGGCAATAGCCCACCTCTGATTGGAGGGTATTTTATTTCAGAAAAAGGAGCTGCTGTGGATATATGCATGATGAAGAGTCACACAACATCTTGTGTGCCAGCAGATTCGCCAGCACTGTGTGCCATAGGTTCGCCATCACTGTTCTAGAGTGAAAGTCTCAGGAGAAGGGTGGCATTGAAATAAAACAAACTTAAACTTAAACTTAAACTTAAACTTAAACTTAAACTTAAACTTAAACTTAAACTTAAACTTAAACTTAAACTTAAACTTAAACTTAAAATTAAAATTAAAATTAAAATTAAAATTAAAATTAAAATTAAAATTAAAATTAAAATTAAAATTAAAATTAAAATTAAAATTAAAATTAAAATTAAAATTAAAATTAAAATTAAAATTAAAATTAAAATTAAAATTAAAATTAAAATTAAAATTAAAATTAAAATTAAAATTAAAATTAAAATTAAAATTAAAAATTACAAACAAAACACTCCAGTAAACAAAAGAGCAGTGTGATTGTTACGATAAGACACTTCTCCCCATTTCTTCCCACTTTGGCACTGGTGAGTTGCTCCCAGTTCAGTCCAATTCTGCAAACCAGTAGCAGTGGTGGTGGGAGGCTGCGTCCACCAGCCTATAGAGTGCGAGCGCGCATGTGTGAAAGAGTAGCAATGAGTTTTAGAACCCACTTCCTGCATTATGGGGTTTTACATGAATGATGAAAACTTCCCTCATCTCACTGCTATGGTTCTTGCAATATTGCCTTTTACAGTTGCCCCAGAATCAGGATGATTTAATCCCTGTTAAGGCCAAGACTCAGAAGAGAATAGATTCACCCCATCTGTGTTGCCAAGAGAAAAAGAGATGAAAACCCATGTAGAATCGCCCCACTTCTCCTTTATGGAGTTGGAATTTTCAGTCAGAATCTGATTCTTTTATCTTCCATCCATTCTCCCTGTCCTATGTCCTTGAAGGAAAGAGTGTGGGTCTTGACTAGGGGTTGGGCTACCAAAATTTTTACTAGCACACTGTGGGCGTGGCTTATGCATTTTGTTTCAACATCTTTCAGTGCAAATTGGGTGCTCTGGGGTGGAGCTCCAAATTTTGCTACGGGAACTGCGTTCCTGACCATTCCCATAGGAGCCCACCACTGCCAGGGGTGAAATGCTTTTGGTTCACTTTTGCTTGTTGGTCGTCGGAGAGCCAATCGCGAAGGGAACATGAGGCCCTGCGCACCTGCCCAGATGCCATTTGGGTTCTTTTACCCTCTATGCAAGCGCAAAGTGTTACGTGCATGCGCAGAGGATAAAAGAACCCAAATGGGGGCATCTGGTTGGGTGGGCAGAGCCTTGCGCTCCCTTCGCAACTGGCTCTCCAATGGCCAACAGGCACAAATCAACAGGGAACCTTTCACCCCAGTCTTGATCTTCTTTTATGGGACATTCTTTCAGGAATTTGAAGGGCCTGTCCTATACCCTTTCAGCCTCAACAATAAATGTGCCCAACTCCTTCATTCTCTTTCCATAAAACTCTTCTTTGTTGCTTTTATCTAGTCTAACTCTTTCCCACTTTCTCTGGATCCTTCTTAAAACACAGTACCAAGAATTGGAAGCAGGTTATAGAACTGCTTCATTCCAACACACATTCCTGATTACTGAAGCACAATGCCAAATGTTGCTGGACCAGGTTAATCCAACACTAATGGAACAGGCAGGAAAACAGCTGGAGCAGGAAGAGCAGGATTCTAGTTTTCCCTCATCTATAGAAACATGCTGAAAAACTTTGGGCCAGTTAGGTTTTTTTTTAAAAGCTTTATTACACTCTTAGACCAGAATAATTTTAACCCAATTTATCTCATAGCCTCGTTGTGGGGATGTTATCTTGCGCTATTAAATAAAACTTGGGATATTAATTCAATCAATCAATTAAGCAACCAACAAATCAATCAACCAATCAGTAAGACTTATATTTAATGTTGGCCCACTTAACATTGGCTGCCGATTGGTTTCCGGACACAATTCAAAGTGTTGGTTATGACCTATAAAGCCCTACATGGCATTGGACCAGATTACTTATGGGACTGCCTCCTGCCTTATGAGTCCCAGCAACTGGTCAGGTCCCACAGAGTCAGCCTTCTCCAGGTCCCATCAAATAGACAATGTCTCTTGGTGGGATCAGGGGAAGAGCCTTCTCTATGGGGGCTACGTCCCTCTGGAACCAACCCTCGGAGATTCATAATGCCCCCACCCTCCTTGCCTTTTGTAAGAGTCTGAAGACTCATTTGTGCTGTCAGGCTTGGGGCTATTAATTATTTGCCCCCTGGTCGATGAATGAAATGTATGGTTCCTGTGTGAATGGGAGCGATTGATTAGAAATAAATTTGGATTTTTAGACTAGTTAATTTTAACTTAAATTGGATTTAAGATGTGTTTTCATTGTCTTTTTTATATGTTGTAAGCCGTCCCGAGTCCTCGGAGAGGGCCGGCATATCAATCGAATGAATGAATCAATCAATCAATCAATCAATCAATCAATCAATCAATCAATTTCTTTTATGTACACTGAGAGCATATGCACCAAGACAAATTTCTTGTGTGTCCAATCACACTTGGCCAATAAAATTCTATTCTATTCTATCACGTTTTCCTTTTTCCTTGCTTAGTTGGGTTGAGGACAACTGTCTTGTCTCCATATATTTTTGGAGTTTTAAATATTTACATTAGGACTTATGGACAATGTGATATGTCTTCTTGACTATCTCAGTGAGGGAAAAATGCCACCAGACATCTTTATTTATATGCTGTGCTTATTTATGTGTGTGTGCTTTCAAATCAGCTTTTTTAAAAACTTTGGATGACTGCCTGGACTAGTCCTTGAAATTTTCTTGACAAAGTTTTTCAGAAGCAGTTTGCCATTGCCTGCTTCCTAGATCTAAGAGTGACTGAGAGGCTCAAGGTCACTCAGCGGGTTTTATGCCTAAGGCATGGCTAGAACTCCTGATGTTCTGACAGTGGCGGTATCTTAACTCACCACACAAAAGTGACTCGATACTCAGCATTTATAAAATGTTAAGTCTAGTTTATTTACTGTTTCCAATGGCTCGTCCAAATTAACTTCCTTTAGTTGATTAATTTGCATGTCTTAAGATAAAATGGTTATTGTTGCTTGGGGTTAAGCAAAAGCAGCAAAACAAAAACAGAACAAAGAGTAGCCACCTCTAAAACAAATGCAATCTTTTTTCTAGTAAAATTAATTTGAGAAGCTTCGGCCCAATTTAATGTAGGTTAACTACTAAAAAATTCAATAATGGATACTCTGTTCCAACCTTGAACAGAGTTCTAGGGGAAACTTTATTGAGGGCTTTGGGATATTTACCAACCAAACAGCCTATTGCACGGTTGACAGCTTAATTATCTCAGTATAGAAATTAAGCCAAATAGACTTGACCTCTGTTACTTTTCTCAAGCCATTCTCTTACTTTAGGTAGAATTTAATTAGTGTCATCACTGTTGATGTGCAAAAGAACAGTGTTAGGGTTGAATAATAGATTCAATCACTTCATTGTACCTTACATTTTGAGATGAAGAAATTGCTTTTCCCAGCTCAGAATAACTTGAAAAGCAAAGATAAATTTTGCAAAGATAAATACATTAAGAAAAAGTTGATTTTCCTACTATTATCAGATCCATTAAGTTAATTCCCTGTTCAATATGCTTTTCTCTCTTAAGTGCAAATAAACAATGATTATGAATAAATTCCATCATAGCACAAATTTTCCCTATATGATTTACTGGAACGAGAGCCATGTGATTTCTTGTTACCCTTGTTGCTTTTTTAAAAAACACTATGGATCAATAGAAACAATTTATATTTTGAATTATAGCCCCATGGTTCCTTCACTGCCCTGCCTCCACTGCTGACTGAATTAAATAGAAGGCACTTCTAACTGCTACCTAGGGAAAGAGCAACAGTGATATTTTAAACTGAATCCAGATGTTTGATTAAAACTCAGTCTTCCCATGTTAACTTCTGAATATTTTGGGCAGTTGAAGACAGCACCTTTGTATCACTCCAGAATTTGTCCCACATATTATTATTATTATTATTATTATTATTATTATTATTATTATTATTATTAATTAGATTTGTATGCCGCCCCCTCCGTAGACTCGGGGCAGCTCACAACACAATAAAAACAGTTCCTGACAAATCTAATAATTTACAATTTAAAATTTAAAACAGTTAAAAAACCCCATTTTTAAGCAGACATACCTACAAACATACCATACATAAATTATATAGGCCTGGGGGAGATATCTCACTTCCCCCATGCCTGACGACAAAGGTTTTAAGGAGTTTGTGAAAGGCAAGGAGGGTAGGGGCAGTTCTAATCTCTGGGGGGAGCTGGTTCCAGAGAGTCGGGGCCGCCACAGAGAAGGCTCTTCCCCTGGGGCCCGCCAACCGACACTGTTTAGTTGATGGGACCCGGAGAAGGCCCACTCTGTGGGACCTAATCGGTCGCTGGGATTCGTGCAGCAGAAGGCGGTCTCGGAGATATTCTGGTCCGATGCCATGAAGGGCTTTATAGGTCATAACCAACACTTTGAATTGTGACCGGAAATTGATCGGCAACCAATGCAGACTGCGGAATGTTGGTGTAACATGGGCATACCTGGGGAAGCCCATGACTGCTCTCGCAGCTGCATTCTGCACGATCTGAAGTTTCCGAACACTTTTCAAAGGTAGCCCCATGTAGAGAGCGTTACAGTAGTCGAACCTTGAGGTGATGAGGGCATGAGTGACTGTGAGCAGTGAGTCCCGGTCCAAATATCTGTGCCTTATCACATCATTCATCTGTGATGGCAGCTGAGACCATTTATCTCCAGCTTACCATTAGTTACCCTGAAGGTGATCTTCTCTTTATAACATACTGTTTGCACCTGACTTTGTTGGAGCCTCATTCTGGGCTCCTGAATTCAAGTCAGCTTCTCCTGTCTATGGAGTCACCCACAATAATCTTATATCAAAATTTCCCCAAATGCTGCATGCTCCATTGTACCTCAAGAATTTTGGCTAGGCTCCGGCTGCATGTTAAGTCCTTTGCACATTACTAGTAATCAGCTGGAAGAAGTCTGGTGTCCTCACTGTTTCCAAGGATTGTAAGGTCAGTGTAGATGGTCATTTGACTGTTTCAAACCTTTACACAAAGACTAGGAGTTAAAGTGGTCGTGATATGTAAGCCCTTAAAAATGAAGGGAGGATGGATCATTTTTCTAATAATGAATACATTCCTAATCCAGACCATGAATGGGGGAAAGTAAGATCTTTCACAGCAGGTCAAATATTATGGTAAATCAATCATATACTTGCATTTAAAAGCAATGGGGAGTATTAAAGTATTAAGGTTAATAAAATGTGTGGTATTTTACAAACTCAACTGCATAAAAAATTTTGTAGAAACAAACATGAGAAAATATTATTTTATTGAAAGAGTAGTAGATCCTTGGAACAAACGTCCAGCAGACGTGGTTGGTAAATCCAACTAAATTCAACTAAACAATGTCACTTGGCGGGACCCAGGGGAAGAGTCTTCTCTGTGGCGGCCCCGGCCCTCTGGAACCAACTCCCCCTAGAGATTAGAATTGCCCCCACCCTCCTTGCCTTTCGTAAGCTGCTTAAAACCCACCTCTGCCACCAGGCATGGGGGAAGTGAGATACTCTTTCCCCTAGGCCTCTACAATTTTATGCATGGTATATCTGTATGTATGTTTGGTTTTTATAATAATGGGTTTTTAACTGCTTTTAGTATTGGATTATTATTATATGCTGTTTTATTACTGTTGTTAGCCGCCCCAAGTCTGCGGAGAGGGGTGGCATATAAATCTAATAAATAATAAATAAATAAATCCACAGTAACTGAATTTAAACATGCCTGGGATAAACATATATCCATCCTAAGATAAAATACAAAAAATAGTATAAGGGCAGACTAGATGGATCATGAGGTCTTTTTCTGCCGACAGTCTTCTATGTTTCTGTTCCCCCCAAAATATTGTACCCATCACCTAGCACATGAAAGGTAGTTTAAATATCCTAATCTAATAATGAGGAGAAGTGAGGAAGGATATACGGAGGAAGTAATGTGGTTGGAGAGACAACGGGTGACCTACTGCCAATGATGCAAAGAAATGATCATATCCAATAGCCAGCATGGATTCATCAGAAACAAATCATGCCAAACCAATCTCATATCATTTTTCAACACCATAACCAAGTCAGTTGACCAACGCAACTCAGTGGACCTCATATACTTGGACTTCAGTAAGGCTTTCGATAAAGTCGACCACAATCTCCTAATCCACAAACTAGAAAAAAATGGAGTAGATTACTACACATGTAGATGGATAAACAGTTGGCTGACCAACCGCACCCAACGAGTTGTCCTCAACGGCACCAAATCCACATGGAAAATAGTAGACAGTGGAGTACCACAGGGCTCTGTCCTGGGTCCTGTACTCTTTAACATCTTCATCAATGACCTGGACGAGGGAATAAAAGGGGAACTAATAAAATTTGCAGATGACACCAAGCTGGCGGGGGTAGCCAACACCCTTGAGGACAGGCTCAGAGTACAAGAAGACCTAGACAGACTATCACAGTGGGCCCATACCAACAAAATGAGGTTCAACACCGACAAATGCAGAGTCCTCCACCTCGGCAAAAAGAACCCTAGACATACATATAGCCTGGGAGATACCCCACTCAGCAGTAGTGACTGCGAAAGAGATCTTGGAGTCTTGGTGGACAATCAACTAAACATGAGTCAGCAATGTGCAGCAGCAGCCAAAAAAGCCAACTCAATCCTAAGCTGCATCAACAGAGGAATACGCTCCAAGACCAGGGAAGTACTAATACCACTCTACTATGCCCTGGTCAGACCCCACCTGGAGTACTGCATCCAATTTTGGTCACCTCACTACAAAAAAGACATCGGAACTCTGGAGAAGGTGCAAAAAAGAGCAACCAAAATGATTAGGGGACTCGAAACCAAGACTTACGAAGAGAGATTGAGAGAACTGGGCATGGACAGCCTAGAAAAAAGAAGGTCTAGAGGGGACATGATAGCAGTTTATAGATACTTGAGGGGTTGCCACGGTGAGGAGGGGGTCTCTTTATTCCCCAGGGCACCAGAGGGCCGGACGAGGAACAATGGTTGGAAGCTGACCAAGGAGAGATTCAACCTGGAAATAAGGAAGAACTTCCTGACGGTCAGAGCGATCAACCAATAGAACTGCCTGCCAGGGGAGGTGGTGAACTCCCCAACTCTGGATACCTTCAAGAGGAGATTGGACTTCCATTTGGCTGGGGTGCTGTAGGGTTTTCTGCTCAGGCAGGGGGTTGGACTCGATGACCTAACGGTCCCTTTCAACTCTATTAATAAAATTAAAATAAAATGCTTCTTGTTTAGCTAGCAGTGCACATTGGGTCCTATAGGGAAGACAAAGGAAGGAGGAGAATGATTAAAAACAGCCTTGGGTTGTTGTGATGCAAGTATCATCCCTTTTATATCTGCATTGTGGGCTGTTACAATTTATTGGTTTGATGCTACTTTCATTACTCTTTTCATAAAACAGCAAGTTCCTGTAGAACTCCTTGATAGCAATACAATAATATTTTCTTATTGACAATTGTACAAATTTCCTCATAGGTTAGGCTGCCTTTACCACAACAAAACAGAATTTTTTGAGCTAAGTTCCTGGGCCATGTCTTGGAAAATATTGCTTAGTCATAGAACAGAGAGCTGGTGCATCTAGTCTCCTCTGTGATGATTTGCAAGGTTTGTAAAGATTACACAGCAAATTTGGGCTGCAGTGCCTGTCCCTGATTTAGAGATAGTCTCTTGAAACTCCTAGTGACTTTGGTAGTGAAGACACAATTTGACCATAAAAGTTGTTAAATTAAGTGCAGATTGAAGAGAAAAAGACATTCTACTCATAAATCTTGTTATATGGGACCAATCATGGGTGAAAGCATATAAGAGCAAAAACATTTTAGACTTAAAAAACTTCAATCATACCTTTGAATAACTTTCAGCTGGTACTTTTCCTAGCTCTTCTGAAGTCAGCCATAAGACCTTGTGCTTATCTCCAAATCCTGAGTATACCCAGAGAACCTGGGCCAATCAGCACTTTTTCCAGCTGATCGATCTGAGTGAAAGATTCATAGTTCAGTGCTTGGGGGACTTTCAAACATTTTGACAGGATTCTTCAGCTAAGCCTCTGAAGCTGAATTGACTACTTATCAGGGGTTTTACAGTCCAGCTGTTCTCTTTCTAGATCTACTGTAGCTATGGCTGAAGGCAGCTAAACCAGGGCAGTTGAGGAAATTAATGCCTATTTGAAGCACCAGATAAAGGAAGCTGAGCTTTTTGGTGAGCAGAAAGAGTAAGGTTTGATTTGATTGGATTGGATTGGATTTGTATGCCGCCCCTCTACGGGGACTCGGGGCGGCTAACAACAGTAGTAAACAGCATATGACAATCCAATACAGTGGTACCTCGAGATACGAGTTTAATTCGTTCCGGACCTGGGCTCTTAAGTCGAGCAGCTCTTATCTCGAACGACTTTTCCCCATAGGAATTAATGTAAATAATTTTAATTGGTTCCAGCCCTCAAAAAACTCACAAAGTTAGTCTAAATTATGCAGAAAGACATGTTTTTAATGAAGAAATGTACATGTACATATAAATGAATAATGAAGTTTCTTTCACTTAACTTGTAAACTTTCTTAAACTTTTAAATTTACATATGTTCAACTTCTCTGCCACCCAATCCTGTAGGACAGAGGTCCCCAACCCTTTTTGCACCAGGGACCGGCTTTAAGCGATCAAGAGAGGAATGGGTGAATGAATGGACGGAGGGTGGGAAGGAAGGAAGGAAAGAGGGAAGGGACAGGAACAGAGGAAGGAAGCAAGGAAACTTATGAAAGGGGAGAGTAAGAGAGGAATGAGTGAAGGGAGGGAGGGAGGGAAGAAGGTGGGAAGGAGAAAGAAAAGAAGAAATAGAGGAAGGGAAGGTAAAAGAGAGAAAGAAAAAGAGCAAGAAAGAAAGAAAGAAAGAAAGAAAGAAAGAAAGAAAGAAAGGGGGAAGGGACAGGAACAGAGGAAGGAAGCAAGGAAACTTATGAAAGGGGAGAGTAAGAGAGGAATGAGTGAAGGGAGGGAGGGAGGGAAGAAGGTGGGAAGGAGAAAGAAAAGAAGAAATAGAGGAAGGGAAGGTAAAAGAGAGAAAGAAAAAGAGCAAGAAAGAAAGCAAGAAAGCAAGAAAGAAAGAAAGAAAGAAAGGGGGAAGGGACAGGAACAGAGGAAGGAAGCAAGGAAACTTATGAAAGGGGAGAGTAAGAGAGGAATGAGTGAAGGGAGGGAGGGAAGAAGGTGGGAAGGAGAAAGAAAAGAAGAAATAGAGGAAGGGAAGGTAAAAGAGAGAAAGAAAAAGAGCAAGAAAGAAAGCTGCAAGCACCCCCCCGAGCCCCCCAGGCCGGCTGCAACCTTTTAAAACATGCGCGCCGCTTCGCTGCTGCCTCCTGAAGCCGAACGCGGAAGTTAGCGTTTGGCTTCAGGAGACAGCTCCTTGGCGCTTGTATCTCGAATTTGGGCTTGTAAGTAGAACAAAAATATCTCTCCCCTCCCAGCTCTTATCTCGAGTTGCTCTTAAGTAGAGCAGCTCTTATGTCGGGGTTCCACTGTATAAACAGTTAAAAACCCCTATTGTAAAACCAACATACATACAGACATACCATGCATAAAACTGTAAAGGCCTAGGGGGAAAGAGTATCTCAATTCCCCCATGCCTGGCGGCAGAGGTGGGTTTTAAGAAGCTTACGAAAGGCAAGGGGGGTGGGAGCAATTCTAATCTCTGGGGGGAGTTGGTTCCAGAGGTTCAGGGCCGCCACAGAGAAGGCTCTTCCCCTGGGTCCCACCAAGCGACATTGTTTAGTTGACGGGACCCGGAGAAGACCCACTCTGTGGGGCCTAACTGGTCACTGGGATTCGTGCAGCAGAAGGCGGTCCCTGAGATAGTCTGGTCCAGTGCCATGAAGGGCTTTATAGGTCATAACCAACACTTTGAATTGTGACTGGAAACTAATCGGCAACCAGTGCAGACTGCAGAGTGTTGGTGTAACATGGGCATATTTGGGAAAGACCATGATTGCTCTCACGGCTGCATTCTGCATGACCTGAAGGGCTTGTTTGACTCCAGAAGTTATGTCAAGGTGGGCATTCCAGCCAATAAAACACAAACCACCCGCAAGCTCTGTTCAGCTGCAGTTAGCAGATGAAATCCTTCAACTTAACCCTGCTGTTCTGTTCGAAAAAAGTTACAAATCTTCTGTTCGGGTCACATACGACCCGGACCGAAAACTCTTCATTTGAAGTGCTTATTTTGGTCAATTTGAAAACTTTTTTCACTTGGAAAGTAGTCTGAACATTTCTGCACACAATGATATGAAAATTGAAATGAAAAAAGTAAATCTTATTGGTTTATTTTGCGGATATAATGCCCCCCCCCGTTTTTGTGATTTTTTTTCAATTTATGGATAGTTTTGCTTGCAAAATCCATTCTATTTTACTAAAGTTGGTGTGGGATTGGTAGCTTGAACATTTCTGAACATAATGATATGAAAATTGAACTGGAAAAATTGATGCATATTGGTTTATTTTGTTGATGAAATGCATGCCCCCCATTTTTTTGAAATAGTCTTCACTTTATGGATAGTTTTGCTAGCAAAATACATTCTATTTTACTAAAGTTGGTGTGGGATTTGTAGCTTGAACATTTCTGAACATAATGATATGAAAATTGAACTGGAAAAATTGATGCATATTGGTTTATTTTGCACATAAATGGGCCCCCATGCTTATACTCAAATAGGCTTATACTCGAGTAGGCTTATACTCGAGTACAAGACAATATGGTTTTATATTCAAAAATAAACCAATAAGAATCATTTTTTTCAGTTCATTTCTATTTTTCTTATGTTCAGGATTGTTTCAAAAGGATATTCCAAATATTTCTAGCCAAATATGTATAAAAAGTGACAATAATGGCACACAGCAAGGCCGAGGGGGGGGTGGCCCTTTTGTGGGAAAAATAAACCAATAAGAACCATTTTTTTCAGTTCATTTATATTTTTCTTATGTTCAGGACTGTTCAATTTAGTATATCAAATCTTTGGGGGGAAAATTCCTTAGGGATTTGTAGCCTTAAAAAATAGAAATTGACACGAAATTCAGAAAGGATGGGGGGAGGGGCTTTTTGATCAAAATAAAAATATAAGTCTCAATTTTTCCAGTTCAATTTTCATATCATTATGTTCATAAATGTTCAAACTAGTTTTCCAGTTGAAAAAGTTTTCAAAAAGATCAAATTCAAGTACCTAAAAAAAAATCATTTTGGTCCGGGTCTATATGACCCGAACAGAGTAAACGTGACTTTTTTTTGCCCAGAAAAAACATTTTCCCCCCACCCCCACAAATATTTTTTTGATGATCAGCATTGTTAAATTGAGTAAATGAATGCCTAAGATTTTAAAGAATATTTCGGATTTGGAGCATAAAAAAATAAAAAGTGAAAATGGATGCAAGCAGCCGAGGGGGGGGGGGCTTATTTCTGATGTTAAAAAAGCCAGTAAGAATCATTTTTTTCAGTTCCTTTATATTTTTCTTATATTCAGAAATGTTCAAGCTACCAATCCCACACCAACTTTAGTAAAATAGAATGGATTTTGCAAGCAAAACTATCCATAAATTGAAAAAAATTCACAAAACGGGGGGGGCATGCATTATATCCGCAAAGTAAACCAATAAGATTTACTTTTTTCATTTCAATTTTCATATCATTGTGTGCAGAAATGTTCAGACTACTTTCCAAGTGAAAAAAGTTTTCAAATTGACCAAACATAAGCACTTCAAATGAAGAGTTTTCGGTCCGGGTCGTATGTGACCCGAACAGAAGATTTGTAACTTTTTTTGCCCAGCAAAAACTAAGCCCCCCACCCCCCAAAAAAATTCTCATAGAGAGAACCCCTGAAATGATGAACAGTCATGAAATTTCAAGTTTCAGATATGCAGGGAAAATGTTTTACAGGGGACTCAAACTTGGTTTCGGGTCACATACGACCCGAACAGAACAGCAGAAAGAAGAAGGAAAAGTGGCAGACAGATCCTTGCCCCCTCCAAAGGGAACTATGTACCCAAATAAATAGATATCCTATAACTGGGGAAATCTAAAAATCACCTTTGAATGAGAGAGGTGACCCAATTGGAGACCCATGATGGCCTCCTGAAATGTTGATAAGTTTATATACCCAGATTTTGCAAAAATGCAGTTATCTGCATGTTTTGGTAGCCTGTTATATCCTGCATAACTGAAAGTGAACTGTCAAATACAAGGAATAAGTTTGTTTCTTTGCTTATTTAAAACATTTATATGCCTGTCCCTTTTATACTAAACTCTAGATGCTATCATGATGATGATAGCCGCTTGGTTGTGTCCAACTCTTGGCGATTCTATTGGCCAGGTCGAGTGGTGGGTTTCACTTACCTTTGCTACTTGTTCAGGATGTTCCTAGTTACCACTGGTTCAGGGGGATAGGTTAAACCAGTGATGGCTGGTGGAAAAAAAACAGTTTTTTTCCTTGTGTGCCAAAAGCAAGTGCGTGCGCACTATTGCATATGCGCGCATGCCTACACCCATAATTCAATCCCCCATGCCCTGCCCCTATGCATGTACATGCAACCCCCTCACTGCCCCACCCCTGAACATGTGTACACAACTCACCTGCTCCCCCATTTCTTGACTTCCGGAGGGCCTGGTAGACCCATTTGTTGCCCTCCCCAGGCTCCAGAGACTTTCTCCAGACTCCAGAAATGTCTCCCTGCCTCCTCTGGCAGCCAAAAAAAACCTCTCCCAGAGCCTCCACGCAAGCCAAAAATCAGCTGGCTGGCACGTACATGAGTACTGGAGTTGAGCTAGGGCAATGGCTCATATGCCATTATATATGGCTCCAAGTGCCACCTGTGACACGTGTGCCATAAGTTCGCCATTATGGGTTAAATCTACGGCCTGATCCATTCAGCTATTTTGTCTACCATGAATTTTCTGCCAGAAGTCAATTGAGGATTAGGTATCATCAATATGATCCTCAAATATATGTTTTTACATATGGCCCAAATTTGAGATGCCTTGGAAGCTGACCTGGATATTTAAATACTTGGAATCAATCCAGCAAAATGGAGTCTGATAGCACCAGTGAAGGGCTACCAAAAATTTTACTACCACACTGTGGGTGTGGCTTATGCAGGATGCCTTGCATTTTCTTTCAACATCTTTCAGTGCAAATTGGGTGCTCTGGGGTAGAACTCCATTTTTGCTACCCCACTGCATTCCCTCCCATCCGGGCAGTAGCCCACCCCCGCATAGCATCTTTTTTGACTAACAAATTTATATGATCCCTCTGCTGTTTTTCTACCATGTTCTTCCTACTGGTATCACACCCAAGCAAGGCAGGTGACTATTAGTTCCAAACCTTCCAATTCCAAGGTTAACAGTGCTGCTCTCTCACCAAAAGAGCAGACCTGCAATCTGGGAACTTTTGGGAAATCTAAGCTCCAAATAAATGCTGAAGAAGGCCTTGGCTCATCTTCAAGTGTCCGTGAGTCCAATATTTTCTGAATTGGAAGCTTTTTGGGATTGATAGAGCTCTGTGATGTATTGTAGTCCAGATTCTCAAGAAAAACAACAACAACAAAGTTTAAATAGTTTGTGTAGGAAAATGAGAGTTAAGGTAGCCCCTCCCTAATAGCTCTCAGAGTATATTTTAATGGTGCGAATAGTCTACTTTAGTTTGGCAAGATTTCTGGCTGTAGGTGAGGAACAATTAAGGAAACTGCTTTGAATAACCTCTACGCGGTCTTCCTTAGGTTTTGGAGCCTGACAGCTCTGAGTCCAATCAACCTACTCTTTACCACTTTTTAATTAAATTATGATAAGTTATTTTATATTACCATAAATCATTCTACTTCCCTTGAAGATCATCTACAAACTTCAGCTGATACAGAATGAGGCTGCATACTTTCAGAAGTCAGAACAGACCCATTATTATCATTTATATGCCACTGCTACAAGAGTTACCTGTTATCTTTTATTGAAGTGTCTGTAGCTTTTAGACCAGTTTTTCTGGATAGGGTCTGCCTTTGCAATGCATGTAAAGTGCTCCCCCCTGAGGATTCCATTTTTGGGATATTCAGTGAGGGCAAGATAGAAGTTGAGGGTTCCCTATGACTTCTTGCTGTCTGGAAACCTGTTAAAATCTGCCTATTCCACCTGGCTGCTTGGGACCTGTACAAAAAGAGACAAGAGGCATGGACTTTGTAATTAAATATACATTTTGTACTGTTTTATTGCCTATTGATTTTACCATGTTTTTTTTAAAAAAACTTGGAAACTGCTTGGAAATGAGTTTTGTATGAAATCTCTAAGTGAATAACAACACTGTTAAAACATATGTTTTAGCATATGTTCCTCTTGCCCTTCATGTACTTCATTCTTTTAGCCTTCTTTATTAACAACTTTTTTCATATATATATAAGTTTGTAGAAATGATTTTTCCCTATCCAAAGTGATAACAACATAGAAAGAAATCCCTTCTGTTCTCAGGGTTTTTTAAAAATAATTGTAGACATACTTACTTTCAGGAATGGGAGGGAGCTGATGTAAATATACATGTACATGTACATATATACAGTATACACACACACACACACACACACATATACACACACACATACACATCTAAATGCAGAAATTTCTGTTTAATTTCTATTCTTTTTAATTTAAACAAAATTAAAACATTTTAATGGGCTAAAGGAACTGTACCTAATGAATCAGTTCTGATTCTGAATAGTAACTTCTATTCAATTCCATGAGCTTAAAATAAAATATCTTCATGAAACTAATACAAGGAGTACCAAAGCTGTGCTGACATATTAAAATATCAGAATATTGGATCACTATTTTCTTATCCTCTTTGTTCTTTAATTTCCCATTATATACACTGACAGCATATACACTATGTTGTGTCCAGAGGACAGTTAAGCCTTGTATCCGCCCCCCTATTTTTTGGGCGGGAGAATACCGTAATGTAATTGGTTGGCTGAGCCTGGCAGCCCAGTATATATTTAGCTGCCAGGCATGGCCATGTTGTCTTTGATTGGAGTTCTGTAACCGTTATCCATTGTTAATAAAAGAACCGTTACTCACCCTAAGAGTGCAGTCCTTCTTCCAGCAAGGATTCAACATTTGGTGACGAGGAAACGGGCACCAGAGACGAGGTAACCAGAGAATTCCCTCAGCTGTTTTCCAGGGCACCTCACCAAGCCAGGCAGAACCGAGGGAAACCCCCGATCTTTCCCAACGCCCACGTGTTGCCGCACTGCCCCCGAGCTCGACAAATTCTTTGTGTATCAAATCACACTTGGCCAATAAAAAAAAATTCTATTCTATTCTAAAGCTTCTGCACAGAGAAAGCATTTTTTATTTTGGAATTTTTTTGGCTGGAATAGATTGCCACAGTTTTCTTAAATGATGAGAAATAAAAAAGATGCTTATAGGGTTTTTAAAATAAAATATTTAGCACTAATCCATTATCCTAAATTTAACCAAAGAAAATAAGGTGAGTCTCTACAGTGGTTCTCAATCTTTCTAATGCCGCAACCCCTTAATACAGTTCCTCATGTTGTGGTGACCCCCAACCATAAGTCTAGTGCCAATTCTCCCAAAAGAGCTTTAAGTTGATTGGCAGGAAGGTCAAAGGGTTACCTCCACTGTAAACATCTGATTGGCCAGATTGTAAAAATATGTTCCAAGGTGCCAAAATAGAAATGTTAATTTCTAGCGTCATGGGAAATTTGTCTTTTCTCGTGGTCTTAGGCGATCCCTGTGAAATGTCACTCAACCCCCAAAGGGGTCCCCATGTTGAGAACCACAGCTCTAATGCTAATGTTGGCACTAAGGTCTCCTTCAGGGAAAGCCAGAGTAAGTCACAAAGCACCAGCTGTTCAGCTCAACTAGGATTTAATGCTCAAGCAGCTATTGTATATCTTTTTTAAGCAGCACTTGTTAGTTTCCCCTAAAGAAATGTTCAAGGACTAATTTGTTTGTTTGAGTTATATCTCATTTTTCTTTAGGAAATTTGATTTTATTCCTGAAACAGCAATCCTATCAGGTACAATGGGCAAAGGGGGACTGAATGATTGATGGTCTAAGGTTGAGGGAATTTGAACCCAGGTCTTAGTTTTAGAATGACATTTAATTAAAATTGACCAGTAATCTTTAAGCTGGAAAAGCAGGGTTTCTAAGAGCATTTGGACTTATGTATTGCTTCATAGTGCTTTTACAGTCCTCTCTAAGCCCTCTTTAAGGCTCTTCCAGGGGAAGAGCCTTCTCTGTGATGGCCCCGGCCCTCTGGAATCAACTCTCCCTGGAGATTAGAACTGACCTCACCCTCCTTTCCTTTCCCAAGCTCCTGAAAACTCACCTATGTCGCCAGGCATGGGGAAACTGATATACCCCTTAGCTACTATGGTTTTTTATGTATGGTTTGTTTGGGTTGTGTGATTATTTTATAATAAGGGTTTTTAAATTGTTTTTAAACATTGGATTTGTATACTGTGTCTTGTTGTTGTGAACTGCTCTTAGTCCTCAGAGAGGGGTGGCATACAAAACTAATAAATTATTATTATTATTATTATTATTATTATTATTATTATTATTATTATTATTATTTTTATTATTATTATTTTTATTATTATTATTATTATATTGTTGTTGCTGTTGTTGTTGTTGTTGCTGCTGCTGTTGTTATCTAAGTGGTTTACAGAATCAGCATATTGCCCCCAACAATCTGGGTCCTCATTTTACCCACCTCGGAAGGATGGAAGGATGAGTCAGCCTTGAGCCAGTGGTGAGATTTAACTCAATGACATCTCTTTTCTGTGACTTATAATCAGGCCCTTCGGTTAAACAGTGTCATCTGATGGGGTGAAGAAAACTGATCTTCTATGTCAGTGATGGCAAACCTTTTTTGGTTCATGTGCCAAAAGGGAGTATGTACATGCGCTATCATGTGCGCATGTGCCTATACTCATTCCCTCCCCCCACGCATGCACCCACCCCTGACCCTGTGCATGCACATCCCCCTGTCCTTACCCATGTGTGCCCAGGCGTCATTGAAGCCTGGGATGGTGAAAAAAACCCTATCCAAATGGGCAAACCAGAAGTCCAGTAAAACGGACTTCCGTTTTGCCTGTTATGTTGTTTTTCACACTCCGGAGCCTTCAGGGAAGCTTCCTGAAGCCCTGGGGTGCAAAAAACAGCACAACAAGTAAACTGGAAGTCCACTTTCTGCTTTTTTCCACACTCTGGGGCTTCAGGGAATCTTCAGCCTCCCTCTGAAGCTTCCGGAGGGCAAAACGGCCTTTCCGAAGGCCAGAAATCTTCTGGCTAGCATGTGCATGCATGCTGGAGCTGACATGGGGCCTTTCATGCCCTATGATATGGCTCTGCCTGCCACCTCATATGTGCCATAGGTTCACCATCACGGTTCTATGTAATTGCACCTGCTCACTGGACCACCAAATTTCCAGGGCTTTGTGGAGGAGGATGTAGGGGGGGAAAGGCTCACTCCCTTTTTGGTGCCTCCTTGCAGTTGCTGTTGATACTACGTCTTTTATTTATTTTATTTTATTTATTTATTTGTTTTGTCCAATACACAATAATACACATTGAGGGTTATAGAGGATATAATCAGGTAGAATGTATTAAAGGGAGAATAGAGGAGAAAATAAAGGAGTAAAATATAACTGAGAGAATAGCAGAAAAAGATATAGGGATAGAAGAGAAGATATAGGAGATATAGGAGAGACAATAGGACAGGGGACGGAAGGCACTCTGGTGCACTTATATACTTCCCTTAAGTGCCTCCAGGGAAACCTATCTCATTGGATGGTTTTAATTAAAAACATATTCTACACCTGCTTTAATTCATTTTACTTACCGTCTTCTCTCTGCATCTATTGTTCTGTCAGAGATCTTTCATTGTAAATAAGGAAATAAAACAGAGGATTAGCCTGTCAGCACTCCCCACCCTTTCTTGATCCTCCACATTAGACTGAAAATTTAAAAAGGAGATTATAACTGCATTTAAATTCAGGGACAGTTCTTCATGCAATCAGCGCCCTCCCCTCGCAAGAAAATTCAAGAAAAGTGGGATTAGTGAGGGCAGCTCTGATCTATTTATCTCCATGTCCTGTCCATAAATAGACTTTTGAAGAGGCCTTCTATCAGATGTGGAAAGGTCAAAGATCACCCTTCTTTCCCTTGCTGAATTATACGCACTTTCAGTGCTTGTAATAAACTGGCTTTTATTGTTTAAGGATTATAAAAGATTATAAATGTGTAATTTTTAAGACAATCATGTGGGAGATTTTTCCCCTCTTGTTTCTCTCTCACACATTCTGTTGTGTGTTATAATCTTAAAACATGCTTAAATGTTGTTTTGATTCCAGTTTTTAATCAACTATAAAATACCACTGGGTGTTAATAACCTAATTGGATGCCGGATTTAATTCTCAAAGTCTTTATAACTTCATAAGAGTTGCACTGAAATAGCTGATTTGTGATAGCGCTCTTGAGATTCAGCTATATGATATGCATGTATGGATAGGCTTGTGGAAGAAAATGGTAAATAAAACATAATTAAGAATATCCTTTGAAATACAAAAGTTCACCACGTGAAACTTTTAAGAATAACTAATTTAAACAGCTGTATGTAGCAGATGCTATGAAGTAGGGATGGCATCATTAGGCATTCTGAAATCAAAGCAACATAAAATTAGTGGGAATTAAAAGTGGAGATATATAAAAGGTTACTGAAAAATACATCATAACAAAAGCTATGCTAATATAACATGCTAATTCATGGAATATTTACTGATCCCAATTGCCTGGGTTCATGCAACTCTCTAATTTAGTGTTTCTCAATCTTAACAGCTTTCAGATGAAAAGATAAATGGGATTGAGCTTCCTAAGTATTTGGAAGTGGAGGTCACCAAAATATCTCAGCTCTGACTGGAAAGTATATTTTAAATTATATTCTGGAATATTGCAGTAGCGAGCCATGGCTATAACAAAGGAGGCCTTATATAACTGAGAAATTTAATACGGAATTCATGCCAGCAAGGCAGGTACAGGCTTAGAGGGAACATTCAATTACATACACAGTTTTATAGCACCACAGGCTGAGGCAGGAACCAATCAATACACAGTAACTTTCCCGCTTACAAAGTAACTAAGGAAAGCGCCCTATCAGAACCTTGGATAGGGACGCCAATCGCACGGCTCTAACCGGCCGGCTGTTTCTAAGCAAACACAGCACTCCTAACCCCTTGATTGATACATACATAGTCCTCTAAATATGCCGGTTTGTAGCGCACTCGCTCAGAGCGCCGAGGCATGACCGACGGCTCTAAAACTTTCCCCGAATTTGGTTCTTGTAGTCCCTCTTCAGAACCCGAAAATGCCTCACCCCTCGCTGACTCCGTGGAGGCGTTTTCACCCAAAGTCCTTGCGGGCAGCATTAACTCTCTATGAGCGGATTCCGTCTGCCCAGGATCTCCTTCTCCTCGGAGGTCGCCCTCCCTGTCAATTCGGATCTGGTCCAAATGTCTCTTCCAGATCCTACCATCCGTTAGTTCAATTTCGAAAGACCGAGGCCCCAGTTCCCTGCTTACTCTTCCTTTTTCCCAATTCCGTCCCCCAGAGTATGAGCGTACGAAAACGGCATTTCCTACCCTTACGTGTCTGGCCGGGGTTACTGGCCACTGGACAGTCTGGGAATACCACGGGTGCAGTCTGTCTAAGATGATTCGGAGCTTGCGACCCATCAACATTTCAGCCGGGGTCTTGCCCGTGGCAACACAGGGGGTGGAATGTTGCGCCAGCAACAAGTCTGCTAACCTTTCCTGCCAAGAAACTTGTGGCATTCTTTTGAGGGCGTCTTTCACAGACCGAACTGCCCGTTCCGCCTGGCCATTACTAGCCGGATGCCACGGCGAGATCAACGCATGTCTGATGCCAGCAGATGCCAAGAATGACTCAAACTGCACTGCTGTAAACTGTGGTCCGTTGTCAGAGACGAGGAGGTCTGGAAACCCATGCGTAGCAAATAAGGTCATTAGGGCATCAATGATTGCCTGAGCGCAGGTAGACCTTAGCTGAACGACCTCCACCCATTTTGAATGGGCATCTACGATTATTAGGAACGTCTGTCCCATGAAGGGACCAGCTAAATCAATATGTATGCGAGCCCAGGGTCCAGCTGGCGGTTCCCAAACCAGCGGCTCGGCCCGGGGAGGGAAAGGACGGCTTTCCTGGCACGCAGCACATCCTGCCACCCTCAGCTCTACCTCCTTGTCCACTCCTGGCCACCAAACATAGTCACGAGCTAGGCTCTTCATGCGCACTATGCCCTGGTGACCCCTGTGCAATAGTGCCAACACCTGGCTGCGCAGTCTTTCTGGAACCACCACCCTGCTGCCTCGCAGCACTACCCCCTTCTCAACAGAGAGCTCCAATTGGCATCTAAAAAATGGAACAAAAATGTCCGCGGGGGCTGCAGATGGCCATCCCCTTAACACCCATTGTCTCACTTGGGATAGTATGGCATCCCGCCCAGTTACCCCAGCTACCTCGGTCGCAGAAATAGGGATAGCCCCTTAGATAGCGCGAACACAGAGCATGCCAGAGCGGGGTCAACTAGAACATCTGGCAGCAGACATCTGCTTAGGGCATCTGCGTGTGCTATGTGGTGCCCAGGCTTATAGGTTAGAGTGTAATTGTAGTTCGCTAAAAAGACGATCCAACGCGACATTCTGGGTGACAGGACCACTGGACTTTGTCAGTTACCAGACAAAAGCCCCAGCAATGGTTGGTGGTCGGTAACCAGCTCGAAATGCCGGCCATATAGGTAATCGTGGAACCGCTTGACCCCTGCAATGAGTGCCAGTGCCTCTTTGTCTATATGCCCATAATTTCTCTCCGCTTTTGCCAACGTGCGAGAGAAAAATGCCAGAGGGGCTTTGGTTCCATTGGGCAGTCTGTGGCTGAGAACAGCGCCCACCCCGTGTTGTGAAGCGTCACAGGTCAATACTAAAGGTAATCCCGGTGAGTATTGGGCCAGCACATTGTTAGACATTAGTATAGCCTTGACCCCATTGAATGCTAATTCCTCCCTGTCACCCCAGTGCCAGTTCGAATGCTTGTCCAAAAGCCGGTGCAACGGTTCGGCCACCGAAGCTTTATGCGGAATAAAAACCGCGTAGAAATTTAGGAGCCCTAAAAAGGTTTGGAGCTCCGCCTTGGACTGTGGCCTGGGGGCGTCCCTGATCGCCCGTGTCTTCTCAGGGGTAGGGTGAATTCCCTCCCCATCCACAATAAAACCCAGGAATTCCACCCTTGGGACTCCAAAGACACACTTATTTTCCTTCAGCTTAAGCCCCGCGTCCCTAAACTTGGATAAAACCATCCTTACTCGTGCCATCAGCTCGTCTGTGGAACTCCCTGACACCAGGACGTCGTCAAAATATGGCACAGTTCCTTTGAGCCCATATAGCAACCTTTCCATCAGGCCCTGGAATATCCCTGGGGCAATGGAGACCCCAAATTGCAGACAGTGACACTTGAAGACCCCCCGGTGCGTGATGATTGACTGCGCCTCCACAGCAAGGGGGTCGACAGGGAGCTGCTGGTAAGCCTGAGAGAGATCAAGCTTCGCAAATACCCGACCCTTTCCCAGGGTATGCAGCAGCTGTTGCACCACTGGCAGCGGATATGAGTGATGTGCCAACGCTTTGTTAATGGAACATTTGTAGTCCCCACACAGGCTAATTCCCCCATCCCCCTTGAAAGCAATCACCACCGGGGTCTCCCACTTGGCCTGATCCACCGGCTCCAGCACCCCCTGGGCAATTAGCCTATCCAGCTCCTCATCTACTTTCGGCCGAAGGGGAATGGGCACCCGGCGGGCTTTTAAACGAACCGCCGGCACTTGTGGATTTAACCCAAATGAAATCGGGGTCCCCGTATAACAGCCCAACTGGCCATCAAATACTGTCAGAAATTCCTGTGCCAGAACCTCAAACCTCCCCTTATCACTGACAGCATTTACCCCAATGACAGAGAGTCCCAATGCCTTGAACCAGTCCAATCCTAAAAGGTTAGAGAACGGTCCATTAATCACGATCAGAGGTAATTTGCCCACAAAAGTTTTGAAACAGACTGGAAAACGACCCTCCCCCAGGATGGGAATTGGTGCCCCTTGGTAGTCCTTCAGTTGCACTGAACATGGAAGCAGGCGACCCCTACTAATAGTTGGGAAACATCGCTTCAATGTTGCCCACGAAACCAGGGAGTGAGCAGATCCAGTGTCCACTTGCATTGGGCACCTCGAACTTCCCAGCTGGACCTCCAACGAGATCTTTTCCGCCGAATTAGACATCTCCTTTTCAAAAGTGGTAGCCAAACGTGGCCGGCTATAAATAGCGTTGCAATCCTCCCGCCGATTTGAAGGGAATTTCCGCTGCCATCGGGGAGTGAAACCTTGGGGCTCTCATTGCTCCCGGGTCGCGGCTGTGGAAACTCTGCGAGAACGGCAGACCCTGGAAAGGTGCCCCTTGGCACCGCAGTGCCAACACACCGAATCACGGGAAGGGCAGGTGGACCTCAGATGATTACCCCCATACCCCCGACAAGGTGACTGGGGTGGCCGGGGTCGTGTAGAAGGAGCATCTCGGTTCCTATTCACTGCCAATTTGCACACCTCCTCCTCCTCTGCCCCAAGAATGCCTTCCTCCTCAGGAAGAACTGCGGCCTTATCCGTGGAAACAGCACTCTTGTGGGTGACATTCACGGCGCTGTCCATGGCTGCAAGCGACTGCGTTGACAGCTCAAACGCACGAGCCTCCGCTAGCGCCGCTTGGAATGTCAGATCTCTAATGGCCAGGAGACGCCGCTTAAGACGACCATCTCTCACCCCAATTACCAGCCTGTCAAGCAGATAATCGTTCAGGTCAGCGAACTCGCAGTATAATGCCGCTCGGCGAAGGGCGGCCACATAGTCGTTTATAGACTCCCCCTCGGCTTGGTTCCGCTGATAAAATTTATACCGCCGTGCACACCGTGAGGGAGCTGGGGCATAATGGTCCTGCAGTGTCTTTAAAAAGTCGTCCCACGAAACGTCGTGGATCGAAGTAGGGGCAAACAATGTGCGGGCAGTTTCAAACATCTCGGGGCCACAAAACCCCAGGAAATATGATCTTTTCCTATCCCCGGAAATCTCCGTGTACCCATTGGAGATTAAGAAACAATCAAAACGGGCGACATAGGAGTCCCACGTCTCCCCTTGCGGATTGAAGGGGGCGAAAGTAAGCTGCACTGACATCCTCACTTACTTATAGAGTCCAAGCATAGAATTCTCTGAAGAAATGGCTCGAATCCTCGTCGCCAGTATAACAAAGGAGGCCTTATATAACTGAGAGATTTAATACGGAATTCATGCCATCAAGGCAGGTACAGGCTTAGAGGGAACATTCAATTACATACACAGTTTTATAGCACCACAGGCTGGGGCAGGAACCAATCAATACACAGTAACTTTCCCGCTTACAAAGTAACTAAGGAAAGCGCCCTATCAGAACCTTGGATAGGGACGCCAATCGCACGGCTCTAACCGGCCGGCTGTTTCTAAGCAAACACAGCAACGGCCATATATTTACCAAGAATATATGTGGACATGACCATAATTCACAAGGAGTTGAATCTGACTTAACAGAGATTTCACCTTTACCTAGACTGGGTTTAGTGAGGATTTGAGGTATGAGTTTCTACTGATAATGCTGGCTAAGACTGGTATCAGCTTTAGTCACAAACATCTAGAGAACACTAGATTGAATTTTATCTTATTCCTTTTTGTGTTCCTTATATCAGTAAAGAAAGGAATTAATGCTGCCAAATTTTAGTCTTCACACACATTAAGATAAAAGTGAATACAGGCATTTAGAGCAACATATACATAGATACTCTATAGAATTATAACTCCTACTAAATCAATGTTCCTGCATGGGGTTAGAAATAGCAATAGCACTTAGACATATACAGTTTTACAGCATTTATACCCCTCTCTAAGTGATTTATAGAGTCAGCCTATTGTCCCCAACAATCTGGGTCTTCATTTTATCGACCTTGGAGCCAGTCAGGATTGAACTCCAAGCTATGGACAGAATTCTGCCTGCAATACAGTGATCCCCCGCTCGTTGCGAGGGTTCCGTTCCAGGAGCCCCCGCAACGAGCGGGTTTTCGCGAAGTAGCGATGCGGAAGTAAAAACACCGTCTGCGCATGTGCAGATGGTGTTTTTACTCCCACAGCGCTAGCGAGGAGCCGAAGATTGGGGGCGGCGCGGCTGTTTGCCGCCGGCATGGAGGGCTTCCTAGCAGCCCCCCAAACCCGGGTTGGGGGTCCGGGGGGCGCTGTCTCTCGCCGCCTTCGAGCCGACTCCGTGAGCGAACTCGCTCACGGACTCGGCTCGAAAGCGCCGAGAGAGAGCGTGGACATCGCCGTTCCTGGCGCTGTCTCTCGCCGCCTTCGAGCCGACTCCGTGAGCGAACTCGCTCACGGACTCGGCTCGAAAGCGCCGAGAGAGAGCGTGGACATCGCCCGTTCCTGGCGCTGTCTCTCGCCGCCTTCGAGCCGAGTCCGTGAGCGAACTCGCTCACGGACTCGGCTCGAAAGCGCCGAGAGAGAGCGTGGACATCGCCCGTTCCTGGCGCTGTCTCTCGCCGCCTTCGAGCCGACTCCGTGAGCGAACTCGCTCACGGACTCGGCTCGAAAGCGCCGAGAGAGAGCGTGGACATCGCCCGTTCCTGGCGCTGTCTCTCGCCGCCTTCGAGCCGACTCCGTGAGCGAACTCGCTCACGGACTCGGCTCGAAAGCGCCAAGAGAGAGCGTGGACATCGCCCGTTCCTGGCGCTGTCTCTCGCCGCCTTCGAGCCGAGTCCGTGAGCGAACTCGCTCACGGACTCGGCTCGAAAGCGCTGAGAGAGAGCGTGGACATCGCTCGTTCCTGGCGCTGTCTCTCGCCGCCTTCGAGCCGAGTCCGTGAGCGAACTCGCTCACGGACTCGGCTCGAAAGCGCCGAGAGAGAGCGTGGACATCGCCCGTTCCTGGCGCTGTCTCTCGCCGCCTTCGAGCCGACTCCGTGAGCGAACTCGCTCACGGACTCGGCTCGAAAGCGCCGAGAGAGAGCGTGGACATCGCCCGTTCCTGGCGCTGTCTCTCGCCGCCTTCGAGCCGACTCCGTGAGCGAACTCGCTCACGGACTCGGCTCGAAAGCGCCGAGAGAGAGCGTGGACATCGCCCGTTCCTGGCGCTGTCTCTCGCCGCCTTCGAGCCGAGTCCGTGAGCGAACTCGCTCACGGACTCGGCTCGAAAGCGCCGAGAGAGAGCGTGGACATCGCCCGTTCCTGGCGCTGTCTCTCGCCGCCTTCGAGCCGAGTCCGTGAGCGAACTCGCTCACGGACTCGGCTCGAAAGCGCCGAGAGAGAGCGTGGACATCGCCCGTTCCTGGCGCTGTCTCTCGCCGCCTTCGAGCCGAGTCCGTGAGCGAACTCGCTCACGGACTCGGCTCGAAAGCGCCGAGAGAGAGCGTGGACATCGCCCGTTCCTGGCGCTGTCTCTCGCCGCCTTCGAGCCGAGTCCGTGAGCGAACTCGCTCACGGACTCGGCTCGAAAGCGCCGAGAGAGAGCGTGGACATCGCCCGTATCTAGAAGAAGTTGCCACCCGAGCGCTCTTGCCCGGCGGGAGGCGAAGCATATGGGTGGGGGGGCTGTCAGGACACCCTCCCACCCCAGCACTTTGCATCCCGCCGGCAAAGAGCAATAAGGCAGCAGCTTCTGCCGGACACGGGCAATGGGCGGGACAGAGAAGCGGGAAGAATCAGGAGGTTCCTTTGGCGGCTGGAGGCTGCCTGGCACCCGCTGCAGCCAAAACAACAAAGCCAGGCAGCCCCCAGCTGCCAAAGGAGCCTCCTGATTCTCCCCGCTTCTCTGTCCCGCCCATTGCCCATGTCCGGCAGAAGCTGCCTCCCGTGCCGATGTTCCCCGCCAAGCCCAGTTCGGCTTCCCTGGCTGCTTGGCCGGAGGGGGGGGGGCTCGGCCAAAAGGGGCTGGAGACGCAGCGATTTGCCTCCCGCCCCTCGCCCCTGTGCCACCGGCACGTCATCTTCCCTCCCAGACAAAAAGGCCGGCCTTTGGGGATGAAGGGGTGTGTTCAGCTCTGCGTCTCCAGCTCCTTTCGGCCGAGCGCCCCCCCCCCCGGCCAAGCAGCCAGGGAATCCGAGCCAGGCTTGGCAGGGAACATCGGCACGGGAGGCAGGAGACGATCGGGCGACCGGAGCAGCAGCCAGGGAAGCCGAGCCGCGTATGGCGGTGACGGCGGCCGTCTCCTGCCTCCCGCGCCGATGTTCCTCGCCACGCCCGGCTCGGCTTTCCTGGCTGCTTGGCCGGGAGCTGGATGCTGGTGGTGGCGGAGGAAGGCGAATGCGGCTTGGAAGCTGGGAGGGGGGCAGAATATGGGAGGAGAGAGGCTTGCAATAGAGGGTGGAGGAAGCGGCCATGGGAGGGCGAGCTGCCTCAGGGAGGAGGATCGGGCGGGACCAGGTGGGGGCTGGAATTTCTCCGCCAGGGCGAAGGGCGGGCGAGCGGGTGCTGGGGAGGGCTTCTCGCCCTCCCGACAGCAAGAGGGGGGAGCGAACGGCGTGGGCAGGCGAAGGGCGGGCGAGCGGCAGCGAGGAGTTTGCGTGGGCGGTGGGGAAACTCCTCGCTGACGCCAGCAAGAGGGGGAAGACCCAGGGAAGCCGCTGCCATCTACGCATGCGTGCCCGGCACGCATGCGTAGATGGTATTTTTGACTTCCGGGTTGAAAAATAGCGAAGTACCCTGTTCGCAATGGTTGGGGACGCAATAAACGGGGGATCACTGTATTGCATTTTAATCACTGCACTAACATGGCTCTTGTGTATCAAATAATGCCTTCATCCCAAGGCATATTGTGCATTGTAATCATGTCCTTACACAACAGTTGTGTTATTTACAATTGACTGTACTCACTTTGTGTGCCAAATCATAAAGCATAAATTGTAAACAAATTGCCTGCTTTGGAACTTTACTCTGAGTTTTAAACTAGCAAATGACTTTATGGCTTAGTCATTTGAAACAAGAACACTCAAAAAAATTCAAGAACTGAAAATAATGAACCCCAGAAAAATAATCAGTGATACAACTCTTCTCCCATGGTACAGTACTTAAAGCAGTTATAACTTTTGATAACAATTGTTGTAATACTGATCCCAACAGGAGATAAACGTATTGCTAGCATATCCTGATCTCCATTTGAAAATTGGGATACAATATTCTCCTGAGTCTCTTCCTTGGCATGAAACTTTTTAATTTCTTCATCTAGAGTTCATTCTTTTAGTTGGTTATATACTTCAGTTTAGTGCTATAATCAATTAATCATGGTTTTTTCTCAACTAAAGAGTTTTAATCACAGCCCGGTAAGATCATGCTGAATTGATCTTCCTTAGCATGGTGCTTCCTAGATACATTGGTCTATAGCCTTCAGGGTTGTTAAGCCAGCAGTGGGGCATTGTTCACTATCATTAATTTTCCTATATTTGAAAAAAAGAAAAAGGGAACTTTATTGGTCATAATTAATAATTCTCTGATTAACCATGCAGCTCCCAGAAAGCAAGCAATCATGTCTTATTGTGGAAAAAGTAAAGGTCTTAACCTTCAGAAAATAAGGACAAGATCTTTAGAAAAAGAATTGATTACTGGTAATTTCTGTTAATGTGAGCATTAGCTGTAAAACAAGTACTTCATTTCATGCCACTGAAATCAGTGAGAATCTTTTTGCAGTAAAATATCTCTCAATCTATATATCTATCCTCTATCTATCTATCTGTCTGTCTGTCTGTCTGTCTGTCTGTCTGTCTGTCTGTCGGTCTGTCTGTCTGTCTGTCTATCTATCTATCTATCTATCTATCATCTATCTATCTATTTATCATCTATCTATCTATCTATCTATCTATCTATCTATCTATCATCTATCTATCTATCTATCTATCTATCTATCTATCATCTATCTATCTATCTATCTATCTATCTATCTATCTATCTATCTATCTATCTATCTACCTATCCATCTACCTACCTACCTACCTATCCATCTACCTACCTACCTATCTATATATTGATCAATCAATAGATGAGAGGGGGGGAGAGGAAGAGAGAGAGAGGGAAAGGAAGACACAAAAACAGACAGACAGACAGACTGGCAGACAGACAGGCAGACATATAGATAGACAATCTTACTGTTGATTCACCATCTCATGTCACCTAACTAGAAGATAGCTTTAAACTAGGAGTTCTGGGAATTAAACCCCCAAGTCTTAAAGTTTCCAAGTTTGGAGACCCCTGCTTTAAAGTAAACTTCATAGTTAGGGGAATGGGCATTCAATTTATTTGGTAATGTAGTTCAAATATATAATGAAGTGCAGGCATCCTGGGTCTTTTGAAAAGTAGCAGGCATCTATGATTTCCACGGGAAAAAGAGAATGAGTGTAGGGATATCAAAGTTAGATATCCTATTTCTCCAAAAGGAAGACTAGTTTCCCCTCTAATATTTTACTTTGAAGTTGGAGAATTCTCTTGTGGAATGAAGAACTGTCAAGTATTTATTTTCTTATCTTTCCTTCTTCTCCCCTCATCTCTTATTCGTTTCCCCCTGCAATTTTATTTTTCCTTTGCACTGTAAGTATCCCTTTCTTATGTCATGATGGATTAGTCACAAAGAGTCCTGCATTTCTTTAGGTTTGTATGGTGCATGTTAAAAAAAAGGGCAGGGCTTCCATTGCCCAATCATGCCCACCCAGCTGATGCTGTTGCTCTTACTGGGGATATCTTTCTTCTGTTTCCCCTTCTTCCTATATGAAGGAGAAAGCTTTGTGTATAAGAAGGTAAAGACCTATTAATTGTACAAATAAGCTGCTTTATTCTACCAAGTAATTGGTAAGTTTAAGGTAAATTAATTGTTTTTAAAGTGTGGCCTACAGCCAGTGTGAGATTATCTACATATATATGTGGATGCAGATGGGCAGGTAATGTGACTCTAGGATTGATCTAAGCTGAAGTAGGGAAACTACATTGCAGGAGTTTTGGGGATGGGGTCAGATTTTATGCATTAAATTGTATGGATCAAAATAGCCAATCAGTCAGACTGGCATTTCAGACTGGCTATTCCTGCAGCTATCTCCGTTGCGCCAGCAAATGATAAGATGTGAAATTGGTTGCACAGTGTCAAGACCAAACAGGCAGCATTACCCTTCTGAATGGCTACAACAGTGTAGAGACTAAAACCTATGGGAATGATTGAAAGAGCTTCATCAAATTCTGTAACAGACTTCTTATATATGCTGAAAGCAGAGTCAAGAATGGAAGGCTTGGATAAGTCCTCATGGATATAATGCAGGAAGCATAACCTTCTTCAGATTCATCCCCACATTAATAGTAGTCCAGAGACCAAGGTATATGGGCTCATTACTACTGGTTTGTGCATGTGTGACACTTTTGCTCATGCACAGAAGCATCCTGGATGGGTCCCATCATTGGCACCACCGGTTCTAAGAATTGGCTTGAACCGAGAGCCACCCATCACTGCTTTTGGCTGAGGACAATAGATAAACAAAAGATTATTTCATTTAAAGTTAAATTAAATAAAAGTACCTTTGATTTTTTATTCCCATGCATTTAATAATTTTCCCTTTTTGTGCCATTAAGAATTCCAGCTCAGTTATAACTTTGGGGAAAGAGGTACAAGTTGCATTCTCTATTATTAAAAAAACACCAAAAGATCATAGAGAAATAATCTTCATAGCAAGTTGCATTCTGAATTCATTGGAAACGATTGCAGACATATGACTTCATTTGAATAATAAAATCCTGGATATAATTGCCTCAATAATCGGGAGACATCTAACGAGTTTGTTAAAATTATATGTAATATTTATGGAAGTTATTGTCAATGAACCAAAACAACCAGCATTAAAATCACGGAACCATAAAGTGTTGTAATGAACAGTGATTGCCTGGAAGGTGAGTTATGTGTGCAATGATCCATTTATAAAAATGCAATATAGTCATATAAGAAGAATGGATCAAAGGAGATATAAAATGTAGCCCAGAAGATTTAAGAGGAAAAACTTCCTCATATTAAAGAAATGATGCTAAGTGCTAAATGAGATACTTTAAATTAATTATTTTCTCTGCAAGGTTAATTACAATATAAACCATTTAAATTGCAAGCATTTATGTAATTGTGAAATATGTGAAACTGATTGCAGGGTCCGTTGTCCATATTATCAGCTAAATAGCAACAACCCTGTATATGGAATCTCGCATATTGAAGATGGATTTTGATTGCATCTCAGCAGGCACCTCACTAATGATGTTTTGCCAAGTATAAGATTCACTGAGATGCTTGCTCATGGTACCTTTTAGGACTACGGGTGTCACTATTTTACTTTGCAAAACATATTGAGAAGTCATGCAGGGAATTTAACTAGCAAGGAATACAGACAAATATCAAAACATGCACCCATTTTCCAACTTCAATCCCTCCCCCATAAAATCTCTGCCAGATCAGACCAAATATCCATATATCCAGCAGGCAGGACGGCGGAAATGAAGATACGTGCGCAGCTCCAGCTGATCGGCGACTGTCAGTTCCTGGATTACTTGTCTCAGCTCGGCTCTCCTTTTTTCTCTGCTGCTGCCTCTGCGCTCCTTGCTTTTTTCCTCTTTCCTCCTTCCCAGCTTCGGACGAGCTTCCCTCTGTCCTGCTCGGCTCCCCTCCAGCCTCATACAGCCACCTCCCGCCTGAGGTGCAAGCAGAAGGCGTGGGCAGAAACGGTGCTGGCAGCATTTATGCTTTTGGCAGCACCCGTTCGCCTAACTACCCAGCCTCAGGTGGGGGGGGTGCGACCCAGGAAGGAGAGCACGGGAAACACAAAGCAAATTGTCACCCCAATGAGCAACACTGGTAAGGTTGTAAGTTGAGGACATAACAGTTCACTTGAATGATGATCGTTCAAGCCACTCCCACCTGATCCCTTCCTTCCCTCCTCTCCCCTCCCCACCCTTCCCCCTCCCATCTCTCCCCTTTGCCTTCCTCATCTCATCCCATCCCATCCCACCCCACCCCATCTCTTTTCTTTGCTTTCTTTCCCCTTGTTAAGAAATGTGCAGAATCCTTGAATTATCAAGGACATGCACAGAGGAAAACACAGGATTCCAACAGATATCCAGGATATATGAGTAATTATATAATCATATAAAACAGATGCATTAAAGTGTATAAAATAGTGTTTTCTTTGGAAATAGTACTGTCAACGCAACACAGATATACATTGCAGCTTAAAATATCACAGAGCTTACTACATCAATCTCAGTGAATTACCAGAAAGACGAGAGAGAGCAGAGAGAGAGAATCATGCTTCTGGCTCCCTCTTGTGGAAATTTGCAAAACTACCTCTTAAAGCTATAATACTTCAATATAAAACAAACATTCATTGTTAGATTGTTTATATATTGCAAACTCAACTGTTTTGTACATAATAATAAATAATAATAATAATAATAATAATAATAATAATAATAATAATCATCATCATCATCTATGGAGAGGGGCGGCATACAAATCCAATAAAATGAAATGAAAATAAAATGAAATGAAATATTATTATTATTATCATTAATTATTATTATTATTTATTAGATTTGTATGCCGCCCCTCTCCGAAGACTAACACTAACACTAACACCCCTTCTCATTCTCCATCCCATCCCATCTCTTGCCTTTGCTTACTTCCCTTTTCTATTGGGACACAGATCTGCTGGCATTTCTGACATTGAAAATATTCAATAAAATGTAAAATATATGAATGCCAGAGCAAAAGAGAGTTTTAGCTGCTATCCATCTGCCAACTTCTCAGCCTACTCTCTTCCAATCTCAATCATTGCATAGTGATCACACCGGATGTTCTAAGCATAAGGATTACTTCTACAATTTCCCACTGCTGCTCCCTTGTACAGCATTGGGAAATAAGATGAACCACTTGTTTATCCTTTTGCCTTGTTCCCAAGCTAAATGCTTGCCTGGAGGGTTCTTTGAATATTTCATTTTTCATTTTCATCCGGTCTTAAAAGTGTAGCATCTTGCTGCTGGAACATTTACTCAGTTTCTTTTGTGTATATGTAGTTTTTATGGAAATATTATTTGTACCAGTTTATTACAGTATACATATATCAAAAGTAATCTTCGTCTACAAGTGAGTTCTGCATATTGGTAACGTACTAACAACTGGGGAAGAAGGAAACTTGATGAAGATTTGCATCTGCAATAGTAATGGGTTCTAAAACTAGTTGTTACCAGTTTGCGTGTTTGTACAACACTTTTGAGCATGTGCAGAAACATCCTGAGCAGGTGGATAGAACCTCCCACCGCTGGCACTACCAGCTCACAGAACTGGGCCGAACCAGGAGCAACCCATTGCTGATCTGCAGTGATTTTAATGCAAACATACTTTCCAAGCCTATATATAAATTAGTCGATACTGAATCCTACATTCGTTTGAATTTTACATAGACATTCACAAATGTACATATTGGGAAAACATGAGTTCAAAATCTGTGTAATAGAGAAACGCACATGAAAATGCTTTGTATTTGGAAATTATAGTTGCAAAAACATGTATTTTACATATTTGTAAAATTTTCCTATGAATGGATGGGAGAAACACACCAAAACTTGTACAAAAAGTACTATTTTCATGATTCTTTTAAAATGTATTGATCTAATATATACAATATATATATATATATACAACTTAAGAACAGAAAAATGAAATAATAGGTTAATCAGACCAGAATTATACTTTGAAATTACAGGAAATAAGGAAATTTTACCAAGGCTTCTATTCAGGGAAAAAATAGTTAAAAAAACCAAAAGACAGAGGGTTGGGGGGAACAGGAGAGAGAGGGAGAAGGGTTTTCATCTTGCAATTATACCGGCCATCTTCTTGACCCTTCAAATTATGGATGCCCTCACTTCTACTGCTTTTAATCTTGCTATAATGGTAGAGTTCTTTCAAAAAGATGTCATTGGACGGTAATTTTTTAATGCAGCAGAAAGGGAAAATTATTATATATAAGGGGAAGAACTATATCCGCTGACTGTAATTCCTTCATTTTTAACTACAGTTGAACTCACATCAAATTACACTTCAACAGCCTCTGGCAAAGGCCAGACGCATTCCTTGAGCCAGCAAAGGTGTTGCCCAAACTGAATTCATGACTGGTGTCTTGCTGTGTGACTCTTAGCTAAGAGAGACGAATATCCAACTTGAAGTGGCTTCCTTGGCACTTTACCTAACTGTAAGTCTGTCAGACCTACACATGTATATTACCATATTTTGTATTTTCTGTATCCTGCTGTAAGCCCCCCCAGAGCCCTCCGAGAGTTGGGCAGCATAGAAATACATTAAATTAAATTAATTAAAAGAAATGAAAAATAATGAAAAGAAATTAAACTAAACTAAATTAAATTAAATTAAATTAAATTAAATTAAATTAAATTAAATTAAACTAAACTAAACTAAACTAAACTAAACTAAACTAAACTAAACTAAACTAAACTAAACTAAACTAAACTAAACTAAACTAAACTAAACTAAACTAAACTAAACTAAACTAAACTAAACTAAACTAAATTAAATTTCAAATCAAATCAAATCAAATCAAATCAAATCAAATCAAATCAAATCAAATCAAATCAAATCAAATCAAATCAAATCAAATCAAATCAAATCAAATCAAATCAAATCAAATCAAATCAAATTAAATTTCAAATCAAATCAAATCAAATTTCAAATCAAATCAAATCAAATCAAATCAAATCAAATCAAATCAAATCAAATCAAATCAAATCAAATCAAATCAAATCAAATCAAATCAAATCAAATCAAATCAAATCAAATCAAATCAAATCAAATCAAATCAAATCAAATCAAATCAAATCAAATCAAATCAAATCAAATCAAATCAAATCAAATCAAATCAAATCAAATCAAATCAAATCAAATTTCAAATCAAATCAAATCAAATCAAATCAAATCAAATCAAATCAAATCAAATCAAATCAAATCAAATCAAATCAAATCAAATCAAATCAAATCAAATCAAATCAAATCAAATCAAATCAAATCAAATCAAATCAAATCAAATCAAATCAAATCAAATCAAATCAAATCAAATCAAATTTCAAATCAAATCAAATCAAATCAAATCAAATCAAATCAAATCAAATCAAATCAAATCAAATCAAATCAAATCAAATCAAATCAAATCAAATCAAATCAAATCAAATCAAATCAAATCAAATCAAATCAAATCAAATCAAATCAAATCAAATCAAATCAAATCAAATCAAATCAAATCAAATCAAATCAAATCAAATCAAATCAAATCAAATCAAATTAAATTTCAAATCAAATTAAATTAAATTATTTTCAGAGTATAAGATGCACCTTAGTTTTTGGGGAGGAAAATAGAGAGGGGAATATCTGCCTACCAGGTATTTATCTAGCTAGCATCTTTAGTCTGATCAGCTTCAACACATTATTTAATCCCCTGGTTAGGGCTTTAAAAAACCTTATTTGTAGAGAGTGACAATGAAAGAGCCAGAAAGCTGGGAAGACTGTTAGTACCTTGTTAAGCCTGGAAAGAAACTTATTCAGAGCAAGTAAAGCAATGAAAAAAGCCTGCAATGACTTAGGGCTGGAAAAATATTATTCAGAGAGAGTAACAATGAAAAAGCCTACAAGGTAAGAGCTGGGAAGGTCATTAGCACCTAGTTAGGGTGGGGGGGAGCTTCAAAAAAAGCTACATTAAGAGTATAAGATGCACCCAAATTTTCAGCCTCTTTTGGGGAGGAGAAAGGTGCATCTTATACTCCCATAATAAATACAGTAGTTCTCCTTTGGAAACTTGACAACTGATCAGTGATCAGTTAGTCAAAATGGTTTGATTGATTTAGGAGGACTGAAACTCTTGAAAAAAATCCCTTGATTTTGCTAGAGCTGATCAGTCTCTGAAGGACACCTTCCAATCAGGGGTGAAATCCAGCAGGTTCTGACAGGTTCTGGATAAATTTTGAGTAGTTCAGAGAAGCGATAGCAGAAATTTTGAGTAGTTTATAGAACTGGCAAATACCACCTCTGGCTGGTTCCAGAGGGGTGGAAATGTGGATTTTGCAGTATCCCACGCTTGCCACAGCTACCAAGCTACAGCCATCAAGCCATACCACACCCACCAAGCTTAAAGAACTGGTAGTAAAAAAAAAAAGTGGATTTCATCACTACTTCAAATAATAATAATAATTAATATTAATAATTTATTGGATTTGTATGCCGCCCCTCTCCGGAGACTCGGGGCGGCTAACAACAATAATAAACACAACATGTACAATCCAATAATAAAAAACAACTAAAAACCCCTATTATAAAACCAAACATACACACAAACATACCATGCATAACTTGTAATGGCCTAGGGGGAAGAGCTATTTCAACTCCCCCATGCCTGGTGGTATAAATGAGTCTTGAGTAGTTTATGAAAGACAGGGAGGGTGGGGGCAGTTCTAATCTCTGGGGGGAGTTGGTTCCAGAGGGCCGGGGCCGCCACAGAGAAGGCTCTTCCCCTGGGGCCCGCCAAATGACATTGTTTAGTCGACGGGACCCGGAGAAGGCCAACTCTGTGGGACCTTATCGGTCGCTGGGATAAATCAGCAGGAATTCCACTTCTGAAGTGTTCTAAGATGTTTTTGATTTTATTCTCTCCTTTTTAAAATGTCCTCCATTGGAACTAAATGTCATTTTCATACTTATCTGCATATGACGACTCTTCTCCAGGTTGCTTGTACAGCATATCAATGTGGAAAATAACTAGTTCCTAATTAATAACCCTTCAGTGTTGGCATGCATGGCTGAATCTAATGTACCTTTGGAAGAAAAATGATTGACTGGGTGGCCAAAACCTCCCACCTTCTCTTTTGTAGGCAAGAATCCTCAAGTGGCTGTTGAACTCATAATGCTTCAGTGGCATTTATGCAGTCTAGCTATTTGATGACAGCCTAAAGAGTATTTCAAAAATGATTTTCTTTTTACACTTGTCTCATTAGTTTTGTGATTAGGAATAGAGTTTGCACCTTCATAGCATTTGGCCAGCTAGGACATCTTCCCCACCCACCCAATGCCCTCTTAATGTATTGGCTATTAAGTCCCCAAATCAGTAGTTGATACAATCAACTAGATAATTGAGACAGGTTCAGTTAAATATAATCTTCCAAATTCCTATTGAGAATGACTTAGTCATTGCATTGGCATCCATCAGTCTGGAAAGACCAGACTGGATACTCTGGATTCCCCAGACCATGAAGCCTGGGTAGGTTAGTCATTATCCGAACAATAATGCAAGACATAGCTGAAGTTATTTGCTACTTTGACCTTGATTCCAATAGATCATATAAGACCTAATAGAAAAAAAGAGGATGAAGATCTATGTGAATGAATATGAAGAAAGGCAAGAGCTTCTCAAATCAAGATCCTAAGGCTCCTGATAAATTGTGTTCTGCTCTCCTGGACAGCTGTTACATTCATATGTAATTGCTCCATGCTCCAAATATATTTGCCACTGCCTCCTTGGTTACAGGTTCTGGGGAATTTATTAATCAGTACCCAAACTTCATATTCAAGTGGATTTGTGAAGTCCAATATCTTCCCTACTGCCAGTCAACCTAGGTGGCTTTTCTTAGTAAGCCTTCCATGTCTGTAAGAGTTTAAACACAGGAACAGAGGTTCCTTCATAAAGGATGGGAACAGGTGGAGAGTCTTCATGCCCTTGTTGACCTTGGAGTACTCATGAAAGTTCATGGAAATGAATAATTAATTATTCTATTAGACAGAACTAGTGAAATACAGACTACATTTTTACAATTCCATCAAGGACAAATTCCTTGTGTGTCCAACCACACTTGGCCAATGAGCCGGGGTGGCGCAGCAGGTAGAGTGCTGTACTGCAGGTCACTGAAGCTGACTTGTAGATCTGAAGGTCAGCGGTTCAAATCTCATCACCGGCTCAAGGTTGACTCAGCCTTCCATCCTTACGAGGTGGGTAAAATGAGGACCCGGATTGTGGGGGCAATAGCCTTGCTCTGTTAAAAAAGAGCTATTGCTCACATGTTGTAAGCTGCCCTGAGTCTAAGCGGAAGGGCGGCATAAAAATCGAATAAATAAATAAATAAAATAAATAAATAAATAAATAAAGAATTCCATTCCATTCAGTCTCATTAGAATAAGGTTGCTCTGGATAATTTCTGCTTGGTTAACATAAACAGAGATCATAGATCATTTTCAATTAGGTATTTTCAAAAGCTCCATTTCTTCCTTGGAAGATCTTAATATAGTGAACATTCTTCTCCTCTGATAAAGTATTAATTTAGGATACAAATTATGATATAAACTGCAAAAGTCCCATATCATGGTTCCTATTTCAAGAGATCTAATCCAATTAATTTAGACTTTGAAGGATGCCCAATCCTACTATTAGGTCCTAAGTCTTTTCCCGTCTCCTTCTCCTGCCTCCAATCACATACAGTATTCAGTAGATTTGACAAGTGTCTTTGTTAGCTGTTTCTCAAGGGTGACTTCAAATTCTATCCAACAGTCTATAAATCAGCAGGAAAAAAAAATTCATCACAAAATGTTGTGTTCCAACTGCGAATTTCTACCCTGCCTTAAGCACAACACTAGCAAATGGTGCTATTCTTACTTACAGTATACAGAATAAGGATTAATGGACTTCCTATTTTTGTTGTATGACATTCCCACCAAATGTCATCAGCTAATTTCCCCCACCTCCCAATTCTTATTAATGTAGGATTTATTAATGTAGCAAGAAGGCAAATTTTGCCAGCTGGACAAGTTTAGCCATCAGTCAAAACTCAAGATTAGCTATTACACTGTTCATTGAAAACTCAAGAAAGCAAACCAAAACATTGTCTGATGTTGCCTACTTATACAGGTCACCTTCTATTTACAACAGTTCGTTTAGTGACTGTTCAAAGTCACAAGAGCATTGAAAAAAAGTATTTTTCACACTTACAACTGGTGCAGCACCCACATGATTATGTGATCAAAATTCAGAATCTTGGCAACTACTTCATATTTATGACAGGTGTAGTATTGCAGGGTCAAATAATTACTGCAATTGCAACCTTCTGACAAGCAAAGTCAATGAGGAAGCCAGCTTCACTTAACAAACGTGTTACTAACTTAACAATTGCAGTTGATTCCCTTAAATGCGGTGGCAAGAAATGTCATAAAATGGAGCAAAACTCATTTAACAAGCATCTCACTTAGCAACATAAATTTTGGGCTCAATAGTTGAGGGCTACCTGTATATGTTTGAAAAAAGAATATTCTTAAGTCTTTTCTAAATACATAAAAAGAACTTACACATTCTAAGTTCACTTTGAAGAAACTTATTATTTGGACTAACAGTCCAGATTGTTCCAAATCAATCTAAGACAGCATTGCTGTGAGAAAGGGGAAAAATGTGGGGTGGGGAGGAGAGGGAGGAATGGAGAAAGAAAAAGAAAGAAAGGAAAGAAGGAAGGTAATAAAGAGAAAGAAAGAAAGAAAGAAAGGGTAGGAAAGGAAGGAAAAGAAAGAAAGAAAGAAAGAAAGAAAGAAACTGTTCTGTTGAGCTCTCTGGTAGAATCCTCCCGAAAATTCACAGATACAAATTTCAGACATACACACGTTTGAAAATTCAAAACAATGTTCTTTATAATGAAAATTCAAATAAACTAAGCACTCTTTTTGTATAGCAAAGAGCACTCATCTCCAAACAAACTGGTAATTTGTACAAGTCCCTTATCAGTTCTGAGATACTTAGCTTGCAGCTGTGAGGCAATTCACAGTCCTTATTCTTTCACAAAGTGAAACACACTTTGCTCTGGTTTAGTTTCAAAGCAGGGAAAAGTCAGCACACAAAGGTCGAAGTCAGCAAGGCAGGCACGAAACACAACGATCAGATAATCCTCCCCAATGGCCAAGCCCACAGGCTGCTCTTTATAGCAGCCTCACTAATTACCACAGCCCCACCCAACCACAGGTGGCCTCATTTTCTTTGATAATAATCTCTCAGTTGTTGCTGCCTATGCATTGCTCTCTGCATGCGTGGCTGTATCATTAACTCTTGTTCCGAATCCAAGGAGGAGCTAGATAATTGATCTCCTTCTGAGCTGTCTGCCACACTCTCCTCCTCCCTGTCATTCATGTCTTCTTGGTCAGAGGAGCCTTCATCAGCAGATTCCACCGGGAGCAAAACAGGCCTGCGGCATGTGGATGTCTCCTCCACATCCACAGTCCTTGGGGCAGGAGCTGGGCCAGAGCTAACCATAACAGAAAGAAAGAAAGAAAGAAAGAAAGAAAGAAAGAAAGAAAGAAAGAATATCATTTGTCTTACCTTTCTGAATCCACTTGGCAGCTGACTGAAGATGGTACATAAAACCAAAAGAATCTCTTGCTATTAATATTTTCTCCAATGCATAATTTAAAGAGCTTGTCTGTGATCCAAGCAATTTTTGAGCGACTTCATCCTAGGTGAACACAAAATATTTGTGGCTTTAATTAATGCTGATGTAGGACATTTTCCTCCAATGGCCAAAACCTGAAACAGGACTTTGAACAGGTATATCTTCTCTTTGTTCTTTGAATGACTTTTTAAAGTCTTTCCCCACAGCCTCTGTGGGATACTCTCATTCTTAATTCCCAGTTATTTTGCTCCCCTTCTTCCCTACCCACAGTCCCTATTCCTCTTTCTTCCTCCTGCAACTTGGCTGCTCTCTCTTTCAAAGGATAAGCTTTGGGGAACAACTGCTGTCTGTTACCAGTCTATCATTGGCGAGGTGATTGATGATTTAATGATTACTTTAAAGATGGGGCCATCTATTACAACAAGTCCTTGGGACTGAAATCCACTTCCTCTGATGTGACTGATATCGCAGAAGAGTCATGAGAATGATAAGTCATCAATTCCCAAAATATATTTGTCCAAGTGGGCAAAAAATGTTACTTCCAGGCAAGAGAAAGGTTTGGCATAATCTAGCTTTAAGAAATCCTGTTACCTATCAGACATTCAGAATATCTTCAGTTCCTGCTGATAAAGAACTTACTGGCTCGATAATATCAAATCTGATCCAAAGTTGAGCATACCACAAATGAAAGGAGCTCTGTTTGATAGGGTAGCATAGAGGGCCCTAGCCTGCAAAATCACCAAGATTTGGAAATGACAAAATGGTTAAAAAAATCCCTGCCACAATTCCTGCTGTACCAGAATGGCATCTGTTGACATTCTTCCAATATATTATTTGCTTCTTATAACAACTGAATTGCTTAAAATTATACAACTGCTGTTCACTGTAAAGGGGGAAAGTGTCTAGGAAAACTTGGTGAAGTGGGTGTGTTAAATTGTTCCTTCAGTGTTTTTATAGGAAACCTTGATATTTTTACAGACTGTTGAAGGAAATTACACCTAGCCTTCATTTAGCATTGTGTGAACTGCCTGACACAAAACCAGGATTCCCTTGATGTTTTTTTAATTAAATCTAGACTGAGAACTAATTTTTATCCACCAAATGCAACACCTGCTGTTCTATGGCTTTCTTGGTTTCTCAGATTCACTTGGTGTTTTCAATAGAATTTTCCAAACTGAAATAGTTCTGTAAACTTTAGCACTAGAATTGCATTCTCTATAAGCTTGGAAAAATGTTTCGTAAAGTATTTATATTAACCTTGTATTGTAGAAAAAGTTAGAGAGTATTTCATTGTTTCCTGCATTCCATGCATTGATCACTTTGTTGTTGAAGTCATATTTTCTGCAGTCAGGTTTTGAGTAGTTTACATTAAGTTTGAATCTATTTTGTGCTCAAGTGTTGTTGCAGTTGAATCTGAAGTATTTGTTGACTGATAGGACATTGTGGTAGATGATTTTATGAACTACATATAGATCAGATTGAAGGCGATGTAGTTCTAGCTTATCTAAGCCCAAAATTTCAAGTCTGGTGGAATAAGATACAGTTGTACCTCTACTTACAAACTTAATTTGTTCCATGACCAGGTTCTTAAGTAGAAAAGTTTGTAAGAAGAAGCAATTTTTACCCTAGGAATCAATGTAAAAGCAAATAGCGTGTGCAATTGGGGAAACCACAGGCAGGGTGGAGGCCCTGTTTCCTCCCAGGAGATTCCTAGAGAGGTCCCATGGAGGCTTCTCCCCACCTTTTCCAGCCCTGTTTCCTCCCAGGAGATTCCCAGAGAGGCATCACAGAGGCTTCTCCCTGCCTTTTTCGGTTACAGTTTTGAAGGCTCGGATTTGTAAGTGGGAAATGGTTCTTGAGAAGAGGCAAAAAAATCTGGAACACCCAGTTCGTATCTAGAAATGTTCGTAAGTAGAAGCATTCTTAGGTAGATGTACCACTGTATTCTGTTGCGAGCAGAGGAGTGGAGGACTCTTTTTGTGAAATATTTCTGGACTCTCTCAGTTGTATTAATGTCCGATATACAATGTGGGTTCCAGATGGGTGAGCTGTATTTGAGGATTGGTCTAGCAAATGTTTTGTATGCTCTGGTTAGCAGTTTATTATTGCCAAAGAAGAAGGTATGCAAGATTAGATTAACAACTCTTAGTGCCTTTTTGGCAATGTTGTTACAATGGACTCTAGCACTTAGGTCATTGGATATGAGTCCATTCTTTACAGAGTGAGGGTCATTACAAGGTTGTGTCCTCCAAGTTTGTATTTTGTTTTCTGATTCTTTTTGCCAATGTGTAAGTCAGAGCATTAATTGGTTGTGATTTGAAGTTCCCAGTAGGCAAAGACTGGGCTTTGAGGCTCAATATCACCGTGATATGATGCCCTAGTGATATAATCTCAATTTGCTGTGGCATCCTCTTTGTAATCATATGTGTTGACACTCAAGAGCTTGTTTAAGGAGATAATAAGGAACTAATTTATCTAGGGTAATGGTATTTGGAATTCTATCAGTATCATTGTTGCTTTTTTGTTTATCTTTAGATTTTTCTTTCCCCTAGAATCTCCCTTTTATAGCTGAGATTTTACTGCTTTGGTTTTATTAGGGAATTTCTCATTAAAATTATCCCCTTATTATAATCTGCAAGATTATACGACTACATTTAATGCCCCAGGATTGAAACTAGTTTTATTATTTTCTGTATGTCTGGAGTATGCCAAGAACTTTCCATTCTGTTTTCCTTGAATTGGACTAAAGAGAGAAGTTTGGGTAGAAAATCTAAGGTCTCATGCCAGAGAAACTAGGGATGTCAGAAGGTATAGTCTGACTGATGACAGATTATTGCAGGCCAGGGGTAGGTTTTAAGTTACTCTCTCATGCGTGCACATTGTGCAGTGCTGGATAACAAGCTTATGCACATGGACAGAAGCTAAAAACAGCTTCTGTGCATGTGCAGAAACCGAAAGCAAGATGGTGGTGCCCACGGACCAGCACCAACAGAACCGGCTCCATGACGTCATCACCTAATGGTTCTAAAGAACCAGTTAGAACCAGTAGGAACCCACCTCTGTAGCAAGCATGTCAAAGTTGCTTTAATTGTGGGCCGCATGCCTTTGATCTCAGGGGGCTGCACGAATCCCAGCGACCGATTAGGTCCCACAGAGTGGGCCTTTTCCGGGTCCCGTCAACTAAACAATGTTGGTTGGCGGGCCCCAGGGGAAGAGCCTTCTCTGTGGCGGCCCTGACTCTCTGGAACCAGCTCCCCCCAGAGATTAGAACTGCCCCTACCCTCCTTGACTTTCGTAAACTCCTTAAAACCCACCTTTGTCGTCAGGCATGGGGGAACTGAGGTATCTCCCCCGGGCCTATACAATTTATGTATGGTATGCTTGTATGTATGTCTGCTTAATAATGGGGTTTTTAAAAATATTTTAAATTGTAAATTATTAGATTTGTCATGAACTGTTTTTATTGTATTGTGAGCCGCCCCGAGTCTACGGAAAGGGACGGCATACAAATCTAATAAATAATAATAATAATAATAATAATAATAATAATAATAATAATAATAATAATGGGGGTGGTCAGGGTAGGCATTGCCATCTTAAGATCACTCATGTCAGAGGTACACATAGTAGCCGGGGGGGGGGGGCGGGGCTGAGGGATGTGACAGCTTCCTGCAGCCCTCTGCCACTGAAAACAGAGCTTGGGAGGATGCACATGGCCCTCCCAAGCTTGATTTTCACTGGAAGAGGCACTGTGGCAGTGGGGTGGTCCTTCATTGTTTCCAGAGCAGCCTCATGGGCCATATCTAAGCAGCCCGTGGACCGAATCCAGCCCATGGGACTTGAGTTTGACACCCTTGGGTTGTTGTAATTTTTTTTTTTTACCTGAAAAGCCTTCAAATAAAGGATCTGCTAGGAAGGAGTTAAATTTATCTCCAACACACTCTTTTTGTTTTGCACCAAATATTTCTCACTACTACAGAAGGGAAGTAAACCTGCAAGATGGATCTGATTCAAGGCAAATAGAGGACTTCTTTCCAGTTCTTATTTGGATACTAAAGTTTTCATTGGAATAACCAGGCTAGTTCTAACAAAATGGTGGTGGAACATATTTCTGTCCCCATCTGCTTTGATAAGAAGCCATCATAAAGAATACATGAAACAATTTATTTGGTATGCATATATACTGTGACAAGCTCAGTTGGGGCCTTGTAATCCTATATTTAGAGAACATCTCTTATTTGAAAGCCATAAAATATACTGTATTTCCCTTTCAAGTTGCTCGGTTCAAATCATCTTTTACTTTCATTAAGTCCTTCACTACCTGCTAAAGGTAGATTATTGATAATATTGATATCCTATCAATTTGCTTTAATTTTTTCTTTTGAAGAAATTACTTTTTAAGCCTTTTTTTTCATCTATATGCCACAGCATTACAGCTATCAGGCGAATGGTAATTATTAATTTATTTGCAAGAAGACATGCAAAGGGATATTTGGCAAAGATAGTTGTTGGAATAGATGTGGATGTGAAATAAATGTAGAATACTTTATTAAAGTAGCTACCTGTAAATGCCAAAGCAACACAGGGTTGTATCTAGTAGTGACTTTGCATCTGTGGAAAGAATTTGTATTCATGCTTGGTGGGAATGCTAATTTTTTTTAATCAATCTCTCTTATTGGCTGAGGCTCCCCTTGTCTAAAAAAAACCATTGCTCCTTAGTTTTGAAAGACTTTATTTATTTATTTGATTGATTGATTGATTGATTGATTGATTTGTATGCCGCCCCTCTCCGAGGACCCAGGGTGGCTCACAATATAACACTTCCCAGGAGTAGAGTATAGAAAACCCTGGATGCCCTTCTTTGTCTAGACATAAGTGGTCAATCTTACATCTGACCCATGGGGTCTCCCTGGAAGCAGTGAAGGATCAGCCTCTGCCAGCAAAAACAGAACTCAAGAGGGCTGAGAGTGACCCTCCGTAGCTCCATTTATCATGGCAGAAGGTTTCAGGAAGCCATCAGAGCTGAAAATGGGGCTACGTTTTTGCTGGGAGAGCACTCATGTCACCACAGGTGCCCCCCACACAAGTCATGGGAAGCTGGCCATGCCGGTTGTGTGTATGTTTCCCCATTCAGACCAGATCACCCGAACCTCTACCGATCCGCTGGTGACGTCTGGATGGAATCACTGACCCAGTTCAGTTAATGCCAGTCCATGGGTGCCGCCATCTTTTTTTTTTTTTAATGACAAATTTATTTACTGTTTGGACGTTGTTTCCTCTGCTGCTGCTTGAAAAAAGGGCCCTCCCACCTGCCCTTTGGTTTAAAATGACCTTTATTCCTTTGCCTAAAGCACAGCTGTGTTTCGGGCTGATTCTAGCTACTGAGCATGTGCAAAAGCCAAATTGCATGAGGGAATGCACAAACACTTATAAAGAGAGCGTGCATCTGTATGCAAAACATTGCAATGTGAACTGGTGGCGAAGGCAAGTGGAACCTATCCCTGGGGCATGCACACCCTAGCACCCCAAGGTCAAACAAAACTCTAATGAGGTTCTCAATTAAATCGAGTTTGGCACTCAAAATGAGCCAATGCAAAGGTAAACATAATAATTACATGAACGCAATCAATACCTATGTTTGGAGCCACCATGTTGGTGAAGGTCCCTTTCCTTATTTTCTCTTGTATTAAAATCAAATGTAGGTACAGTATTTTAAGCCCAAATGAATTGTTTAAACCAAGGATTGTGCTCTCAGAGATAAAAAGAGCCTCCCCCAGATGTTCATAAGTAGCTTCCTTGTAGAGAAAAATCATTGTTAATAGGTTTCATGTCACCACCCAACATTCTTTCTTGTCTGCAACACACATGGATAAGCCAAACACAAACACACTTGGTTTAAAGTTGACGGGACACTGACAAAGTGATAGCAGAAGAACCAAAGAGAAGCCAATCTTGCCACTATGTTCTTTAACCTGCCACTCTCCTTGTGAAAATAAGGAGCATGAAGGAGAAAGGCAATTAAACTTAGCCAATATGTGACTCCCAGTGATTGATGGGCTGATCCTAACTTTAGGATCTGTCTTTCAAACATACCTTCCACTTCCTTGAGATTTCTTAACCTGTTTCTAAAAACTGTGCAAACTGTAAGAATAGTTGTACTTGAAATTTCAAATTCAGCTAGGGAAAGGAATCAGTAGTCCTTCACTACTAGTGTATTTTAAATACCTTTACTATTGGTTTGCGTGTGCGCTCAGTTATGCACATGATGTTTCTGCACATGTGCAGAAGCATCCCTGGTGGATGGGCGGAGCCTCCCACTGCCAGCGCTATCGGTTCTAAGAACCAGTCCTAACAGGGAGCAACCCACAGCTCTCCTTCACTTACCATTCCTGCTAGTAAGTAAGACAATTGTTACGTGAACTTTGCCCCATTTTACCTTTCTTTTCATAGAAACATAGAAACATAGAAGACTGACGGCAGAAAAAGACCTCATGGTCCATCTAGTCTGCCCTCATACTATTTCCTGTATTTTATCTTACAATGGATATATGTTTATCCCAGGCATGTTTAAATTCGGTTACTGTGGATTTACGAACCACATCTGCTGGAAGTTTGTTCCAAGGATCTACTACTCTTTCAGTAAAATAATATTTTCTCATGTTGCTTTTGATCTTTCCCCCAGCTAACTTCAGATTGTCATAATTGTTAAATGAATTACTACAGTTCTGAAATTAATAACATGGTTGTTAAGTGAATCTGGCTTCCTGACTGACGTTGCTTGTCCGAAGGTCATGAAAAATGATCACATGATCCTGGGACATTGCAACCATCATAAATACATGCCAGTTGCCAAGAGTCCGAATTTTAATCATGTGAGCATGGGGATGCTGCAACAGTCATAAATGTGAAAAACAGTCATAGGTTTTTCAGTACCACTTATTTCAGTACCACTGTAACTTTGAACAGTCCCTAAACAAATGGTTGTAAGTCAAGGACTACCTGTGCTTCTGGGGCGGGTTGCAATTACTGGGCACTACTGGTGCGCTGTGTGCACAGCTTCAGTTGTCTTGCGTGCATGCTTCCATAGATGCGCGGGAAGCAAAAACACACCAATATCTCATGAGGGGAGATGCATTCATGCGAGATTTCAGTGATTTTTTTGCTTCTGTGCATGCGTGGAAGAAAAAAATGTCAAAATCTCATGCGTGCAAGCATCCCCTCATGAGATTTTGCTTCTGCACATGCAGACAAAGCAAAAAATATGAAAAATTGAAGAAAAAAGATGGTGGCGCCCATTGGACTGACACTGGAGCAGTCACACACAAATTGCGCAATCTGGTGGCCACTACTGGTGCGCGGTCGCCTACTGCACCAGTAGTAACCCATCCCTAGTGTACTTCCAATCACCAACAGCAGTATTTATCTAATTATAGCTTATATGTATTTATTACTTATATGCCGTATACCTCCCAGAGACCAATAAGAGCACACAGAGTTGGCCTCCTCCAGGTCCCATCGACTAAGTAATGCAGGTTGGCAGGGCTGCAGGGGAGGGCCTTATCTGTTGCTGCCCCGGTTTTATGGAACCAACTCCCCCTGATTTCTGCACTGCTCCCACCCGGCTGACCTTCCCCAATGCTGTGAAGACCTGGTTTTGCCAGCAAGCCATGAATTAACATCTATCAAACTTCAGAAGAGAAGGATTTAGGGGTAGTGATTTATGACAGTCTCAAAATGGGTAAGCAGTGTGGTCGGGCAGTAGGAAAAGCAAGTAGGATGCTTGGCTGCATAGCTAGAGGTATAACAAGCAGGAAGAGGGAGATTGTGATCCCCTTATATAGAGCGCTGGTGAGACCACATTTGGAATACTGTGTTCAGTTCTGGAGACCTCACCTACAAAAAGATATTGACAAAATTGAACGGGCTACAAGAATGGTGGAAGGTCTTAAGCATAAAACGTATCAGAAAAGACTTAATGAACTCAATCTGTATAGTCTGGAGGACAGAAGGAAAAGGGGGGACATGATTGAAACATTTAAATATGTCAAAGGGTTAAATAAGGTTCAGGAGGGAAGTGTTTTTAATAGGAAAGTGAACACAAGAACAAGGGGACACAATCTGAAGTTAGTTGGGAGAAAGATCAAAGGCAACATGAGAAAATATTATTTTACTGAAAGAGTAGTAGATCCTTGGAACAAACTTCCAGCAGACGTGGTTGGTAAATCCACAGTAACTGAATTTAAACATGCCTGGGATAAACATATATCCATTGTAAGATAAAATACAGGAAATAGTATAAGGGCAGACTAGATGGACCATGAGGTCTTTTTCTGCCGTCAGTCTTCTATGTTTCTATGTTTCTATGTGTTGAACGATATGCATATATATTGATTGGATAGTGAAACTATGGGTTTTTAACTGGGGTTTTATAGTTGTAGTCTTCAATATTTGACTTCTTTGTATTTTTTTAATGTTACTGTAAGCCTCCCGGAGTCCTTCGGGATTGGGCGGCATAGAAGTTAAAATAAATAAATAAATAAATGAATGAATGAATGAACGAACGAACGAACGAACGAACGAACGAACGAACGAACGAACGAACAAACAAACAAACAAACAAACAAACAAACAAACAAACAAGGTTTGTAATTTGTAGAGCTTGTAATTTGCATCGTGATCCAAGATCTTTTCACTGGTAGGTATCACCAGTTCATATCCTACCAACATCAGGAAAGTTTCAGTTAATATCACTGCGGCCCATTCTGGAGTTTAAGGATTTGGCTACTGTGACACATTCTCTTATCACCACACTTGTAGACCTCTGTAATGCACCCAACATGGGGCTGCCTTTAAAGACAATATAGAAATTATATTGCTACTTTTTTCCAGGCCCTGCATTGGGTTCTTACAGGCAGTGAAGGGCTACCAAATTTTTTACTACCACACTGTGGGCTTATGCAGGATGCCCTGCATTTTCTTTCAACATCATTTGCTCTGCGGTGGAGCTCCATTTTTGCTACTCCACTGTGTTCATATATCAGGATATTTTCCCCCATGTACCTTCATCATTTTAGACTTACCTGACAAGATCACCATTTTTTCTCTCTCTCTCTTTCTCTCTCTTCCTCCTTCATCTTCTTCTTCTACCAATCATCAGGTTTGTTTTTTTTTTTTAAAAATACCCTGTTGGAGCTCTTTGCAATCCTTAAAAATACATGATTTGAAGTTTTCAGGGAATTTATTCATTTCATGCTTCTCCTTTAACTCTAGGATTATATTTCACATGTCAGTTCTTCAAGAAGTCTTGATGGATACAGTATGAACCTGGTGATTCATCATTTTGGGGCCTCCATAAATAATTCATTGACTTGCTTCACTAGTAATCCCAGCAAAGGTGCGAAAATAGCTGAAATCCAGATCTAGCAAATCATGCATGGGAGAGTTCATTTTAACCACAGACTTAGATCTTTCAGAGACTTCTGTAAGTGTTGTTTGATCACTCTTTCCCCTTTACTCAATTTCTCTTCATTTCCCTTTTTCATGCTGCTTTGAGGGATTTTCCAAGTACTGTAGCAATGGTTTTCGACAGCATAGAAAGCTGCCAGGTAGAGAAAATATGGACAATTATTATCCAATTATTCCACGAGTGAGATCAGTCCAATTAGTGCCATCACTGGATGCAAACCTCAACACACGCACGCACACACACACACACACACACACACACACACACACGTTGTGGTGCAGAAAATACATATAATGTATCTGCATTGTGTTATAATCATTTGAAAGACACTGGTGACAACCAATAATCTATCAGCATGGCTACATAAACAGTCAAAGGCATAAAATGAACTAAAAAAAGTATTCTGTTTTATATTCTTGAAGATCTGAAAAGACAAGCGGAGAGAATTAAAATGGCCCTTTGAGGTTAAATGGAGAAGGAAATTGTCACTGAGGTAAAGAACTATTAATATGATCTTGAGTATCATAGACTGCAATATTTATTTGCTGCTTGATCAGCTTCTGTTTAGTGTATAATTATGCCTAAACTGAAATACAACGGTCTGTCACAAAGTGTGAATATTAAGGGTTTTTTGTTCCAAGGTCTTGGTCTTTACTTTCAAGGTTAGGTAAAATTTACTCTAGGGTGGGTTTTTCCCCCTTAATAAACAGAAGACTATAGAAATTAAAAAACGATTGCGACTTGGCAAACATATTCCACTTTGTCCCCATAATTCTATTATGCTGGATCTCAAATCTAAATTTACATGAAAGATCAGCAACAGCAGAAGGTCTATTGCCCTCAGATTTGTTTTCTTGTCTAATTCTCAAAATAACTTTAGAATATGGGGTAGGAGGATTGGAGCTGACATCTTCTAGCAATTACAAGGTCGCTGAGATAGCTAATGTATGTCTGTTTGCCACAGAACAAGGACATCTATAGCAGGGTGTCCAAAAAGACAAGATAGCAGCCTTAACCTTGAAATTGTATGCACATGTATACATCCGAACTAGACTGCAACGTTTCTCTGGGTCATACATTATGTGAGTAATATACATAATTTTGTATTTATTTATTTAGTCATGTTTATATAGTGTATATGGAGAGCTGTATGCAATGAAATTTTCATTTTAATGTATGCCAGTTAGTGTAGAATACATTCAAAGTGACATTAAAGTTATTGTTCTGTTCTGTTCTGTTCTGTTCTGTTCTCTTCCCTTCCCTTCCCTTCCCTTCCCTTCTCTTCTCTTCTCTTCTGTTCCACAACATTAAACTCCACTCCACTCTACTCTATTCTTTGAAGCTCTGTTTGTTCGGGTTTTTTTAAACATATCTATGAGGCAGACAACTTGTTGCCACAGTTGCAGCATCCCTAGCACTTTTTGATACCTCCCCGTCTGGTTTCCTTCCTCTAGAAATGCACATACGGATTTCCTTCATGTTATTTTTCCTGGCATTAAATGTAATTTGAGAAGATAAATAAATTGTGGGTGGGAAAATAGCTGGCTCTACAGAAAAAGAAGGATAATGTCCTTAGTTTTAGTGAAGCTGATTTCCTCTGCAGGAAAAAGAAATCAAAAGCAATTTCTTTTTTTTTATTTAACTGAGCAACAGAAAACCAAGAATTTTTTCAGTCCAGCTTTAATATATATTGTGTACAAAATTTAGAAAACTTGAATTCTCAACTAGTTCATCACTGTAGTAGATGAAGCCAAAGGTGAGAAGACCAATTGACCTTATTTTAAGCTATAACAATCAGATTCATTAGGCAGAAGTTTCTTACTCTGTAATTTTGTTGAGGCTAGATTTTTTTTTTACTTACTCAGAAAAAAGTGTTGCTACATGATAAAGCTACTGCATTTTAGAATGGGAAAATCAGGAAAACAGAAGCAACATTAACTTAATTATGCCCTTTCATTATATGCCTTGAAATTTCAAACCTAGCGCCTGAGATGGAAAAAAGTATGGGGAGATAAACCCTGATCAAAGACAGTTATTTGTCAGCCTTTCATGCTACATTAGTAGACAAAGTGCATAGGGGTAGGCAAATGCCTCAGGAATCCTGGGACTTGAAATCCACAGGTTGTAAAGGCCCATAGTTGCCCATCCCTGGTAAAGACTATCATCAAGTCAAAAACTGCAATAGATTTGTGAGAGAACAAAGCCATCTTAACTATGCTAACTGAACGATAAATCCAAAATGCTTCATGAATAGGCAGATTCCTGATTTTCAGCATACTACTCAAGGTTACATTTACATCCTAAAAACTTATTTGTCTTCTGAACACAATCTTAACATTTCTTTGAAAATATGAAACCAAAATTGTGCAATAATTTGCATTGGATAATGAATTTGTAATTCATTGGCATTATAGTTCCAATATAATGAAATCGACATTCTGCCCTTACTAAGCTTGTTCATTAGATACGAAAAATAATCTTTTGATGAATTGAACTCATTTTATGATCCTAATACTGTTACTCAACCTTCCTTAAAGTCCTATCTCATTGTTCTAATACAAAAATGTAATAACTCTCAAAGCAAGGTTTATTTTGCTAACAGGACAAGGAAGTCAATTCAGTCAAGAAGCAATTGTATTGAGAGTATTGAGAGCTCTATACAATGACAGTTCTCCTATTTATACAATCTAGCCCAGCAACAGGGCAGTTTTATAAAGATACATTTTAAGCACCAAAAGAAGGCAACCAATTAACATGCAATAAACAAATCTGAACTTTTGACTTTTACCCTGTCTGGGTAGGTCACCCAGGCAAATATCTAACAAAAAAGATATTCCATTTTTAAAAATTCCTTGCAAGTGTTCAGTGTCTACCTTAACTCAACTCCTCACTTATCTATACAAATATACTCTGCACATAAAATTATCAAAATGGAGTACCAGCAATATAATTTCCAAAAGGGCTTCCTTGGACAGATTGATCTACTGTAGGCAGTCCTTTAAGTTCCTTTTCTACCAAGCCATAATTTGATGCTATAAATTAAAATCAACATTTTAAATTGCACCTGGAATCCTACAAGTACCCATTGCAGTGCCTGGAAGATAGCACCAACATAATTTCTGAATTGTCTTTAAAGGCAGCCCCATGTAGAGTTCATTGCAGAGGTCTACCAGTGTGGTGATTGTTGTACATACTCCTGATCAGTTGGAGGATGATGAAGATATTGAGGACTCGGATTCATATAGTGTTTATGAAGTAGTGGGGGGCCGGGGTTACAGGTAGTAGAACAGGTGGGAGGCCAGCCACAGGATGGGGCTATGAGTTCAGGATCTAGTGAGGGAGAATCAGACGCTCACCGGGTTAACCCTAAATTCAGAAGGGTCCAGAAACGTAGAGAGCAGAGGTCTGGAAGAAGATATTAAGGAGAGGAATGGGTTAAATATTGTAGTGATGTATTTGGCACATCAGGGGGCTAGTGGAGAAGAAGGGTGGAGTTTCAACATTGCAGAAAAGAATAATGGATGTGTTTTTGCCACGCTAAAGTAAGCCAAAGTATTTTGTATTGTATTTAGTCAGTGCTGCTGTTTTTTCAAAGTTATGTAGTTAGGAAAAAAAATCTTGTTTAAGTGAAGCAGGAAAAGAATGTGAGAAATGCAGCTAAGAGAGAGATAACGGACCGAGTGCTGTATGGAATGTGTTTGAAGTATAGGAGAGCAGAGAAATAAACGCAGTTGCTTTACTCATGAAATGATGCATTTAATAAGAGTTATTTGTAATTACTAAATTTCTACCAGAAACCAGAACAGTGATAAGAGAATGTGTCACAGTAGCCAAATCCTTCAACTCCAGAATGGGTTACAGTCACATTAACTGAAATTTTCCTGATGTTAGGCCGTAAGAGACAAATAATTCATTTATTTATATATTTTATTTTATTTATTTGTCTAATTTAGACAGCTATCCATATCACCAAAATCGACTCTGAGTGTCGTTCAACATCAACCAATCCTTTTCAGCTGTGGTGGTGCAGTGGTTAGAATGGAGTATTGCAGGATAATTCTGCTCCCTGCCAGCAATTCGATTCTGACCAACTCAAGGTTGACTCAGCCTTCCATCCTTCCAAGATCGGTAAAATGAGGACCCAGATTGTTGGGGGCAATATGCTTATGCTCTGTAAACTGCTTAGTGAGTGCTGTAAAGCACAGCGAAGCGGTATATAAGTCTAAGTGCTATTGCTATATTCTGCCACCGAGGTAGGCTGGGTTGGCATAGGCAGAACCTCTTGCCACAGCTACAACTGGGGCTAGCAGGCAAAAGAAATCTCCAGAACAGCTGAAAGAGACTCAAAGCAAATTTAGGTCAGCCCATTTTTGTCATTTCAGATATCATAAAAAGATAAGGCCTGTTAAAAATTGAAAGTCCAAGGTAGTTATTAGAAATTTGCACAGAACAAAATGAGAGGGGATTAATTTAGGAACAAGAAATCTTAAGTTGAAGCACTGCTGTTCAACACAATTCTGATTATTGACATATGGAAAAATGCATGATTAAGCACACAGCGTTCAGCCGCTTTTAGATTTAAAACCATCTGTTTAACTGGACTTATAATTATTATTAAAATTCAAAAGGTACAGATTCACTTTTATAAGCCTCGCTAATGCTATAATATGGTATTTCACATTTTTTGCTAGCAAGATTAACTCTTCAACACCACCGATAACACAACTACTCTCCAAAAGGACCTGAACTCTGTTTCTGAATGATCTAACACATGGCAACTCCAAATTTCAACTAGGAAATGCTCTGTCCTACATATTGGGAAGAAGAATCTGAACTTCAAATACGAACTGAATAATCTAATTATCACAGATAATCCCCACTCCGTTAAAGACCTCGGTATACTAATAACAAAAGATTTAAGTGCAAAAGCCCACTGCAACAACATAGCCAAGAAGGCTTCAAGAGTTGTAAACCTAATCTACGTAGCTTCTGCTCTGGCAATCTCACACTGCTTACAAGAGCTTACAAAACTTTTGCCAGACCCATCCTCGAATACAGCTCATCTGTTTGGAACCCATATCGCATCTCAGACATTAACACCCTTGAAAATGTCCAAAGATACTTCACCAGAAGAGCCCTTCATTCCTCCACTCAAAATAGAATACCCTACGAGACTAGACTTTCAATCCTGGGCCTAGAAAGCCTAGAACTAAGATGCCTTAAACAAGATCTAAGTATTGCCCACAAGATCATATGCTGCAACGTCCTGCCTGTCGGTGACTACTTCAGCTTCAACCACAACAACACAAGAGCATACAACAGATTTAAACTTAATATTAACCGCTACAAACTTGACTGTAAAAAGTATGACTTCAGTAACCGAGTTGTTGAAGCATGGAACTCATTACCGGACTCCATAGTGTCATCCCCAAACCCCCAACACTTTACCTTTAGATTATCTATGGTTGACTTATCCAGATTCCTAAGAGGTCAGTAAGGGGCGAGTACAAGTGCACTAGAGTGCCTTCCGTCCCCTGTCCTATTGCTATCCTATATCTCCTATTCCTTTCTTCTATTCCTATATCTCTTCTTCTATTCTTTCATTGATATGTTCTATTACTATATCTTCTTTTCTATTCTTTCATAGATATATTTTACTATGAGTATCTCCTCTATAACCTTCATCATGTATTTTACTATGCGTGTATATATATATACCCACTAAAACTATCATTGTGTATTGGACAAAATAAATAAATAAATAAATAAAATAAATTAAAATAAATAAATATTGCAACATTTTAAAACACCATTAAGAAAAGCTCTTCAGGTCATTCGGCTGATCCTTGCTTTGTTTTCTTTCATTGGTCCCCTGCCTGAAAGATGAAGACATTCACTGCTCGGTATATTGGCTCCATGTCAGGTGGGAAACATTAATGGATGCGATCAAAGGAATGTAGGTTGATTCAAAATGAGTTTGGGGAGAATTCGGTTAATTTTTTTAGACTTTCTCTAAATGGTGTGCTACAATGTGTGGTCATTCCTACAGATGTCTCTGGCAGGGTCCAAATCAAAACAACAAATGAACTGCCAAGCTCTTATTTTAATGAGATTTCATGTCATAATGCAACACATATACACATTTTGAGATTATGTAGCAGAATCGTGACGTACAGCATTTTAATGTTAGCAATTCTGGCCGACAAGGCAGGAAAATTGGGCAATGAATAGGATGTGTTCACAGGAATTTCTCTGTAAGTGAAATATCCTATTTTGTGGTTCATCTTCTTTTCTTGAAGATACTATCTTAAAGGCAGGTCACATTTATAATTTCTGGGAAAACTCATTTAAATTTTGATTAGGTGCAGTCAAGTCTCCAGTAGAAGAGAATATCTGTAGGTTTCATGTTGAACTGTGGAATCTTTGGTGCTCTCCAAATTTAGTTATTATTTGATTGCAGACACTTCATTACCTGACTAGGTTATATCACTGGTGCCACTGGTGCCACTGTGTAGTTTCACTCCTCCATCAATACTGTATACATGAACAGGGAGCAAACCACGCACCCACTGAACATTTGATGTTACCTAGTTGGGTAATGAAATGCCTGTAAGCAAATCATCAAACTCAAAGATCACCAAGCACTTCATAGTCAAATGTGCTATAAATAATTTATTGGTCAGAGAAAGCTTTGGAGTTGTTGGAATATGGAAATATTTATGTGATTATATGGGAACAGTAAACATCACATAGGGCGGTGATGGTGAACCTTTTTTTCCTGGGGTTCCGAAAGAGGATCTGTGTGTGCTATTGTGCATGTGTGAGTGCCCAATGCTTGGGGAGGGTGAAAACTATTTCCCCTGCCCCCAGAGACCCTCTGGAGGCTAGAAACGGTCTGTTTCCCAATTTCTGGTGGGCCCAGTAGGCTCATGTTTCACCCTTCTCAGGCTCCAAAGGCTTCCCTGGAGCTGGGGTAGGGTAAAAATTTAAAAAATGCATTTCATTGAGGTCTTTGAAGCAAGGAGAGACCAGGCACCCTAACCCTAACTCTTGATATGAGTGAAGTCAAGTTGGCCACACTCACCCAGTTATATGACCACCCAGTCACATGATCACCCAGCAACCCCTACCCAGTCGCATGACTGCCAAACCACTCTGACTCAGTCACATGACCACAAAGCTATGCCACTGTCAGGTGGCCATCAAACCACACCCACAAAATAAGCCACACCCACAGAATGGTTGTAAAAAATTGGAACCCAGCTCTGGTGTGTGTGATGGTTATTCCTGATTATCTTTTTTTCAGACAATCTCTTATTAGCGCTCTCATTTCAACCGCCTTCACTTTTACTTCTGAATGATTTTAGGATGAAGACTGAAATTCAATTGACATCTCTACAGTAACATTGTTCTTGGAAATAATTTCTATCATTATAAATATCTTAACATATAGCAAGAGCACTTAAACTTATATACCACTTCAAAATGCTTTTTATAGTCCTCTCTAAACAATTTACAGAGTCAGCATGACTGCCAGCTATTGCCCCCAACAACTGGGTCCTCATTTTACCCACCTTGGAAGGATGGAGGGTTGAGTCAACCTGGAGCCTGGTGAGATTCTATCTGCCAAACTCAAGCAGCTGTCAGTCAGCAGAAATAGACTGCTGTACTGCATTCTAACCACTGTGTCACCGAGGCTCTAAACATATATGCTTATCAGTAACAACCACCTCCAATAAGACAAAATTGTGTCTATTTCTACTGTATTTTAAAACAGTGCTTAATGTGCATTATTTAAATATGACTGTAGGAAAAGCTGCTAAATGTGGAAGAGATGGAAATGATCACTGAGACATGCCATGGAAACATTAAACTGAGAAATAATTATAATTAAATCACTATTTTGGTTAATTTTGCCTTCCAGGCATTCAATCAGATTATCAGTCTAATATGATTGCTAGCAGTGTTTTCTGCCAGTTTGAACTAGCTATTAATTGCTACTCTTTACCTGATTTGGGATGTTAATTTCTCTAGCTTGTGATGTTCTGCTCCATTATCGGTGATACATCTTGTTCGGTGTCTATCCATTTTGTGACAAGTTCTAATATTCTCAGAGCTTCATACTAAGCTGAGCTAAATTCCTTTTGCATTGGCATCTGGACAAAGAAAGGGGATTCATCATACCCTACTGATTTCTGCAGGGTTTCTTCTTCCATATTAGAAGGATAAATATATGGCCCCAACTATTCCACTAGTTCCCACTAATTGCATTCACAATTGGGACCAGAATCTTGCTCCTTTAGTGAAGCAATTAAATGACATACACACATAATGTTTTGTTCAATAAATATAATCTCAGCTCTTCCAGGTGCAGTCATTAAGTCCCCCTCTCCTTGCCACCATGCCCAGGAAGCTCAGGTCCACTCCCTGCCTGACCAGGCCTTAGAGCCTCAGCCCTCTCTCTGCTCCAATATGCCTGGGCCCACTTTTCCTGCAGCTGCAGGTATGTCCAGCTCAGACGGGAAATGCTCCCAGTTTGCTCATACCTATTGGTTGTTGGACAGCCAGTCACAAAAGAAGCACGAGGTTCCACCCACCCTCCCAGACACTGCCATTTGGGTTCTTTTACCCTCTGCGCATGCACAAAATGCTTTGCGCATGCACAGAGGGTAAAAGAACTCAAATGGTGGCATATGGGAGAGTGGGCGGAGCCTCATGCTCCCTTCACGACTGGCTCTCCGATGATCTGATAGGCATAAGCAAACCAAAAGCATTTCACCCCATGGCCCAGCTGATATGATGTGTTTCCTTCCTACCAAGGATGCCTTGCACCATCCTGTAGGTGGAACCCATTCCTGGGATTGGTGGAAGGTTCCTTCTCAAAATTGCCCTAAAAAGACTAGAAAGGTAGTGAAAACTATTGTTATGAAGACAAGCAATCTAGCTTCCCAGCACTCTTCCATGTGCAGAAGAGAATAACTCTGCTGTGCTGCAGATGTGGGACTCGAATCTTCAAGATCCAGGGCCTCTTTTTGCAGCCCATAGGAGGGGACTGAGCTCTCTACCATGCACTGAAGAGAATGCTTCTACCAGGTTGCAGAAACAGGGCTCAGGTCCACATTTTTCTAGTGCATTGGAGGGGTTAAGCTCCACTCAGCAAGCAGCACTTTCAGCCAACTCCCAGAGGCAAGAGGGAGTTCTTTTGGCAGGCAGCAGCAGAAGCAGCTTGAAACTTTTCCTTCTGGCTTCCCTATTGGCTTTCTGGAGAAGCCAGCAGATAGCAAATGATGATCCCATGATTGTGGGGTGCTTGACAAGCAGTTACAAATATGAACTGGTTACCAAATGCCTGAAATCTGAAAGTGTGATTGCAGGTGGGGGAACAGCATGATGTTTTATGATGGCTAGAAGTGTTTATCAGTTGTAATTTTGAACAGTTGTTAAACAAGTGGTCATAAGTCAAGGACTACCTGTAATGATTTATGCATGAACCACCTATCAATGTATATTATCTTTAAATGATTACATTAAGTATGGCTACTACTCATTGAAATACATACATAGTTACATGCATACATACATATATCTGTGAAGATATATTTTGTAGGTCTTTCTTTCTTTCTTTTTCACTTCTTTCCTTCCTTCTTTCCTTCCCCCCAAAAAACATTTTAAAAAAGTATTCATATACATATGAAATTCTTCCCTTTCTCTTTTTTGACTTGACAAGAAACCTAATCACAAATTATCTTGCTGTTCTTCAGGCCTGGATCCTGAAGACATATCACACAACATATATATTAATAAATGTTTAGATGCCATCATACACTTAAAAATGGTTTTAACTTATCCATGAATGGGTTTATCAGCAATAGCTTTTATTGATTTCTTTAAAATATTTATATAGCTGCCTATCTTAAGCAATTCTGACATACTCACAGCAACAAAACCAGTAACTATATAACAATAATAAAACAGTAAAACAGTAAATCAAAAGATATACTTTTTGAAAGTGCTCCTATGTCCTTTATCTAATCGTGGAAATCCATTCACTGCTAAACTGACCTTCGAATTTTCCACCAAAATACCATGAAAAATGGATAATCCATGGATTATCCATGGTGGATAAGCCAATTGTGAGAATTAAAGTATTAAAAATATTGAGGGTTGGCACATCTGCAGGTGGTACATTTTTCACTGTATTTTAATTAAAAATGTGAGGGTTGGCTTATATGGTTTTTTAACCATTTGAAATATTAGGAGATTGTCTTTCATATAAGAAAGGCAATCTCCTAATATTTCAAATGGTTAAAAAAAATCCCATAGATTTTGATATTAGAATAGTACCTTTTATGTTAATAAGGCTTGGATGTTACTGCTACATAAACAGCAAAATCAATTGGAATTTTCTATTAGGAAGTATAAGGCGATCAGTTACCTGACATTTGATGTTTTGTTATTTGAAGGTAGAAAGTTGTTTATTGCTATAATGCAGTGACTCAGTAGAAACACATCATCTTCCTTTATTACGGTCACAGGCCCCAAACAGGAAATGCTACTAAAGGTAATAAGAGTCTAAAAATGTCTAAGTGGTCAGCAAGTAAATGAATTACAACTAGGAGAGATGATGTTTTAGTTGGTGCCTGATTTTCACTGCTGTAGTAAGCATATTTTACAATTTGTTTGGTAGCTCCATCATTATTAACATCTCTTGTCCAGTATGTCCTTGTTTGATTTCTTTTTTTATAGTATTTTCATTTGCTTTTATAATTAATAATGATAGGGGCTTTATGTGTTTATTTACAATTTTTAGTTTTCTTTTACACTGCCCAAAGTTGCTTTTGCTGGGTGTGGCAGATGATGAGAGATAGATTAGCGAGAGGGGGGGGGGGGGTAAGAAAGGAAGGGAAAGAAAGAAAGAAAGAAAGAAAGAAAGAAAGAAAGAAAGAACACAGGCAGACAGATCGGAAACTTGTAGAAGAGGGAAAGCAAACTATTAAGAAACCTATGTAGCAGCTTGGAAGAAATAGTTGAATTACTTTAGAATGTCACCCCAAAATTTTATTTGATTAAAACAAGAAAATTGAGGATCCAAATCTATCTTTTTTTAAAAAAAGTATTATCTCATCTCCAATTACTTCCTGGAAGTAATTTCATTTAATTCTGGAAGTAATTTTAGCAAAACGTACAATGTCCTTGCCTACGGAGGTTGGTAACTATATTCTAATTTAATGAAATTATAGTTTACATATTCCCATTAGCAATGTATTCAGCTGGGTGTTCGGGCTTGCAAAGAATTGTCAGATATTTCAACATCTAATTATGGCTTTAGAAAATATATGTTGCTTGAGCTTATTCAATTTACATTTTTTTTGTATTAGAACAATCATGATTCTTAGGCAGCCTGGAATTGCATCTCTATCCAGCAGGAATGACTGTAGTATCTTAAAGGCATTTCTGGATTTTGCCCATCTGAATTTGGTTATATCTGGTAACTAGAAAAAAATAAATGACCACTTAATTGCAGCTTATCTCTCTGCGGCTTTCTGTAGCTATTGTATGTCCATATTTGCAGTTGAAATGTTTGTTTGTTTATTCACTTGTTTGATTTCTATGCCGCCCCTCTCCAAAGATTTTGGGCGGCTTACAACATATAAAACCAGTAGGTTATAATAAAATTAACCCAATTAAATTAAAAATAGCATAACTATCTAAAATCCTTAGTTATATTAAAATCAATCACGCCTATTCATACAGCAACCATATAATCATTCGTTGGCCAGGTGCTAAGGTCTAATCGGCCCAAGCCTGGCAACATAAATGAATCTTAAGACTCTTACGAAAGGTGAGGAGGGTGGGGGCAGTATGAATCTCTGGGGAGGAGCTGATTCCAGGGGGCCGCCCCCCCCCCCCACAGAGAAGACTCTTCCCCTAGGCCCTGCCAAGTGACATTGTCTAATTGATGGGACCTGAAGAAGGCAGACTCCCTGGGACCTAACCAGTCGCTGGAATTCATGTGGAGGAGGTGGTCCCATACGGTAGCCCCAACCCCAAAGATGTATCTCCACTGGCAGCACTATGACTATAACTGAATACTTTAGTCTCCAGCTCTACCTACCTATCTACCTATCTACCTATCTACCTATCTACCTATCTACCTATCTACCTATCTACCTATCTACCTATCTACCTATCTACCTATCTACCTATCTACCTATCTACCTATCTACCTACCTACCTATCTACCTACCTATCTATCTATCTATCTGTTGTGAGCAGCCTGAGGCTCCTCAGGGACCGGCTGGCTCTCTGCCGGATCCATGCCCAGAGGAGGAGGACAGTGAACAGGAGGGGGAGGACCAGGCAGACGGGGGAGAGGAACGTCAGGAAGAGGAGGAGGGAGAGCAGGCTCTCCCCAGCTAGTAGCCTGGATTCATTGGATGAAGACGCACAGGCTATAATAGACATGAGGCAGCGACGTACAGCTCAAAGACAGGGCCAATTAGAAAGGTATTTCCATCCCTGAATTGGCAACAGCTGGGTTTGGGTGTGGTTCTCCTCAGCAGGGTTGAAAAGGCAGGCCCGCCCTTACAGTCTTGTGGAGAGTTATCAACTGGGAGTCCTGTGACCTTGCTTCGATTCTTGACGTCTCTGATCTTGGCTTGTGGCCTAGAAGTCTGGAAGACTTGGGGGAGGCGTGGGTTTTATTATCTCCAGCGTTGTTTTCGCCAGCAAGAATCCTGTTTTATTGCCTGGCCTTCGTGAAACCTCTGTGAAGCTTCATAGTGTTCCTGTCTGTAAGAAGTTTTTGTTACCTGTGTTTGCTTTGAATTATATAAACTGCCTTTGCTTTTTACCAGTGTGTCTGGATACTCTTTTTGGTTGGTGTTGGCATCTGGGGGGACCCAGACAGAACACTATCTATCTATCTATCTATCTATCTATCTATCTATCTATCTATCTATCTATCTATCTATCTATCTATCTATCTAATATGCTGCCCATTCACGAGGGACTTATGGCATGGAAACCAGATGATTATAGCAAACAGACATATGCATGACATATATCAGTTGTTCAAATGTTGTACCCCAGGTGTGGAACATCTATTGTACTCCCTAGAGACAATAGCATCTTCAAAACTCACTCAACCACATGGAACACAATGTTGATTGTTCTCTTTCTGCAGTTCAGACTGGCAAATGCAGAATCAGATTAAGCAAATGTCCAAGAGTCACTGAGTCGAAGAAAGCAAAAACAAGGGGAAAAGGGCCAGCCTGTATTCCAAAAAGTATTAAGTCCAGAAAGTCGGGCGTTGCAAAATCCAATTAGCAGAAGGAAGGATTCAATCAAGAAACACTAATAACATTGTTTAGCCAAGATAAAAACTTTAAAAAAAATGTTCATTCCATAACATTTAATGTTTATATTTGCATTCTCCTTTTGAAAGATTTGTATTTGATTGGTATTACACCAGCATATGATTTTTAAACAATAATGAGGAATAACATTAACAAATATTTGGGATCAATGTACATCAAAAACACTTTACACAATGCATGACATTTACACATGTTTGAATCAAAACAACTCCTATACTGTAAAGACATAAAAAAAGGAGGAAACATGAAGAGGGAAGAAAAGAACCAATTCAGAATGGTCATTCCATGTTTGTCTCAATTAGGTTGACTATCTGATGAAAGTTCTCTGAACAAATACTAGAATATACAATCTACCATATTTTTTGGAGTGTAAGAAGCATGATGTACTTTAGTTTTGGGGGAGGAAAACAAGGATGAAAAGTCTGCCTCTGCCTCCCAGTAATTTAATTCCCAGCAAACAGTACAGATTTGTTTGTTTGTTTGTTTGTTTGACTTCTATGCCGCCCAATCACAAAGGACTCAGGGCGGCTTACAACAACAATGTAAATACAAAACAATAGAAACAAGTCAAATTTAAAATCTAAAAAACACTAAAACCCTAATTAAAACCCATAAATTAAGCAATCACAACCACATGCATACAATCATCAATACGATTTGGCCATGATAGTTGTTAATTCATGGCCACCCAGGCCTGCCAACAAAACCAGGTCTTTGTGGCCTTACGGAAGGGTGGGAGCAGTATGGATATCGTGGCGAGTTGATTCCATAGAGCCGGGGTGGCAACAGAGAAGGTTTTCCCCATGGCCCCACCAACCTGCATGGCTTAGTTGGGACCTGGAGGAGGTCAACTCTGTGTGCTCTGTGTCTCTAGGAGGAATGTATGCTATATACACTGTTTGTATTTCTGTGCATGTGTGCCTGATTAGAAATAGAAATAGCAAAGAATTGGAGAAATGTACGTTAATGCAGTACATTAATGCCAGAAAGTTTGGTTAAATTTAATCACACTAACTTCTCCCAATTATATAGATTTACTGCAAACATGACTAAGTCAGGGTTTAACTCAGCTGCCTTATCTTAATACTAAAACAGGACAGTGTTACATGTCAGACTATAATTGTACAGATGCTGTTAAAATTGATGTGGCTTTCTGGAAGTATACATTATTCTCTGCTTTTTAAAAGAAGATACAAAAGCACTGGACCTCTTTAGATTAAACATTTATTTAAAAAATCTTCATTTTGTTAAGTTGTCTAGAACAATAATAAAGCAGTCTTTAAAAAATAAGTCTAATAATTTGAACATTTTACACACATTTATAGTTATTGACTTACCTCCTTGCATTCAGTTTCAGCAGTCTGATTAGCACAAGAAAATAAAATTCTGCCTCCGCCTCTCAACAATTTGCCTGCTTGCAGCTTTAGTTTCACTTTCAGTTTTAGCACATGGCCTGCCTGAAGGTTGGGAAGTTGCTGATCAGTTGTTTGGCTTAACAGGCTCTGAACTGTTTGCTATAAGGAGGTAAATTGCTGGGAGGCAGAGGCCAAAGGTTGGAGGTGGATGGGTAGAGCTACATTCATTGTATAAGATGCACCCAAGTTTTCATCCTCTTTTGGGGAAGGTAAAAAGTGTATCTTATATTCTGAAAAATATTTTAAATTTGTTGACTCTTTCCTCATAACTTTTTTGTTTTGTAGCGTAAGTATACTAATGTGCACTTCTAGATGACAATCAGGGGCTAGTATGGGGTGTGGGAGAGAAACTATAGGTCCTGTAGTACTGGAAAGATAGCAAACATAAGGTATTTGAAAGTCTTAAAGAAACAGAACATTCTCTTCTGATTTCTTCAATGTTTCATGCATATTTTTTTTTTTTTACAATTGAACCTGGAATGGAACTTCACACATCACCTAAAGTTTGTGATTTGTGAAGGTAACAATTCAACCTTCTACCTTCCCCTTTTGCATATCACTTGATTGATTTTGCTCAGTCAACCTGCCTGAGATTTATTCTTTTTTTCAGACATTCGAATTCTTCCTATTTTCAACTAAATCAATAGGTTGTGTCCAAAAGCACCTTTTCTAATTTGGAATTGATCAAATGTCATTCTCATTTTGGCTGTTATTGCATTATAGACAGACAAATTGCCCTTGTATTAAGCAAAAGAGGATGCTTCAATATGTCAAATTCTGATGTTTCCCTTGACTAACAATTATTTTATTTCACAAAAGGATGTTCGATGGAAGTACAGAAGGCTGCTATATTGCACTTCAGGTTCCAAAAGCACCATCTTCCTATGCCACGTTTTGCATTCCAGTCTTTTCTTTATTGTGCAGAACAATTATTCCACTGGGTGCTACCTGACTGTGGGTGAAACTTGATCTAATGATTATTCTTAAACAAACCCAAAACATGCATACAAATTAGGCGAAACAACACTCACCAACACTCCAAGATCCCTGTGAAAGGGATCTTGGAGTCTTAGTGGATAACCAGCTAAACATTGGCCAGCAATGTGCAGCAGCGGCTAAAAAAGCCAACACAATCCTAAGCTGCATGAACAGGGGGATACACTCCAAGACCAGAGAGGTAATAATACCACTCTATAAGGCCCTGGTCAGACCGCACCTGGAGTATTGCATCCAGTTCTGGTCACCACACTTCAAAACAGATATAGAGACTCTAGAGAGGGTGCAGAAAAGAGCAACTAAAAGGATAAAGGGACTAGAGACCAGGTCATACGAGGAAAGGTTGCTGGAAATGGGCATGGATAGTCTAGTAAAAAGAAGGGCTGGGGGGACATGATAGCTGTATACAGGTACTTGAGGGGTTGCCACAGAGAGGAGGGGGACACACTGTTTTCCAGGGTACCAGAGGTCCGGATGAGGAACAACGGTTGGAAACTGACCAAGGAAAGATTCAACCTGGAGATAAGAAAGAATTTCCTGACAGTGAGAGCGATCAACCAGTGGAACGGCCTGCCAGCGGAGGTTGTGGACTCCCCAACTTTGGACACTTTCAAGAGGAGATTGGACTGCCATTTGGCTGGGGTGATGTAGGATTTCCTGCTCAGGCAGGGGGTTGAGCTCGATGACCTGTAAGGTCCCTTTCAACTCTAATAATAATAAATAAATAAAAATGCATTTCAGGCTGCTTCAGCTAACTGTTAGCTGTAGTTCAGCAGTTCAAATCTCACTACTGGCTCAAGACTCAGACTTCCATCTTTCCAAGGTGGGTAAAATGAAGACCCAGATTGTTGGGGGCAATATGCTAACTCTGTAAACTGCTTAGAGAGGGCTGTAAAAGCACTGTGAAGTGGTATATAAATCTAAATGCTTCTGCTACTGCTACATTCTGGTGGGTTTTAATCCACAGCCTGTTGAGAGATGCAGCTACACTCTTCAAGAGCCACAATGATGTGACATAGCTTTCCCCAACTTGAGGTTCCTTCATCACACATGCCATAATTCACAGCCAGACAGATTAACCATGATGGCTAGGAATTAGGGGAGTTGAAACCCCACATATCTGATAGTCAGCTTGGGGAAAGATGCTATAATTTATCATTTATCTGGACCTGCAACTCTATCGTTTACATTTTGGCTTATCTGTGTAAAATACTGTGTATCGGACAACCGCAATCTTTTAGCTTAATCAGATCTATTGTGGAAATAAAATGGGACTTTGAGTTTCATAGTTGGAGGAGATCAGACAGCGATATGTTCTAAACACAACTTTTTATTGAGGCATGCTGATATATATATATTGGGCCAAGAGGCAAATAAGGAGCTGTGATGTTCCTTCAATACACCAGGGTGATTCGACACAAAAATATGTAACCCTTACATGGTGCAGAGCTGAAGGGATTGGATACTGTAGCCTAGAGGATAATTATCTGCCTTACAAGGCAAAGGTTGCAGGTTCAAGTCCCAGTGGGTATGGCTAGCTGATGAGGCCAAAATAAGGCCGAAATATATCTATCCTAGTCTCCCTTAATTTTCAAATTCAGAAAAAAAACACATACAGATAGAATTGTCGGCTATCAATAAAATTAACTGCCTTGGAAATGGCCCTGGGTTGGGCCGAGAGGCAAATAAGGAGCTGTGATGTTCCTTCAATACACCAGGGTGATTCTACACAAAAATATGTAACCCTTACCTGGTGCAGAGCTGAAGGGATTGGATACTGTAGCCTAGAGGATAATTATCTGCCTTACAAGGCAAAGGTTGCAGGTTAGCTGATGAGGCCAAAATAAGGCCGAAATAGATCTATCCTAGTCTCCCTTAATTTTCAAATTCAGCAAAAAAAAATGTGACATATATATATGTGTGTGTGTGTGTGTGTGTGTATGTTTATTGCTGAAATTTTAAAATTAAGGGAGACTAGGATGGTACCATTTCGGCCTATATATATATATGTTTTCATAGATTTTCACGGGTACAGGTATGATGATCTTGGTATATTTGGGTTTCTTCCTGTGTAGGATTTAGAAATTTCTGGCGACATTTCGACGAGGTCCCACTCGTCATCTTCAGGCTGGTGCTTCTGTCCTTGTTCTAGGGCAAACACAGAGAGACCTGAGCTGCCTTCCTTCTATAAATACTGGTGGCCGGGTGTGGTTTGATGGCTCAGCAATTGCCTGCTGTGTAGAAACTTCCTGGTGAGTCAGTGGGGTAACACCTGGGGTCGTTGATTTAACTGAGGTATGCTGATTAGTTAATGATTGTGGATTAGGGGTGATATCCTGAGTAGTTGGAGCTTGCAGGTTACTTGGTTGTTTTGCAATGTGTGTTCTGAGTCTGGTTTCAGTTTCAATGGCTGGGATACGTTTGTTAATGAGGGCTGGTTTCCAGATGTCTGGTAGGCAGGAGGTATCATCCCGCTTGTTCATATTTTGGGGATGTTTTTCTATCTCGATGGCTCCCATGATTATTCTTTTGCTGTAGTGTTCTGTTTTGGAAATTAATTTAGTACTGTCAAAATCAATTTCACATCCTGTAGTTTTCATTAACTAATCAGCATACCTCAGTTAAAACCCTGAAGGGTCAATAACTCTATTAAAGAGCAACTGGCACACAGAGAGAAGGAATGATAGTGTATAGGCAGATGTGGAGGGCAGGAAAGATCATGGTTATATGAAATCATAATCATGATCTGAAGGCAGAGTGGAAATATCTATAGGTATTCTACCATATTTTAACAATAAGGTTAAACACTGGGATTCTACTATATTTAGAGGTAACAGACTCAAACTCAACCCAGAGAAGATGGAGTGGCTGTGGGTTCTGCCTCCAAGGGACAATTACATCTGTCCGTCCATAACCTGGGGGGAATTATTGACCCCCTCGGAGAGGGTACGCAACTTGGGCGTCCTCCTCGATCCACAGCTCACATTAGAGAACCATCTTTCAGCTGTGGTGAGTGGGACGTTTGCCCAGGTTCGCCTGGTGCACCAGTTTATTTATTCGATTTTTATGCTGCCCTTCTCCTTAGACTCAGGACAGCTTACAACATGTTAGCAATAGCACTTTTTTAACAGAGCTAGGCTATTGCCCCCACAATCCAGGTCCTCATTTTACCCACCTCGGAAGGATGGAAGGCTGAGTCAACCTTGAGCCGGTGATGAGATTTGAACCGCTGACCTTCAGATCTACAAGTCAGCTTCAGTGGCCTGCAGTACAGCACTCTACCCGCTGCGCCACCCCGGCCCTATCTGGACCGGGACTCACTGCTCACAGTCACTCATGCCCTCAGCACCTCGAGGTTCGACTACTGTAATGCTCTCTACATGGGGCTACCTTTGAAAAGTGTTCAGAAACTTTAGATCATGCAGAATGCAGCTGCGAGAGCAATCATGGGCTTCCCTAGGTATGCCCATGTTACTCCAACACTCCGCAGTCTGCATTGGTTGCCGATCAGTGTTGGTTATGTCCTATAAAGCCCTTCATGGCATTGGACCAGAATATCTCCAGGACCGCCTTCTGCCGCACGAATCCCAGTGACCGGTTAGGCCCCACAGAGTTGGCCTTCTCCGGGTCCCGTCAACTAAACAATGGCATTTGGTGGGACCCAGGGGAAGAGCCTTCTCTGTGGCGGCCCTGACCCTCTCGAACCAGCTCCCCCCGGAGATTAGAACTGCCCCCACCCTCCTTGCCTTTCATAAACTCCTTAAAACCCACCACTGCCATCAGGCATGGGGGAATTGAGACATCCCCCTGGGGCCTATACAGTTTATGCATGGTATGTTTGTGTGTATGTTTGCTTTTAATAATGAGGTTTTTAGTGTTTTTAAATTATTAGGTTTGTCATACATTGTTTTATTGTTGCTGTAAGGTGCCCCGAGTCTACGGAGAGGAGCGGCATACAAATCTAATAAATAATTTTTTTAAAAAAAAAATTAACATTAGGGCCTAGGTGCCTCCCATGCAAACATTAGTAAAATTTAACAAATAATTAAACTAATTAAATAAGCATCCATTGCTGAGTTGCCATTGTGAGAAGGGGGAAGGGAGATAATTTTATTCTCTCCCCATTCTTGGTCCTGTCACATATGGCTAATTGGGGAGGGAGGGCTTGGAATGGTTCCAGCTCTGGTATTGCAATACATATGATATATGTGGGTAAATGCATAATTTTGTATTTACTTATTTATTTTGTCATGCTTATATAGTGTATATTGGAGGTAGAGACCCTTTGAGAGCTGTATGCAACAAAATTTCATTTTAATGGATGCCAATTAGCATACATTCGAAGTGGCAATAACGTAATTCTACAGTAAGTTTTTCTAAGTCTAAGTTAGAATGCTGTATTGGAGGCTAACTCACTGCTCACTACCAGGAGTTCGAGTCTCAGTAGGCTCAAGGTTGACTCAGCCTTCCATCCTTCCAAGGTCGGTAAAACCCAGATTGTTGGGATGGGGGGGCCAATACGCTGACTCTGTAAATTGCTTAGAGAGGGCTTTAAGTAACATAAAGTGGTATGTTAAGTTTAAGTGCTGTTGCTATTATTTTAAATATTTTTTTAATATTGTTAAGATAGTTCAGTTAGAAAGCACCACTGGAAAAGAAAGATATATATAGAGAGAAATTGAAAGAAAAGAAAAGAAAGAAAGAAAGACAGAAAGAAAGAAAGAAAGAAAGAAAGAAAGAAAGAAAGAAAGAAAATTGAACATGTACTGTATCAATTCGGACCAATGGAGAAAGTATATTAGACATAAAATAATTTCAAAAATTTTATCTCTCGTTCCTTCTCCCCAATCCCTTTGTCTTCCTCTCTTGCTATTATCAGATGAAATGTCAGGAAAACCAGAAACAATGTCTTGCTAGTTGCATTTCCTTTCTTAGACAAACAGTGACATAATCATAGTACATTTGCCGTACATTAAAGTAAAGCACTGGATTTTTCAATGTGTGATTCTCACTTTTTTTAAAAAAAGACATTTTACTCTGAAAGCTCCAATAGCTTACCTAAATTAAGGATGGTGCGAGATGGAGATCTATGTTCATTTTCTCCCTTGAGTCGTGTTAACTGTATTCATTTAATTTCACCATAAAACCCAGTATTACAAAGAAATTGCACACATGAATGTATTTGAATATTTATACTTGTGCTTCGGCAGCCATTACATTATTCATTGAAATTATATGAATGATTCAGTAAAACAATGCAACCCTAAGAAGAAAATGGTTTACCAAAGCAGCAATTAAGAATACTTTCGCCTGTCCTTCTGAAATTCACATGAGATCATTCTTTTAGAGTAATTTTACCACCTGACTATATTCAACCTCTCATTTCACATTGGTCCCAAACCTGATATCCTATTTTGCGTCTGCCACTTAGATGCTTCGCGAGCAACAGGGGAGCTCATTATGACAGCTGTGACAGCTACACTTGTATCAACCTGTAAATTGAGTCTAAGCCCGATGTTATATTAGAACTCGGAAGGGAGACCACCAGGGGATTCTAGGCTGTGAGCTAGACTGAGAAGGAGTCACATACTACAGAAATCCTGGAAGACGGCAATAACAAAACCTGATATTGTTGTCAGAAAGCAGAGTGGACTGAGAGGAATCAAGTTCAGCTAAGCAGAAGTTACACTTTCTTTAGTACGCAGAAGGAGAAGATACCAACCTGTATACCTCAGGGTCTTTTAAAGGACACAGCAGAACAACTTCAAAAAGAAAACAAGGAAAATTAGTCTTTTCTGAATGCTCTTTCCTACTATTTATACGAAATCTCAACAAGAAAATAATACAGATAATCCTCAACATATGACCACAATTGAACCCAACATTTCTGCTGCAAAGTAAGATGGTCATTAAGTTAGCTTTGCTGTATTTTATTACCTTTCTTGCCACAGTTGTTAAGAGAAATCACATCAGTTGTTAAGTTAGCAGCACGGTTGTTAAGGGAGTCTAGATTTCTCATTGACAATGCTTGTCAGGAGATCACAAAAATGGATCGTTGCCACCATCACAAACATGTGCCAAGCCTCTGAATTTGGATCAGATGCCCATGGGGATGCTGCAATGGTCGTAAGCATGGAAAATGGTCACAAGTCAGTGACTTTGTAACTTTTAACAGTCACTAAGTACTAAATGCATAAGTACCAAAGACAAATTCCTTGTGTGTCCAATCACACTTGGCCAACAAAGAATTCTATTCTGTTCTGTTCTGTTCTGTTCTGTTCTGTTCCATTCCATTCCATCCCACTCCACTCCACTCCACCACTTTATTCTAATGGCAAAAAGCCTACCTATTTTGACCAAAGCCATCCAGACTCATAAGCATTTCGGCCTGCACTTCCTTAGCAGATGATCTGAAATGAGAGCACCTCATTTCCTCAAGTATAACAGAAAGCATTAAAATTCATTATATTAGTCCCTGGATAATTCATCTACTTTAATTGCACAATCCAAATTATTTACTGAATTAAATGGAGTTTATTTTTCAATGGATAGGGGACTACTCTGTAGAATTATACTACATTGTGAGCATACAATGTATTATATTGCTTCGTTGTGATTTATCTTTTTTAATGAACCAAAATAGCTATCCCTGATTAAACTTTATTAGTTAAAAAAATTATTGGATTTTGAGGCTGCCCAACTACTAAAAATATTCAGGGCAATTAAATATTTTTTAAAACTTACAACATCTTGAAGAATACATATACCTACTGTATGCAGGTAGTCCTTGACTTACAAAAGTTCATTTAGTGATCGCTCGAACCCCACCAAAAAGTGACTTAATAGTCAAGGACTACATGTCTTTAAAACAAGCTTCTTTAGTATTAGTACATAGAAAGTAGTTGACTTACACTTGTATATTGGAATACTTCCTTCTTCAAATAAAATAGTCTGTAGATTCCTTCTGTAGGTCAAAGGTCATATGGTTGGGTACGCCCAGGTATGTTCAGAAGCCGCACATGGGTGCTTAGTTCACATTATGCTAGCAGGAGCTTTGCTCACAGGCTTTGCAGTACAGGTAGGCCTAGATTTTTAGGCCTGGGAAAAGTTCAAGGAAAGTTCATGTTCTCATGAACAGACAGCACTGTATGAGATCATCAAAGGGATGAGTGTGCTTGCTGGTACCATTAAACAAATTCCTTTGCCTAACTGTCAAGGTTTTCTCAAGGGTTTTCTGTAAACTTTAGCATTATCTATGATATTATTATTATTATTATTGTTGTTGTTGTTGTTGTTGTTATTATTATTATTATTATTATTATTATTATTATTATTATTATTATTATGTCAATACAACACAGCAAACGAGATCACTATGCTGGATTTTGTATTTTATCACCAGTCGGGCGCTTCCCAAGCAACTAGGACTGCGTGATGTAGCGGCGAATTATGTTTGCCGATCCCAGTAAAGCGGCCTTTTGCAATTGACAGATGGAGATTTTGTCAATTCTGATGGTTTTCAAATGTCCGCTGAGATCCTTTGGCACTGCGCCCAGCGTGCCAAGTACCACTGGGACCACTTTCACTGGCTTAGGCCAGAGTTGTTGCAGCTCGATTTTTAGATCTTTGTATTTTACTAATTTCTCTAGCTGCTTCTCCTCAATTCTGCTGTCCCCTGGGATTGCAATGTCGATGATCCATGCTTTCTTTTTCTCCACGATCACAATGTCTGGTGTGTTATGCTTCAGAATTCGGTCAGTCTGAAGTCGGAAGTCCCACAGTAGTTTTGCTTGCTCATTTTCGACCACTTTTTCGGGCTTATGATCCCACCAGTTCTTTGCCACTGGTAAATGGTAGTTCCGGCACAAGTTCCAGTGGAACATCTGTGCCACAGCATCATGTCTATGCTTGTAGTCAGTCTGTGCGATCTTTTTGCATCAGCTGAGTATGTGATCGATTGTTTCATCTGTTTCTTTACAGAGTCTGCACTTTGGATCGTCTGTTGATCTTTCAATTCTGGTTTTGACAGCATTTGTTCTAATGGCCTGTTCTTGTGCCGCCAGTATTAGTCCTTCTGTCTCCTTTTTGAGTGTTCCGCTTGTAAGCCATGACCAGGTCTTTTCTTTATCCACTTTGCCTTAAATCTTTTCCAAGAACTGGCCATGCAATGCTTTGTTCCACCAACTGTCCATACGACATTGAGTTACAGTTTTTCTATACTGGTCCTTGGTTTGCTTCACCTTGAGAAGCTTCCTATTGTTGACCTCCATCAATGCTGACTCTTTGCTCTCCTTCACATAGTCAGCTAATGCATGCTTCTCTTCTTCCACTGCCTGCTTCACTTGCAAAAGTCCTCTGCCACCTATTTTCCTTGGCAAATACAGCCTGTCAACGTCACTGTGAGAGTGTAGTACATGATGGGTCTTCATTAATTTTCTGGTTTTCCTGTCCAGGTTGTCCAGCTCTGCTTGAGTCCAGTTCACTATGCCAGCTGTGTATCTAACGACAGGTGTAGCCCAAGTATTTATAGCCTTGATAGTGTTGCCACCATTCAGTTTGCTCTTCAAAATTTTTCAGTGCCACTATGGCACATTTATCCAGGCCAAACTCCATGCTGATGTCATTCCTGAAGATTTGCACAGTGTTGGTTAGTGACTGTATCTCAATTTCTGATTTTCCGTACAACTTCAGGTCATCCATTTATAGCAGGTGTGAAATTTTTGGTGAATTCCTAGCAGTTTGGTAGCCTAGGTTTGTTTTCTGTAGGATGAGTGACAGCGGGATTATAGTGATGATGAATAGCAATGGAGACAGTCCCCCTGGAAGATGCCCCTTCTGATGTTGATCAGTCCATAGCTTTCATTCCCAAGAAAAAGCTCAGTCTTCCAATATTTCATTGCCTTTTCTATGAATTTCCTGATGTTTTCATTGACTCCAATGACTTCCAGGCATTTTATGATCCAGCTGTGTGGCAATGAGTCAAAGGCTTTCTTGTAGTCAATCCAGGTCATGTATAGGTTTGTTTTCCTGTTCTTACAGTTCTCCAAAATCATTTTATCAATTAGGAGCTGGTCTTTCGTACCTCTGCTTCGTCTTTTATTGCACTTTTGCTGCTATTATTATTATTATTATTATTATTATTATTATTATTATTATTATTATTAGCTGGTGGAAGATTCCGAATTGAATCCAAAGATGATAATAAAAAGTATGCAATGCCGGTCTGTTGCTTTTTATTGTGAACAGGCAGGGCAAGAGACCAAGGTCTGATCAGTACTGCCACCAACTTGCTTGGCAAGAATTCAGCAGTAACAGAAGCAAGGAGCATTTAACTGTTCCCATAATGGCTGCATTTCTGACTTTGAGACATTATTTGAATAATTGGAGTCCCCCTCGCTTTTCCCATGCCTAAATATTTTCTCCATCTTTTTGCATACTGTCTTTGAGTGTTTTCTGAAGTTGGCAGCCTCTCTTTGGGAATATGTTAATAAGCCGCTGATGAAGTGGACAAGGCCATCGGAGCTGTGAGTTCCGCCACCTGTTTACTGGATCCGTGTCCCTCCTGGTTGGTTTCGGCCCCCTCCTCAAGAAGCCCTCCCTGGACCCAGCCGTACTTAACAACTATCGTCCAGTCTCCAACCTTCCCTTTATGGGGAAGGTTGTCGAGAAGGTGGTGGCACTCCAGCTCCAGCGGTCCTTGGAAGAAGCCGATTATCTAGGTCCCCAGCAGTCGGGTTTCAGGGCCGGTTACAGCACGGAAACCGCTTTGGTCGCGTTGATGGATGATCTCTGGCGGGCCCGGGACAGGGGTTTATCCTCTGTCCTGGTGCTCCTTGACCTCTCAGCGGCTTTCGATACCATCGACCATGGTATCCTTCTGCACCGGCTGGAGGGGTTGGGAGTGGGAGGCACTGTCCTTCAGTGGTTCTCCTCCTACCTCTCTGGCCGGTCGCAGTCGGTGTTAGTGGGGGGCCAGAGGTCGACTCCTAGGTTTCTCCCTTGTGGGGTGCCTCAGGGGTCGGTCCTCTCCCCCCTGCTATTCAACATCTACATGAAACCGCTGGGCGAGATCATCCAAGGACATGGGGTGAGGTATCATCAATATGCGGATGATACCCAGCTTTACATCTCCACCCCATGCCCAGTCAACGAAGCGGTGGAAGTGATGTGCCGGTGCCTGGAGGCTGTTGGGGCCTGGATGGGTGTCAACAGACTCAAGCTCAACCCGGATAAGACGGAGTGGCTGTGGGTTCTGCCTCCCAAGGACAATCCCATCTGTCCGTCCATCACCCTGGGGGGGGAATTATTGACCCCCTCAGAGAGGGTCCGCAACTTGGGCGTCCTCCTCGATCCACAGCTCACATTAGAACAACATCTTTCAGCTGTGGCGAGGGGGGCGTTTGCCCAGGTTCGCCTGGTGCACCAGTTGCGGCCCTATTTGGACCGGGACTCATTGCTCACAGTCACTCATGCCCTCATCACCTCGAGGTTCGACTACTGTAATGCTCTCTACATGGGGCTACCTTTGAAAAGTGTTCGGAAACTTCAGATCGTGCAAAATGCAGCTGCGAGAGCAGTCATGGGCCTACCTAGGTATGCCCATGTTTCACCATCACTCCGCAGTCTGCATTGGTTGCCGATCAATTTCCGGTCACAATTCAAAGTGTTGGTTATGACCTTTAAAGCCCTTCATGGCATCGGACCAGAATATCTCCAAGACCGCCTCCTGCCGCACGAATCCCAGCGACCGATTAGGTCCCACAGAGTGGGCCTTCTCCGGGTCCCGTCAACTAAACAATGTCGGTTGGCGGGCCCCAGGGGAAGAGCCTTCTCTGTGGCGGCCCCGGCCCTCTGGAACCAACTCCCCCCGGAGATTAGAACTGCCCCTACTCTTCCTGCCTTCCGTAAACTCCTTAAAACCCACCTTTGCCGTCAGGCATGGGGGAACTGAAACATCTCCCCCTGGGCACGTTTACTTTATGCATGGTATGTCTGTGTGTGTGACTGTTAGCATATGGGGTTTTTTTAAATATTTAAATATTTTATATCTGTTTGATTGCTTATGATTTGTTTTTTACATGTTGTGAGCCGCCCCGAGTCTTCGGAGAGGGGCGGCATACAAATCTAAGTAATAATAATAATAATAATAATAATAATAATAATAATAATAATAATAATAATAATAATAATAATAATCAGTTACTGCCTTGTTATTCAAGGGCTACTGCCCTTACTCTTGGTATCCCCAAGTATGGTGAATTCTTTCTTCATATGTTGGCATGTTTATGAATTACAGCATCATGTAGAACTTCACATGTATATTAGCTGGATTAGATCATAGAGAACAGATAATTATAAAAGGGTGCTGTGTGAAATAAGTTAAGTATAAGTTAGTTCTTTTTGCTTTTGAATCTTTTGGCTTCTTGACTTTTTCCAGTAAGACCTTTGGCTTTTTTCACTCCTCCAATGTTCTTTGTCTATTTTTGAATCCTTCGCAACACAGCAATAGTCCATTCCACCATGTCATGTGCAAGTTTAAAAACATTTCGGCAACTTGAACAATCCATGTGCTGCTTTTTAATGGTCTCATTGATTCTGAAAAGAATATTGCTGAGCTTGGCTGTTCCATGTCATTCATTTATTTGTGTCGGAAGTATCTTCAAAGGATAAACACGCAGCCTCCAATGCTGAGTAAATAAAACAAATATAAAATGGATCATAAAAATATTAAATGGCTGTTTTACAAGTCTAAACTTGCTGGTATTTGCACTGAAAGAAAAAGAGTCCAGACACCCAGATGTAAAAGTGAGGGGAAAATGGATTTAGAAAAACAAAGTTATTTGAAATACTCTGGTGCCAATTTTCCGGGGTACATCTGTGTGGAATAAACACCCACAAAATAGTGCATTGCCCTTTTCTTTTGCAAAAATTGGATGAAACTGCCCAATTTTGTGAAAAACAGAGCATTTCCAAGCTATCTATTCCTAAGAGTGAACATTTTCTAGCTAGGAGTCCTCGGAGAGGGGCGGCATGCAAATCTAATAAATTATTATAATAAATAATTATAATATTATAAATTATTATTATTATTATACAGGGATTCTGGGAGTTGAAGTCCAAATATCTTCAAGTTGCCAAAGTTGGGAAACACTGATCTAGGCAATAGGTCGCAAGAGCATGGGTGGTGGTAAGCAAGGCTTCCCAAACAGGAATAGGCACAATTGGAGCACTACCTGAAGATATGCAAAGCTCTTCAAGCAGGAGCTATAAGTTTTTTAGGACCCTCAGATTTCACACTGCAGTAATGCCACTCCATCCAGAACTAGAGATGGAAGGATCTTATCTAAGGAAGGTCCAAATAACCACAGTCACACCATCTTGCTCTGGTTGAGTCAGAGCCTGTTTTGCCCCATCCAGACCCAAACAGCCTCCAGATACTGAGATAACTGAGCAGATGGCTATGAATGTAGGAACTGAAGAGCTAATTGGAAATGTAAGCAAATCTTTTGCAAGCTGTCAACTGAGCTTTCATGAGAAAAATCAATGCTTCTAGCAGGAAGTAAATCAGTCTTTAATTCTTTTAGTCCACAACTTGACCTTTCTCTGCTATAAAGCTTTCTGGTAATTAGAAAATTATGCTGTTATGCAAATATAGGTAATTAATCCAAATGGTAATTATTCTTAGAAGTTTTCTACAAGATCCTACATTCTTTTTTTTTCTTTAAACACATTAGTATTATCACTTGAGAAACATATCTAGTTATTCCTAAAGGATTTCTTTTTTCTAATTTCCCCATGAAGACTTTTTTCTACAAAACACTTGAATATCAAACCCTTTTTTCTGATATAGTTCAGATTTTTTTCATCTTTCATCATTAATTGTTGATGATCTCTTGATAAATTGAAAACAGAAAACACAAAACAAAACTTGTGTACTTTTTCAACAAGTGCACTTCATTTCTAAAACTCAACATTATTATGATTATCCACATTTTGGTGATACTCTTTTCAAGTTTTCTTAAGGCTCAGTTTTGGATCAACAATGGTCTCCCAATCAGTATTTAAAACGTCAAATGGTAACAAAGGTAAAAGTAAAGGTTTCCCTGTCCAGTCATGTCCAACTCTAGGAGATAATGCTTACCTCCATTCTTAGCCGAGGGATCTGACTTTATGCCAAGGTGAATGTGGTACCAAAGTGGCAGTAATGGGCTGCTGCCCCCACAGGAAGGGGGAGACACAGTGGGGGTAGTAGGTTTATGCACTATTTATTGAATACTTAATAGTTTTTTATTGTCTTTCCTTCTCTAGTACCTTAGTATGATCCTTAATTACTTTTAAAATAGGGTATAATTAAATAGTATGTTTTTACCCATAAATAATCATTTTAATCATTATCTAGAACTGAACTTTAAGAGCAAGGAAAGAAAATTGAGCTACTTGCCTAATCTGTTATCATACTGAGCCTTATGGGTTCAGCACAAAACCTTAAAATGTTACTGTGCTCCTCAACAAATAATGCTGTCTATCATTTGTCCTTTTTGTGGCTATTCAAATAATGTGACTTAAACAACTGAAAATGAATCCAAGCACCTATTTGAAAACTTATCTTCGCTGGTAAACCACTCCCACCCAGTCACATGATCTTTAAGCCACTCCTGGTCACATGATTGTCAAACCATTCCCATCTGGTCACATGACCGGCAAGCCACTCCTACCTGATCACATAACCATCAAGCCACAGCCACACAATAAGCCACGCCCACAGTGTAGCAGTAAAATTTTTCGCAGCCCATCCCTGGAAACTGGTATCTATTTATCTACTTGCATTTGCATGGTTTCAAACTGCTAGGTGGGCAGGAGCTGGGCAAGTAATGGGAGCTCATCCTGTCACACAGTGCTCAGATCTCAAACCAGTAGTGGATTTCATTTACCTTTGCTACTGGTTCAGATCTGTATATGTGTGCACACATTTGTTTCACTCGTGCACAGTGGTTATGTGCATGTGCAGATAATCCATGATGACATCAGGGCAGGTGGGTGGAGTCTCCCGCCACTGCCGCTGCCACTGCTACTAGGACCAGGGAAGGACCAGGCCCAACCTGTTGTGAACAAGTAGCAACCTAACACTGTATCGAACTCCAGCTGTCAGCTTTCCAGCTGACAAGTTCAGCATCTTTAGCTACTGAGCCATTCCCTCCCTTCAAATTAATGACAAATTATGAATGGTCATGAATTGAAATAGTCCTGAGCAGCCTTTCCTCAAATACTCCTTGGTACACATATACTTCCACAACACAGACAGTGTCACTCTCTCTCAGCCCAGTTCACCTCCCTTGTTGTTGTGGGGAAAATAGGAGAAGGGAGAAGTAATATCTTTGTTTGCTACCTTGAGTTATTTATGACAATAATAAAGGCAGGATTATAAAACACCTAAATAGACTTTCCCAAATAATTCTTTCAGGAAAGTCTATTTAGATAATATTAATAACAATAACTTTCTCTCTTTGCTGTTATCATTCTCTTCCAGATTCCAGAAACCATATTCTATGCAGTGCCCATGGAAGAAAATTAAAATGTATTTATTTACTAATCCCACTTATATACCACCCAACTCCCAAAGGACTCTTACAGAAATAAAATCTGTAAGTTTAAAATAATAGAACTAAGTCAAGTTACATAAGGTCTGAGAATTGAAATAATTTCTGGAATTCTGTGGCTATGATAATCCTGCCATAAGATAAATATCTAATGTATAATATATTTAATGATAATGCTTATCAAAATAGGCATGTAAAATCATGCATGCACTACTTAAATGTTATAAACTTTTTCCATGCAGATTTTGCAGTCTAATATAAAGAAATAATCTCAAAATCGTGGTGTATAATAAGATGAAATTTAGCATTCAGCACTTGAAATATCTAGATCAGGGATGTCAATCTCACAGTCTGCGCCCTTGAGGAGGCACACGCTGGCCACGCCCACACCCGGTTTAAAGAAAGGGGGGAAATATTGTGATGATGCTACTTTGAGTTATTTATGACGATATATAACAATGTGAGTTTGACACCCCTGATCTAGATTAATCTATCCATTGAAAGGATTCAAGTAGTACATACATACATACAGGTGTGTATCAGGGGTGATACCCAGAACGCTTTAAAAAAAACTACAAATGGTAGCATCCAAACAGGTGGGTGGAGCCTCATTCTTTCTTCGTGACCGGCTCTCCGACAACTGACAGGCACAAGTGAACCGGGAGCATTTCACGCCTGGTATGTGTATGTGTGTTTGTGTGTGTCTGTTTGTGTGTGTGTGTGATTGATAAACATATAAACAAAAAAGATAGAAGTGCTAGATAAAATGCAAATATTGCAAAGGGAACATTGTTTGGATTCTTGAAAAATTTCCTAAAATGTGGTAATTTATACAACCTAGATCTCGTCAGCAATATCTCCCAGACTAAAAATGGCACTCTCAAAAACACCTTCAACAAAAATAAAAAGCACATTGTGAGAGGTTTTTGAATGAAAGTGTCCCCTGCTGAAATTACCTTGGAATGTGTCATACCAGTTTGCTTGCGGCAAATGACAAGAAAGAAATTATCTATATTTAGCAGACAGTCAAGATCCATTCTATCAGTAATGATGAATACTTCCTATACAAATGAAGTTTTTCCTCCAGTTTTCAGGCAAAGACCATGGGAATTTTGATATAATGGCTTTATGCTGTAATGGTCACTTCTGAAACTCAGTATATGCTCACCACTAAAGCCTTATCAGACTTCTGCCAAACTGCTCAATTAATGACCCACAATTATTGTACTCAAGCTGCCATTTAATGCATTTTCAACTTCTTCAGCATAAGGTTCTTTATTCTCTGATGAGATCTTCCTTGTGCTTATTATTGGAAAACTAAGCAATCTCTATTACCAATAGCAATAATCATGCCAGCTTTCCATATGCAATAAGCACAAATCTCAAAGTTGTGTAGATCACTTTGGAACAAAAATGTTATCTGTAAATGATTTTCTCTTGGAACTACTACAGATCACACATTTTATTTAAAAACAGCTTATTGGAACATAATTAAGCAGAAGGTTAAAATCCGAAGTTATCATCTCCTTGTCAAATGCTAAAATTAAAAGATACTTTGGTGCTTCTATGTCTATTTAATGGTGAACATAATATATTCACAACAGAGGTGATATTCAGCATGTTCTGACCAGTTCTGGAGAGCCGATAGTGGAAATTTTGAGTAGTTCAGACAACCGGTAAATACCACCTCTGACTGGTCCTGCCCACATCTATTCTCTGCCTCCAGAGTCCCAGCTGATTGGGAAGAAATGGGGATTTTGCAGTAACCTTCCCCTAGAGTGGGGAGGGAATGGAGATTTTACAATATCCTTCCCCTGTCATGCTTATCAAGCCATGCTTACATGCATAAATGCACCAGCGTGCCTTCCATCCCCTGTCCTAATGTTTCTTTTATTTTTTTTTCTACTACCACTATGCATATGTATTATTATATTATTATATCTAATGTTTCTTCTTATTTTTTCTTGTTACTAGTAACATTCACATGAATATTGTTATATCTTTACATACCTCCAATAGGTACTTGATAAAACAAACAAATAAATAAAAATAAACTGGTAGTAAAACGATTTGAATCCCACAACTGATTCATAAGTGTGTTAAGAATGGTTCTTGGAAGCCATGATTTTCCAGGCATGAAAAATTAATCTGATCCATTTCCTGGATCAGATTAAGACAGTCGGATGGCTAGATCACAATTCAAAGTGTTGGTTATGATCTATAAAGCCCTTCATGGCATCAGACCAGAATATCTCCGGGACCGCCTTCTGCCGCACGAATCCCAGCGACTGGTTAGGTCCCACAGAGTTGGCCTTCTCCGGGTCCCGTCAACTAAACAATGTCATTTGGTGGGACCCAGGAGAAGAGCCTTCTCTGTGGTGGCCCCGACCCTCTGGAACCAGCTCCCCCCAGAGATTAGAACTGCCCCCACCCTCCTTGCCTTTCGTAAACTCCTTAAAACCCACCTCTGCTGTCAGGCATGGGGTAACTGAGACATCTCCCCCGGGCCTATATAGTTTATACATGGTATGTTTGTGTGTATGTTTGCTTTTAATAATGGGGTTTTTAGTGTTTTTTAAATTATTAGATTTGTTCTTACATTGTCTTTGTTATTGTTGTGAGCCGCCCCGAGTCTACGGAGAGGGGCGGCATATAAATCTAAATAATAATAATAATAATAATAATAATAATAATAATAATAATAGACCTTTTGGATGTTCTTGATGAGAAGTACCCAGTTTTGTAGTATGAAGAAAAGGAACGCCGATGCCCATGTGCATATTGACTGAATATCCTGTTCAATTTTCAGAATGGAAGACAATTAAACACATTTTCTAGATCTCAAACTTCCATTTCCAGAACTTTTGAAGAATAAACGTATCACAAATTGTTGGCATATGGAATATGTCCGGCTTCATAAAAAAAAATCAGGTGCATCCTGGGACGAAAGAGCCTTTTTCCATTGGTGAAATGTAATTTTTTTACTTCTTTGGGTGTGGCATGGTAGGCATGGTGTGGTGTGGCACGGTAGGTGTGGCTTGATAGGCGTGGCAAGGGAAGGATATTGCAAAATCCCATTCCCACTAGCCAAAGGTGGTATTTTCCGGTTCTCCAAACTACTCAAAATTTCCGCTACTGGCTCTCCAGAACCTGTCAGAACCTGCTGGATTTCAGTCCTGCCTTTTTCCTAGAAGGGAAGAAGATTCCCCTATTAAATAAAACATTGGGTAGCGTTAGTAAGGTTGGACATCTTGACAGAACAAACTTTCCATGAAAAACATTTCAGGCTGCCCAGTTGTTTGGGAGATTTCTCTGCACAGTTACCCAAAGACTAGCTTTAATAACTTTCTGGGTAACTTTTGAAAGATCAAAAGCAACATGAGAAAATATTATTTTACTGAAAGAGTAGTAGATCCTTGGAACAAACTTCCAGCAGACGTGGTAGATAAATCCACAGTAACTGAATTTAAACATGCCTGGGATAAACATATATCCATCCTAAGATAAAATACAGGAAATAGTATAAGGACAGACTAGATGGATCATGAGGTCTTTTTCTGCTGTCAGTCTTCTATGTTTCTATGTTTCCAATAAAAGAAAAAGAAAAAAAGAGGAAGAGCAGCCTTGGATCTACTTTCATAAAACCCAGGGACACCAAGCCTTATTTCAAGACTATTCTTGAAATACAGGTACCGTAGTCCTCTACTTACAACACTTCATTGTAGTGATTGTTTGAAGTTACAACAGCATGAAAAAAGTGACTTATGACTGGTTTCCCATTTATGACCATTGCAGCATCCCCATGGTCACGTGACCAAAATCTAGATACTTGGCAACTGGTTCATATTTATCTATTCTCCCAGGATCATGTGATCACCTTTTGCAACTTTCTGACAAGCAAAACACGTGAGGAAGCACAAATTCACTTAGCAACCGGGTTACTAACTTAATCCTTGCAGTGATTTACCTAAAAGCCATGGCAAGAAAGGTCATAAAATGGGCAAAGCTCACTTAAGAAATGTCTCACGTAGCAACAAAAATGTGGGGCTCAATTGTTTGGGGCTCAATATAATTTGAGGATTACCTATAAAAGGTTTAAACACTCTCAAGGAAACTTAACACACAGGGACATTTTTAAAAACAAAAGATTTATCTGCAAAGAACAGAAAATCTTTATCAAATGAGAGTCATTCTCTAACTCATGCTGTAAGCTATATTGATATCCTCTGTGGGCCTATTTGTTCTCAGGATATTGTCTGATTTTCAGTGACCTGCTAAATTTCTGACTCTGCTTTAGTTTATTACAAACTACCGCAAAATGGATATTGAATTTATTTTTCCTTGGGTTCATGAAATTTCCAAAAAGCCTTAACTGGTGACTCACTTCCTCTGGAGGGAATTCTCTCTTTCTGCCACTTGATACTGTTTTACAGTAGCACCACTGGCTTCTCTCTTCCTTTCTTTCACCAAGTTCCTGTCCCTAAAATATCTCTTTTTGCCTATAAGGGTAGCTCGGAACTTTTCTTTTTCTCCAAATCAATACTGCTGCCATAGCAATGTGCCACCATGGTCTCAAGTATTGGAAAACAATGCCTGGTAGCATGCTACTTCCCCACTTTTTCAAGATTCAATACAATGCTGAACTAAAGCTCCCATAAGCATTGGGGGTTTTATGGATTTATTTTTTATTTTTTGCAATCAACCATCTGTCAACTTCTTCCAGCACAGCTTCTTCCATTCATAATTAACTCTCAGGGTATATTTTTGTTTGGCTAACCACCAGACAAATACAGCAAATGCAATTACAGGAAAGGATGTGCATCTAAAATACAGGGAGTATTTTATTTCCTAATTTTTGTTACTCCTCTGACCAATGACAGCTCAGAAAGAAGAATGCTCATTAGTGCCCTCTCATGATCAATTTAGGTGACAGAATGTAAGTATTGAATTGGTTTATGGCATTTCTTATGAGAACTTGATCTACAAAGGTTGACCAGTTTTTTAAAAAATGTTGTCATAGTTACAAATTGTGAAGTGCAGGTCAATTTCTAACTGTATCTGAAGTGGAAATGCTGAGGGTATGAAAGAGTCTTTGGCAAATAAAATAGAGAAAGTCAAGTTATCTCATCTTTGTAGACCAAACAATTGTAAGAGGGATCATTGTTTGACATTAGTCTTGACAAGGCACTCACTGGTTGTGATTTATGATTAGAGCAACCCAATGGCTCTGTTAGAGCAACCCAACAATCCAGTTATCCAATGCAAATATATTATTGTTTTATCAAATGGTTTGAAAAAAATCTTGTATCGTGCTAGTCAATTAAATACTTCTTTGAGATTGCTTGCACTATCCAACAACTCTGAACTTTCCGTATATAATAATATAGGTTAATAGAAAATAATATAATAATAATGTACATTAATAGATCAAATCTCAAAAAAGAAAAAAGGTGATTGACTTAATAGCAGTTTTGAATAAACAACAGGACTTCCATCTTTTGCATACTCCCAGACAAGGATTTTTATAACAATTCTTTGTGGGATTCTATTGGAATTTGCATAGAACATAACATTTTTGCATACTTACTGTTCTGTCTGGGTGCCCCCAGACTTCAACACCAACTGGAAAAAGCAGCCAGACACGCTGGTAAAAGCAAAAGCACTTTATAGTTTGAAAAATAAACACAGAGAAAAACCTGTTCTTCCCAACAGGCAGGCTATGAGACTTCACAGCAGAGTCCTGATGGCCAGACAATACAGCAGACTTCTTGCTGGCACACCCACCACTGTAGAGAATAAGACCCACACCTTTTCCCCCCAAGGTTTCAGTATTCAAAGTCACAAACCAGAATTCCAAGACGCCAAAGATCACAGCCAGGTCCCAGGACCCCCAAAGATAATACTCCACAAGCCAGGAAGGGTGGGTCTGCCTTTTCAGCCTTTCCAGAGAGCACCACACCCAAACCCAGCTGTTGCCTCTTTAGTGCTGAAAGTACCTGGCTAATTGTCCCCTTCGTTGTGTTGCTCTTCTCTGTCGGAGATCGATTATTGCTTGTGCATTTTCATCTAAGGAATCCAGGCTGCTTGCTGGGGAGAGCTCCCTCTTGGGGGACTCTGGCTGTCCTTCCTCTCCCTCATCCTGAGATTCCTTCTCCCCGTCTGCCTGAACCTCCTGTTCCTCATCCTCCCCCTCTGAGCAGGAAGCCGGCAGAGAATCAGCCGTTCCCTGAGGGGCCTCAGACGGAATCACAACGCTTACATGCCCATCTTTCTCCTCCTTTGGGGCTGTCACAAAAAATACTACCTCCACTTTGTATTATTCTTAACTTAGCATGTCCTCCAAACTTTCAATGGTGATTGATCACAATTATACCCAGTTGAAACAAACCAGTTTAAATGTTTGTGCTTGAAGATGGCTTATGCGAATAATCATTTCAAGTATGTTACAGTTCATTCACTTTGGGATGGCAGAAGATGTTGCAGTTAATTAAAAAAAATGGCAGTGAAGCTTCCCAGCCTCCTACTCACACCCAAACTATAAAAAGAAAGAGAGAGGAGGTGACTTCTTTGCTTAATGCTAAATCTTGTGTTAAGGTTATGCTGGAGAGAAGACAATGTTCAGGGAAATAGATATATTTCCTCTCATCTGAAACACTCATTATCTTCGAAAGTCTTCTGAGATGCTATGATTTGATTTCTATCTAGTTAAAGCCTGTTTAAAATTCAGCCTTTTTCAGCCTACATTAATTTAGGCATTTATTTTTATTTTTTTTAAAGATTATTCCCATTTTGGGGTCAGTGTTGATAAATTCATGTAAACTGTCATGATTTCAGCTGAGAAGTGGAGGAAGGCAAAGTTGCTGTATGTATGCTATGATGGAGATTTTCCCATGGGGCTGCCATTTATCTAATAAATTGCCATTTATCTAATAAATAAAGGCAGATATGGCGGGAACTATGGGACAAGCCGTAGCATTGGTTGCCGATCAGTTTCCGGTCACAATTCAAAGTGTTGGTTATGACCTATAAAGCCCTTCATGGCACCGGACCAGATTATCTCAGGGACCGCCTTCTGCTGCACGAATCCCAGCGACCAGTTAGGTCCCACAGAGTGGGTCTTCTCCGGGTCCCGTCAACTAAACAATGCTGCTTGGCGGGACCCAGGGGAAGAGCCTTCTCTGTGGCGGCCCTGGCCCTCTGGAACCAACTCCCCCCAGAGATTAGAATTGCCCCCACCCTCCTTGCCTTTCGTAAGCTGCTTAAAACCCACCTCTGCCGCCAGGCATGGGGAAATTGAGATACTCTTTCCCCTAGGCCTTTACAATTTTATGCGTGGTATGTCTGTACGTATGTTTGGTTTTATAATAAGGGTTTTTAACTGTTTTAGTATTGGATTATTATTATTATATGCTGTTTTATTGCTGTTGTTAGCCGCCCCGAGTCTGCGGAGAGGGGCGGCATACAAGCCCAATAAATAAATAAATAAATAAATAAATAAATAAATAAATAAATAAATAAATAAATAAATAAATGAATGAATGAATGAATGAATGAATGAATGAATGAACGAACAAACAAACAAGCCATTCTGGAGGAAGAAGGGATCGCTGTCTGAAAGCGATCCCTTGTTCCCATCCCGTGAGCTCAACCCGGGGTACTGGTGACGAATCTATTCTGGGCCCTGAGCTCAAGCTGCTGCTACTCAATGCCAGGCTGGTGGTAAATAAAGCTCTCCTCATCCAGGATTTGATCCTGGATTAGTAGGCCGACCTGGTATGTGTGACTGAAACCTGGCTGGGCCCAGAGGGAGGAGGTCCTCTCTCTGAAATTTGCCCAGCTGGGTTTCAGGTATGGCATCAGCTGCAACCCCAGGGAAGGGGGGGAGGAGTAGCCAAGGAGACATTTTGCCTACATAGACTCATTGTTCCCAAGATTGTGGGTTGTGAGTCTTTCTTGGTGAAGTTGGACCTATGGGTTCAGGTGGGCTTGTTCCTCATCTACCTGCCTTCCAGCTGTGTGTCAACAGCCCTGCCTGTGCTGCTCGAAGAGGTAGTTGGTGGAGTTCCCCGGACTTATTGTCCTGGGGGAGTTCAATCTACCGTCACTTGGCAGGTCCTCAGGGTTAGCACAGGAGTTCATGGCCACCATGACAGCCATGGCCCTGACTCAAGTAGTTCAGGGTCCAACTCACAAGGGGGGCACACATCCAACATGATATTCGTCTCAGAGCAATTGAATAATGGTCTGAGGCTAAGGGGCTTAGATGTTTTGCCTTTGTCATGGTCATACCATTCTCTACTGCAGCTTGACTTCATAGCTCCAATCCTCCCACGCAGGGAGGCGGAACCAACTAGGTGGTTCCACCCCAGATGCCTAATGGATCCAGAAGGTTTTCAGAGGGCGTTGGGGTTATACCCAATTCACTTGTCCACAGTTTGGCATAGTCTCTTGCCATGGCCTGGAACAGGGCTGCGACGGAGGCACTTGACCAGATTGAGCCATTGCGGCCTCTCTGTAGCACTAGACCCCAGAGAGCTCCTTGTTTTACTGAGGAACTCCGGGAGTTGAAATGCCAGAAGAGACGTCTAGAGAAGTGGTGGAAGAAAAATAAACCTGATCAAACATTTGTAAGAGCTCATATTAAGACTTACAAAGTGGCACTCAAGGCGGCAAGATGTGCACACCATGCCACCTTAATTTTATTTATTCGATTTTATTTCTTTATTCGATTTTTATCTTGCCTTTCTCCTTAGACTCAGGGCGGCTTACAACACGTTAGCAATAGCACTTTTTTTTTAACAGAGCTAGGCTATTGCCCCCACAATCCGGGTCCTAATTTTACCCACCTCGGAAGGATGGAAGGCTGAGTCAACATTGAGCCGGTGATGAGATTTGAACTGCTGACCTTCAGATCTATAGTCAGCTTCAGTGGCCTGCAGTACAGCACTCTACCTGCTGCGCCACCCCGGCTCATTAACTGTAGCAGCGGAATCTTGCCTGGCTGCTCTGTTCAGGGTAACTCGCTCCCTTCTCAATCAGGGGGGAGTTGGGGAGCCATTACAGAGCAGTGCCGAGGATTTTAACTCATTTTTCACTGATAAAATAGATCGGATCCGGATGGACCTTGACTCTGATTGGATAGCAGGGTCGACTGACAATGAGTCAGTCGAGGTGACTGGAGCTTGTCATTGTCCACCTGTTTGATAGGAGTTTGACCTGGTGACAACTGATGAAGTGGACAAGGCCATTGGACCTGTGAGTTCCGCCACCTGTTTACTGGATCCATGTCCCTCTTGGCTGGTCTTGGCCAGCAGAGAGGTGACACAGAACTGGGTCCAGGAGATTGAGGAGGGGGTTCTTTCCGGCTCCCTATGAGAAGCCTTCCCTGGAACCAGCCATTTTTAACAACTATCGTCCAGTCTCCAACCTTCCCTTTATGTGGAAGGTTGTGGAGAAGGTGGTGTCATTCCAGCTCCAATGGTCCTTGGAAGAAGCTGATTATCTAGGCCCTCAACAGTCAGGATTCAGGCCCGGCTACAGCACAGAAACTGCTTTGGTCACAACTGATGGATGATCTCTGGTGGGCCCGGGACAGGGGTTTATCCTCTGTCCTGGTGCCTCTTGACCTCTCAGCAGCTTTCAATACCATTGACCATGGTATCCTTCTGCTCCAGCTGGACGGGTTGGATGTGGGAGGCACTGTTCTGCAATGGTTCTCCTCCTACCTCTTCAGTCGGTCGCAGTTGGTGTTAGTGGGGGGTCAGTGGTCAACTTCTAGGTTTCTCCCTTGTGGGGTGCCTCAGGGGTTGGTCTTCTCCTCCCTGCTATTCAATATTTACATGAAACCGCTGGGTGATATCATCCAGGGGCATGGGGTGAGGTATCATCAGTATGCTGATGATACCCAGCTGTACATCTCCACCCCATGTCCAGTCAGCGAAGCAGTGGAAATGATGTGCCAGTGCCTGGAGGCTGTTAGGGTCTGGATGGGTGTCAACAGACTCAAACTCAACCCTGATAAGATGGAGTGGCTGTGGGTTTTGCCTCCCAAGGACAATTCCATCTGTCCGTCCATTATCCTGGGGGGGGGGGAATTACCGACCTCCTCAGAGAGGAGGGGCATCCTCCTCAATCCACAGCTAACATTAGAGAACCATCTTCAGCTGTGGCGAGGGAGGCATTTGCCTAGGTTCGCCTGGTGCACCAGTTGCGTCCCTACCTGGACCAGAAGTCACTGCTCACAGTCACTCATGCCCTCATCACCTTGAGGTTTGACTACTGTAATTCTCTCTACCTGGGGCTACCTTTGAAGAGTTTTCAGAAACTTCGGATCGTGCAAAATGCAGCTGCGAGAGCAATCATGGGCTTTCCCAGACATGCTCATGTCAAACCAGCCCTCTGCAGTCTGCATTGGTTGCCGATCAGTTTCTGGTCATAATTTAAAGTGTTGGTTATGACCTATAAAGCCCTTCATGGCATTGGACCAGAATATCTCCGGGACCGTCTTCTGCCGCACGAATCCCAGTGAGCAACAAGTTACAATAATTAGTGGGAGGAGATGGGTGATGGGAATGATGAGAAGATTAACAGTAGAATAGTGAATAGTTTGACAGTATTGAGGAAATTATTTGTTTAGCAGAGTGATAGCATTTGGGGAAAAAACTGTTCTTACGTCTAGTTGTTCTGGTGTGCAGTGCTCTAGAGTATCATTTTGAGGGTAGGCATTGAAACAGTTTGTTTCTAATACTACAGGTTCTTGTAAGTAAGGAATCTTGTAAGTAGGGTTTCACAATCTACGATCCATTGGCTGGATGTATTTGTGGCTACACTCGCAATTCTATTCACGTGGGCATTGTCATAGGCGGTCACATCCCTATTTGCACAAGCAATGGATGTTCGCATGCATGCACAAGCTTGCGCATATACCTGCCCCTCCCACAAAGCCATCCCTCCCCCCCACTCCAGATTGCCAAGCCAGAAAGGTTGGGGCAGTCTGCTCTATACTCAAAGCTTTGCTTGTTTTATTAATGTTTTATATTGCTGTAATGGATGACTTCATTACTAACTGACTTTATAGAAAAAAACTAGCTGAATTCCTTGTATGCATTCAGCTGATTAGGACATCAATATAGCATGATTGGTCAATTTAGCATGGATTTCAAAGTCCAATTGATAAACCTGACCAACAAATATTGTGTTCATTGTAGAAACATGTTGTAACATATTTTATTTATTTATTTATTTACTTACTTACTTACTTACTTACTTACTTACTTACTTACTTACTTACTTACTTACTTACTTACTTACTTACTTATTTAATCCAATACATAATGAGGGGTTTAGTGGGTATATATCTATATATACATAGTAAAATACATGATGAAGGTTATAGAAGAGATACTCATAGTAAAATATATCTAAGAAATAATAGAAAAGAAGATATAGTAATAGAACATATAAATGAAAGAATAGAAGAAGAGATATAGGAATAGAAGAAAGGTATAGGAGATATAGGAGAGCAATAGGACAGGGGACGGAAGGCACTCTAGTGCACTTGTACTCGCCCCTTACTGACCTCTTAGGAATCTGGATAGGTCAACCGTGGATAATCTAAGGGTAAAGTGTTGAGGGTTTGGGGATGACACTATGGAGTCCGGTAATGAGTTCCACGCTTCGACAACTCGGTTACTGAAGTCATATTTTTTACAGTCAAGTTTGGAGCAGTTAATATTAAGTTTAAATCTGTTGTGTGCTCTTGTGTTGTTGTGGTTGAAGCTGAAGTAGTCGCCGACAGGCAGGATGTTGCAGTATATGATCTCGTGGGCAATACTTAGATCTTGTTTAAGGCGTCTTAGTTCTAAACTTTCTAGGCCCAGGATTGAAAATCTAGTCTCATAGGGTATTCTATTTCGAGTGGAGGAGTGAAGGGCTCTTCTGGTGAAGTGTCTTTGGACATTTTCAAGGGTGTTAATGTCTGAGATGCGATATGGGTTCCAAACAGATGAGCTGTATTCGAGGATGGGTCTAGCAAAAGTTTTGTAAGCTCTGGTAAGTAGTGTGAGATTGCCAGAGCAGAAGCTACGTAGGATTAGGTTTACAACTCTTGAAGCCTTCTTGGCTTCAAGAGTTGTAAACCTCCACCAATCTTCTGCATTCCAGGCCGAGAGGTTGGGAATTCTGGGAGGCATAGCCGCAATATATCTGGAGTGCCACAGATTTCCCATATTTGTGATGATCCTTTAATCAATAACAATTGAGTCCTGTTCCTGCATTATTAAATTAACAGTGTGTTAGTTTACACAACAGAAATTTGGTCAAGTGTCCTACCCAGTTTCCTTTGTATGTCATTCCTTTGTACCTAAAGGATGACTTACAATACTATAAAACATGTTCAAGGAAGTTCTGAGCATGATTCAGTGTCATGGAGAACTCTACAAATAGCAGCAGCTCTTCTCTGAGATAAAGATGGTATAGTTAAGTAGGTGGAGGGCAAGCTCTTTTGTCTTCTCCTCCTGATGGTATGTGGGCTGTCCTCGCTACATGTCTAAAGAGAATATTTTGCTAGCTTTGCTCTAGCAAACAAATAGAAGATTTTGGTGCAATCGAAGGCAGAATTAGATCATTTTGGAACAGCTGATGTTCTTCTGAAAAGTAAATCGGCTTCTCTTCTGCTTGACCCATATTGCACAGCTTGTGGTATGGCTTTGAACTTCACAGAGAGAATTAAAAAGATTTCCTTGACTGTAGATCTCTTCAAAGGCAACTTAATCTAGTAAAATATTACAGGAACTGTTCAGGAACTTGTTTTTTTCTGTCATGTTGGAAAAGCTGATATTATGAGTATTATGTCACTTCTGAAGCATTAATTAATCCCATTGATAATGTTCCATGATTGACTGTTTATTTCATTTCATTTTTTGGTTTAAGTTAGCTGTGTTAAGCATAGTAGATTCTGGGAAAGCATACCAAAAAATGGGCTGATGCTCACCTTTAAACTTATCTGAGGAGTAAGAGCAAAACTGTATGCATAAAAAAGTCTCTGAAAAGAAAATAAAAGAATTGAAGAACCAATATTATGTAAAAGAAGCAAAATTCTCTGACTGAACACTCAAAAAAAAGTGGGGAAACTCTCATTTCCCAAATGTTGTATGTATATGTTTTGTGTATGTCTTTTTCTTTTCTTTCTGTTATATTTGAAAAAAATATTTTTTTTTTTAAGTCTCTGAAAAGAATATTTAACAAATGTATTTTGCATGTATTGTGAGCAAGCTATTTATTCTCTAAGGCAGCGTTTCCCAACCGGTGTGCCGCGAGACACGGTCAGGTGTGCCGCGAAGCTCCTAGGGAAGCTCCAGCTGGGCGGGGCGCTGCCGGTACAGGTGCCTCCGACTTGGAGCTCCAACTCGCAACTGTCCCCCGGCTCCTGCCCGATGCCGCTGTTTCCGGTGCTCTCCTGCTTGGCCCCAAAGAAGGAAGGCGGGAAAAAGGAGAGCTTCATTCTTTGCGCCTCCTTTTTCCCGCCTTCCTTCTTTGGGGCCCAGCAGGAGAGCGCCAGAAACCGCGGCATCGGGCAGGAGCCGGGGGACAGCTGCGAGTGGGAGCTCCAGGTCGGAGGCACCGGCAGCGCCCCGTCCAGCTGGAGCTTCCCTGGCGTCGGCAGCAAGTGTCCTTTGGGGCCCGGCGGGAGGGCACTGGCGGTGGGAGCGGGAGGGTGCTGGCTGCAGCGGCCCCAGGCAGTCGTGGGGAGATGGCAGCGGTGAGAGGGAGCTCCAGGGTGGAGGCACCAACGATGGCGGTTGGACGTGCTGCTGGACGCTGTACATGCTGGTGCTGCGGGGCTGGCATATACGGCGTCCAGCTGCCACTGTCAGGGTTCCCACTCGCAGTCAGCCGAGAGAGAGAGAAAAAAAGAGAGACATAGCAAGAGAGGCAGAGAGAGAGAGAGAGAGAGAGAGAAAGAGAGACATAGAAAGAGAGGCAGAGAAAGAGAGAGAGAAAGTGAGACATAGCAAGAGAGGCAGAGAGAGAGAGAAAGAAAGAGAGACATAGCAAGAGAGGCAGAGAAAGAGAGAGAGCGAGAAAGAGAGACATAGCAAGAGAGGCAGAGAAAGAGAGACAGAGATATATAGCAAGAGAGGCAGAGAGAGAGAGAGAAAGAAAGAGATACATAGCAAGAGAGACAGAGAGAAAGAGAGACAGAAAGAGAGACAGAAAGAGAGACAGAAAGAGAGAGAGACATAGCAAGAGAGGCAGAGAAAGAGAGGCAGAGAAAGAGAGAGAGAAAGAGAGACATAGCAAGAGAGGCAGAGAGAGAGAGAAAGAAAGAAAGAGAGACATAGCAAGAGACAAAGAGAAAGAGAGACAGAAAGAGAGAGAGAGAGAGAGAGACATAGCAAGAGAAGCAGAGAAAGAAAGAGAGGCAGAGAAAGAGAGACAGAGAGAGAGAAAGAGAGATATAGCAAGAGAGGCAGAGAGAGAGAGAAAGAAAGAGAGACATAGCAAGAGAGACAGAGAGAAAGAGAGACAGAAAGAGAGAGAGAGAAAGAGAGACAGAAAGAGAGAGAGAGACATAGCAAGAGAGACAGAGAGAAAGAGAGACAGAAAGAGAGAGAGAGAGAGACATAGCAAGAGAGACAGAGAAAGAGAGAGAGAGAAAGAGATACATAGCAAGAGGCACAGAGAGAGAAAGAAAGAGACATATAGCAAGAGACAGTGAAAGAGAGAGAGCAAGAAAGAGAGAAAAAAGCAAGAAAGAGATAGCAAGAGAGAGAGCAAGGGAGAGAGAAAGACATAGAGGAAGGTAAGGAGGGAGAGAGAAAGAGAGCAAAAGAGAGAGGAAGGAAGAAAGAGGGATGGAGTGAGAGAAAGAAGGGAAGGAAGGAAGAGAGCAAAAGAGGGAGAAATAGAGCGAAAGGGAGGAAGAGAGAGATTTTTTTTTGTCCAAACTTTTCTTTAGCCCCCCCACCTCAATGTTCCCCAGGATTTTGAAAATATGAATAATGTGCCGTGGCTCAAAAAAGGTTGGGAAACACTGCTCTAAGGTTTCTCTTTAACGAAGCTTCATCCACTGTTTACAGAGCAGGACCCAATTCAAACAATTACATACATTATAGTTGATGTCTCATAGATCTGAACCAGGAAGGAATGGATCAAAAGCTATTCAGAGGTGCTATGAGGCAGATTGAAAGAAAAAGCCTCAGAAAGAGGTCAAGTAGGGCAATGTATCACAATCCAGGTTAACAGGAATTGACTCAAGACCATGTGAAGTATTAGTATCATTCCATAAAGCCTTCGTAAAGTCACATCTAGAATACTGCATCCAGGACTCTCAAAAGAGTGCAGAGAAAAGCAACAAAGTTTCGGAGAAGGGCGGCATACAAATCTAATAAATAAATAAATAATAAATAAACAAAGATAGTTAAGGACCTGGAGGCTAAAGCATATGAAGAACAGTTGCAAGAACTGAGTGAGCATCAAGGGTGGGTTCCTCCCAGTTCAGACTGTTTCATCTGAACTGATAATGACCTGCTGGTGATGTCATGATGACATCACTGAACTGGATCAGTCAGTGCCACTCCATGGATGCCACCATCTTTTTAATTTAAAAAAAAATGTTTTTCTCTCCTTCTGAGTATGCGCAGAAGCTGAGTTCCAGCACTGTGCATGTTGTCGCCATCTTTTTTGGGAGGGGTTTTTTTTGTTGTTGATTTTTTTCAGATTTTTTTTGGTACTGCACATGTATGCACACACATGTGTATAGGTGTTCTGACGGCATGTCCCAACCACCCATAATTACAGGGTAATTAATCCAAAAAGACACACACCACATGATAGAAGGAAAACCAAAAGTCTTTAGCAACAGAAAAGCAGAGAAAACTCCCTTTTTAAATGTCAAACACAAGGCACAGGTTAAATGCAATCCAATTTCTGACCCAGTAAGTGGGAAATTGAGTCCAATTCCAAAGTCCAGAAAGTCCACACACAATCTTGAACAGGGAAACAGCAAAACCACGATCTTGACGAAACTATGAATCAGATAAACTTCCACAAGGCTAAACCAGCATGCTGCTCTTTTTATCTGTAGCACTAATTACAGCAGCCCCACCCAACCACAGGTGGCCTCATTTATCTCCTGTAATAATCCTTCAGTTGTTCTCTCCTATGCATCGCTCTATGCATACGTGGGTCCATCATAAGTTCTGGTTCAGAATCCAGGGATGCTAAGGATGATTGATCTCCTCCTGAGCTGTCTGCCACACTCTCCTCTTCCTTGCTACTCACGCTTCCTTCATCAGAGGAGCCTTCGTCGGGAGATTCTATCAGGAGCAAAACAGGCGTGTGGCATGTGGATGTTTCCCCCACATCCACATCCACATTCCTTGGGGCAGGAGCTGGGCCAGAGCCAACCACAACACCCATGTGGCATATCCACGCATCATGGGGGGGGGGGGGAAGGAACCAGAAAGGTAGTAAGTTTCAACCCGACCCTGGTGGGCATGGTTAGTCTGGCAAAAAGAAGGAACAGGGATGACATGATGTATATTTGAAGGACTATCATAAATGAGGGGGACAACCTCTTTTCCAAAGCATCTGAATTCTGAAGGCTAGACGAACAATGGATGGAAACTGCTCAAGGAGAGATTCAACCGAGAAATGAAAAATTATCTGACAGTGACAACAATGAATGCATGAAACATAGAAGACTGAAACATAGAAGGCTGACGGCAGAAAAAGACCTCATGGTCCATCTAGTCTGCCCTTATACTATTTCCTGTATTTTATCTTAGGATGGATATATGTTTATCCCAGGCATGTTTAAATTCAGTTACTGTGGATTTACCAACCACGTCTGCTGGAAGTTTGTTCCAAGGATCTACTACTCTTTCAGTAAAATAATATTTTCTCATGTTGCCTTTGATCATTCCCCCAAATAACTTCAGATTGTGTCCCCTTGTTCTTGTGTTCACCTTTCTATTAAAAACACTTCCCTCCTGAACCTTATTTAACCCTTTGACATATTTAAATGTTTCGATCATGTCCCTCCTTTTCCTTCTGTCCTCCAGACTATACAGATTGAGTTCATTAAGTCTTTCCTGATACGTTTTATGCTTAAGACCTTCCACCATTCTTGTAGCCCAGTCTTTGGACCCGTTCAATTTTGTCAATATGTTTTTGTAGATAGAACACTGAACTGAACACAGTATTCCAAATGTGGTCTCACCAGCGCTCTATATAGTGGGATCATAATCTCCCTCTTCCTGCTTGTTATACCTCTAGTTATGCAGCCAAGCATCCTACTGGCTTTTCCTACTGCCCGACCACACTGCTCACCCATTTTGAGACTGTCAGAAATCACTACCCCTAAATCCTTCTCTTCTGAAATTTTTGCTAAAACCATGGTACAGCTTACCTTCAGTAGTTATGGGTGCTTCATCACCGGCAGCTTTCAAGAAGAGACTGGGCAGCCACATCAGAAATGATATATGGTCTCCTGTTTGAGCAGAGGATTGGACTAGATGATCTACAAGACCCCTTCCAACTCTGGTAATCCATGTAAGATTTATTCTCACAGCTCACTATCCTTCTCAAATACCCCTTGTTTCATGGGGTCCTGCTGCTCTATGATGGTAGGACAAAAAAAGTTCTTAGGGCTTTTACTGACATTCTTTCTCTGAGAAATTGGAGATGGGCAAAGGAGGAAGGTCTACTTTTGTGCAGCAGTTTAAGGTATCAGGCTAGAAACTGTTGTGATTCCGTCCGAGGCCCCTCAGGGAACGGCTGATCTTCTGTCGGTTTCCTGCTCAGAGGGGGAGGATGAGGAACAGGAGGTGCAGGCAGACGAGGAGGAGGAATCCCAGACTGAGGAAGAGGGGGAACAGCCAGAGGCCCCCGAGAGGGAGCTCTCCCCAGCAAGCAGCCTGGATTCCTTAGAGGAAAATGCACAAGCAATAATCGATCTGCGACAGAGAAGAGCAACACAAAGAAGGGACCAATTGGCTAGGTACTTTCAGCACTAAAGAGGCAACAGCTGGGTTTGGGTGTGGTGCTCTCTGGAAAGGCTAAAAGGCAGACCCACCCTTCCTGGCTTGTGGAATATTATCTTTGGGAGTCCTGGGACCTGGCTGTGATCTTTGGCGTCTTGGAATTCTGGTTTGTGACTTTGAATACTGAAACCTTGGGGGGGAAAGGTGGGGGTCTTATGCTCTACAGTGGTGGGTGTGCCAGCAAGAAGTTTGCTGTATTGTCTGGACATCAGGACTCTGCTGTAAAGTCTCCTAGCCTGCCTGTTGGGAAGAACAGGTTTTTCTCTGTGTTTATTTTTCAAGCTATAAAGTACTTTTGCTTTTACCAGCGTGTCTGGCTGTTTTTTCCAGTTGGTGTTGAGGTCTGGGGGAACCCAGACAGAACAGAAACCAGGAGCCCACACTTCCTATGCAGGAAGCCAAACCTTTCTATTCACGGACAAGACTAACCCATAGTTTACAAATGGCACTTTGTTAGCCAATCTAGAAACGAGGCGGAATCAGTCTTCTGGAGGAGCAAACCATGTAAGGTTTATTCGTCAGTTTCTGGTTTGCTTTCCACCCTCCTAAACTGCATGTAAATTAAGGAGCTACAAATTAACCGCATACACTTTGTTTACCCATCATACTAAGCAAAAAGCATGGCGATGGCAAAGCCTTGTTTCTGATAGTAGTTTTCTGCTCTAAGGCAAACATTATTTCCTTACAGATTTTTTTTTTTTTTGGTCTGTCAGACTAAGTGTAAGAAAAAAGCCAGAAGACCAGGAATAACAAAAGCAGGAAAATTTTTATTGCAAACATAATCAAAAAGGGGAGGGGACAATATGCATATTGGACCAGAGAAATCACGGAAAACAGTCTGAATACCTCTACAGTAATTTGCTAATACAGAATACAGCATTTTTATACATTTTTCACTCTCATATCTTCCCATATTCCACACCCCTAATTTACTCCCATATTGGGGTGGTTCCTTAATGATTCACTGAACATACTTCTCCTTTTTTGTATGTACAGTGTTCCCTCGTTTTCGCGGGTTCGAACTTCGCAGAAAGTCTATACCACGGTTTTTCAAAAATATTAATTAAAAAATACTTTGCGGGTTTTTCCCCTATACCACGGTTTTTCCCACCCGATGACGTCATATGTCATCACCAAACTTTCGTCTGACTTTAATAAATATTTTTTTAAATAAACTTTAATAAATAAACATGGTGAGTAATAATCTGAATGGTTGCTAAGGGAATGGGAAATTGCAATTTAGGGGTTTAAAGTGTTAAGGGAAGGCTTGTGATACTGTTCATAGCCAAAAATAGTGTATTTACTTCCGCATCTCTACTTCACGGAAATTCAACTTTTGCGGGCGATCTCGGAACGCATCCCCCGCGACAAGTGAGGGAACACTGTATCTTCCTCAACTACTTGAATTTCCCAGAGTTCATCCATCATTGATATTCATACCTCTATTGGTCCTACAGTTACCACATAATTTCCACATCTCCTGTTCGTTCTTTCTAAAGGTCATTTGTTATAGTGGTTAAGGAACCATCTAGAAACAAAATGACCTGGAGATGATGATGATAATTGATAATTGATAATTGATAATTGATAATTGATAATTGATAATTGATAATTGATAATTGATAATTGATAATTGATAATTGATAATTGATAATTGATAATTGATAATTGATAATTGATAATTGATAATTGATAATTGATAATTGATAATTGATAAATGATAATTGATAATTGATAATTGATAATTGATAATTGATAATTGATAATTGATAATTGATAATTGATAATTGATAATTGATAATTGATAATTGATAATTGATAATTGATAATTGATAATTGATAATTGATAATTGACAATTGACAATTGACAATTGACAATTGACAATTGACAATTGACAATTAACAATTAACAATTAACAATTAACAATTAACAATTAACAATTAACAATTAACAATTAACAATTAACAATAATAATTTATTAGATTTGTATGCTGCCCCTCTCCGCAGACTCAGAGTGACTCACAGCAAAATAATAACAGTGTAACAAATCTAACATTAAAAGCATCTAAAACCCAACATTAAAACCATACAACACAATCACACCATGCGTAAACTATATAAGCCTGGGGGATCTCAGTTCCCCCATGCCTGGTGACATAGGTGTGTCTTTAGCAACTTACGAAAGGCAAGGAGGGTGGGAGTGATTCTAATCTCTAGGGGGAGTTGATTCCAGAGGGCCGGGGCTGCCACAGAGAAGGCTTTTTCCCTGGGACCCGCCAGATGACATTATTTAGTCGACGGGACCCGGAGAAGGCCAACTCTGTGGGACCTTATCAGTCGTTGGCATTTGTGTGGCAGAAAATGGTTCTGAAGGTATTTGGAACCAGCCCTACCTTAAGGCCGAAGCCAGCTAGGTGATCTTGGGACAGTCATTATTCTCTCTCAGCCCTTAGAAGGGCATATTAATTCTGAAGTCATGCCAAGAAACTTAAACATAAATCTTCATGTGAGTCTTTCACTGCCTATGCAAGAATTCCTAGAAAAATAAGCCTGACAAACCTGAGTAGAACAAGCTATAGCAAAAGCCATGGAATCATTCTCTAGGAAAATAAATTAACTCCTGCTTTTTCCTAGGAGAAGCTGGCATCTCTGTTTGCTGTAGAAATTAAGGACTGCATGATATAGAATTCAGGGCTGGGCTGTAGAACTGGCCAATAGTCTCAGGGTTTTCTTAGGCTTGGAGGAGGGACTTGTGGAATTTTTAAAATCTAAATAATTTTTAAAAATACCCCACCAATGTATTATTTTAGGATTTACACCAGGCTTAGACTTTCCTATTTACAAGTTCCTCTCTCAAAATGTTGGGAGGCAAAGGCTGTTGGGGCCTGGATGGGTGTCAACAAACCCAAACTCAACCCAGACAAGACGGAGTGGCTGTGGTTCTTGCCTCCCAAGGACAATTCCATCTGTCCATCCATCACCCTGGGGGGAGAATCATTGACCCCCTCAGAGAGGGTTCACAACTTGGGCATCCTCCTCGACCCACAGCTCACATTAGAGAAACACCTTTCAGCTGTGGCGAAGGGGGCTTTTGCCCAGGTTCGCCTGGTGCACCAGTTGCAACCCTATTTGGACCGGGAGTCACTGCTCACAGTCACTCATGCCCTCATCACCTCGAGGCTCGACTACTGTAACGCTCTCTATATGGGGCTACCTTTGAAAAGTGTTCGGAAACTTCAGATCGTGCAGAATGCAGCTGCGAGAGCAATCATGGGCTTTCCCAAATATGCCCATGTTACACCAACACTCCGCAGTCTGCATTGGTTGCCGATCATTTTCCGGTCACAATTCAAAGTGTTGGTTATGACCTATAAAGCCCTTCATGGCACCGGACCAGATTACCTCAGGGACCGCCTTCTGCTGCACGAATCCCAGCGACCAGTTAGGTCCCACAGAGTGGGTCTTCTCCGGGTCCCGTCAACCAAACAATGTCGCTTGGCGGGACCCAGGGGAAGAGCCTTCTCTGTGGTGGCCCCGGCCCTCTGGAACCAACTCCCCCCAGATATTAGAATTGCCCCCACCCTCCTTGCCTTTCGTAAGCTGCTTAAAACCCACCTCTGCCGCCAGGCATGGCGGAACTGTGATACACTTTCCCCCTAGGCCTTTTAAATTTTATGCATGGTATGTCTGTATTTATGATTGGTTTTTATATACAGTGGTACCTCAAGATACGAACACCTCGTCTTACGAACAACTTGTGATACAAACCCGGGGTTCAGAAAAATTTTGCCTCTTCTTACGAACTTTTTTCGAGTTACGAACCGGCGTTCGGAGACTGCTGGGAAGCCGCGCGACTGTTTTAAAAGGTGACAGCCGGGCGGCGGGGCTTCCCAGAAGCCTCCCGAACGCAGGTTCGTAACTCGAACAAAGTTCGTAAGAAGAGGCAAAATTTTGCTGAACCCCGGGTTCGGTTTGGGAGGTTGCTGGGAAGCCCTCCAGGCCGGCTGCGACCTTTTAAAACACCCGCGCTGCTTCCCAGCTGTCTCCCGAAGCCGAACGCGGAAGTTCGGCTTTAGCGTTCAGCTTCGGGAGACAGCTGTGAAGCGGCGCGGGTATTTTAAAAGGTCGCAGCCGGCCTGGGGGGCTTGCCAGCACCCCCTCGAACCCCGAACCCGGGTTCGGGGGGTGCTGGGAAGCCCCCAGGCCGGCTGTCTCCTTTTAAAACAGCCGCGCGGCTTCCCAGCAGTCGCCGAAAGCCGTTTTTTTTGCGGCGGGGGGTTTGGTTGCACAGATTAATTGACTTTACATTGTTTCCTATGGGAAACAATGTTTCGTCTTACGAACCTTTCGTCTTACGAACCTCCTCCTTGCACCAATTAAGTTACGAGGTCATGAGGTATTACTGTAATGGGTTTTAACTGTTTTTAATATTGGATTTTACTGTTTTGTGACTGTTGTTAGCCGCCCCGAGTCTGCGGAGAGGGGCGGCATACAAATCCAATAAATAATAATAATAATAATAATAATAATAATAATAATAATAATAATAATTTTGGTTGGAAGATATCCCATGGGGCTGTATAAAAAGGTTTGAGCAGCTCTAGACCTCTGTCTTATAAGCATTTGTTTGCCAGGAACTTTGGCATTCAACTTCCAAGCCCAGATGCTGCCCCCAATATAGCAAGCAAATGAAAAACTTTACCAGCTACATTCTGCCACATCCAGTCATACATTCATTTTTCTCTGTTTTTTTTAATGCTCCTTCCCTTGCTTGAGGATGCATACTTAGTGTGCATACACTCTGTTTCCCATCTCCCTTACCACCTTCATCTGAAAGAGGACTCATTATCCAGAGTTGTTTGTCCCCCTGGGCAAAACTGAATCACAAGCTCAACAACTTACTGAAACTCTTGACTGTACAAATGAAACCTCAAGGGCCCTTCACTTGATGCCTTTTTCTCTCCCAACAAAGTTATTTGATAGGAAATGCAATTTTTCTCTGCCATGTTAGGAATAATAAATCAATAATCAAGGGACTCATAATCTGCTATTTTCTCCCTTGAGCATTCCTTCTACTTTGAAAACTCAGTTATTGCACCAAACAGAACTTTGTCCAAAGACATTGCAGTTCCAGTGATGGAAGCGCCATAGCATGAAAGATGGCCAACTTTTCTCATGTTTTCCCCTTCTGTATTGCGATGAGCATTTTTCCTTTGAAGCATCAAGCACACTGTCTCCAAATAAATTTGCCTTAAGAAATAACTTGTTCCAATTGCTCTGGAACCAAAAACAAATCATCGAACGGTATATAATTAGTAAAAAAAATGAATGCACCGATATATTCCTGTTCTCTTCCAATTAGGTTTCCCCGGTAAATAATTGCTAGTATTTTAGTTAAGGATTATTTATTCATGTGGAATGAGCTAGGAAACTTTTAAAGCAAAATAAAATGTTGGAGAAGGATGAGAAAATCTTGGAGCTATTCAGAGATATTTATTGTGTTTGACCTTTTAATATTCTAATTTGTAAATTTCCATAATTAGGAATGATGCAGAGACTTTAACCAAAGTCTGAACTTGACAGGATTTAATACATCTTTTTAAAAACTATATTTTTGTCTTTTTCTCATGAGTTAAACTCTCATGATTAATTATGATAGGCTTCTCTAGAAGTAATGCAGTATTTTCTGCATGAGTTTGGAAAGAAATGCTGTGCTATTATTCACTGAGTTATAGATAGTAACACATGGATCATTTAGTTATCCATCCAATCAACCAATGGAACAGCTTGTCTTCAGAAGCTGTGAGAGTTTCATCATTAGAAGCTCTTAAGAAGAACTGGACTCCTACTTGGGCGAGGGTTAGACTAGATGACCTACAAGATCCCTTCCGACTGTTAATCTTCACATCCTTCTAATTATGGCACAAAGATGTCTCATTAACCATTCTTACAGGACGTATTTTTCTGATATTGTCTTCAACTTACTCTAAGGAGCAGGGAGATAGCTCAACCTTGCATTTAATTATTCCAGTTTTAAAGTGGCCTTTCCTCTCTTCTTTCAACTCATTCACAGGGTTATTGATGATACAGTGATGTGTTGGGACCTCTTCAGTTTCAATTGGTTATTTCAGGCCACTGTAGGCATATCTTCTTCCCTCTGGTCACAAAGCACTGCTCTGCAGTCCTGGTCATTTTGGGAGATACCTAGCTTCCTCAGATACCTGACTGGGCATTAGCAGGTACATTTGCTGGAAGAGTTTTAAGAATATGTTTAGCTGTCTTGTGAGAGAACTCTAGAGCAGTCTTTAAAACTAATACTGGAACTCTGGTTAAAATAAATCAGTAAAGGGACAGAATTGAACTGAAAATACACAACCCTGTAAGTGAGCATATCTGAACTCAGAAGAAAAAGTTCAACTTTTTAAAAAATCACACACACTTATATTCAAAGCATTTAACTTCAAATTTTCTTTCTTCCGTGTTTTCGGTGGAGTGGGAATACAACATATTACTTCTGGAAATATGAGCTGGCTTGCCTTGCACAATATTTGCACATCATCTACAAACCTCCTTATTCAAGAGAGGTCACAAAACACATTGTTTGTTACTGGTTCTGTTTTATTGCCTCCTTTCTACACTTTGGGCTGATTCTATTGATAAAGGATTTTATATGGCCAGTTTTATGCTTTGAGAAAGGCAGCACCAATTTTAATTACAAATGTGCTGCTTCTGGGTAAGTCAATTCCAAGTAGAGGTTAAGACACAGAGTAAAAATTTATTTATTTATTTATTTATTTATTATTTTATTTGTCAAACATGTACAGGATAGTAGTAGTTTGTATAAACATAACATAAGTAAAAAGTAACGATAAAAGAGGACAATAGGATAGGGACGGTAGGCACAGTGGTGCACTTACGCATGCCCCTTACACAGTGAAGGGCTACCCAAATTTTCACTACCACACTGTGGGTGTGGCTTATGCATTTTCTTTCAACATCTTTCAGTGCAAATTAGGTGTTCTGGGGTGGAGGTCCATTTTCACTACCCCACTGCATCCCCCCCATCCGGGCAGTAGCCCACCCCTGCCCTTACAGATCTCTTAGAAATGGGGAGAAGTCAACTGTAGACAATCTATGATTAATGGTTTTCGGGTTTTGGGAAGAAACCACAGAGTTAGGTAGTGCATTCCAGGCATTGATCACTCTATTGCTGAAGTTGTATTTTCTGCAGTCGAGTTTGGAGCTGTTTACATTTAGTTTGAATTTATTATGTGCTTGTGTATTGCTACGGTTGAAGGTGAAGTAGTCATTACCAGGAAAGACATTTTGGTATATGATTTTATGAACTATGTTTAGATCAGATTGTAAATTGTCTAACCCCAGTATTTCAAGTCTGGTGGAATAAGGTATTTTGTTGTGAGTGGGGGGAGAGAAGGACTCTTCTTGTGAAATATTTCTGGACTTTTTAATTTTTTTAAAAAATTAGGAGATGATGAGTTCCTATCCTGCCTCACACACAAAGCCATCAGGGTAACCTTGAGCCAGTCACTCCCTCTCAGCCCTAGGTAGAAGGCAAGTACCAACACTTCTCAAATTTCACCACAAACTTCAAGGACTTGTCCAGGCAGTCATCAGGAGTCAAGACTCACCTGAAGGCACATAGGACTTCTGGGTAGCCACTTGCTCCAATAAAAGAGAATATGTGAAATTCAGGACTGAACTCTGGAGAACATTGATGAACATTGATATTGTTTTTATTATTGTTGTGAGCTGCCCCGAGTCTTCGGAGAGGGGCGGCATACAAATCTAATAAATTGAATTGAATTGAATTGAACTGTGGAGGGCATCCCATGTATTAGGTAATACATAATTTCATGTATTAAGTAATACATCATCTGCAACCAAATAACCAAATATCTGCAAGCGAATATCTTCAAGAGGACTCCCAAAACTCTGTTTCCAGAATTGCCATTCCCTTGAAGAAGAATTTCACAATTTAAACAGCATCAAAGTTGCTGTCAAATTAGATTGCTGTGGATCAACATCAAAATAGAAATTCCGGAGAGAACACGGGGGAATTTACTGGTCAAAACCTTTCCCAGAGGGAAAATGGCTCTCGAGATATATTCTTTTTTCATCAAAAAAGTACATTTTCTCTCAAGTTGTCTTGGCAATTGCATTAATTCTTTTTGGATTGTGCCTCTGACCGCAAGCATTTAGAATATTAAGATACTAAATCTTAGCATTCCGTGAATTGTGCCAAATTGTCACTATGAGACTTGAAAATTGCTTATGGCAAAACAACTATGAGAAAAAAGCATAAGTCTCTAAGTCCTGTCTTAAACCAATTCTTATTCTGGCTAAACATGGCAGGGTGAATGGAATCACTTCTGATTTAAAACCTTTTTTTTTTTTTTTGCATCAGCTTGGTTCCTCTCCTATCATCCTTTTCTTCATAATGAGGATATAATGTCTATGTCTAACTGAAGAGTCTACATAATTATGTGATCTCTGGAGCCGTTCTACATTCTCTGTAGTTTTAACAGCCTAGTCAGTATGTATCGTTTATCTAGTATGCCAGTTCAGCTTTGGGAATAATAATGAACTTAACTACCTGGAAGAATCTGGATGCTCTAATCTATTTTCTTCAGTGAGCAGTGGTGGGTAACATGAAGAAATGTCCTACCATGTTCCAGAAGTGTGGATATTAATGCCTTTTGGAATGCTACAGTGACGTTTTCATTTTTTAAGAAGAAGATTTGTATTTGAAGAAGATTTGCATTGCTAAAAATAAAATTAAAATGTTGTGACTAGTTGGCCTGTCCAAATGAACCCAAAATAAGGCTGGCTGAAATAAATTGTCAGGATTAACAATGTATGAATATTCAGTCATTGGTATATGCAATTAATTATTAGTCCATTTTACATATTTTCTTTTCTTTCTCTTAAAATGTCCAGAAATATCTTAGAGCCTGTGTCTTCAACTTAGGCAGTTTTTTTGCAACTTATATAACATTTTTGGGTGATATTTTCTTCGCTTTATATATCTTTTCCTGCTACAGTGTTCCCTCGATTTTCGCGGGTTCGAACTTCGCGAGACGGCTATACCACGGTTTTTCAAAAATATTAATTAAAAAATACTTTGCTGTTTTTCTCCCTATACCATGGTTTTTCCCACCCGATGACATCATACGTCAACGCCAAACTTTCGTCCGCCTTTAATAAATGTTTTTTTTAATAAACTTTAATAAATAAACATGGTGAGTAATAATCTAAATGGTTGCTAAGGGAATGAGAAATTGCAGTTTAGGGTTTAAAGTGTTAAGGGAAGGCTTGTGATACTATTCATAGCCAAAAATAGTGTATTTACTTCCGCATCTCTACTTCGCGGAAATTTGACTTTCGCGGGTGGTCTCGGAACGCATCCCCCGCAAAAATCGAGGGAACACTGTATATACTTTCCCCCCTATATAACATCTTGTATATCTGCTATATTTAAATACAATACAGCTTAGTATACTTTTTTCTTTAATTTCCCCATATAAACCTGAATTTTACACAGTTTTCTTAATGTATGCTCCTTAGTCTGAAACTTTCTAGCTAGGAAATATGAATGATCATCATGTATTTAATTAATTGCAGTAGGCTATGCACTAATAGATTCTAATTTGGTAATCATGACATTTCAAGGAAAAAGAAATGACTTGAAACAAAAAAAGAAACACTGTTTTGTTTTCTGAATGCATTTATTGGGGAGTCCCTAGAGTTGATTATAAGATGGGCAGCTATATAAATGTTTTAAATCACTAAATACATTTGTTGCTTCAGCTCACCACACTTAGTCTATTTTTAATCTCAGATGTTTTTTTTTAAAGTTATTGTTATTGTATGTTTGTGTAATATAATAATAAAATAATCTGTTGAATCAATAACGTCATTCAATTATTTCTTATTCTCAACTGAATGTGTTCCTATGGCTATCACCATTATTGTCATACGAATAAATCTGCATACCTAGATGTGATGAAAAATGATGTAATTGCTCAAATACTTCTAGAACAGTGTTTTTCAACCTTTTTTCTTCAGGGGAACCCATTGGTGTCATCAGATTTCTGGCAGAAACGTGGTTGAAAAAGACTGCTTTAAGCTGTACATCCTGAAGCTGAAATAGAATTCTTTTATTGGCCAAGTGTGATTGGACACACAAGGAATTTGTCTTTGGTGCAGATGCTCTCAATGTACATTAAAAAAGATACATTTGTCAAGAATCATGAGGTACAACACTTAATGATTGTCATAGGGTACAAATAAGCAATCAAGAAACAATCAATATAAATCATAAAGATACAAGCAACAAGTTACAGTGATAGTCATAAGTAGGAGATCGGTGATAGGAATGATGAGAAGACTAATAGTAATAGTAATGCAGCCTTAGAGGATGGAGGCAGAATCAGCAAGTGCTGCTACCGCATGGGGGTCCATGGCTGCAGAGTAGTAGAGAGAGGGTGAGAGAGAGAGAGGTTGCGCCGCGTACCCTCACCGGGAGTGCCAGGCCTGAGCAGGGCAATAAGTGGAGGCTGTTTGCTCCATTCCACCTGCTTCCCCTCCCCATTTTTTGATGGCTAAGGGGGCCAATGGGAGGGTCGGAGTGAAGGCAAAGCTGGAGTGGATGTCTTCTACTCTGCCTTCCTCTCTTCCTGCTCTCTCAGGCCCTGAGCATGAGGGGAGTAGTAGGGCATGGTCTCTTACAGTGCCCTGTGTAGGGAAAAGGGAACTAATGAGTTGGCTGCTTGGCCGAGCATGGTGGCGTGTACGTGGGTGTGAGGAAGAGATGTGAGGAGGAACGGGACCTGGACTGGGAAGCTCTGCATCGGAGGTGCTGGAGAGGCAACTGCTCCCGCTGCCTCCTCTTCCTCCTCTTCCTGCTGCTGCTGCAGCCCATGCTTTGGCCCCGCTATTGCAGTGAGGGGCTAGAGGGGCACTGCCACTGCCACTCCTCTTCCTGCTTGGTGGCTGCTGCTGAGCATGATTGATCTGCCAGACTTGAGATGGAGGAAGAGGCTGCCCCACTGCAGAAGTGGGTGGGATTGCCTTCTTACTAAGTCATGGAACCCCTGGCTGGCCCTTGCGGAACCCTTGGGTTCTGCGGACACCTGGGTTCCGCAGACCCTTGGTTGAAAATCACTGTTCTAGAAATTAAACTTACATCATTATACTCTTCTAACAGGAAGAAGGGAGGGAGGGAGGAGGAGGAAAGAAAGAAAGAAGGAAGAAAGAAAGAAAGAAGACTTTTGAAAATAAGTATCATGACAAAATGCTGATTAGAATAATTGGGTTAGCTTTACATTAAAGCCACGAAGACCTGGCTTTACTGGCAGGCCAACTATCATGGCCAAATTGTATGAATAGTATGCATGCATGCATGTTGTCTTGATTGTTTCATTAAGGGATTTTAATGAGGGTTTTATAGTTTATTCGACTTATTTTTATTGTTTTTGTATTTATATTGTTATTGAGTTACTGAGTCCTTCGGGATTGGGCGGCATAGAAGTCAGAATAGACAGACAGACAGACAGATACATACATGGATGGATGGATGGATGATCTTTAGATTAATGGTTTAGATTCTTCCATTTTAGAGAAGAAACTGTTCTATCCATCAACATGATAACCACTGCTTAAAAATAACACACAGTTACAAAGTGTTATGTATACAACTTGTTTGATACCCTCTGGACAAAATTAGGTGGTAGCATAGAATGAAGGTCAGTAGAGAGTAAGTCAGCACTTTCTTGTGTAGTTTTTCCTTTGAATTGAGATGGGAGTCTTGCAAAGCATTCTAGTGGGTGCTTTGCAACCATGATATAAACTTATTAACTGCACCATTCACCATTATCCTGTAATACATGCCCAATATGCAAACTATCAAACAGACTAATATTTCCATAGCTGAAATTCTTTTTTTTTCTCCAAGGACCTCATCATATTTTTTAAAATTATGGAGGACCACAAAAATGATTTTGTTTGTATGGGTTATATTTACTGTATTAAAAATTTAAATGGGTGCATTCGCTGCCCCCACTGCTTCTCATGATTCTTTGATGGGATTTTAATATTGTATTATATTTCCATTTTTATTTTTTACGACCCCAAGAGGGTATTAAGGAACAGAAACACTGTTCCATGGAACTGTGTGATAGAATCAAATTGGGAGCACTTAATAGCTTATGTATAGACAACCATAAATCCTGTTTAACTCTTGACCTTAACATCCTTTCTCCAAACACTTTTAGCTTTACAAACTATCAATAGCTGTGTACAAACATAAGGGATAGATTCAGGACACCAGTGCCTAGTTTACAATGTAGAAGACTGTAGCAATGGAATCTGCGGGAGGAGAGAGGGCTTTTAAAAAGGTAGGTTAACAGAAGCATTATTGATGATAGATGCTGCCCCCTTCTTAAAATCTTGCTGTTTTGACCTTCTCCCACAGATGCCTCTGGACTCCAGTTCACCCCATTAATCCTATGTAATTCTATTTTAAATTAGCATTTTCATAACATATCCATCATTTCCTCTGGAAAGTTTTCTTTCTTCAGCTGTAGCCAGAAAATTAAATAAACAAAAAATCTTGTGCAAATCTCTTTCAGCTTTTGCACTTGAAAAGAAACCATGTGAATTACAATAATTGAATAGAATAGAATTCTTTATTGGCTAAGTATGATTGAACACACAAGGAATTTGTCTTTGGTGCATATGCTCTCAGTGCACATAAAATAAAAGATACATTTGTCAAGATCACGAGGTACAACACTTAATGATTGTCATAAGGTACAAATAAGCAATCAGGAAACAATCGATATTAATATAAATCATAAGGATACGAGGGACAAGTTACAGTCATACAGTCATAACTGGGAGGAGATGGGTGATAGGAATAAGAAAAACTAATAGTAATAGTAATGCAGCCTTCGTTAATAGTTTGAAGGTGGAGAGGGAAGTATTTGCTTAGCAGAGTGATTTCATTTGGTAAAAAACTGTTATTCAGTCTAGTTGTCTTAGTGTGCAGTGCTCTATAGCAATGTTTAGAGGGTAGGCATTGAAACAATTTATGTCCAGGATGCGAGGGGTCAGTAAATATTTTCTCCGCCCTCTTTTTGACTCGTGCAGTATACAGGTCCTCAATGGAAAGCAGTTTGGTAGTAATTGTTTTTTCTGCAGTTCTTATTATCTTCTGAAGTTTGTGTCGGTCTTATTGGGTTGCAGAACCGAAGCAGACAGTTATAGAGATGCAGATTCATTCATTCATTCATTCATTCATTCATTCATTCATTCATTCATTCATTCATTCATTGACCTTGTAGGTCTTCTAGTCCAACCCTCACTAGTGCAGGGGACCACCCCAGACAAATGGCAGTCTAATCTCTTCTTGAAAGTCTCTTGTGTTGGAGTGTTCACCACTTCCACAGGCAAGCCATTCCACTGGTTGATCACTCTCACCATCAGAAAGTTCCTCCTTTTTTCCAGGTTGAATCTCTCCTTGGTCAGCTTCCATCTGTTGCTCCTTGTCTGGCCTTCTGGTGCTTTGAAAAACAATGTGACCCCCTCCTCTCTGTGGCAGCCCCTCAATTATTTGAACACTCTTAGCATGTCCCCACTGGACCTCCTCTTTGCTAGACTATCCATGCCCAGTTTCTGCAACCTTTCTTCGTATGTGTTAGTTTCTGGCCCTTTTTGATTGTGGTTGCTCTCTTCTGCACTTTCTCTAGAATTTCAATGTCTTTTTTGTAGTGTGGACAGGTTCAATAATTCCTCTGTAGGACTTTAGAACGGGGGTCCTCAACTCATGGACTGCAGCTCACTACAGTCTATGGCCTATTAAAAACTGGGTCACATGAGAAGTGGGCTGGTGTCGACATGTGTACATGCAGCTCAAATTGCTCAAGCGGTGGGCAGGTCCATTTGCGCTTGTGCAGTACAGTCTCCTTCTCTCCTCCCCCACCCAGCTGGATCTCCAAACTGCAGAGGTTGGGAAATTCTGCTTTAGCTTTGCTGGCTTGGGAATTCTGGGAGTTGAGGTCTTCCAGGTTTAAAGTTGCCAACGCTGGATACCCCTGCTTTAGAAGACAAGTATTATAATTGTCAGAATTACAGATAAGGCACCAGGATTCTTCATGAGGTGTCCTTCAGCTAAAGGAATACTTACTATTATGTTCCATCCTGCTGTGATTGTACTGTCATTACGATGTGTATTTATCCTAGAAAACTGGCTTAGATAGAAGCTACACAGATGGATTACATTGGCATCAAGAAATAATGCTTGTGAATAATCATATGGAAGCCACATAAGCCAATGAACATCTATCCTAAGAAGTTGGTCCATTAATAAAAATAGGCTAACACTGATGCCAAGGATAACAAAAATGATCTTGACACAGATAGACCAGATTTGTTAACAAAGCAATGAGAAAGAAAAACATGGCTGAAGTCCAAAACAAGCGGAAAGTATGTGTAAGCAGTTCAGACAAACGCCTCCCTAATTCCCATGAATATAAGAAGGGGAGGAAGCATCACACAACCAAACTTGCAAGATTCTGTTATTTTATAGCCAATCTCAACAGAAGCAGTCTTAGTCTTCTCATTGAACTTATTCTTGATTTGGTCTATTTGGTAGGGTTAACCCCTAGTTCCGGCTGATGATAGGAATGTATAACTTACAATGGGATGGATGTGGATGATTGTTTTTAAGAACTGGGGGTTTAGATTATATTTTAAAGTTTAGATTTCGTATATGCTCTATTTTTGTATTTATCTTTGTTTGAGCCACCCTGATTCTGCGGAGAAGGACGGCATAGAAATTGAAATAATAAATAAATAAACACGAGTAACACCAAAGGGCAATTCCATTTTCTAGTAAAGGTAAATCCAAGAACAACCCTTGACATCCCTTAGGACTTTCAGATAAGATGAAAGGGGCAAGACTGAAAGGAACTGGTCTGGATACAAGGTAATAAAACTCATTTCTTGCAAGGTGCACTTTATCTTACTATTCTGTTTCTATTGTGTCTTTTTACCATGCACCTGTACTCAAGGTGATCTCTGCTTGGATTTGCCTTTTAATTGCCCAGTATCAAGGAAAGTAGAGTTTCTCTCCCTGTATATTAATTTTCCCTCTATTCAAGTGAAAGTCACCCCCACTAGAAATTTAGCTCCAAATCTGACATACTTAATTCTTTGTAACCTATAACTGAAGCTTTCCATGTCCCCTGCTTGAATTCTGTTATCACACTTAAATGTTACTGTTTCATCTTTCTGCAATATTATTTGATGCCAACTAATGCAACCTAGGTAAGATTGCTCCCCTTTCTTTGTATCATACACCCAGATCTTAATAAACTGTAAGTTATTAATATTAAAATATTGTCTGCTTGCGTAAACAAATGCCTATCTAATATCATAATGATTCCTTTGTACATGACTTTCCTATGCACGGTAATAAAACAAGTGGAAATGCACAAAGGGTAGTCCATTTGAAAAACTGTTGGGAGAGACCAAGTGGGAGCTAGCCTTGAGTCCTCGTGCAGCTGCAAGAGACCTGGTACTTCACTACCCCAAGTTCCATATAATTTTTCCCAAGAGAAGGCTAGCAGCTTGGGAAAATTCTTGTATTATAAGTAGAATACAATAAAGTAGCAAACTTCAACTCTTCATGTGTGGCTCTGGTTGCATATGCCTGACACATACAAAAAAAAACCTATCCTAAAAAGAAATACTTCCTATTGGCTTTGAGAAACGAAGGGATAAAGAGAAAAGACGTTCTGAGAATTTGAAAAGGAGTTTTGCAAAGTATGTTAGCGTGCATGTAGCAACTTTTCCAAAAAAGTTAAAGTAGCCACATCCTTTGAAAGGCTGGTAGGATTGTTCTGCTCTAACTGTCTCCATAAGGAGCACACACTGATAATGTTTGTGCTGGGATCAGTAATGAAGTGTCTGGACAGATGTAGAGTTCAAAATAGTCTTTGAAAGCAGCCGTGTCAGTCTTCCAACAAGGATTTCTTCACTTCCACTAATGCACTTTGCAAAGCACTTTTTTTAAAAAAAAAGTTGCACAGCCCTAGAAGAAGGCTACAATTTAATCACATTGTGGGTGTGAATCACTGGAGAAAGAAAAATCCATTTCCTGCCAAGTGTAGATACTGGTAATAAAATTATAATATCTCTAAAGTTATAAGTACCATTATTTATTCTTATTCTTATTTACATATAATATATACTGTATATAGTCTCTAGGAGTCAAAAACATCTTGGTGGTACATAATCAATCAATACACAGGTATATAGTTTTAGAATTCCTTCTTGTACCAATGTTATTTTTAGACAGGCTTAAATTATTTTAAGTTGACATGTACATGTCATCTTTTAGGACACAGTAAACACAAAGCAGCTATTCACTAATCAGCTACTTGCCATTTCGAGGTTCTAAAACATTTAATATATGATATTTCCTTGTATGTAAAAACTCATATGCTATTTAGAAACATATGGTCCATCTACTCTGCACTTATACTATTTCCTGTATACCTTAGGATGGATATATGTTTATCCCAGGCATGTTTACATTCAGTTACTGTGGATTTACCAACCACGTCTACTGGAAGTTTGTTCCAAGCATCTACTACTCTTTCAGTCAAATAATATTTTCTCACGTTGCTTCTGATCCTTCTCCCAACTCACCTCAGATGATGCCCCCTTGTTCTTGTGTTCACTTTCCTATTAAAAACACTTCCCTCCTGAACCTTATTTAACCCTTGAACAGATTGAAATGTTTTGATCGTGTCCCCCCTTTCTCTTCTGTCCTCCAGACTGTACAGATTGAGTTCATTAAGTCTTTCCTGATACGTTTTATGCTTAAGACCTTCCACCATTTTTGTAGCCCGTCTTTGGACCCGTTCAATTTTGTCAATATCTTTTTGTAGGTGAGGTCTCCAGAACTGAACATAGTATTCCAAATGTGGTCTTACTAGCGCTCTATGCAGCGGGATCGCAATCTCCCTCTTCTTGCTTGTTATACCTCTAGCTATGCAGCCAAGCATTTTACTTGCTTTCCCTATCTCCTGACTGCACTGTTAACCCATTTTGAGACTGTCAGAAATCACTACCCCTAAATCCTTCTCTTCTGAAGTTTTTGCTAACACAGAACTACCAATACAATACTCAGACAGAGGATTCCTTTTGCCCAAGTACATTATTTTACATTTGGAAACAGTAAATTGCAGTTTCCATGGCTTTGCCCATTTATCTAGTAAAGCTAATTTAGAAGTAGATGGCCGTTATTAATCTGGTTTCACAAAAGTTAGAGACAAAATAATTCTCTAGTCTCTATGAGACTGTAAACTGTACCACCTAAATCAGTTTAGTAATTATAATTCAGAAAGCATTACATACAGTATGTTCCCATTTGCCATCATGATATGTTACATAATTCAAAACCTATTACAAAACTAAGAACCCATTTGTTTGAGCATAACAACACAACTATGAACCAACTAGGAAACAGCCCATTTAAACTAGGAAATGGCCCATTTAACTGAACATTTCATTAAGTTTGAACACATGAAATGTTTAATAATGAAAGTCTACATTAAGTCCTGTAAATTAGAGCCGGTCACTCTGCTTAAGTTAGGGAAATGTGCTGAACTTTTCTTTTAAAAATGAAATACACCAGAGATTTAAATGCTTTTGTGTCTACTTATTTCTTTTTTTGGGATGGAAAGCAAGTTTGCTTTATAGGATAAAATTAAAACAGTGCGAATAAATAGACTTTAAAATTTGGTCAACATTTAAGGCAGTTTGGTATCTATTGAATGTAATACTTAGAATTTTCTATGCTGTCACCTTACGCTCTTTGACTCATGCATAAACCATCTTGGAATTAAACCATCTTGGGAAATCCCTTTCTGGATTTTAACCCTTTGTCCAAATGATACTCATATTTTGTCCAGGCCATGATTGCCATGACTCTTAGAGCTTCTTCACCACTCCAAGACTTGCAAAAAACAACATCCTGAACCACAAATTTACCCCTTTGCCTATTATTTGGGCTACAAAGAGAATGCAGCAGAACATCTGAACTTGATTTTTTTTGGGGGGGGGGGTAGATTCATTATTTCATTGTTCCAAGAGACCTGGCTTTTTATCAAATCAGTGATTGGAGTTATGTTATGCACAGTAACCAAAACACATAGAGGTCTTTGCCTATAATGAAATGAAAGACCAGCAGACAAATGCCACAGCATCATTTGACTCAGAAAACACAATAGCAGGAAAAGGAAGATTGAGGTTACCATCCCATATTATACTTTCTTGCCTTTGAGAAATTGTGACCCATTTTTGGTGCTTGCAATAGCTGGCCATACAACTTGTAGCATCTGGGATGAGAGGGGTGTGGCCAAGAGCCATGGCAACACGGAGTTCCCCTCATTCTAAAGAGGCACCCCAAATATCCCTGTCGCCTGGGGACCTCGTTCTGTTAGAACTGTGTCGGAACTACCCTGGAGGGGCAGTGAAGAAGTGGGATGCCGCCGGCAGCCGGAAGGGGTTGGCAACTTGTTTGGAAATCAGCTACCCAGGAGAAGGAATGCTTTTGACTCAGATGTTGTGAGCTGCGCAAGTCCTTTTAAACTTATAAGAGGTATGGAGCACCTCTTCTGAACTTTTTAAGCAGCCTGATTGATAGGATTCTGCAGCTGTTTGCATTCCTCCAGGTCTCTTGTGGAGAGATACAGGTACTCTTCAACTATAACTCTTTCGCAAACTCTTGAAAACCCACCTATGTCACCAGGCATGGGGAAATTGATATATACCCCTCGGCTGTTCCGTTTTATGTGTGATTTGTTTGGGTTGTATGATTGTTTTTTAATAAGGGCTTTAAAATTGTTTTTAATATTGGAATTATATTTTGTATTGCTTGTTGTGAGCTGCTCTGAATCCTCGGAGAGGGGCGGCATACAAATCTAATATATTATTATTATTATTATTATTATTATCATTACTATTACTACTACTACTATTACTACTACTACTATTACTATTACTATTACTATTACAGTTCATTTAAATGACCATTTGAAGTTACAAAGGAACCGGAAAAAGTGACTTATGACTAGTTTTCATACTCATTGCAGCATCCCTGGGATCATGTGATCAAAATTCAGACACATGGCAACTGACTCATATTTGAGTCAGTTGCCGACACTTGAGACTTTCAAAGGGAGATTGGACCGCCATTTGTCTGAAATGGTGTAGGGCAGTAATGGCGAACCTTTTTCGGTTCATGTGCCAGAAGGCTGGGTGCCCACACCCACTCCCTCCCCCTCACCCATGTGCACTACCCACACTGCCTCTGTGCCTGAGCAGAATCTCCCCCATCCCCGTGCATGCGTACAGGCCTCACTGAAGCCTGGGGTGGTGAAAAAACGGCCAAACGGGCAAACCAGAAGTTTGGAAAAACTGGCTTCTGCTTTGCCTGTTGTGCTCTTTTTTCACATTCTGGAGCCTTCAGGGAAGCTTCATGAAGCCCCGGAGTGTGAAAAACAGGACAACTGACATATCGGAAGTCCATTTTTCTGAACTTCCAGTTTTCCCATTGGGCAGTTTTTTTGAACTCAGGGGCTTCAGAGAAGCTTTCCTGAAGTCTCTGGAGACTGAAACGGCCTCCTACAAGGCTAAAATAACATCTGGCTAGCCCGCCCATGCATGCTGGAGCTGACATGGGGCAATGCCTCAGGTGCTATCCGATCTGGCTCTAGTATGCCACTGTGGCACGCATGCCATAAGTTCACTATCACAGGTGTAGGGACTCCTACTTCAGCGGAGGGTTGATTTAGATGACCTACAACAGTGATGGTGAACCTTTTTTTCCTCGGGTGCCGAAAAAGCGTGTGTATGCAATAATAATAATAATAATAATAATAATAATAATAATAATAATAATAATAATAATAATAAAATGGAACTTGTGCCGGAACTACCATTTACCAGTGGCCAAGAATTGGTGGGATCATAAGCCCGAGAAAGTGGTCGAAAATGAGCAAGCAAAACTACTGTGGGACTTCCGACTTCAGACTGACCAAATTCTGAAGCATAACATACCAGACATCCTGAGTGTGGAGAAAAAGAAAGTATGGATCATCGACATCGCAATCCCAGGGGACAGCAGTGAAAGTGGTCCCAGTGGTACTTGGCACGCTGGGCGCAGTGCAAAAGGATCTCAGCAGACATTTGAAAACCATTGGAATTGACAAAATCTCCATCTGTCAATTGCAAAAGGCCGCTTTACTGGGATCGGCAAACATAATTCGCTGCTACAGCACGCAGTCCTAGGTGCTTGGAAAGTGCCCAACTGGTGATGAAATACGAAATCCGGCATAGTGATCTCGTTTGCTGTGTTGTATTGACAATAATAATAATAATAATAATAATAATAATAATAATAATAATAATAAATAAACAGTCTACAAATCCAATATTTAAAAAACAATTTAAAAGCCCTTATAGTAAAATAATCACACAATCCATTCAAACCATACACAAACTAAGATAGTTGGGGGATATGTGCATGTTTCACCCTCCCCAGGCTTCCCTGGAGGCAAGGGAGGGTAAAAACGCCCCCCCACCTCCCCCAGAGGTCTCTGGAAGCCAAATCCTCCCTCCCAGAGCCTCTGTGCAAGCCAAAAATTAGCTGGCTGGCACACACATGCACCTTGGAGCTGAGCTAGAGTAACAGCTTGCATGCCAGCAGATATGGCTCCGTGTGGCACCCGTGCCATAGGTTCACCATCACTGACCTACAAGATCTCTTCCAACACTAATACTAATCTACTCTAAAATGTTCACCTCTTTTTAAAAGCATAAACTCTTGAGTGCCCTGTGGCATGTACAGTACATTGCCATTCCAGCTTCAGGGATGAAGGTCTGAAATAGCGGAATTTGGGCACTAACCAAAGCATTACAGTACTGTTATTGCTCTACAGAAACCTCTGCTTCTCCCTTAGGCTCCCTTTTGTTTGCTGGCAAGAGTGAGAAGAAATACAATTTCCCTCACCTTAATATCCCTCACACTAAAAGACTCATTGCAGATGGATTAAGCACACACATTTCTTTAAACCCAGGCAAGCTGCTCACCTTGGCCAGCTCCCCCCCCCCATCCGCACGCACACACACACTCCCTACGGTACCTGAAATCTAAGACAAATGAAAGCATTCCGTGAAGAAAAACCCCAAAGTGCCTTCGAGGCAGCATTGAACAACTCCCCGGAGCTTTCTTGGCAAGTTCTCAGAAGTGTTTTGCCATTGTACATAGCTTGAAATGTGCTGTAGGTTTTTTAAAACGCAGCCTGGAAATTTCACACAGGAAAGTCCTTAATATGTTCTAAAGCAGTGTTTTTCAACCAGTGTGCCGTGGCACACTAGTGTGCCGCGAGACATGGTCAGGTGTGCCGCGAAGAAGGAAGCTCAGGTTCCGCTCTCGCAACTTTTTGCTGAGAGAGAGAGAGTGAGAGAGAGAGAAAGAAAGCAAGAGAAAGAGAAAGAAAGCAAGAGAGAGAGAAAGAGAGAGAGAAAGCAATAGAGAGAAAGAAAAGAAAGAGAGAACGCAAGAGTGAGAGAGAAAGAAAGCAAGAGAGAGAGAGAGAAAAGGAGAGGAAGGGAGAGAGAGACAGAGAGAAATGAGCAAAAAGGGTAGGGAAAAAGAGAAATGAGAAAATGATTGAGACAGAGAATGACAGGAGAGAGAGAGGAAAAAATGAGAGAGAAGTGACTCTTGATTTAAAGCATAGGATAAAAAGCACCCAAAGAATAAGAGAGAGAAAAAACCCATCCCTCACCTGTTTTTGGAAATGGTTCAAGAGTGTGTATACACACACACAAAGGTGGGGAGGAGACAGGGATGGAAAAAGAGATCAGAGTGTCTTAGAATGTCATTTGGTGTCATTTCGGTTGGTGATGTGCCCCAGGATTTTGTAAATGTAAAAAATGTGCCGCGGCTCAAAAAAGGTTGAAAATCACTGTTCTAAAGAATGGAAGATAGAAGCCTGCCACTGTGATATATTCTTTTCATTTAGGCTTCCAATAATATCTGCTAGTGGCAATAAAGCAAATAAGGGTTGCCTGTTTCTCTAAGGAGACCAATTTCTTCCTCTGTGTCTGATTGCCAGGAGTATATGCAAATTTTAAATTGGTTCATGAAGACATAACTGCATTTGACTTTTTAAAAGAGTAATGTCCCGCTGTCTTCTCTTTCTTTACACTATGTTTCGGTAAAGGGAAATCTAATAATATTGCACCAGGTTGTAGATATGATGCTGTGATCTTGTAATAGAAACTCAGGTACCAGATCCAGTTCAGGTCAGATATGGTTCTTTGTGCTAATGCAAAATTAATGTCAAGCTTAGGAAAGAAGTATGTAATGCAATCGAAGCAGTCAGAGACCTGGGAAATACTAGTTATCAGAAATTTCTAGACCAGAGAATAGGAGCAAAAACACAGGAGTACACTCAACACCGTTACTTTTTCAGTAGTTTTGCTGCTCCTCTTGAGTTAAATCACAATTCAAAGTGTTGGTTATGACCTATAAAGCCCTTCATAGCACCGGACCAGGATATCTGCGAGGCCGCCTTCTGCCGCACGAATCCCAGTGGCCGGTTAGATCCCACAGAGTTGGTCTTCTCTGGGTCCCGTCGACTAAACAATGTCCCAGGGGAAGAGCCTTTTCTGGAATCAACTCCCCCCAAAGATTAGGACTGCCCCCACCCTCCTTGCGTTTCGTAAACTCCTTAAAACCCACCTCTGTCACCAGGCTTGGGGGAACTGAGACATCCCCCCATTGCCTATGTAATTTTGTGCATGGTATGATTGTGTGTATGTATTCTATCTATTGGGGTTTTTTTCTTTTTTTTTCTTTTTAGACTTTGTAATGTAAAAATGTTATTTTAGATTTTAATTATTAGATTTGTTACCATGTATTGTTTTTATCAAGGTTGTGAGCCGCCCCGAGTCCATGGAGAGGGGCGGCATACAAATCTAATAAATAATAATAATAATGAATAATAATAATAATAATAATAATAATAATAATAATAATAATAATAATAAATATATTTATCCCAAAATAATTCATCCTAAAAAAGGCCTAACATTTAAATTAGATTCAATGCACTAAAACTCTATTGTTGTAGCCAACATCCCAGAGGACAAGCTCAGAATCCAAAAAGATCTTGACAGACTTGAACAATGGTCCTTATCCAACAAAATGAAATTTAATGTGGAGAAAAGTAAGGTTTTACATTGGGGCAGGGGAAAAAAAGGTAGAAGTACAGATTAGGTGAAACCTGGCTCAAAAACAATAATCGACATGAATCAGCAGTGTGCAGAAGCATCCAAAAAACCAAATACAATCCTTGCTTGTATAAACAGAGGCATAGAATCAAAATTATATCAAGTATCAGTATCACTTTATAAAACCTTAGTAAGATTACACTGTAAATACTGCTTCCAGTTTTGGTTACCACATTACAAAAAAGATGTTGAGACTTTGGAAAAAGTGCAAAGAGCAACTAAGACAATTAAAGGCCCAGAAACTAAAACATATGAGGGACGGTTGCAGGATTTGGGTTCAGCTAGTCTAGAGAAAAGAAGGAATGGGGGGGGGGGGGAAATGATAGCAGTATTCCAATATTTGAGAAGGAGGTCAATTTATTTTCCAAAGCACCAGCGGGCAGGACAAGAAACAATTGATGGAAACTGTTCTGCCGGGCTCACAGCATGAGCCCCCAATTTAGTGCAAAGGTAGAAAGTCAGACACACACACGTGAAAAATCAAGAACACTGTTTTTATCCAAAGTGAAAGAGAAGCAAAACACCCTTTTGGTAGTCAAAGGGCTCACCGTCAAAGCAACAGACTTGAATGCAGTGAAAAACAAGAAACAAACACAAAGCAATTAATAAGCAGCTGTGAAGAAGTCACAGCCACTCTCCTTCAAACATTTTCAAACTCACACATTGGACTATGGTTTAGTTTCAGAGTCCTAGTATCAAAGCAAAGAGGGTCCTTGGAGAATACTGAGACAAAAGCCACTTCCACTGTCACTGAACGGATAAACTTTCACACTCTGAGGCAAATTTAATGGCAGCCCCAATTAGTTTAACCACACCCAACCACAGGTGAAACTCCCTTATCTCCTGTAGTATTTATGCAGCTGCTCTTTCCTAGTCATGCCCTGCGGCTGTGTACGTCAATGAATGTCTCTTCATCTGAATCCAGCGAGGATAATGAGGATAATGAATTATTCCCTAATGGGCTGTCTGCCATGACCTCCTCTAGGGATCCCATTTCACAGTCACTCCCTGCTTCTGACGCTTCACTGTCCAAAGCAGTCAGCAGTAAAACTGACCTCTGACACTGGGAGGATTCACCCACATCCACCCCCACAGTCCTTGGGGCAGGAGCTGGCCCAGAGCCAACCACAACAGAAACTAATCAAGGAGAGAAGCAACTGGTAATTAATGAGACACTTCCTAACCTTGAGGACAATTAACCAGTGGAATAGCTTGCCTTCAGAAGTTGTGGGTGCTTCATCACTGGAGGTTTTGAAGAAGAGATTGGAAAGTCACTTGTCTGAAATGATACAGGATAGTGATGCCTTTTTTGGTTCACTTGCCAAAAAGGGTGGCATGGGAGGTCACACGTGTGTCCACACCCATAATTTCATGTGCCCCCCAGCACACAATGGCATGCCCATTTTTGCTCTCCCTAAGCTTCAAAGCCTTTCTAGGAGCTTGGGGAGGGCAGAAATTGCTTTCCTCACCCCATCCCACCCACAGAAGCCAAAAATGTCTTGAATAAGTTGGGAAACAGGCTATTTCTGGCCTCTGGAGGGTCTCCAACAGGGTGGGGAAGGCCATTTTCACCCTCCCCAGGCTCCCAGAAAGGCTGAAAAGAAAAGCTTGGGGAGAGGAAAAAAATGGAACTTCCAGTTCAACCGGAAGTCAACAAATTGAATGTTTCCAGATTCCAAAGGACACCTGGGGGGGGCATTTTTGCTCTCCCCAGGCTCTGAGAAAGGCTCTGAGCTCACGTGCCCACCAATATGGCTCCGTGTGCCATTTGTGTGCCACTTACCATAGGTTCGCCATCCTGGGTATAGGATCACTTGCTTGAGCAGAGGACTGGACTAGGAGAACTCCAAGATCTCTTCCAGCTCTATTCTGATTCATAACACAATCTCAATAATATTTGTACAGTTATTTCCTCTATCCCATGGAGCATGACATATCTCCATACAAGTCTTCTAATTGCATGAAACCCTAGTACTTACAGTTCATCTGAGATCTTAAGTATCACATCTGGCAATATAGCCATGACCAAATTAGAAATCTTTTAAGCTTCTGCACCTTTTGTCTTAAGTGATTAATTGGTTGGCTCTAGGTCATGATGATGAACTTTTTTTTCCTCAAATGCCGAAAGCGCATACATGATAGCATGTGTGTGTGTACTCACAACCATAATCAATGCCTTCCATTCACTCCTCCACTTGTTCGTGTATGCTCAACCCCTTTGCTTCCCTGCACATGTACACATGCCCTCCCTGTGCCCCATTTTGGGCCTAAAGCTTCCGGACGCTGGAAACAGCCCCTTTCCCAACTTCCTCCGGAACCTCCGGAGCCCCCTGCTACCGCACGAATCCCAGCGACCGATAAGGTCCCACAGAGTTGGCCTTCTCCAGGTCCCTTCAACTAAACAATGTCGTTTGGTGGGCCCCAGGGGAAGAGCTTTCTCTGTGGCGGCCCCGGCCCTCTGGAACCAACTTCCACCGGAGATAAGAATTGCCCTCACCCTCCCTGTCTTTCGTAAACTACTCAGAACTCATTTATACCGCCAGGCATGGGGGAGTTGAAATATTCCTTCCCCCTAGGCCATTACAAGTTATGCATGGTATGTCTGTGTGTATGTTTGGTTTTATAATAAGGGTTTTTAGTTGTTTTATTATTGGATTGTCACATGCTGTTTTTATCATTGTTGTTAGCCGCCCCGAGTCTACGGAGAGGGGCGGCATACAAATCCAATAAATTATTATTATTAATTATTATTCCTGGTAGGTCCAGTTTTTGCCCTCCCCAGGCTGCAGAGGCTTTCCTGGAGCATGGGGAGGGCAAAAATGGCCTCCCAGAATCTCCATGTGAGCACTGAACTTACCTGGCATCCATAATGGGCTGCGTGGAGATTCTTGAGGTGGAGAGGCAATTGGCAGGGCCAAACAAAAATCAACTTTTTGATTGGCAAGCACATGCATGCTGGAGTTATGCTAGTGCAACAGCTCCCATGACTGGAGATATGGTTCTACGTGCCAGCTGTGGCACCCGGGCCATAGGTTTGCCATTATGGCTCTAGGTGGTAGAGCTAATATGTACTTCTTCATTGCTTATTTGACCCCTATGACAATCATTAAGTGTTGTATCACATGATTCTTGACAAATGTATATTTTATTTTATGTACGTTGAGAGCATATGCACCAAGACAAATTCCTTGTGTGTCCAATCACACTTGGCCAAGAAAAATTCTATTCTATTCTATTCTATTCTACTCTGAATTTTATTTATTTATTAAATATATGTGTTAATCTCAGGGACCGCCTTCTGCCGCACAAATCCCAGCGACCAGTTAGGTCCCACAGAGTGGGTCTTCTCCGGGTCCCGTCAACTAAACAATGTCGCTTGGCGGGACCCAGGGGAAGAGCCTTCTCTGTGGCAGCCCCAGCCCTCTGGAACCAACTCCCCCCAGAGATTAGAATTGCCCCCACCCTCCTTGCCTTTCTTAAGCTGCTTAAAACCCACCTCTGCCGCCAGGCATGAGGGAATTGAGATACTCTTTCCCCCTAGGCCTTTACAATTTTATGCATGGTATGTCTGTATGTATGTTTGGTTTTTATAATAATGGGTTTTTAACTGTTTTTAGTATTGGATTATTATTATTTGCTGTTTTATTATTGCTGTTAGCTGCCCCGAGTCTCCGGAGAGGGGCGGCATACAAATCCAATAAATGAATGAATGAATGAATGAATGAATGAATGAATGAATGAATGAATGAATAAATGAATGAATAAATAAATAAATAAATAATCTCCTTATCCAAAGCAATTCTAAGTGATATGAATCCTGTTAGTTTTTATCTTGCCAGAGTAAGAGATCATGAGGATAAACTGAGCATTACATTACAGCTTCCCAATATAATCAATGATGGAATATTTATGTGATTGTTTCATATGTCACCGGAATTGTCTGGAATTTAAAACTTGAGGGATTTGCCAGCAATTTTACTACTTCCTTATTATGTCATAAAGTTGAAGTAGAATTAGCACAGTGGTATCTCTTCTTTACATCCATAACCTTTTTAATACTGTGCAACATTGTCTCTCTTTTGATAACGCACTATATTTTGCAGCAACATTTAAAATCAAAGAGAACAACATTAATGATTTCCAAGACAATGAAGTGGACATTTTTTTCTTCTTTTAATTTTGCTTATCTGTAGACACTGGGCCACCAGGATCCATTATCAGGAGACAATGTTACAGCAAAGTTATGCATGATTAAAAATTATCTTGATTGCCACAGAAAAATAGTAGACTGAGAAGATCTCCATGTAATGTTAAATAGCTCATTTGAATTCATCAAACTGCATTCTATTATCTTATGCTGGTATACTATCACAGGCTCACTTATTATCTCATGCTTAGTATATATTAACTTGAGAAAAGCATGGGTGGGAGATGTGGCTTGCTCTCTAAGGCCCAAAAATATATTTGTATCTTCTCTTCCATGGGCCTCTTCAATATAGTAGTTGGGGGAAAAGATTGGGTTGTTATAATCAGGAAACATCATTTTTTTAAGAACAATTCTCTAGGATTCTTAACTATAGTCTTTATGTAACAATAGCTGTAAGTGTAATTATCTCAAAAGAAAAACAATATGAAGCGGTAATATAGCATTAGAATTGTTCTACTAAGATGTATGAGCCAGGGTGGCGCAGCAGGTAGAGTGCTATACTGCAGGCCATTGAAGCTGACTGTAGATCTGTAGGTAAGTGGTTCAAATCTCATCACCAGCTCAAGGTTGACTCAGCCTTCCATCCTTCCGAGGTGGGTAAAATGAGGACCCGGATTGTGGGGGCAATATGCTGGCTCTGTTAAAAAGTGCTATTGCTAACATGTTAGTAAGCCGCCCTGAGTCTAAGGAGAAGGGTGACATAAAAATTGAACAAACAACCAAACAATAAAACCACAAATAAATAAACAAGAAAAATAATATCCAAATTTACATATAAGATGACAGTGCCATCTCTCTCTTTTTTTGGGAAAGTTTTTTTGGGGAGAAATATTTTTTTAATTTTTTTTTTCTTCATGCGTACACACACATATATGGTCTGAGTTAATGCTTGTCTTCTAAGGAAGTCAGCCCAAATTTGAGAGGATGTAGGTTTACAGAAGCCTTGCTGAAAAGGATAGGAAATGAGTAAGTGAGTTCTTCTATTTAGAGTTACCATGGGTATGTCATTAAAGATGCTGCTCATCTCTCTCCATTCTTCTCCTCCTATAGCCCTCTGGAGTTGAGAGGAAGAGGGAAGAAGCATCAGAAATCACAGGAGCATTGGAAATGGAAGACATTCAGAAACTTCAGATCATGCAGAATGCAGCTGCGAGAGCAATCATGGGCTTCCCCAGGTATGCCCATGTCACACCACACTCCGAAGTCTGCATTGGTTGCCGATCAGTTTCCGGTCACAATTCAAAGTGTTGGTTATGACCTATAAAGCCCTTCGTGGCATTGGACCAGAATATCTCCTGGACCACCTTCTGCTGCACGAATCCCAGCGACCGGTTAGGTCCCACAGAGTGGGCCTTCTCCGGGTCCCATCGATGAAACAATGTCATCTGGCAGGACCCAGGGGAAGAGCCTTCTCTGTGGATGCCCCGACCCTCTGGAATCAGCTCCCCCTGAAGATTAGGATTGCCCCCACCCTCCTTGCCTTTCGCAAACTCCTTAAAACCCACCTCTGCCACCAGGCATGGGGAAATTGATTCCCCAATTATGGGCCGTTTCCATTTTATGTATGGTTTGTCTGAGATGTATGACTATTTTTTATATTAAGGGTTTTAAATTGTCTTTTAATCATTGGATTTGTACTGTTTCGTTGTTGTGAGCTGCTCCAAGTCTTCGGAGAGGGGCGGCATTCAAATCAAATCAAATCAAATCAAATCAAATCAAATCAAATCAAATCAAATCAAATCAAATCAAATCAAATCAAATCAAATCAAATCAAATCAAATCAAATCAAATCAAATCAAATCAAATCAAATCAAATCAAATCAAATCAAATCAAATCAAATCAAATCAAATCAAATCAATAAACAAATCATCGCTAATAAATTTCTGGGAAAGATGCACAATGTGCAGTTTGCTTGGAAGCATCCCAGAGGCTGGACCTGGCCCATTATGGAAAAGTTCTACACAGGACACTGTTTTTAAAGATAAACTTTTTCTGGTGATACTAAGGTTGCTTCTTGACCCACAGCCTCCCTGGCTTTCAAATTACAGTACAGTTAAACCCATCACTGTATCATAAGCTTTACTTAAAAATGCTAATAAATTGCAGACCTTAACACTTTCTAAGCGCAATTATAGGATGGGGGTGAGGGAAATGTTTGCATTGTCTGTTAATTTTGGTACTCCTTTTTCACTTATCCTAACGAAAGATTCTAGGAAACCCCATTCAGCTGAGGACTGTTCCAGATGATATGGCAAAAGGCCTATTTATTTATTAATTAATTTTAAGAAAGCTTCCACAAGCTCCATTTGCAACCACAGCCAACTCCTCCAGCAGTTCAATCGCTGGGTGAAATGGGGTCTGTTTCTAAATTAAATGGATTTAGCAACTTTAAGGTAATTGCTTTTTCTGTGATTACCTGAGAGCTAAACATAAAGCTTTCTCTAGGGTTGTTTGCAAACAGGTCCTCCTGATCAAAGCCACTTCAGATTATGAATTAAACGTTTTATTTTGGACTGTCAGCTGCACCTGTATGAAGGCAATCTTTGACTTACAACCATTCAGTTTCAATAACGTTGCAAAGAAATGCAATAGGCAGTCCTTGCACTTGTGAATATCATAGCAACCTCATAGTCACGTGATCAAAATTGAAGGACTTGGTAACCAGATCTATTTATGATGCTAAGGTCATGTGATTGCTTATTTTGTGACCTTCCCAGCCAGCTTCTTTCAAGGAGGAAGCTGGATTTGTTTAATGATTTGCCTTGGTGGTGCAGTGGTTAAAGCAAGCTACTTCTGCTGATCACCGGCTGCCTGCAGTTTGGCAGATTGAATCTCGGTAGGCTCAAAGTTGACTCAGTATTTCATCCTTCCAAGGTCGTTAACATGAGATCCCAGATTGTTGGGGGCAATATGCTTACTCTCTGTAAACTGCTTAGAGAGGGCTGTAAAGCATTGTGAAGTGGTATATAAGTCTAAATGCTATTGATTGTACAATCCACTTCTTAACAAGGGAAGTGATTCATTTAAATTTTTAATGTGTTTTTCATAGGAAAGTGAACACAAGAACAAGGGGGCACAATCTGAAATTAGTTGGGGGAAAGATTAGAAGCAACGTGAGAAAATATTATTTTACTGAAAGAGTAGTAGATCCTTGGAACAAACTTCCAGCAGACGTGGTTGGTAAATTTATCTATCTATCTATCTATCTATCTATCTATCTATCTATCTATCTATCTATCTATCTATCTATCTATTCAATTTTTATGCCGCCCTTCTCCTTACACTCAGGGCGGCTTACAACATATTAGCAATAGCACTTTTTAACAGAGCACAATCCGTTTCCTCATTTTACCCACCTAGGAAGGATAGAAGGCTGAGTCAACCTTGAGCCGGTGATGAGATTTGAACCGCTGACCTACAGATCTACAGTCAGCTTCAGTGGCCTGCAGTACAGCACCCTACCTGCTGTGCCACCCCGGCTCATAGAGTAACTGAATTTAAACATGCCTGGGATAAACATATATCCATCCTAAGATAAAATCCAGGAAATAGTATAAGGGCAGACTAGATGGACCATGAGGTCTTTTTCTGCCGTCAATCTTCTATGTTTCTAAATTGTGACAAAAAAAGGTTGTAAAGATGATTAAATGATTAAATTGCCTTGTTTAGCAATAGCAATTATGCTCCCTACTCTGGTTGTAAGTCAAGGAACCTCTTGTATTGCATCCTGCTGATCCTGGGTGGAAAATTAGTGATGAGTATCAATTAATGAACCATCCCATCAATACCTCTTTCTTAATAGTACCAATGTCAGGTTGTCATGGGAATGGAGGTTAATTTCTTGTTTCCTTCTTTTATTTTCATACAGACTTTACTGGCTCTGGTTTGTTGCATAGAAAGATGGAAAGAGATGGGGGGAGGCAATGAGTGAACAGCAGCACACCTCTAGGGCAAAATTTAAGATGAGGGCATTAATAACAGGCTATTTAAGTCTTCTATTAAGTCTTCGGAGAGGGGTGGCATACAAATCTAATAAATTATTATATTATTAATTATTATAATTAAATTATTATTATTTAAATTATTCTTCATCCCCTAGTTCAGTGGTTCCAAACTCATATCATCACGGCAGCATAACGTGACATATCAGAACTTTATCCCTCTTTGCAAAACTAGACATGGGCGTGGGCAGCACTTGATGCTTATGGCCCATGAGCAGGGAGTTTGACAGCCCTGCACTAGTACAACTAACAAGAAGCAGATGGAATAAGTTAAGTTGCAGCATTTCAACACTATTGTTTTGAAGTTCTTACGTTGGTTTAAGCTTGGATTGACCTGACTTATAGCTGGATTGATTATTTTACATAAATATAAACCACCAGGAGTGTTTATTACAAACAGGACAATGGGGGTATAAGTATAAAAATAAATGAAGTGTGATAGAATAACTTCCAGAACAACAGTGAAACTGTGCCTCTTGAGGCTGAAATGACAAGGGCAAAATTGGTTCTGAGAAACTGAAGCAAGAGAATAGTAAACAAATAAAGGAGTGGAAATATTTCTCATTCCGCTGCCTCTTCAGAACAAAGCTGAGTGAGCTAATCAGGGTAATTGCAAGAAAAATAGTAATGTATAGTTAACAAAATTATGGATAGCTAACAAAATTCCGAGAAGAAAAGTCACTTAGCTAAAGTGAAAGAAAGCCACTTCATAGCTTTTGGCTTCACGGCTTTGACAATATAAGAAGACAGATATTTGCAGAAGTATACTGATCAGTTGCTGCTTTCATGGCCTCCTTCCTACAGTAGGGCTTTTGGGGGGAGAGGGAGTGGGGGGGAGAGAAAAAGGAAAGGAGTTCTCCAAGAATCCAGTGATTTTACTCATTGCGTAATCAGAATGGAGAGTGAGCTCTGTGCCTATAAAGCAGTGCCAGAACACAGCAATTATATGATTATGTATTTTCCATACCTGAAGCATGAACCATTGCAACTCCCTTAATCAATGCCTTTTACCAACAGCAGCTCCTTTTAATCCTGCAACAGAAGGTTGCATCCAGACACATGGTAATTATCTTCAAGGATGGGAATTTTATGGATGAAAGAAATTTTCCAAACTTTTTGCCAAATTTGCCTCTACAATAACCCATCTCCAATTTCTTGGAAATTGTTAATTGTCTTCTACTACTACACACACACAAACAAACAAACAAACAAACAAACAAACAAACACATAATTCCAACTGAGAGGTTTATTACACCAGAAAGCTAGAATGGGAGCTGTATCATTTGCTAGTCCACACACACAATCAACATGACCGCTCAAATTTCACACAATGGTAATAACCCACTAGAACATTATCATCTGGGGAAGAATTATATTTTTTTCAGCTATAGAATATAGTAGCTCAATTTAAATGGTAGGAGATTGAATGTGCTGTGAGTCTAATGGAAGCAAATCCCCATGGACATTTCTGAATGCAATGGTGAATGACTGTGGATCAAGAAAAGCATCATAAAAGTCATAAATTGATGGGGCTCCTCTAATCCACTGTTTTCCAGCTGTGGCAGCTTTCAACTGTATGGACTTCATTCCCAGAATACTCATCAATGCTCATGCTGATCAGTAGAGTAGCTACAGGCTATCCATTTCTTATGGGTATTTTATGTTCATGCAAAGAGAAATATAAATAAATTTGAGCTAGGTCAGTGAGTAACCAACACCTTTAAATGACCTTTAAAGCCCTACACGGCACTGGGCCAGAGTACCTCCAGAACTGCCTGCTACCACACGAATCCCAGCGACCAATAAGGTCCCACAGAGTTGGCCTTCTCCAGGTCCCATTGACTAAACAATGTTATTTGCCGGGCCCCAGGGGAAGAGCCTTCTCTGTGGTGGTCCCGGCCCTCTGGAATCAACTCCCCCCGGAGATTAGAACTGCCCCCACCCTCTTTGTCTTTCGTAAGCTACTCAAGACCCACTTATATTGCCAGGCATGGGGGAACTGAGACACCTTCCCCAGGCTTTTATAATTTATGTTTGGTATGTATGTGTTGTTTGGTTTTAAATGATAGGGTTTTATATGTCTTTTTTCTCTTTTAATATTAGATTTGTTCCACTGTAACATTGTTTTTATTATTGTTGTGAGCCGCCCTGAGTCTTCAGAGAGGGGTGGCATACAAATCTAATAAATTATTATTATTATTATAATGGGGTCACATACTGGATCTGTTTTTTTGTCTTGAAAGAGTGGCAATCTGGGTTAGAATTTGGAGATACCTCTATTTGTGCCTTGTCATGGGCTAATCAATAAAGAGTTATTTAAATCACTAAAGATTTAGAGTTTTCTGTACCCGCTTCCTGTTATAGGGAAGTGGGGCCGATTAGCACTGCTGGAAGAAGATGAAGAATGAAGCTGATTCAACATGGGTAAGACCCTTTATGGATTATGCTATGGCAATAAGTGGGGCAAACCTAATTTTTCAGGTTATATAACATTGGGTTATCACTGCATAAAGGTCCTGTTTAAATGACCCATCCCTCTTAAAAAGAGATGGTCAGAAAGCCATCTGAAAGGCTTTGTGAATATTACTTGAAAAACTTACTCTGTGCAGTATGCCAGCAGCATAGGTCTTGTTGAATTGAGCGAGATTATCTGGAAGGAGTTTGAGCCTGTTCATCTGTAGATTGGGATGGACAACAATTTCAATTATGCCATTTGGAGTCCCCTAAACATGACAACTTATTTGATTTTCATTGTCTGTCTTGGTATAAAACAGTGCAATTCTGCCAACCAGTACTGGAAAGATAAGTAGGATTTATATAAGAAATCCCTAAGAAACTATCACAGTATAGAGCAAATTTGCAAGTTGTGTGGAAGCATACTTCTATTATTTCAAACATTTACTGAATGAAAGCATTGTTTTGGTTCTATGGTAGTGGTTCAGCTATTTTACTTATTGAAAAGACTCTAAAATCACTGACTAATAATTTCACAGTATATCTAACAGCGTATCAACAGTGCAAACCCTTACTGTTTTATGGGTATTTATATGTACAAAGCAAGGGTAGGTTCCAACTTATCTCACTGCCGGTTTCCTCCCTCCCAACCTGCGTGGACATGTCTGGTGGTCGCACTTTGCATATGCGCACATGCACAGTAACAAAAATTCTTGGGGAAAAATACCAAAGTTGGGAAAAAAGATGGCGGCCACATGCACAGTGCCAGGTCTTGGCTTCTGTGCAGGATCAGAAGAAAAAAGTTTACTTTTTTAATTAAAAAAACATTGAAAAAAATTAAAAAGAAGATGGTGGTGCCCACGGACTGGCATTGACTGATCCGGTTTAGTGACATCATTGTGACATCACCAGCAGGGTCACTACCAGTTTGGGCAAACCTGTGAATTGGGAGGAACCCATCCCTGATACAAAGAAGTAAAAGTTGAATAATTTAGATACTGTACTGTATTTTCTCCTGTTTTTCCTCAGAAATATACTTTGTACCTTTTGCATAAAAAAGAAAGGTACAGTAATACCTCGTCTTACGAACCTAATTGGTTTCCGGGGGAGGTTCGTAAGACAAAAAGTTTGTAAGATGAAACATTGTTTCCCATAGGAAACAATGTAAAATCAATTAATCCATGCAACAACAAAAAAACGCAAAAAAACGCCGCCGCCCGGCTGTCATCTTTTGAAACAGCCGGGGGGCTTCTCAGCATCCTCCTGAACTTGAATGCCAAACCCAAACTTCCGGGTTCGGTGTTTGGGAGGCCGCCGAGAAGCCCCCCAGCTGTTTCAAAAGGTGACAGCCGGGCGGCGGGGCTTCTCGGCGGCCTCCCGAACGCCGAACCTGGAAGTTCGGGTTTGGCGTTCGGGTTCAGGAGGACGCTGAGAATCCCCCCGGCTGTTTCAAAAGGTGACAGCCGGGCGGTGGGGCTTCTTGGCGGCGGCAGCGGCGGGTTCGTTAGAAGGAAAAAGTTCGTAAGAAGAGGCAAAAAAATTCTGAACCCTGGGTTCGTATCTCGGGTTGTTCGTAAGACGAGGGGTTCGTATCATGAGGTACCACTGTATCTGGAATGTTATCTTTACAAAAGCTACATGATCATTCATTGTAAATTTGGAAATAATTTGTATTTGCCAGTTAGTATGCTTTTTTGCCTATTGTGGTAAGAAAAATGTATATCATGACCATTTAATTCAGAACCTACAAAGAATTGACAGATATTATAAGGTTAGAGAAGCAAGTAAAAAGAAAATTTGGTTTGTTCAAATCAGCTTCAACTTAACAGCTAGCTATCCTAAGCATTTACTGAGCTGAAAGGTTTGTTACCACTGACAATTCCAAATAAGTACAATTTCTTATTCCCCTATGTTTTTCTCCTATACTCCTAAAGATCAAGGTATTTTATTTTTTTCACCCCAGCTCTTTACGGCTTTCAAATACTTTGGACAGAATACTTTTAAAATGATTCACATCTGTGAATAATTTGTTAACTTTCAGACCTACAAGCAATTATTATTACAGCCTTGAGCAAAACTCCAAGATGAAATTCTCAGGTGAACAGATACTCATTGAATAATCCTTTTTGGCCTATCAGCACATAAACATAATTTGATGTGAAATTGATCTAGATGGTTAAAAACAAGACACCAGCCAGTTACTAACATTTGCATCTCTGTGGGAAAGTCGAAATGAACAATAAGTTTCAGTTGTATAAAATATGAAGCTAAACAGGTCTGACTTTAAAAAGTAGAAAAAGAAGACTCAATTTCTTGTTTTCTGACATATTTCTTTCCTTTTATAATATTGGTGCTGAAAAGTCGGAGGACCACCGGCATTGGAACAAACTATTTAGGCACAGCACGGCAGGATAACAGCGGACACCGGCGGAAGACAAGGTGACGAGCTTGTGTACAATAGGCTTTTAAATAGTCCCAGCTGGCTGAAGGAACAACCAATGAAATGTTAACCGGGTGGTAACAACCAATCAGAGACTTTCCCCAAACACGCAATTGTCTCTAGGCAAACTACAAGGCTTGTTTCTATGCGGAGACATAACAGGTGCATTTGCCATTATTCCATCTGATAGACTGGTTCTAATAAAACAAACACGTGTTACAGTGAAAATGAGTAATCTCCACGACGATTTTAGTGTGTATGTGCATATATGTATACATGTGCATACCAGGGGTGGGTTCTTACCAGTGCGGTCCAGTACGGGGTGCTCCGGTGGCAGCCCACTGGTGACATAATTAGGTGTGACGTTTCCAGTATCATCTGTGCAAGTCCGTGGGCGCTGCCATAATTTTTTTAAAAAAACTTCAGCAATTTTTTCCTGGTTTGATTGGCTTCTCCTTGTCCTGTGCTTTGGGAAAAAACCCCAATACCTATCTTTATTTCTTTGTCCGAAGCACAGCTAAGCAGCACCACATCTATGTTTCAGCTTGAATTTTTTTTAAAAATTTTTTTAATTTATTCATTTGTCTAATACACAATACATATGGAAGAGAATAGACATGAAGTAATATATATAAAGATAATATGTAAAAATAGAGAAGATATATGAAAGGAGGAAAATATATATGATATATGAGATAAAGGAAAGACAATTGGACAGGGGACGAAAGGCACACTAGTGCACTTATGTACGCCCCTTACTGACCTCTTAGGAACCTGGAGAGGTCAATCGTGGATAGTCTAAGGGAGAAATGTTGGGGGTTAGGGGTTGACACTATTGAGTCCGGTAATAAGTTCCATGCTTCGACAACTCGATTGTTAAAGTCATATTTTTTACAGTCAAGCTTGGAGCGGTTAATATTAAGTTTGAAATGTCCTTCTGAACTTGTGCGGAAGTAGATTCAGGTGGCGTGATGCGCACATGCAAAATGTCGCAATGCGCACCAGTAGCAAAAGATAAGTGGAACCCACCTCTGGTGCATACATGCATATACATGTCCAGTGAAGGGCTCCTGGTGACTGCCATGTGCATTTGTGCATCTGGTCTGCACAGATATGCACACTAGCATGAGATTTGGCTTCTGGTCATGCACAGGAAGCAAAATGTTGTGTGAGGATATGTGCAAGAGAGAGATTTTACAATTTTCGGCGATTTCTTTGCTTCTGTGTATGTCACTTCCTTTAAGAACAGTTAGAACTGGCTCAGAAACTGAATGGGAACATGGAGATGAAAGAGCAAAAGACTCTTTAAAAGACAGGCATTAATTTCAGCTGTGGCGAGGGGGGCGTTTGCCCAGGTTCGCCTGGTGTACCAGTTGCGGCCCTATTTGGACCGGGAGTCATTGCTCACAGTCACTCATGCCCTCATCACCTCGAGGTTCAATTACTGTAATGCTCTGCACATGGGGCTATCTTTGAAAAATGTTCGGAAACTCCAGATCATGCAGAATGCAGCTGCGAGAGCAATCATGGGCTTCTCTAAATATGCCCATATTATGCCAACACTCCACAGTCTGCATTGGTTGCCGATCAGTTTACGGTCACAATTCAAAGTGTTGGTTATGACCTATAAAGCCCTTCATGGCACCGTACCAGAATATCTCCGGGACCGCCTTCTGCCGCACGAATCCCAGCAACCGGTTAGGTCCCACAGAGTTGCCCTTCTCCGGGTCCCGTCAACTAAACAATGTCGTCTGGCGGGACCCAGGGGAAGAGCCTTCTCTGTGGTGGCTCTGACCCTCTGCAACCAGCTCCCCCCAGAGATTAGGATTGCCCCCACCCTCCTTGCCTTTCGTAAACTCCTTTAAACCCATCTCTGCCATCAGGCATGGGGGAATTGAAACATCTCCCCCTTGCCAATGTTGTTTTGGTGTATGATTGATTGTGTGCTTGTTTTATATATATTGGAGTTGTTTTTATGAATATTTTAACCTAAAACTGTAATTACATTGGTAACTGTTAGATTTGTCACTATGTACTGTTTTTGCTATTGTTGTGAGCCGCCCCGAGTCTGCGGAGAGGGGCGGCATATAAATCCAATAGATCTAATATAATCTAATTCAGGAAATGCAGAAATAACAGATAGAGGGAAGTAAGAATTTTAAAAAAGAGTCTGCAAACAGAACAGTTGCATCTCGTACCGCGAGATTCTGAGTTTTAATAAGTAAATGCAACATAGTGTAAGTACTATCCTGACTTTTAAGCAGGTAAGTCAAGGTTTAAAGCTCCATTTCAGAAGGTGGCTCACTGATGAGTCTGTTTGGTTTTTGGTTTTTTTCCCGGCTCAACTACCTTCCATGGATTGTGACAATAAAAATAAGGGAGATCTCCAACTAAGCCATCTTGAGCTCTCTGAGGAAAGACAGAATATAAATGCAATAAATACATTATGACTATAAAAGGCAGCAGATTGGAGGGAAAGGGGATTTATTTTCAATCTTGTTTCAAAAAAGATTAGTAGCCCTGGCACAGCAATGGACCCAAATGTATCTTTCTCAAAAACACACCACTTGTTTTGAAGGGTTGTGTATTTTTTTTTTCCTCAAAGGGAGCCAAAATAGTTCTGCAAATATATAAAAACTGAAATGATTTTTGTTTTTGTTCGTGAGCTTTTTTAAAAAACCCTTTTCAGGTGGAAGATGTTTCATATTCACAAACGCATAATTATTAAATATGAACATTCTTTAGTTGGCTTCATATAACATGTTTGGCTTCTCCCATTTTCTGTGCATGAGAAATACACTGAGTCAAGCAGTGGGTGGCTCCTGGTTTGGCCTGGTTCAGCGAATTGGTAGTGTTGACAGTGGGAGGCTCCACCCACCCACCTGGGATGCTTCTGCACATGTGTACGTGTGAACCGTTAGGAACGGATTTTAGAACTCACTACTGACTGATTCACAAATGAACTGAACAGCCTGGATTCATAGAACATGCTGAGTTATCTTATTTTTTTTAAAAAGGGGGTGGGACTAAAGCTAAAACTAACACAGAATATTAATCCAGCCCTTACTTTGAGGATACAGCTATTTGCAATTCAATATGTGTAGTATTATTATGAGAGTAGCCTGTGTATGCATGTGTAAATAACATGCATTAAAATGGCTTGGGGAGAAAAAACCCACATGCATTTAGTTACACTGCAAACAAAATACATTATGTTTGGAGAACTGTGCAAAACAATGAATTTATGAATAGAAAAATGAGAATGCCATAGAAACCAAAATGACCCGATTTGGCCTCCCTTATTAATTACATTGGTTGTGGGTACACAGCTACCCACGACCAATGGACACAGATGATGATTATGATTATGATTATGATTATGATTATGATTATGATTATGATTATGATTATGATTATGATTATGATTATGATTATGATTATGATTGTGATTGTGATTGTGATTGTGATTGTGATTGTGATTGTGATTATGATTATTTTATTATTATGATTATTTTATTTATTATTATGATTATTTTATTTATTATTATTATTATTATTATTATTATTTTATTATATTATTATTATATTATTACTATTAGTATTAGTATTATTTTATTTTTATTATTATTTTATATTATTATTATTATTATTATTATTATTATTTTGTTTTTATTTTATTTATTTTTATTTTTATTATTCAGATTTGTATGCCGCCTTTTTCCGAAGACTCAGGCGGCTCACCTGTTTTTGCCTATTTCCTTCCCCTACAATATTAATGTCTCCTTTCCTTAGAAGATAAAGGGCAATATTTTGGGGGAACAGTTAAGCGTCCCTTGCCAGGGGGCAGAGGACAAAAAATACATGTCCTCTCACAAAGTAGATCAGATTAGAAAACTGACTTCGTAGAATATTAGATGTATACAGTACTTCATTGAGATAGAATATAAAACATTTTTTTCCAGTTTGATTATACTTTCCCTCTTTTCCCTCTTCTCTCTTTCCTCCTATATTTTACTTTTCTTCCCTCTCTCTTCCCTCTTCCCACAAATCAGAGACCTATCTAAATCTCTTCTCAATACTATCTTGTTTCCCATAACTTAAGGAATTTTGTTTGCTTATGTGATGGCTGAATGGTAAGTAACATCATGGTTCCAACCATTGGTGGGCTACTAGCCAGAACGCTAAATTGCACTCGCCGCCATGGCTCATACATGCTTGTGGGGCCAGCACAATTTTGGAAGTAGCAAAATCACTCACAGAGCCACAGGTGTGCCCGTGTTTCTGCGAGGTTTTTTTGCTTCCGCACATGCCAAAACACGGGCGCATCTGTGGCTCCGTGCACAATTTTTCTACCTCCACAGGTGCAAAAGCAAAATCACTCTGGGCTCACAAGCACTTACAAGCCGTGGTGATGAGCACAATTTAGCATTCCGTCTTGCTGCCCACTGCTGGTTCCAGCCTACTTCTCATAAAATCATTTACCTGATTCTGTACACCATGGCGTAAAGATAGTGAAGATGAGTCATTGTCATCCATTGGGTGGTGGTGATAGCTACCTAAGGTAAGCAGCCATGTCTGCAACAATCTATACCTGCTGAGTTTTTTTAGGTTAGGGATTGTCAGACTGCTCTTGATCATATTTTTACATTCAAGAGGGACTGCAGGGTGGGCATGGTGCGTGGTCAACTGACTCAGACCACACTTAAAATGAAGGAGCAAGCTGGTGCCTCTGTGTCCTCATTATTCAGTTTCTTCATGTTCATCAGTTCTGGAAATTATGGCAGAAACTGTGTGGGTTTCCGAAGGGATATTTGTCGAATCTATTTATTGGTTAGCTGCTTTCTCTAACCTTAGTTGGCATCTAGGCAATTGAAGAGTATAGTTCTTGGAATTCAAAGCACTTTTATGATTGTTAACACAAGGACACTTGCATCCATCACTAGTTACGTGACATTTCAGAACTACTGTTATTTTGGGACTGACCTATGAAACAATGAAAAAAAAATATGCAGTCGTTGCAGCACTATCATTTTCATTTCAACCAAATTACCAGCCTAGCATTTTAAAATGTCTGGGGAAAATTACCCCCCCCCCCCTTTTTTGGGGGGGGGGGGGATTTGCATGCACAATTGTAATTTCTATTGTTTGTTTGTTTGTTTGTTTGTTTGTTTGTTTGTTTGAATGTTTGAATGTTATCCTTCCCCTCTCAGGGCAGCTTACAACATATGGAAAAATACAGTTCTGAAATCCAATAAAGCTAAAGCAAACAGTCTAAAACCCCAGTTTAACATAAAAACAGCCATATTCAATCCACCAACATACTTTCCATTCAACATACAGTGGTCCCTTGACTTTCGCAGGTCCGACTTTAGCGGAAAGGCTATACCACAGGTTTTCAAAAAATATTAATTAAAAAATACTCCGCTGTTTTTTGAACATTTGAACATTTTCCCGTGGCCGCCCGATGTACAATACTGTGCGTTTTAACTCTCCTCCTCCCCCCCCCAAGCCATCCTGCTTCTTTAAATAAAAGCTCCGCTTCCGCTCCAGCCTCCCGAACCCTCCCCTTTAATTCTTGGAGCATTGGTATGCTCCACTTGAAGCCGAGCCTTACTGCCATCTGCCGCCACCGCCTCTTCTTCCCCCACCCACCTAAGCCATATCCTTTAGTGGTAGTGTCCGACCTTCCAGCTGACTGGTCTGGAATCTCAGCTTCGAGTCCTGGCCTGGATCCCTCTTGCCTTGAACTTCCCCTTCCCTGACCCTGAGTACTGGTGCTGCCGCCGCCATGGGAGACACTGGCAGCAAGCGCAGCAAAGCCTCCAGCTTGCCGCCTCATTGCCCCTGTGGGTTCTGGGATTAAGTAAAACCAGGAATGGAGGAGGGAGGGAGGGGGAGGAAGGAAGGAAGGAAGGAAGGAAGGAAGGAAGGAAGGAAGGAAGGGAGCATCTCTACTTTGCGGAAATTTGACTTTCGTAGGCAGTCTTGGAACATATCCCCTGCGAAAGTCAAGTGACCACTGTACATTCATTCATAGGGGTGGATGATTACTGTCCCCAAGCCTGTCACACAGGTGTGTCTTCATATTCTTATGAAAGGCAAGGAGGGTGAGGGTAGTACAAATTTCTGGGGGGAGCTGATTCCAGAGGGCTGGGGCTCTTCCCCTAGGCCCCGCCAAGCAGCATTGTCTAGTCGACGGGACTTGGAGAAGGCCGACTCTGTGGGACCTGACCAGTTGCTTGGGCTCGTGTGGCAGAAGGTGGTCTCATGTCCCTCCTAGTTTTTCTTTTCTGTAGACTAGCCAAACCCAAAGCCTGCAACTATTTTTCATATGTTTTCATTTATGTCATCTGGTGCTTTGTGGTTTCAACTCTTCCTTTTTTCTCTCTCTCTTCTCCTACCATCAAGTCTTCAACTTCTCCTTTAACAACAAACTCTTACACTGTTATATTCATGACTGAATCTAAACATGGAATCAAAACAATGTATGAAATTTCCTTACCTAAGACAGAAAAAAAAATACCTTCTCTAACTTACATGGCCTTTCCTACATTGCAGCTGATCCACAAACCTGTGTGTGGAACAAAGACTCTTGCAACTTGTCTTGAATATTCCGCGGAGCGAAACAGGAAGCAGAATCAATATCTTTTCATAGATAAGGGCAATGCAAAAATGAGAACAGAGTCTGATACCCTTTGTTAGTTTTGTTTGGCATAAATTATTCCATAGAGAGTTGAAAAATTTATCTGGAAAAACAAAGAATATCCAGGGAGTCAATGAAGATGTTACATATTCAAATATTTCTTGATTGTAAACATTTAAATCTGCATACTTAAATGTCAGTGAAATTTGACATACCATTCTCTGGTGACTGCAATCAGTACTGCGGCTTGTCAGTTCATATTGCAGCTGCTTGGCTGTCAATTCTGGGCTATGTGGTCGCTTTTAAGCATCTCAGATGGTACAATGAAAAAAATAGCAAACAAAAACAATGAAGAATAATTGTTTTTCTTGCCTAATTCTAACAATAATCATATAACCCAGAGCATTATTTCAAACTTTGAAGTGCTGAAAAGAATTATGGGTCCCATTAGATATGTGAGATGCCAACAATAGATCTACAGGATTTTTTTAAAAAAATAATTTTTTATTGAACATTTTGTTTAAAAAATATTTTTACAATCTGCTTTTTTACAATCTTTCTATATCAATTTGCATCAATTTTACATCCATTTGACCCTCTTTTTCAATTTACATTTTATTATACATATGATTCCATCATTATTTATGTTTCTATTATACTATACAATATTACAGTCATTCCTTACATGTCAATTCCATTTCTCTGAATTCATTGCTCATTTCTAAGCTCTATACCTTCTTTGAAATTGATCTTTCTTAACTTTTACCCCTGTCACCTAGCCATTTATACCATTCATTCCATATTTTATAATATCCTGATTCTTCTTTATCATTTATTTCTTTAGTTTTTATTGTCAATGTCCTGATTGCTGTTGTTGTGTCCAGAGGACAGTTAGGCCTTGTACCCGCCCCATATTCTTTGGGCGGGAAAATACTATAATGTGATTGGTTGGCAGCCCGGCACATATATAGCTGCCAGGCACGGCCATGTTGTCTTTTGTTTCAGTTCTATAACCGTTACTCCTCGTTAATAAAGAATAGTTATTTGCCATAAGAATGCAGTCCTTCATTCAAGCAAAGATCTAACAGCTGTTGTCTATATTTTCTACTTTGTTAGTATTGAGATGGCCTATATAATATTATTGTTCTTTTCTTTGTACTAGTGTACAGCACCACATATAATCCAATGAGAAAGAATAACAGAAAGTCAGAAAATGAGCTTTCAGCAGCAGAAGAGCTAGTGACATAACAGAAATTAAGCATTTGAGATAGCATTAAGGTTTCTTGTTGAAAGTCATACCTGAAATCACTGAATTCCTCTTAAAATATATATGAAAGTATAAAATCAATGGTTTCTTCATAATAGTAGGCTTCTCCAATATGTCTTAATGTGTGGAGAAAACAAAGAGTTTGGAAAGTAATTATAGCCACATTTGGCCAAATAAGGTTACAATCTGACATGCAATATGAAAATTTCCTTTTCTGAAAGTTGTGTCACAATTCATAACTCAGTTGATACTCAAATATATTATGTTGTGGTTAGCTATGGCCCAGCTCCTGCCCCAAGGACTGTGGATGTGGGGGAGACATCCACATGCTGCAGGCCTGTTTTGCCCCCCCGTGGAATCCGCTGTTGAAGGCTCCTCTGACCAAGAAGACATGAGTGACAGGGAGGAGGAGAGTGTGGCAGACAGCTCAGAAGGAGATCAATTATCTAGCTCCTCCTTGGATTCAGAACAAGAGTTAATGATACAGTCACGCATGTGGAGAGTGATGCATAGGCAGCAATAACAGAGAGATTCTTATCAAAGAAAATGAGGCCACCTGTGGTTGGGTGGGGCTGTGGTAATTAGTGAGGCTGCCATTGTGGAGGATTATCTGATCGTTGTGTTTCGTGACTGCTTTACTGACTTTGACTTTTTGTGTGCTGATTTTTCCCTGCTTTGAAACTAAACCAGAGCAAAGTGTGTTTCACTTTGTGAAAGAAGAAGGACTGTGAATTGCCTCACAGCTGCAAGCTAAGTATCACAGAACTGATAAGGGACTTGTACAAATTACCAGTTTTTTTGGAGACGAGTGCTCTTTGCTATACCAAAAGAGGGCTTGGTTTAAGTGACTTTTCATTATAAAGAACATTGTTTTGAATTTTCAAACATGTGTGTGTCTGAAATTTGTACCTGTGAATTTTTGGGAGGATTCTACCAGAGAGCCCGACAGAACAATATTGTATGAGAAAAAAATTATGCACAATATCAGGAAGGCTGTGCATGATAAATATGTACAAATGCACATTTGCAGCTCATTTTTAAAATGTTATACATTCATTCCTCAAGTTACGTCTAATACAGAAAATATATGAACAGAGATAACATTAATTTCCACCTGCTTGTTTGTCACTTTCTGAATGTTTTAGTGTTTGTAATTAAAGATCATATAATGTCTCCTCTCGTCATCTTATCTTATAACTCATCCTTGTTACATCAGTGCTTTGAATGGTGCATGGATTGTTCCCTTTCCCTTTCTTTTGCCTTTCTTTCCCCTTCCCCTTTTCTTTTTTATCCTTTTCTTTTCATCTAATTATTTTTGAGTTGAATCAAGACTTAGTCACACTTTAAAGTAGCTCCACTCCACAACATGTGGAGTTATGATTAATTTAATAAAAATGAATTTAATCAGTATGAAAAAATCTGGGTTCAGCCCATGGCTCCTATTATCAATGCTTTGCAGGTTTTATTAGGTTGTTTATGGGAAAATGTTTACAATTCAAACCATCTTAAAATAACTACACAAGATCTCCTGTCAGTTGTAAAGAAGCTCCATCAACCTTGGTGATTTCTGAGCTGCTGCTCCTGTATGGAACTGTTTTCTATTTATTTGTTACATCAGTGATTTCAGCTCCCTGTGTATGAAACCACTGAAGTGGCTCCCAACAGGGAGAATTAGCTTGACAGCCTGTAAAGTTTCAGTAGTGGAGATGAACACTGCTTTCTTGCACTGTGTCAGGATTGCTGCACCGCGCCTGTTGCCAGTGTCTGCCATGAATAACAGGGAGGGAACTGCAGGTGGCTGCAAGAGGAGGCTGAATTCAAGGAAATTAAAAGTACAGTGGTATCTTTACCTAAGAACACCTCTACATACGAACTTTTCTAGATAAGAACCGGGTGTTCAAGATTTTTTTTGCCTCTTCTCAAGAATCATTTTCTACTTACAAACCCGAGCCTCCAAAACTGTAACCGGAAAAGGCAGGAAGAAGCCTCCATGGGGCCTCTCTAGGAATCTCCTGGGAGGAAACAGGTCCGGAAAAGGTGGGGAGAAGCCTCTGTGGGGCGTCACTAGGAATCTCCTGGAAGAAAACAGGGCCTCCACCCTCCCTGTGGTTTCCCCAGTCGCACACATTCTTTGTTTTTACATTGATTCTTATGGGAAAAATTGCTTCTTCTTACAAACTTTTCTACTTAAGAACCTGGTCATGGAACAAATTAATTTCATAAGTAGAGATACCACTGTACTTGTTATACTATCCCATGACACATCACAGTATAATAATAATAATAATAATAATAATAATAATAATAATAATAATAATAATAATAACAACAACAACAATAATAATAATAATTATAATTATTATTTATTAGATTTGTATGTCGCCCCTCTCCGAAGAGTCGGGGCTGCTCACAACAGTAATAAAAACAGTATAGCAATGGAACAAATCTAATAATAAAAATTATATAAAAACTGTTAAAAAAAACCATACAGCACATACATACCAAACATAAAATATAAGAAAGCCTGGGGGAGATGTCTTAGTTCCCCCATGCCTGGTGATATAGGTGTGTCTTGAGTAACTTGCGAATGACAGCCCACCAGCCCAGAGACAATTTGTCTGAATATAGTTGCACAACTGTAGATAATCATGGTGGAAGTGGGAGAAAGGGGAAAAGTTAACCATATGCTTTGGGCATGAAAAATCAGACCCGACTTCACTACACTGGTAACTAGTTTGGCTAAGTAAAGTACACTCATGATTTTGAGAGTCTTTCTTTGCCACTGACCGGATGGGATGGCTGACGCACTGCCTTCTCAAACTGAGCCCAGCTCAAACAAATGCTTCTGATTCATCCTTTTTTTTACAGCGTAGTTGTCTCTCGTCATTTGTTCTGCAGCAGCGGCTCTCTTCTGTGGAAAGAATATGAAGATACTGCATGGTGCTTATTGTGATGCAGAGGAAAGCAAAGCGACGATAAGCAAGCTTTAAAATCTCTGATGCGGTCACGATTTTGCGACCAAAAAATAAATAAAAGAAGATAAAGGAATGTGCTGTAATAATAATAATACTAACAACAACAACAAACAACAGCAGAGTTGGAAGGGACATTGGAGGTCTTCTAGTCCAACCCCCCTGCTAAGGCAGGAAACCCGACACCACTTCAAACAAATGGTTAAGCAATATCTTCTTGAAAACTTCTAATGTTGGGGCATTCACAACTTCTGGAGGCAAGTTGTTCCACTGATTAATTATTCTAACTGTCAGGAAATTTCTCCTTAATTCTAAGTTGCTTCTCTCCTTGTTTAGTTTCCATCCATTGCTCCTTGTTCTACCGTCAGGTGCTTTGGAGAATAGGTTGACTCCCTCTTCTTTGTGGCAACCCCTGAGAAATTGGAACACTGCTATCGTGTCTCCCCTGGTCCTTCTTTTCATTAAACTAGCAATGCCTGGCTCCTGCAACCGTTCTTCATATGTTTTAGCCTCCAGTCCCCTAAGCATCTTTGTTGCTCTTCTCTGCACTTTTTCTAGAGTCTCAATATCCTTTATGCATTGTGCCGAGCAAAACTGAATGCAGTATTCCAAGTGTGGCCTTACCAAGGTCTTATAAAATGGTATTCACACTTCGTGTGATCTTGATTCTATCCCTCTGTTAATGCAGGCTAGAACTGCGTTGGCTTTTTTGGCAGCTGCTGCACACTGCTGGCTCATATTTAAATAGTTGTCTACTAGGACTCCAAGATCTCACAGTTACTACTGTTAAACAATGTACCACATATACTGTACCTTCATGTTGGCTCAGGAAGGATAGGAATGGGGAAGAACAGCAACCACTGTCACTGGATGCAGGGAGGGAAGAGTTCTGGCTCTCATGCGCAGTGCGGCTCTCCTGCATTGGACAGTGCAGCCAGCTATTCATCTCACTGTGCAGTAGCAGCAGCGAAGAGTCCGCTGCCGTGATCCTGGTCCAGGAGGGTATCCCACTTGTGCAAGCGCACATGTGCCAGAGAGAAAAAGATGAGAGAGAGAAAAGGGGAGAAATGGAGAGAGAGAAATGAGTAAATGATGGAAGGAATATATGAGAGAGGAAAAGGGGAGAAACAATTGAGGGAGGGAGAAGAGGGAGAGAAATGAGAGAGAGCTGGAGGGAGAGAATGAGAGAGGGAAGAAAGGGAGAGAGAAAGAAAGAAAGAAAGGAGGGAGGGAAGAAGGAAGGAAGGAAGGAAGAAAGAAAGGAAGAAAGAAAGGAAGAAAGGAAGAAAGAAAGAAAGAAAGCTCTTTCAGACCTATGATGAAAGCAATGGCAAGCTAGACCTCTTGCCAAGAAAACTGCAGTTTGCCAGAAGGCACAAATTGGAAGTAAATCTGTGTGTGTGTTTTTTTAAAGGAAACAACAGAGATGGCAGAAATGCATCTGAAAATAGGATTATTTATAATTTTGGATGATGTATTATATCATCAAACTCAAAAGAAATCAATATATATATACTATTGCTGTTAGTACAATCTTGCCAGCGTCTATCAACTTTGAGTTCAGTATGAAAAGATTACAGAGAGGCAATTTCCCACAATTAATTACTTTATTTTGGATTTGCTATCATGTTCAATGAGAAAGAAAGAAAAAGAAAGAAGGAAAGGAAAGGAGGGAGGGGGAGAGGAAAAAGAGAGAAAAACAGAAGTGGGAGGGAGGGAGGGAGAGAGACCCCCATTTTCCACAGAAGACACAGACAGCCATGAAATCTGGGTAGGTATGAGGTTCATGTGACTGGGTGGGAGTGATGTTGAGTTGGCCATGTCCACCCAGGTTTTGTGGCTCCCAGTGTTTTCTTTTCTGTGGGAAACAGGTCCAAATCAGTGTTCCCTTTAAGCTGTGCTATGCGCTATAGTGCACTAGATTTGAGACCATTGGCAGGAGATTCCAATTCTAGTGCAGAGGTCTCAAATCTCTTTTCTCCCGGCAGATTCTATTACCGGTGGGCGGAAAAACTTGGAAGCCATGAAGAAGGAAGCTCAGCTTCTGGTCTCGCAACTTTTTGCTGAGGGCGCGAAGAATTAACACATCCACCGCGCTGTGCTTGAAGGCAGGTGGGCGGAGCGGCATTTGCGCCGGGTGGAAAACCCTATCCGCTCCTTCCCAGCTGGCCCAGCGAAGAGAGATAGCTCCATCCCACCTCGGTGTTCGCCCCGGTGCCACCAATGGAGCGACTGAGCATGGTCTGCTTCTCCCTCTGGGTCCGCGCCGCCTCGGAAGCAGGTGAGGCACCACGGGTGCCTGTCACCAACGGAGAGAGAGAGAAGAGAAAGGAAGAAAGAGAAAGAGAACAAGAGAGAGAGAGAGAGAGAAAGCAAGAGAGAGAGAGAGAGGATAATGATATTAATTGAACTATAAAATAACAGAATAACATAATGGTAAGGGACCTTACTCTGCCCCAGCACCGAGCCCCAAATAATTATGCAACAAGTTGTCTTGGGTGACATCTGTGCTCAGGCATGAAAAAGTGCCGCTCAGACACTATACTTTTCCGCCCACACCGGAAAAAAATTAGAGGGAACATTGGTCCAAATGGCTCTTTGAATGTTCAAGGTTGCAGACCCCTGAACTAAGAAGGTTAACATATTTCCACTTGTAAAGTCCAGTAGCCATGAAGCACAGTAATCAGTGTGACTGACACAACTAGCTCAATCAGGTCCTTGAACCTTGGGGCACCTTCCCAAGAGCAAGTTGCTGTGATGTCGGAGAATGATGGTTGATGAAAGGTAATTATAATTCTGTTCTTCAAGGACATTAAAGCTTATTTGCCTTGCAGTAGGTTCTATGGTGGCAAAATTAGCCATTTCTAAAGAAATTTAATGAACTCATCTCATGATATATCTTTAGAATGGAAGGGCAAATCATGTGTTTTTGTCAAGACAATTCAGTCTCTCTCTCTCTCTCCGTGTGTGTGTGTTTGTGTGTGTGTCTTCCAGTTTTGAACTTGTAATAATGATAAAAAGACGTGCTTTGAAAAGACATGCTTCCCATGGTAATAGGCTGCCAAGAATTACTATGACATCTTACACTTGGAAAAGGCAAGGAGACCTTTGGGTAAAGGATTTGACTGTTGACTGTTGTATGGGGTAGCACTGTGTGAGCCATTACAAAGATTAATACTGTGCCATGACACAGAGCTCCTCAGTGTAAACTGCGAGGGGAGGTGTAGTAAGTGATACGGCTTAATGATGATAAGAATTATTCTATCACTCAAAAGTGAGAATCCTAACGAAAGATTCAATCAGATGGTGCTTGCTATAAATTGCAGTCTAGACTGTCAGAAGCTTCATCATAACCCCGTATGCCGGTTATTTGTATGCTGCCCCGAGTCTACGGAGAGGGGCGGCATACAAATCTAATAAATAATAATAATAATAACAACAACAACAACAACAACAACAACAACTGAACTCACTAAAAGCAAGAGTGAAATTCTCCCGGTTCACTCGTGCCTATCGGTCGTCGGAGAGCTGATCGCAATGGGAGTGCGAGGCTTCACTCACCCACCCAGATTTACCATTTGGGTTCTTTTACCTTCTGCGCATGCGCAGAACTCTTTCTGTATGCGCAGAATTCAAATGGTGGCATCTGGGTGGGTGTGTGGAGCCTCACACTCCCTTTGCGATCAGCTTTCCAATGACTGATAGGCACGAATGAACTGGAAACATTTCACCCGTGATAAAAAGCCACGGGAAACATAAAACAAATGGAAATCACTGATACAAGGTGTGTACCGTTCAAGAGAACTTTAATTCAGATTCTGTAAAGGTTTTGCTAAATGTTTCCTTTACCCACAATCACAAAAGCATATAGGAAAATGTTCAGGCTTTTGAAATGAGCTCCAATGGGACCAACCCATTCCAAAGAAGCCTGCCTAGAAAATCAGATTGTAATTCAAATTGAGGAAGTAATTAGTTGATCCTTTATGTAGTTGAATTTAAAGTTAAATGCTTTTTTTAAAAAACATTCTAACTCTGACAGTTTTTCACCCTGACCTGATTCCTGAGAGGTCTGGCCCCAGAATAATTAAAGATTGAATATGACTCTTGCTATGGGTTACAACCATAATATTTAATTTTAATTTTAATTTGTTTAATAATAAGGGTCCATCAGTTACCAAGGTATAAAATATGTGGGAAAAGAGGCAAATCTTTTTTTAATTTGATCACTCTCAAACATAGTTCCCTCTAAGCTGAGCAGTGAGCAATCGCTCACTTAAAAATCATCATCAACTCAGAGTTTTCCAAACCTGCCCAGAAGCCGAGAGGGAAAGAGTGAGAGGGAAGGAGAGAGAGAGGAAGAGGAAGAGAGAGAAACAGAGAGAAAAAAGAGAGGAAGGAAAAGAGAAAGAAAAAGAATGGGAGTAAGGAAGAGAGAAAGAAAATCAAAATCTAGTTTGAAACTAGCTCAACTATTTAAGTGGCATTTTGATATTGATAGAGTTGCCCTATTATGAGCTCACTGTTATAGACACACAGTACAGTATTTTATTTTGAAATTCTCTGAGGCAAAACAGGGTGGGTTTTTTATTTGTTTTTTTGTTTGTTTGTTTGTTTGTTTGTTTGTTTGTTTGTTTATTTATTTATTTATTTATTTATTTATTTATTTATTTATTTATTTATTTATTTATTTATTTATTATTTCTGTGCCGCCCAGTTCCGAAGGGACTGCCGCTCAGACACTATACTTTTCCGCCCCCCCCCCCCCAAAAAAAAATTAGAGGGAACACTGCTTTCAAAGCAAAGGTCCATCTGTCTGGTTCCTCTCAGGTCTTGTTTCTGCAAATTATTCTGTGTTATTGATTATTTTCCTGAAACAGCATTGGTCACTCCGCTCGGCAAATTAAAAGCTCATACTGTAGTATTTCTCATGCCTAAGAGCCTGCTTGAACTGTGGCAATTAGCAGAAATAGCTGAAGGGAATAATAAGTGCAGTCTGAACCAAGCAAGTTTCACTAGAGCAAGCTGGCATTAAGCAGAAATTTTGTAAAAGCAGTCGAGAAATGGCTCAAGGCACCTTCTGAGAGGATTTTTTTTTTTCCAGAATTACAAACAGACTGCTCTCCAGACCGTGTACTTATTTTGTAATGTTTATTTGCTGTCCAAATCACATCACTGGGGGCAATTCACAATCATCACCACAAAAATCATAAAACAATAAGACCAGAAACAGTCAAAAAATAGCAATAGCAACAAAGATCCATCTCGAGTCCCCGGAGAGGGGCAGCATATAAATCCAATATACAGACAGACAGACAGACAGACAGGCAGGCAGGCAGGCAGATAAATTTAACAGGTTTTGTGCCAAAAGCCCAGCAGAAGTTAATAACAGAATAACAGAGTTGGAAGGACCTTGGAGGTCTTCTAGTCCAACTCTAGTCTAGTTTTCTAGTCCAATATTTAACCATTTAAATATGAGCTAGCAATGTGCAGCAGCTGCCAAAAACCCCAACACAGTTCTAGGCTGCATTAACAGAAGGATAGAATCAAGATCACGTGAGGTGTTAATTAATACCGCTTTATATGGCCTTGGTAAGGCCACACTTGGAATACTGCATTCAGTTTTGGCTGCCACGATCCAAAAAAGATGTTGAGACTCTAGAAAGAGTGCAGAGAAGAACGACAAAGATGATTAGGGGACTGGAGGCTAAAACATATGAAGAACGGTTGCAGGAGCCGGGCATTGCTAGTTTAATGAAAAGAAGGACTTAGGGGAGACATGATAGCAGTGTTCCAATATCTCATTGGTTGCCACAAAGAAGAAGTCAACCTATTCTCCAAAGCACCTGAGAGTAGAACAAGAAGCAATGGGTGGAAATTAAAGAAGGAGAGAAGTAACTTAGAACTAAGGAGAAATTTCCTGACTGTTAGAACAATTGATCAGTGGAACAGCTTGCCTCCAGAAGTTGTGAATGCCCCAATACTGGAAGTTTTTAAGCAGATGCTGTATAACCATCTGTCTGAAGTAGTGTAGGGTTTCCTGCCTGAGCAGGGGGTTGGACCTCCAAGGTCCCTTCCAACTCTGTTTTTTTTCCTTGTTGTTGTTGTTGTTAACCCTTTGCCCGAAGCAGGAAATCATATATCATTCCAGACTTTCTTTGCATTTGATGGAGTGACTACATGTGATCATAGAAAGAATAACAGAACGGAATTATAGAGTTGGAAAGAATGCCGGAGGTCCTCCAACCCCATCCTACATCCCGGCAGGTAACCCTATACAATTTTAGACAAATGGCTGTCCAATCTCTTCTTTAAAACATCCAGTGATGGAATATTCACAGCTTCTGAAGCCAAGTTGTTCCACTGTTAACTATTCTCACTGCCAGGACATCCCTCTTTAGTTCTAGGTTGCTTCTCTCCTTGATTAGTTTCCATCCATTGCTTCTTGTCCTACCTTCAGTGCTTTGGAGAATAGATTGACCCCCTCTTCTTTGCGGCAGTCCCTCAAATATGACAATTTTCAGAAATAGAACTGGAAATTGACTTCAGAGGTCTTACCAGTCCAATTCCCTACTCAAGAAAGAGACCCTATACAATCTGGGACAAGTAGGTAGACTTACATAGAAGGCTGTAATTCTTGGAAATGTCTGTTTTACAGAATCAATAACAATGCTCATTGTGTTTAAATCACTGAAACATGGAGCAACCTGCTTTTCTTGTCCTATGTCCTTAGCTGTTAATTGTGCAGTTATTGCTTACATGACCATGGCTCTATTATTCATTAGGAGAATTTGCAATTTGACGAAGTGCATCTACAAGATAGGGTCAGTATGATGATGCCTGTGATCACTTCACACATATGCAAGGCTGCAAGTTGATAATCATGTGCATATTGTCATTCACGTGGTCATTTTGGCTTCATTGTTTGCTATGGATGTTTGGACTGATGGACTGATTTCTTACATAATTGTTTCCTCTTTAATGTGTTCCTCAAATTTATCTGCATCTGCTATGCTCCTCAGCACTGCTGCATCATTTCATAATTTTCATAAATATTCATCTCGTATCCATCTGATGTTTGAACTACAGATACACCTTTGTTAATCTACTTGAGAGATGCATCCAACCTCCTATCTTAGTTCCTTCTCAGTCTTAAGACTTTTTTTTCTTCTATTAAATTGTATCTGATTCTCAGAGACTGCCTGGACAAATCCCTGTGGTTTTCTTCACAAGGTTTGTAGAAATAGTTCGCCACTGCCTCCTTCCTAGGACTGAGAGAGAAAGTGATTGGCCCAAGGTCATCCAGATGGCTTTGTGCCTAAGGCAGGACTAGAACTCACAGTCTCACAAAAACATTGGTTTCTGGCCTGATCCTTCAACCACTACCCCAAATTGGCTCTCTAGAAAGACTTCATTAACTACTATAGGTGCCAGTTTTTCTATAACCATTGCAGAATTAATATATGGTCAATCTGAAATTTTCCCGGGAGATGTTTTTATCAGTCAGCTAATATTACTTTCATAAACCCCAAGCAATGGATAGATTTTAGATTGCATGCACTTTAATTAATTAATTTGCAGTTATAATTTTCCCCTTTGGGGAGTACTGGTGCTTGTAATGTATATTTGAAGACAGTTTGCTTCATCCAAAGCGTTTATTGCAATAACCAAGGAGTTATCTAAATATATACTGTATCATTTGGAGAATGATGGTTCATTGCTACTTTCTAAATCTTAATGGTACTGATTTTTAAATCATTAATATTAACCAGGAGATCCCTACTTTCAGACAGTTTTCATCCAAACTTCCCAGGGGTGTTCCATATTTTGCAACATATTCTTCTCTGTTCTTTGAGATGCCCCAGTGACTATTACAGTCTCGACAAGCATTCTGAATAAATTCTCCTCTGTGTATTTGCTTAGATAAGTGTTGTCGTGAATTAAATTGTTCTTTCTCTCTTAGGACAATTTGGAAAAAACGTGCTTCTTCTTTTAACTATTTCCTGGACTTGTGGTTTTGTAATGTGGGAAAGACATTTTCAAATTATGCTTCTTTCATGCAAGCCTCTGTTAAGCAACAAGCCCCAGGGAGGACCAAAAGCAAACACAAACCTTTTTGTTCTAACTAGAGAAAGACCCAAAATGAAAAAAAGAGTATTTTTTGGAAACACCATCTGTTTCAATGGTCCTGGGACCTCTATCTTCTTGTGGCTCTTATATCATTGCTTGTCTGAGCTTTAAGCAAATTAATGGTCCCAAGCAGTGAAGGACTGCAAAAATTTTACTACCACACTGTGGGAGTGGCTTATTGTGTGGGTGTGGCTTGATGGTCATGTGACTGGGTAGGAGTGGCTTGCTGGCCATATGACTAGGTGTGAGTGGCTTGACAATCATGTGACCAGGGGTGGCTTAAAGGTCATGTGACTGGGTGGGAGCGGCTTACCGACCAAGATAAGTTTTCACATAGGTGTTTGGACTCTTTTTCAGTTAATTAAGTCACATTATTTGAATAGCCACAAAAAGGACAAATGATAGACAGCATGATTTGTTGAGGAGCACAGTAACATTTTAAGATTTTGTACTGAACACACAAGGTTAAGTATGATAACAGATTAGGCAAGTAGTTCAATTTTCATTAATTGCTATAAAAGTTCAATTCCAGATAATGATTAAAATTATTAAAGCGTTTATGGGTAAAAACATACTATTTAATTATTTCCCATTTAAAAAGTAATTAATGATCCTACTAAGGTACTAGAGAAGGAAGGACAATAAAAAAAACTATTAAGTATTCAATAAACAGTGAATAAACTTACTACCCCCACTGTATTCCCCCCCCAATGGGGCAGCAGCCCATCACTGGTCCAAAGGATATTTGCTGGGGAACCAAAGGCTTTCTGTTTCTAGACCTGCCTTCCAGAATGAAGAAGGGGGTACGGTCTTCTGGGATTGGTTCCCTCAGTCAGTGGCAGAGCCTGAGGATGGACCATTCTTTGGTCTTGGCTACTCCTCTTCCTACCTCTTTGCAATCATTCAGTCGACTGAAAATATTTTTCTTTTAAGCCTTTATTAAGGTGTGTGGCTGGTATCATAAATTAATTTCACGGTGACATTTCAGATTTCCCATTTTCTTATTGCAATAACTGAGCCATGTAGTCCAGCAACTCAAAGCCTTTGAAAATCCTTGCAAAAGCTGTTACAAATGTCTTATGTAAAATGGAACAAGAGATCAAACCACCGAGATTAAACTTGAACTCTCATTAATATTTTTTCTCCCTGCAGCAGCTTCCTTCCAAATTACCTCTTGAGAAATTTATCCCCTATTCTATTTTATTTGTTATTTTTATCCCATAATCATAACACAATGGAATAAAAGAATAAAAAAAACTTTGTCAAACAAAAACTTGTAGGAATAAATTTGTGGACATATATGCCTTCTTAGAGAGTGAATTCACTCATTATCTGTTTGGTAATTTAGATAACGTTTTTATTTCTTATTTTATTACATTTGTATGCCTCCCCTCTCCGTAGACTCGGGGCGGCTCACAACAATAGTGGCAAAACAATATGTAATACAAATCTAATAATTTAAACTAAAAACAAATAATTTAAAAACATGCACACAACACACCATACATAAACAATATAGGCCTGGGGAAGTTATTTCAGTTTCCCCATGCCTGACGGCACAGGTGGGTTTTAAGGAGTTTATAAAAGGCAAGGAGGGTGGCGGCAATTCTAATCTCAGGGGGGAGCTGGTTCCAGAGGGTCGGGGCCTCCACAGAGAAGGCTCTTCCCCTGGGACCCGCCAGACGAAATTGTTTAGTCGACGGGACCCGGAGAAGGCCGACTCTATGGGACCTAATCGGTCGCTGGGATTCGTGCAGCAGAAGGCGGTCCCGGAGATATTCTGTAATAGCAATAGTAATGGCACTTAGACTTATATAATGTTTCGTATGATTTACAACCCTCTCTAAGCAATTTGTAAATGTCAGCATATTGCCCCCAACTATCTGTGTCCTCATTTTACTGACCTTGTAAGGATGGCAAGGTTGAATCAACTTTGAGCCAGTCAGGATCAATACTCCATTCTAACTATTATGCCTAATCTTAGCCTTAATGCAAGTTCATCTTAAACATTTGGGTTTTAGAGATTAAATACCGAGAGTCTTGACAACAATATCATTTTTCTACTAACCAGTTTATTTATATGTGTTTATCATTGGCAACAAATATATTTAAAGGAGAACATTTGTAGCTCAGGATTGAAATTAGAGGTTCTTGGTGCTATCTGAGCTTGGTTGTGCTTTGTTTTTTTTCCAGAAAGCACAGGTAATATTACCTAGTTTGAGTAATGAAACATCTGTACACAGAAATATATTTTTATTTAGTTATCTCAGCAAATGCAAACCCTTTAACGATCAACATTCCTGAGGAACCTTAATGGAAAGAATACTCCTGAAGTTCTCGTGAGGGAGTGGGGAACAAAATTATGTTTTAGCAAACCAGGAAAGACTCCAACAAGGTCTTTGAAACAAAACGAGAGCCTGCTTTGATGGTCTGTATCCCATACAGCTTCTAGAGCAGTGGTTCTCAACCTTTCTAATGCTGTGACCCATTAATAGAGTTCCTTATGTCGTGGTGATCTCCAACCATAAGTCTAGAACCAATTCTCCCAACAGAGCTTTAAGCTGATTGGCAGGAAGGTCAGAGGGACACCCTCATTGTAAACGCCTGATTGGTTGGATTGTAAAAATATGTTCCAAGCTGCCAGAATAGAAGCTTTACTTCCTAACACCATTGGAAATTTGTCTTTTCTCATGTCTTAAGCGACCCCTGTGAAATGGCCATTCGATCCCCAAAGGGGTCCTGACCACCAGGTTGAGAACCACTGTTCTAGAGCTATTTCTAATAATTTGAGCCCAGCAAGAGCTTGGAGGCACTCTTACATAATTCGTTCAACAGAGAGAGCCTTGGTCTTCCCTTGCTTATGAAAGCTTAGAATTGCAACGCCTAAAACACGATTTAAGTATTGCCCACAAGATCATATGCTGCAATGTCCTTCCGGTCAATGACTACTTCACCTTCAACCGCAACAACACAAGAGCATGCAACAGATTCAAACTTAATATTAACCGCTCCAAACTTGACTGTAAAAAATATGACTTTAACAATCGAGTCGTCGACGCATGGAACTCATTACCGGACTCTATGGTGTCTACTCCCAACCCCCAACATTTCTCCCTTAGACTCTCCACGATTGACCTCTCCAGGTTCCTAAGAGGCCAGTAAGGGGAGTACATAAGTGCACTGATGTGCCTAACGTCCCCTGTCCAATTACCTTTCCTTTTCTCATATATCCTATATATTCTCTCCCTCTCATCCACTCCTCTTCTTTTTTACTTACTATCCCTAATATACTACTTAATGTTTATCTCATTCCATATGTATTGTATATTGGACAAAGAATAAATAAATAAAAATAAATAAATAGCTGCTACTTTTAAATCCACAAATTGTTACAGACTCTCAAATGGGGAACAGTAACTTGCCAGGAAAATAATTCCTGATTGGTGGCCTGTCTACTAGCTCCCCTATTTACAATTCACAACCACATTCTATTACATAATGTTACATAATGGGGGTGTTTCTTATATAATCCACTTTGACCCAAGAGCAATATATCTATTTACATATTATAGAGTGATTCCAATTTATTTCTTATAGCCTGGTCTCGGATACTACTCATCATATATCATCTTACCTTGTCCCACCGTCCCATCAGTTGTCTCAATACAGTTTCATTATCCAAATTTATCCTTTTATCCATAATTTCAAATTGAATATGGTGCACCATACCAATTTTGCATTGTCGATTTTGTCGCATCCTTCCAACCCAAAACTATTACCACCTGAGTGCTTTCTATTGCTGCTTGTTTTATTTCTCTAAATTCTCCCATTGCATTGCTTTTAACTAGTACTGCCATTTCCTTAGTGATTGTCCATTGTATATTTAGCATTTTATTGATGTCCTCTTGCACTTTTTGCCAAAATTCCTGCACTATCGGGCATTCGTAAACTACTCAAGACTCATTTATACTGCCAGGCATGGGGGAGTTGAGATATTCCTTCCCCCTAGGCCATTACAAGTTATGCATGGTATGCATGTGTGTATGTTTGGTTTTATAATAAGGGTTTTTAGTTGTTTTATTATTGGATTGTCACATGCTGTTTTTATAATTGTTGTTAGCCGCCCCGAGTCTACGGAGAGGGGCGGCATACAAATCCAATAAATTATTATTATTATTATTATTAATTATTATTATTATTCCCAAAACATATGCATAAACACTCCTTTATCTTGACACCCATGCCAACAAATACCCCTGACATTCTGTGGTACTGCCATTTCCTTAGTGATTGTCCATTGTATATCAAGGCAAGTTTTAAAAAAAAAAAAAATTAGTTCCTTAGGAAGTCTTGGGTGAGAGTTAGCTGCTTCTTCCATTGATTGTCACAGACTGACTGTGCTGCTGCATGAGAACTCCTTTATGAAAAGCAGGTGTCAAACACGTTGGAAATGAACTGCTCCATTCCCATCTCCAAGGGGTGCATTTTGACACCCCTAAGATATGGGATAGTGTTTCTACATTAACAAGATTGTTTTGGCCCTTATACATGTGGATTTCATCCAGGTGGTGCAGTAGCCTAGAGGTGGAGCTCTCGCCTCACAGAGAGCTCCACCTTTTGCTAGGTAGCGGCATATATTTCTTTCTTTGCCGTCAGGCATGGGGAAATTAAACATCTCCCCCTGGGCATGTTTAATTTATACATGGTATGCTTGTGTGTGTGTCTGTTAGCATATGGGGTTTTTTAAATCTTTAAATATTTTAATTAATTGGATTATTATGATTTGTTTTCACTGTTGTGAGCCGCCCCGAGTCTTCGGAGAGGGGTGGCATACAAATCCAAATAATTAATAAATAAATAAATAAATAAATAAATAAATAAATAAATAAATAAATAAATAAATAAATAAATAAATAAATAAATAAATAAATAAATAAATAAATAAATAAATAAATAAATAAATAAATAAATAAATAAATAAATAAATAAATAAATAAATAAATAAATAAATAAATAAATAAATAAATAAATAAATAAATAAATAAATAAATAAATAAATAAATAAATAAATACAAGTAATTTTATTTTTGCTGTGAACTCTGCATAGGCATCAGGAAAGGCATCCGGTCAGTAAACAATCAGCTCCATTCAGTTACCCCAACTCCACCCTGATGCAAGGGATTATGACCTATAAAGCCCTTCATGGCATTGGACCAGAATATCTCTGGGACCGCCTTCTGCTGCACGAATCCCAGCGACTGGTTAGGTCCTACAGAGTTGGCCTTCTCCGGGTCCCATCGACTAAACAATGTCATTTGGCGGGACCCAGGAGAAGAGCCTTCTTTGTGGTGGCCCCGACCCTCTGGAACCAGCTCCCCCAGATATCAGAGTTGCCCCCACCCTCCTAGCCTTTCGCAAGCTCCTTCAAACCCACCTCTGTTGTCAGGCATGGGGGAATTGAAATTTTTTCCCTTCCCCCTAGGCTTATAGAATTTATACATGGTATGATTGTTTGTATGATTGGTCTCTTAAATTGGGGTTTTTAGATTATTTTTTAATATTAGATTTGTTACATTGTTTTCTTTATTGTTGTTAGCCGCCCCAAGTCTTTGGAGAGGGGCGGCATACAAATCAAATCAAATCAAATCAGATCAGATCCAATCCAATCCAATCCAATCCAATCCAATCAAATCAAATCAAATCAAAAAATAAATAACAAAGTCATTAAAAGGGAAAAAAGGAGAAATTCAGTCATGTTCTCTTCCACTAGGTCATCCCTATGTTACTCTGCGCAGACAATGTCGCCATTTCATTCATATCTCAAGTTGCCCTCTGTATTTAGGAGCAGTAGCATTCTTTTGTTCTAGGGGAAAACCTAGAAATGAATAGTGCTAAAAGAAACATTCCAGTTTACACTTCAACAACCATTTAACCTTTCCAATAATTGGCAAATCACTGACAAACTTACTGAGCAAGTCAAGAGCTTTAAATATTTACATATTCATTTCCAAGCATCTTCTTCTTGGAATCACCTTTTCAAGTCAAGCTTGTAATGAGATTATCAAATTTGCAAGCTACAGAGGCAATAGCTATGCCTGCAAGCAATCAAATCACTCCAACTGAAGGTCTTAAATTTTCTGCTACATGATGCATAACTCTGTGCAAACAGGACACTTCTCTTCTAGGAGTAATTCAGTCCAACTTTTGAAGGCCATTCTCCAATTCTATCCTTCACTTATTAACATGATATTGTGAATGATCCTCGACCAGCTAGATTTTGAGGAGGAAGATCCAGGCCCATCTTGGAACATTGGGCCAGTGGTTTTGCCAGCTGATGCAGAGAGTGAGAGTGAGGGAGAAATAGACCTGGATGAACCTGAAAGACCACCAGTCCACTGCCAATGACAGTAGAGTCTAACTTAGAGCCTTTGTTAGATGCCTGCTTTAGAAGACTAAGAAAAAGACAAGAATACTTGTATGGGAAAAGGAAGTAGTCTGTAGTTTGTTAACTCTAGGAAATTGTTGACCACTCCCCATAGGTTTTTAAGGATGGCTGATGGGAATTTCGGGGTGGAGTTTCAATGTTTTGTAATGGAGTCAGTTGATGTTTGGGGCTTCCAGCCATGTTACGCTAGCCAACTGTTATTTCTCTGCTAAAATCCTTGGAGTAGAATTGCCCTGCCAACATAGAATCTGGAAAGCTGTAAATGTAAGTCAGTGAAACTGGAGACTCTTTATGTCATAAAGGAATGTGCAAATTAGCTTTGATCTTTGGCAGTAGCCTAACCGCTGGACTGTTATTTTTTAACTCCTCTCACTGAGAAGTTATCAAGATGAACTCACATGCATGATTTTGGCTTGTATATAAGATGTTTTCTATATAAAAAGATTGATTTGAAATATCAGCGCATGGATTCCTCCTTTGTTTTCAACCTGGGTGGACCCGGGATAGAACACATGGTCTCTTCTTTGTAATTTGGGTTGTCTTACTTGACGCTGCCTGGGGCTGTGGTCATTGAAATTCTGACCCAAAGAAGCATACAGAGGGGATTCCCTGACCCAATGTCCATGTATGGAACATCTCAGCATTGAAAAAGGGATACAGGTTTGGAATTCAATAGAAGGGAATGTTTGTAGATCAGGGCTGACCTGTGGAGTCCTCGGTGCTCTCTGAACTTGGTCAGACAAACCAACACTAAATAACAGCCTAATCAAGAACACTCCCATCAACACTGATAGGGCAAGATAAGAACATAAGAACACAAGAAGAGCCATGCTGAATCGGACCGAAGCCCATCGAGTCCAGCACTCTGTGTCACACAGTGGCCCATCAATTGTAAATGGGGATCTTGAACAGAAAGAGAAGGCAAAACATTCCCTTTCTCCTGACCCCCAACAAATGGTACCCAAGGGAATCCTGCCTGCCTCAAACAACATAGAGACAGCACATGGACATCCGTTTCAATAACCAAATAATATATAAATTCACTGTGGATGTATCAGTGATGGGATTTTAAAAAAATTTATCACTAGTTCTATGGGCATGGCTTGGTGGGTGTGATGCGGCTTGGTGGGCGGGGCTTGGCAAGCGTAGCAGGGGAAGAATACTATAAAATCTACTGCAAGATCCCCATTTCCTCCCAATTTTCTGGGTCTCGGGATAAGCAGAGAATAGATGGGGGTGGGGCCTGACAGATTTAGTAGATAAATTATAGCCCGCGTGGACTACAATAAATCAAATCTCAGAGTCGATGGATTAAAGTAGAGAAACAGCTTTCAAACGAAGTTACTTTTATTATGAAAATAAGAAAATATAGCTAATGCCTATCAGAGGCATATTCTATGCGTGCTACATCATTGAAGACAAAGAGAGAAGAGAGAGGGCAAGATGGAGTTTTTGGAGAAGGAGGAAATGATGCATGTATTAAATGACAGGATTTTACATCATAATGGGTGGAGCTAATACAGTTACACACTTTTAACCATTTAATTGCTGCATAACTCTAAAAGACTTAGAATGTCTCTGGGGCTGTCAATATTCAGCATGACAAGGCCAGCCTGAGGTGGTAGTTACTGGTTCTCTGAACTACTCAAAATTTCTACTATTGGTTCTTCAGAACTGGTCAGAACCTGCTGAATCCCACTGCCGAATGTAATCTAGTTGGGTGATGAAATGTCTGGGGAAAAAACAAACTCTGTGAGCACCACAGATCTGGATTTGTCTTACCGCAGGTTATTCTCCCATCCCTGCCCTTAACTATATGCTCAGTGGACCCAGGTCAAGCCTTGATAGAGGTTAACGAGGAAGGTTTGGACCTTGATGCCCAAAAAGAAAAGCTTCACATCTCTGCTAGTGAAAGCTCATATTTTGTTATAGCTAGAATGTTTTAATTATATGATTAATGTCCATATTGAAGGGCATTCACATTAGCAGTTTGACATCTTTTTTTTTTAATAAATTTTTTAATAATTTTTTTACATAGAAACATAGAAACATAGAAGTCTGATGGCAGAAAAAAACCTCATGGTCCATCTAGTCTGCCCTTATACTGTTTTCTGTATTTTATCTTAGGATGGATATATGTTTATCCCAGGCATGTTTAAATTCAGTTACTGTGGATTTACCAACTATGTCTGCTGGAAGTTTGTTCCAAGGATCTACTACTCTTTCAGTAAAATAATATTTTCTCATGTTGCTTTTGATCTTTCCCCCAACTAACTTCAGATTGTGTCCCCTTGTTCTTGTGTTCACTTTCCTATTAAAAACACTTCCCTCCTGGACCTTATTTAACCCTTTAATATATTTAAATGTTTTGATCATGTCCCCCCTTTTCCTTCTGTCCTCCAGACTATACAGATTGAGTTCATTAAGTCTTTCCTGATACGTTTTATGCTTAAGACCTTGCACCATTCTTGTAGCCCGTCTTTGGACCCGTTCAATTTTGTCAATATCTTAACAAATTTATATTACACACAACATAAAACAGTGCATAGTGAAATGTGCCCCCCCCCCACACACACATTCCCCACCACCAAATTGGGGGTGTTCTTGTATAGTCCACTTGACCCAAGAGCAATATATCTATTTACATATTATAGAGTGATTCCAATTTATTTCTTGTAGCTTGGTCTCGGATTCTGCTCGTCATATATCGTCTTACCTTGTCCCACCGTCCCATCAGTTGTCCCAACTCAGTTTCATTTTCCAAATTTATCCTTTTATCCATAATTTCAAATTGAATATGGTCCACCATGTACCTATACCAATTTTGCATTGTCCATTTTGTCGCATCCTTCCAACCAAAGACTATTACTGTCTGAGCGCTTTCTATTGCTGCTTTTTTTATTTCTCTAAATTCTCCCATGGCATTGCTTTAAACTAGTACTGCCATTTCCTTAGTGATTGTCCATTGTATATTTAGCATTCTATTGATATCCTCTTTCACTTTTTGCCAAAATTCCTGCACTATCGGGCATTCCCAAAACATATGCAAAACACTCCTTTGTCTTGACACCCATGCCAACAATTCCCCCTGACATTCTGCTGAAAGTTTGACATCTTGAACTTCAGTGGTTATCACAAATAATCAACTATTTGAATCCTCAGGCAATGAAATTGAGTCTGTGGCTCACACATTTCTAGGCTTTCCCCTACCTACTGAAACATCTAAGATGATTCACTGTCTCACTGTCTCATCTGGCTTTTACCAGTCTGTGCATAACTTTTGCAATAGTTTTACTACCTGCTGAGTTGGACTTTCACACATTTTATAGACTTTGCCTATGCATTAAACGCTGCGGCTTAACATAAATCTTGCTGGTTTTTCTCGTCTTCTTTGGTTGTGGTGGCTTACCAAGCAACATAAATACACCTTGTTATTTCCGAAGTGGTGTTTGCTGCCTTAAACAGCATTTTCCCATGCAGAGATCCATTGCCACTGCACAATGATATACTGAAATTGCTCACAATTGGAAGTCACTGTCTGCAGTGTAATTATTAAGGAGATTATATTACTCTGCTACCAGAATATAATCTTTAAAAAAACACATCTTCCTCCTCAATGTACTATATGTCATCAGAAATACCTGTTTCTCTAATCCCTAGCATATGTATGCCTCTCTGAGCTACAAGTTGATGGATATCAAGAGTTTTAATATTAACAAACTACCTCTATAGCTTACCACTACTTAGAAAATATCATTCTACCCAGATGAACTTACATTAGACTATAAATATCCGAAACTAATCACATAAATTGAATTCAGATTGCCTTTCCTTGAGGTAGGAATATTATATTAGAGTGAAATTTTGTGGCTGCAAAATTTCTTTTGTATTGACTTTTGATAACCTGGCTTCCATGCCTCTAGCAATTTAAATCATTCCCTCATCAAAATTGGAATTTTTTTAAAAAAAATTGCATCCAGTTCTCTGATTGTGAGATACATTATATGATATAATTTAATCATACATAGTAATGATCTTAACTTAATGTCAAGTTTGAGACTCAGAACTTACTTGATGTATATTTCCACTTATTCGGTCTGCTTCTGATAACAAAATTTTCCCATAGGGCCTTTCTCTACAGCTAATTTGTGCACTCTCTGCTGATATCCAATTTATTGGAAAATTATACAGCAAAAAAATATCCAGAGCACCCAAGGAACAGCTGAAAGATGCTGGTTGAGAGCTCACAGCATCTCTCTTCCACTTCACATTACAATTCCACCTGACTTGAAGACCTAGTGGGTATGTGGGTGTAGATAAAAGCATGATCTGAAAATACAATCAAAATATAATTGTCCTTTGTGGTTTTTGGGGTAGTATGGTAGGCTGAGCATGAATCTGTTGTTTTTTTCAGAGCCAATGAATGTGGCCGAAACAGGAGATGGTGATGGACTGGTTCCTCAAAACTCCTTTCTGGATTAAAGAGAAGACAAGGATTGCCCATGTTTAATTCCATACAGATTCCCTCTGTAAAGAGATCACAAAACAGCCTTTTCCATCAGGTTTGAGAAGTGGGGGGGGGCTGGATGGGGGGGGGGACTGGAGGGAATGTTCTATTTAGCCTAGTTTATCACAGCTATTAGTGAGGTTTCTTTTTGATCAGAATTGTATGATGAGACTTTAAAGATTTATTTATAAGTGGGGAGATATTTTTTTTCTGCTTTAAAGGAAAAGATCAATTTGAATTATAAAATTGATTTTTTTGAATTAAGATTAAAATATATGCATTGATATTTTTTGCAGCTCTTAGCATTAGCAATAGCACTTAGATTTATATACCACTTCACAGTGCTTTACAGCCCTCTCTAAGTGGTTTACAGAATCAGCCTTATTGCCCCCAACAATCTGGGTCCTCATGTTACTGACCTCAGAAGGGTGGAAGGCTGAGTCAACCTTGAGGCTGATGAGATTTGATCTGCCAAACTGCTGGCACCCGGTGATCAGCAGAAGTAACCTGCAGTACTGCATTCTATCCACTGCAAAACCACAGCAGAGGTGAGTTTCAGCAGGTTCTGACCAGTTCTGGAGAATCGGTAGTGGAAATTTTGAGTAGTTTGGAGAACTGGTAAATATTACCTCTGACTGGCCTTGCCCCCATCTATTCTCTGCCTCTTGAGTCCCAACAGATTAGGAGGAAATGTGGATTTTACAATATCCTTCCCCTGCCACGCCCATCAAGCCACATCACTCCCACCAAGCCACTCCCACCAAGCCATTCCCACCAAGTCATGCCCACAGAACTAGTAGTAAACATTTTTTGAATCCCACCACTGCACTGTGGCTCTTATTTTTAATAGACTTTGCCAATAAAGATTGTATGATGTGTGCTTTGTAATTTGATTATTAATAAAGGGTGGGCTATATATGAGAAGAAAATGTTTTTTCACTGAAATATTAGAGAATATGTTAAGTTATCCAAATTGTTCAGACTTATCTGGAGGTGGGAGGGAATCATCTATTATATAACTTCGCTGTTTTGTTTTTCTTATTTTCTTTCTTTCTTCTTTCTTTCTCTTAGTTTGCATTTGGTTTTTTTATCTTTGCATTTATAAACTCTAATAAAATTATTGGGGCGGGGTGGGGAGTGGAATGGGCCTATGTACATTTAGCACGATGTACTGTACTTTTATTTTTCCATGTTAGGGAACAGAAGGAAAAAAACCTCAAGATTATCTCCAAAAGAAATTGCAGTCTGGCATATTTTGCCTTTCCCAAAATAATCCAGAAACATCTTCAGAAAAAACTGTGAACCACAAATGAGTAGCTGAGGGATACGTTTCTCTTGGCACAGAAATCTCTGTCTTCTTGGTCTGTTTGACTTCTGCACTTGCCTCCTTTTTTCCTTCTTTTTCAAGGTAAAAGAAGAGCAAGTACATCCTGGAAATTTGCTCCCTCTATATCAGTCCATCGCATTGCATCCAGTGTGCCGTTCTCTTTGGACCAGTATATGGCTCACAAAAATCTAGTGGAAAAGGAGAAAGGGGAGAAAATGGGAGTACAGTGATCCCTCTATTATCGCGAGGGTTCAGTTCCAAGACCCCTCGCGATAATCGATTTTTCGCGATGTAGGGTTGCGGAAGTAAAAACACCATCTGCGCATGCGCACCCTTTTTTTCTATGGCCACGCATGCGTAGATTGTGGAGTTTGCGTTCCCCGCCGCCCACGCAAAGGGGAAACCCCGATTCAGCTCCTCGCTGCTGCTCCGCTACCGAGCAGATCAGCTGCTGGCGGCCGAAGGAACCTTCCCTGGGTCTTCCTGGCTGCCCACACAAAGGGGAAACCCCGGCTCCTCGCTGATGCCTGCCGCTCGCCCGCCCACCAGAAAGAGGGGGAAGACCCAGGGAAGGTTCCTTCGGCCACCCAGCAGCTGATCTGCTCGGCGCAGCAGCAGCGAGCAGACGAAGATCGGGGTTTCCCAGCCGCCCACGCAAAGGGGAAACCCCGGCTCCTCGCTGATGCCCCCGCTCGCCCGCCCGCCGCCCGCCAGCAAGAGGGGGAGAGATAGAGAAAGAGAGAGAAGGAAAGAAAGAGATGAGAGAGGGAGGAAGAGAGTGTGAGAGAGGAAGAAGCAAGATAAAGAGAGAGAGAGAAAAATAAAGATGAGAAAGGAAGGAAGAGAGTGACGTCATCGGGTGGAAAAATCGCGATATAGCGTTTCGCGAAGATCGAGATTGCGAAACTCGAGGGATCACTGTATTCCATTTCTCTCCTCTCCTCTCTTCTCTTTTCTCTTCTCTCCCTTCCCCTCCCCTCCTCCCCTCCCCCTCTCCTCTTTTCTCCTTTCTTCTCCTCTCCTCTCTTTTTTTGCTGCCGTATTTCTCTTCTATGGGATGAAATCAGAAATAAGAACTGGCAGTGATGGAGTTCAATGAAACTCCTGTTGGATGATAAGTACAGTATAAAAAAATGTTCACCCTAGAATCTTCTGGATTGTGAAACTTTTCTACCATAACTATTATATCTCATATTTTTGATCATGTGAAATTTTGTGTAGGTATGCATTGCCAGTTTTTTTTTTTATGCCAACCTTCCTTTCCATTGCTATAAACACACTATGATGTGAGAACATTGGAATGGAGATTCTACTTCAGCTGTGATTTCATTGTCCAATTAAGAATTACTGTTATGCATTTGTCAGAATTCTTCCATATTACTGTTGCACCACAATTCTTTTGGTTTATCTCTTCTCTTCGTCTTTTTATATTTATTTAGAAAAGGGGGAGGGAAACCCATGGGTATGCAAAATATTGGAAAGGGGTTTTGCAATGTGTGGCAGTCTATTGTCAACAAAGCATTTTTCTTTAAATCATTACAGCAGCCATGCCTTTTGAAAGATTTTCCATGGCTTTTTCAATGGCAAGTAATCTACTTTTGACTTTCTCTGGGTCCACTGGTAAAGCAGAGTCACTGCTGTGCATATCTGAAGAAATAGTTTGAAACGGCATTGAAGCCAAGCAGGGAAACTTCACAACTTGTGAAGCTGCTTTTAATAATTCAAAGAGAGAAACTTCGTTTGGATTCCCATGCACGGCAAAACACATTTTCAATGCTTTCCATTACCTTAGTAAAGAATTATCCTCAAGGAGTTTATGGCTTGAGTTTTGTGCAACTTTTTTCAACATCAACATTAATCCTCTTTTATGTTTGCCACTTGTTAGCTTGTATGGAAAACATGCTAAAGTTGTATCAGTATATTTAAAGAACATGGTTACAGACTATTGAAGAAAGAAAGCCACCGAGAAACTTTTTATTCTCTGAAACAGTAGTAGAATATCTATAATCCCATTGTTGGAGAAAATGTTATCTATTACCTGCCAGCTGCCTGCACTTCAGCAGTTTGATTCTCACCTTCTAGTAAGGGATTGAAACTTGGGCAAATAGCAGAACAGTAGCTTCAAAACTACTGTGTATTGACAGCTGTTGTTTGAATGTCCTGAGACTAATGCATAGCTATTCATGTTGAAGAAGAAGGTATTGGCTATTCGGTTTTGCTTCTGGGGAAATGGCAATTTATTCAGCATAGGAAGTTTCATACCATAGAGGGGAAATAGATCTTGAAATCTATTTTGCACTAAAGCCTGTTCTCATAAAGAAAGTAATATATTTAGAGGATTACAGGAAGCTGCATTCCAGTCGGCTTTTGTGTACCATGTTACTTGATGGACACCTGCCTTTGAACTAAAATAAGTCATGCCTCTACTTACAAGTGTATTTTAGCAGAGCTGTTATTTAGCTACAGGTTTAGAGTATGTGCATGGTGACCTGCACTTTTAAAATGTAGGCATGTTGCCTTTGACACATGTTTAGGTATTGACATTCTTGAAATGGAATGTTGAAGAATATCTCTGCAACTGAACAATGCAATATGTGATATTAATTTAGATTTATACAGTTATCAAACATATGTGATCATGACTCTAAAAAACATACACCAATAAAACAAAAGAAAAACCCAAATTATAATTCAAACCAATGATACCCACAGAACAAGGCAGAAATCAACATGCCAAGAGCTATTGAAGCTCATCAAATACTTAACTTCCACAATGAGATCCTAATTGAATAATCCAGGTGAAAACAAACAAGTTTTTAGAGTACAGTGGTACCTCTACTTAAGAACGCCTCTATTTAAGAACTTTTCTAGAGAAGAACCGGGTGGTCAAGATTTTTTTGCCTCTTCTTAAGAACCATTTTCTACTTAAGAATCTGAGCGTGGAAAACTTTCCCAGGAAATTTGAGAGCGGCACGAAGGCCCGGCCAGTGTCCTGCCATTCCCCCTTTAATCCCAGCCATGTTGGGCTTTTCTGGGCTGCCAGAGGAGCCTTGGATTCTCTCTCTGATGCAGTGTATGGGAGGCAGCCTTCAGCCAGGTGTATGGGAGACGCGTGCTTCTCCTCGCTGCCTCAGAGTCCCTTTTTTTAAAGCCTTAAAATGTTGGATTTTTTTGATTCCCCTCCCCTCCCCTTCTTCCTTCTGCAGCGATTGTCCTCCTCCTCCTCTTCCTCCTCCTCCTCCCCCGACCCAAATTCCAAGCTTTTATTTCTTTCTAATGCATTTGCTTTTACATTGATTCCTACATTGCTTCTACTTACAAACCTTTCTACTTAAGAACCTGGTCATGGAACGAATTAAGTTCTTAAGTAGAGGTACCACTGTACTTCCTAAAGATTAACAGGGTTGGGGCCAACCACACCTTAGAATCAGGCTGGAGATAATTCCAAATGGCATGTGATACAACACAGAAGGATCCCATCAGATATCATCCGAGAAAGGTTCTGGCACATATTTACCCTGTTAGAGTGTGTCAAGCATTCTCACATATAACCCAGTCTTATGCCTTGTAAAGCTGTGTGAGTGATAACTAGGAGATTAATTTGCACCCAAAAACCCATAGGGAACCATTGCAATTTGTGAGGTACTGTAGTGATGATGCTACCAGAAGTATCTTTATTGTGCCCATAACTATCCATGCTTCTGTATACCATTCTGGTGCACATTCTACACCACTTGCAACTTCTAGATTGTCCTCACAGGCATTGCAAGAGTAGAACTGGAAGATGACCAAGACACGAGTTACCATAAACAGGAATGAGTGCAATTGGTCCACAAGCTGCAGCTCTGCAAGGGCCCTCCTTCCCACAATTGTGACACCTGAGGCTCAGGCAAGTGCTGAGAATCTTAGAACTCCCAAATTGTACATTGGTTTTGCATGGGGAAATGCAGCATCCCCCCCCAGAAAGGGCCCCAAACCCACTAGTACCTGGCCTTGCTAGGTTTAAACCAAACCTGTTCTTCTTCCATCAATTCCTCACAGCTTCCGAACACTGGGATGGAAACCTGAGGCTATTACCTGGTTATTCTGGGGTGAAAAGATACAATTGAGTATCATCAGTTTTGAGGAGCCATGGAGATGGCCTTGTGAAGTCATCCTAAAGCTGTTAGGATTAGGTTTATGGGTTGAGTTGTAAGTGCAGGGACTTGGGCTAAACCCTGTGTAAAGTAAGGAAGTGTTAGAAATAGAATCAGACTGTCTCCTCACTGATTCTCTGAGATATATGCAGGGAGAAATTAAAACACAAGATTCTGTTACAATGTCTTATCTCAAAAAATAGTTCTTGCTTTCTTAGAGAGTCAGTCTGTTCTACTCCATAGGGATGACATCAGTGTACTGGTGATATTTCATCTCCTGGTAACAAATGACCTCAACAAGGTTTTGTGCAGATGTGAAATGAGCAGGGAGAGGATAGAAGGCACTTGCTCTCCCAAATGGAATTGGTCTTTAGGGGAAGGAGAACCCCTCCATAACAATATGCTTCTTGCTCCCAGTTGTTTTAATCCATCCAGATGTATAGTATGGTAGATTAAATTGAAGGATAAATCAAGGACTGCCAGGATGGACATAGGTCCCCCATCCCCAGTTTCGTGTAGATAGATTTTCAACTAGTGTGATTTTGGGAGTTGAAGTCCAGATATCTTCAAGTTGCCACGGTTGGGAAACACTGCTCTAGTGGTTCTCCTGCTTAAATTTTATTTTATTTTTTTCCCCTTGATGAATTGCTTTGGGAGTCTTTTCAGATGAAGTATAGTATAGAAATATGATTTAACGTAGCATACAAGAACACACTGACTCTATGAAATACTCACAATTCATTTTCTCAATTTTAGCCAGTTTTATAAATATTATCATTTTTCCCCTGGTGACAGAGTTAACTACTGGGAACATTAAATTGTGCCAGTAGAAACTGTAAATGGTAGGGTCCAAACAATACATAACGAAGCATTTTGTATAAATTTCATTTTCTTTAAAGAGTTGAAATGTATATGACTAAAGCCAAGTGTGAAATTCCAAGATGAATTTTGTTAGCATTGTTCTCTTCTTATTTTGCAGCTCTGATCAAGATTTAGTCCCCAGCCCCCCTTGTGGTAGCTTTTAAAGAAGTTAGTGAAAATATGCAATTTTGGGATTCTTTCCAAACTCTTTACCGTCACAGCCACAGAAGGTTGCCTACTATTTCCTGCTGTGAAATGAAGTTTATATTTCTAAAATTATTATTATTATTATTAAATTAAATGTATATGTTGCCTGACGCTTCTCAAATCTGGGGTGATATGTTATTTTCAGCCACAACAAATGAGATATGAAAGAAAAAGTATATGTTGTACAATAAATAATGTACTGTTTATTTAGAAACATAGAAACATAGAAGATTGATGGCAGAAAAAGACCTCATGGTTCATCTAGTCTGCCCTTATAGCATTGCTTCCAGCTGTACGGATTCAGCTCCAGTGATCTTAGAAGCCGATATCTTAGAAGAACTTGAACGATTAAAGATAAATAAGGCAATGGGTCCAGATGGTATCCACCCCAGAGTTCTTAAAGAACTCAGATTTGTCATTGCTACCCCCCTGACTGATTTGTTTAACCAATCCCTGTTAACAGGAGATGTTCCTGAGGATTGGAGAATGGCCAATGTTGTGCCTATCCACAAGAAGGGCAGTAGAGAAGAAGCTGGTAACTACAGGCCAGTTAGCTTGACATCAGTTATAGTTAAAATGATGGAGACTCTACTGAAAAAGAGGATAAATCAGCACCTAAAAAACAATAACTTATTGGACCCAAATCAGCATGACTTTACTGAAGGCAAATCATGTCAGACTAATCTCATAGATTTTTTTGACTATGTCACAAAGGTGTTGGATGAAGGTGGTGCCGTGGATATTGCCTATCTGGACTTCAGGAAAGCCTTTGATACAGTTCCACATAAAGAGCTGATAGATAAATTAGTGAAGATTGGACTTAATCACTGGATAGTTCAGTGGATTTGCAGCTGACTGAAGCGTAGACATCAGAGAGTTATTGTTAATGGCGAGTATTCTGAGCAGAGACAGGTTACAAGCGGTGTGCCACAAGGGTCTGTTCTGGGTCCTATTCTTTTTAATATGTTTGTGAGTGTCATAGGGGAAGGTCTGGTAGGGAAGGTTTGCCTATTTGCCGATGACTCTAAAGTGTGCAATAGGGTTGATATTCCTGGAGGCGTCTGTAATATGGTAAATGATTTAGCTTTACTAGATAAATGGTCAAAGCAATGGAAACTGCAGTTTAATGTTTCCAAATGTAAAATAATGCACTTGGGGAAAAGGAATCCTCAATCTGAGTATTGTATTGGCAGTTCTGTGTTAGCAAAAACTTCAGAAGAGAATGATTTAGGGGTAGTGATTTCTGACAGTCTCAAAATGGTTGAGCAGTGTGGTCGGGTGGTAGGAAAAGCAAGTAGGATGCTTGGCTGCATAGCTAGAGGTATAACAAGCAGGAAGAGGGAGATTGCGATCCCGCTATATAGAGTGCTGGTGAGACCACATTTGGAATACTGTGTTCAGTTCTGGAGACTTCACCTACAAAAAGATATTGACAAAATTGAACGGGTCCAAAGACGGGCTACAAGAATGGTGGAAGGTCTTAAGCATAAAACGTATCAGGAAAGACTTAATGAACTCAATCTGTATAGTCTGGAGGACAGAAGGAAAAGGGGGGACATGATCGAAACATTTAAATATGTTAAAGGGTTAAATAAAGTTCAGGAGGGAAGTGTTTTTAATAGGAAAGTGAACACAAGAACAAGGTGACACAATCTGAAGTTAGTTGGGGGAAAGATCAAAAGCAAAATGAGAAAATATTATTTTACTGAAAGCGTAGTAGATCCTTGGAACAAATTTCCAGCAGACGTGGTTGGTAAATCCACAGTAACTAAATTTAAACATGCCTGGGATAAACATATATCCATCCTAAGATAAAATACAGGAAATAGTATAAGGGCAGACTGGATGGATCATGAGGTCTTTTTCTGCCATCAGTCTTCTATGTTTCTATGTTTCTATTTCCTATATTTTATTTTAGGATGGATATATGTTTATCCCAGGCATGTTTAAATTCAGTTACTGTGGATTTACCAACCACGTCTGCTGGAAGTTTTTTCCAAGCATCTACTACTCTATTTATTTATCAAATTTAGAAACTACCTGTCTCCCTCTCACTGGGTGGTCTAAAGGTAAAATATTAAAAGACAAAAACTGTGTTTATATAAGAGACACACATCATTAAAGTAAGGCATTAAAAGTTACTTCAAAGGCATAGAAATTATAACAGTCAAATGAAAAAAGGGACAGAAAGAAAAGATCCATATGGCAAATATAAATAACGATATGCAATTAATTAAGTTGTTAAATCTGGACCTTACAGCAGCATGATGCGTCAACATCTCATTTTTAGTGCAGAGGGATTTTTTAAAATAGATAACAAATGCATGTCCAGGATCCATCTTCGGTGTGACAAAGTAACATGCTGCATGCGTATGTATGCGTCTAATCAGAACAGGTGATTTTCTCTGGGTATATTTCTATTCTCTCCCTGAGTTATAACTGGATGTTTTGTCCATATCTCTGTATTATGAGGCATAAAGCTGCTCCACCTGCTCCACTCTGGGGCATGTGGTAAAGAGAGAGGAGGGAGGGAACAGGGACTACTTCCTCAGGATTGATATATACAGTGTTCCCTCGATTTTCGCGGGGGATGCTTTCTGAGACTGCCCATGAAAGTCGAATTTCCGCGAAGTAGAGATGCAGAAGTAAATACACTATTTTTGGCTATGAACAGTATCACAAGCCTTCCCTTAACACGTTAAACCCCTAAACTGCTATTTCTCATTCCCTTAGCAACCATTTAGATTATTACTCACCATGTTTATTTATTAAAGTTTATTTAAAAAAATATTTATTAAAGGCGGATGAAAGTTTGGCAATGACGTATGACGTCATCAGGCGGGAAAAACCGTGGTATAGGGAAAAAACCCACAAAGTATTTTTTAATTAATATTTTTGAAAAACCGTGGTACAGTATAGCCGTTTTGCGAAGTTCGAAACCGCGAAAATCGAGGGACCACTGTATATGCTTTTGGAGAGTTATCCTGCCTATAGACAGACATAGAATCTCAGTCCCAATTTAATCTTATTTCTTTTAAAGATGGCCTTGGACTGGAAAGAATCAATCAAACAGAATCCCCTGCTCAAGTAGCAGACTTTATTTCAGATAGATTGTCCAGTCTTTTTTTTTTTTAAACCCATTGATGAAGTCCCTACAACTTCCGAAGGCAAACTGTCCCACTAGTTAATTGTTCTCACTGTTAGGAAGTTTTTCCTTAATTCCTGGTTGCTTCTCTCCTTAATTTAGTGTCCATCCATTGTTTCTTGTCCTGCCCTCTGGAGCTTTGGAAAATAAATTGACCCCCCTCCTCTTTGTGGCAGCTTCTCAAATACTGGAACATTGCTTTCATGTCTAGTGAAGGGCAGCAGTTACCTCTGGGTGGTCGACAGTCTTGAGTGCGCGGGTGGGGATCAGGCGCGTGCACCCGGCATGAGATTTACTTCCTGCACATGCGAGAAATGTGAGGACATGTGCGACTATGAGATTTTGGCAATTTTTGCCAGTTTTTTTGCTTCTGCGCATGCGCACACAACTCCATTTCTGCTACCGGAATGGCGTCCCCCAATCCTGGGAGCAGCCCAATCCTGGTCATGTCCCCTCCCCTAGTCCTTCTTTACTCTAGACTAACCATACCCAATTCTTACAACCGTTCTTCCTAAGTGTTTGTCTCAAGGTCTTTAATAATCTTAGTTGCTCTTCTTTGCACTTTTTCCAACGTCTCAACATCTTTTTGTAATGTGGTAACCAAAATGAAAATGACCAGAATGAAAAGGCAGGTATATCAATTCCTACCTGCATGTTGTTAAAAAAATGCCATTTAGTTTTTCAGAGTGATATTCCCCATATTTCATTTTTATAATGCATTGAATATGAGACAGTGATTCATGTAAGACCATGATTTGTTTGTAAGATAGAATAGGTGCTGAAGAAAAGAAAAATAATACTGATTTTTTTTTCCCAGTGCGATTGGTTGCAGAATGCAATCTGGGTCAGTCACTAGGACCAGAGGTTTAGTCTTCCAAGCTTTTGAACTCGTGCTGGTGTCCATCCTCAGGGAACTTCTCTCTCACCAGAATGTGTTACAGAGTTTGCATCGTTTTGCTCATTAGCAGCATTATTGATAAATACATTGGACAGTCAACACGAATTCATTCATCCATAGTTTGCTGCAGTACAGTTAAATTTGACTTAGCTGAAATATGACATGGAACATTATCAAAGTTATCTAGATGTTACTTAAGACCAGGAGTGCTTTGACTGAAATCAAACTGATTTAAATTCACTGGTTAGGAAAACCAATCAGAAACAATACATGCTTATTACTTGATTTATCCGAATACATATTCTTTGGGACTCCAAAAGAGATGTCAATTTCTGTTTTCAAAATCACAAATAATTTAGTCAGATTTCTTTTTTCAGATCAATCTTTATTGAACAATGGATCATCTTGGTACCAAGAAAACAGATACATTGTCAAGAAGTCAGGTTGTGTATCTGCTTCAATTGTTGTGAATGTTTTTCTCATACTGGATTAGGAAATCACAGTTGTAAAAAAAAGTAATAATCTATTTTGGTTTGGATAGCTTTCTTCAACCAACTCTCTGTGTATATGTGTGTGTGTGAGAGAGAGGGGGGGTGAAAAATCTTTCATTAATGATTTATTAATAAACATTTTTTTCTTTAAAAATTCAATGTCAGCAGAAAAACCGAAATGGAAGGCTAAATTTAGCCTTCACATAAGTGGAAAAGACAAGCTTTCCAACTTCTCTTCAGTTTCCAAACTATTTCACAGCATTCTAGGAATTCCTGCAAGGGAAGAGAACATTAATTGTACAACAGCAGGAGATGCTAGGGCTGGTGAAAGCTGAATTACAACTTTTGCAGTCTGTGAGTAAATGTTTAGGCAACTTCCAGCTGCTCAGTTGTGTGGCCTTAAAATGTAATCAGCAAACATGAATCTCATGAACCAATTCCACTTTTGTCTTGAAACATACTATTAGAGGCATTAGGGAAGGATGATGACTGGATGGCCTTATCATAACTAATTCCTCTTCTTCAGCAATATTGAGAACATTGGCAATGAAATGAGTCAGAGGCTTCGTCCATTCAATATGATTTTAAGTGGCTAAAATATAATTTTGTCAACTATTAATTCTTCTGACCTTTCGGCAGCTTCTCATATCATCAAACATGATCTTCTTCTGGACGGTTCAGCAGAAATGAGCCCTGGGGGCAACATTTTTCATGGTTTCAGTCCTTTCTATTGAGCTGCGTCCTAAAGATGTTGTTGAATGATAACTGGATGCCAAGACTATTCCAGCTTATACTTTATGGTGATATTGATCAATAATAATTTAATAATAATAATACTTTATTGGATTTGTATGCCGCCCCTCTTTGTAGACTTGGGGCGGCTAACAACAATGATAAAACAACATGAACAATCCAATAATAAAAAACAACTAAAAACCTTTATTATAAAACCAAACATACACACAAACATACCATGCATAACTTGTAATGGCCTAGGGGAAAGGAATATCTCAGCTCCCCCGTGCCTGGCGGTATAAGTGAGTCTTGAGTAGTTTACGAAAGACAGGGAGGGTGGGGGCAATTCTAATCTCCGGGGGGAGTTGGTTCCAGAGGGCTGGGGCCGCCACATAGAAGGCTCTTCCCCTGGGGCCCACCAAAGGAAATTGTTTAGTCGATGGGACCCGGAGAATGCCAACTCTGTGGGACCTTATCGGTCGCTGGGATTCGTGCGGTAGCAGGCGATTCCGGAGGTAATCTGGTCCAATGCCATGTAGGGCTTTAAAGGTCATGACCAACACTTTGAATTGTGACCGGAAACTGATCGGTAGCCAATGCAAGCCACGGAGTGTTGAAGAAACGTGGGCAAATCTTGGAAGCCCCACGATGGCTCTCGCGGCTGCATTCTGCACAATCTGAAGTTTCCGAACACTTTTCAAAGGTAGCCCCAGTAATCGAACCTCGAGGTGATCGAGGGCATGAGTGACCGTGAGCAATGACTCCCTGTCCAAATAGGGCCGCAACTGGTGCACCAGGTGAACCTGGGCAAACACCCTTCTCGCCACAGCCGAAAGATGATTTATTTTATTTATTTATTCATTTGTCCAATACACAAATACATAGGAAGAAAAATAGACATGTGGTAATATATATAAGGGTAAAAGTGAACTTAGAGGAGAGGATATATGAAAGGAAGAGAATATATATGATAGGTGAAAGAAAGGAAAGATAATTGGACGGGGGACGAAAGGCACACCAGTGCACTTATGTACGCCCCTTACTGGCCTCTTACGAACCTGGAGAGGTCAATCGTGGAGAGTCTAAGGGAGAAATGTTGGGGGTTAGGGGTTGATACAAATGAGTTCCACACTTCGATAACTCGATTGTTGAAATCATATTTTTTACAGTCAAGTTTGGAGCGGTTCGTATTAAGTTTGAATCTGTTGCGTGTTCCAATGATGTTCCAATGTCAGCTGTGGATTGAGGAGGACACCCAAGTTGCGAACCCTCTCTGAGGGGGTCAGTAGTTGATATTGACCTCTAGTGAAGGTAACAGACAAAGATAGGCATGGTTCAGACCAGATCAATGGATAATGTACCAAAATACCATATTTTTCAGAGTATGCCCTCTCTAAAAAAGACTGAAAATTTGGATTTACTCCGAATGTAGCTTTTTAAAAAGCCTTTCTGCCCCCCTAGCCCTAAGTCTTTGCAGACTTGTTTTCATTCCTACTCCTTTTGAAAAGGCTATTTCAGCCCTAACCAGGGGATAAAATAATATGTGGAAGCTGAACAGACTAAGGAAGCTAGCTGGATTAATACCTGGTAAGTAGATCCCCCCCCCCACCACTATTTTCCTTCCCCAAAACTAAGGTATGTCTTGTATTCCAAAAAATACAGCAGTTCTTCCCAAAAAATAGCAACACAAATAAAACAGATAAAAATAGCATCACAAATAAAACAGATATTTCCCTGTGCTTTCTTCAAGGCAAATAATTAGCTTCCGGATAATTAACATTCAGTATCTTGGCCCTACCAGTTCCAACTACTTTTTCAAAATTTTATTCATGGGTTGCTCATAAATAGCCAGTTTTTGATATCATTTTTCAAACAGTTCACTGATTCTTCCCTGGGAGAATTAATTTGGTTTCCCTGTGGTTGTTTCTTCAGAGAAGCTTCCGCAAACAGGATAATATAAAAGGCATTTTGTAATGCCTGCTATATTAATCTTTGTTTCTGGAACTAAAAACTCTTGCTAGCTGGTGCATTACGCAAGTACTGCACCAATAAGTAATTCTTTAGGAGACTTAAGGTTCTTTTAGGTTTTTTCAACCTGAACACACCTGCACCCTTCCAGGAGACAAATGCATTACTTAGATCAGTGATGGCATGTGGAGCCATATCTGCTGGCAGGCCAGCTGTTGCCCTAGCTCAGTTTCAACATGAATATGTGTGCCGCCGAGCTGATTATTGGCTTGCACAGAGGCTCTGGGAGGGCATTTTTGGCTTCCAGAGAGCCTCCGGGAGAATGGGGGAGGACATTTTTATCCTCCCCAGCTCCAGGGAAGCCTTTGGAGCCTGGGGAGGGTGAAACACAAACCTACTTGGCCCACCAGAAGTTGGGAAACATGCCATTTCTGGCCTCCAGAGGATGAGGGAAGCTGTTTTCACCCTCCCCAGGATGCGATAGCACGCACCCATGCTCTTTCGACACCTGAAGAAAAAAAGGTTCACCAACACTGACCTAGATGAATAATGAAATATCTGCAAGCAAACAACCAAGCTCAGAGAGCCTCAAGGATGCCATGTTCGATTCCAGAGCTATTGATTTGTTTTCTTGTTTCTTACACGCTATTGCTACAGTAATTATAAATATTTACTAATATGTACATTACCTGATCTATCAATTGGTTTAATAAGAAAATTCTGTTGAGATACAAGCATAAAAGAAAAAATGGGGTAGCCATAGTTGCCATTTCTCCATTTCTTCCTGATAATAATAATAATAACAGAGTTGGAAGGGATGGCTCTTCTTATGTTCTTATGTTCTTGGATCCATGAATGCCCCCGGATCAACAAGTAGATGCTGTGGTCATGGCACTATTATTTAGTTGCTGCTGGTATGACAATTGGTCTTTCATTCTTCCTTTCACTACCTCTTGATTGGAGACTTAAAAGAGCGTCCCTTTCAAGACTTCTCAGAAACTCAATTGAAGCAGACTGCAGCATGTCAGAAATAATAATAATAATAATTATTATTATTATTATTATTATTATTATTATTATTATTATTATTTTAAAAAACTGTAACTCAATGTCATATGGCCAGTTCTTGGAGAAGATTGAAGGCAAAGTGGATAAAGAAAAGACCTGGTCATGGCTTACAAGTGGAACACTCAAAAAGGAGACAGAAGGACTAATACTGGCAGCACAAGAACAGGCCATTAGAACAAATGCTGTCAAAGCCAGAATTGAAAAATCAACAGACGATCCAAAGTGCAGACTCTGTAAAGAAACAGATGAAACAATCGATCATATACTCAGCTGCTGCAAAAAGATCGCACACACTGACTACAAGCATAGACAGATGATCCACTGGAACTTGTGCCAGAACTACCATTTCCCAGTGGCAAAGAACTGGTGGGATCATAAGCCTGAAAAAGTGGTCGAAAATGGGACTTCCGACTTCAGACTGACCGAATTCTGAAGCATAACACACCAGACATCCTGATTGTGGAGAAAAAGAAAGTATGGATCATCGACATCGCAATCCCAGGGGACAGCAGAATTGAGGAGAAGCAGCTAGAGAAATTAGTGAAATACGAAGATCTAAAAATCGAGCTGCAACGTCTCTGGCATAAGCCAGTGAAAGTGATCCCAGTGGTACTTGGCACGTTGGGTGCAGTGCCAAAGGATCTCAGCAGACATTTGAAACCCATCGGAATTGTCAAAATCTCCATCTGTCAATTGCAAAAGGTTGCTTTACTGGGATCGGAAAACATAATTCGCCGCTACATCACGCAGTCCTAGGTGCTTGGGAAGCGCCCGACTGGTGATGAAATACAAAATCCAGCATAGTGATCTCGTTTGCTGTGTTGTATTGACATAATAATAATAATAATAATAATAATAATAATAATAATAATAATATCTGAAGGTAATATCACAATGCAGTAAATGGTTTGTAACCATGGGAGAGGCTGATGTAAGCCATAATCAGCATGTAAGCATGAGTTTCCTAATTGTGCTGCAACCTGATTGGCTGTATCCTATATAAGGAGGAACACCCTTGCATTGGTGTGGTTTGTTACAGAGCGGTTTGTTATAGAGTAGTTTGTAGTTTAGTGGTTAGTGCTTAGTGGTTGCAGTAGTGGATATGAGCCGGGGTGGCGCAGCAGGTAGAGTGCTGTACTGCAGGCCACTGAAGCTGACTGTAGATCTGAAGGTCAGAGGTTCAAATCTCATCACCGGCTCAAGGTTGACTCAGCCTTCCATCCTTCCGAGGTGGGTAAAATGAGGACCCGGATTGTGGGGGCAATAGCATAGCTCTGTTAAAAAGTGCTATTGCTAACATGTTGTAAGCCGCCCTGAGTCTAAGGAGAACGGCGGCATAAAAATTGAATAAATAAATAAAATAAATAAATTGTAAGAGTTATATGAAAGTATTGTATGCCAATTCTAAAGTATTGCATCTATTCTGTAGTGCTGCACTAGCTTCCAATATATTCTGAATGAAATACAAACTCCGCCCTTAACCCATAACTCTCTACAGAGCTTGGGTCTGGGTAATTTTCAGGACCCTGTTCTTCAAAGTGACTGATCTGTAAAGAAAAGATGCTACAAGTACCCTCAGCTCAGGACATGAAGGGAGAAGTGCTTCAAAAGCAGCCTTTCTCCATTGCTGTTCCAACCCTATAAATATCGGATGCTTACTGATATATGGATGGCATCCATATTTCTCATCTTCAGGAAATCAGTCAAGACCAGGCTCTTCAGAGATGAAACCTCCTGAGATGGTTAGTGGTTGCATGGCTTGTCCACTGTCTATTCCTTTCAGCAAATAGTGTATTTATTTATTTATTTGATTTTTTATGCCGCCCTTCTCCTTAGACTCAGGGCGGCTTACAACATGTTAGCAATAGCACTTTAAAAAAAAAATAGAGCCAGCATATTGCCCCCACAATCTGGGTCCTCATTTTACCCACCTTGGAAGGAGGGAAGGCTGAGTCAACCTTGAGCCGGTGATGAGATTTGAACCGCTGACCTGCAGATCTAACCATCAGCTTTAGTGGCCTGCGGTACTGCACTGTACCCACTGTGCCACCTCGGCTCCCTTTATACAAACCAAATCATTCATGTATGTCTTGAGCACAGCAAACCAGTGCTATGCAAACAAGAATTTTAATTTGCAAAAAACCCCAAGCAGATGAATGTTGTAGAGCCATGAAACTAGAGTTAATTAACACTAAGCTTATGTGTAATTACCTCTCCAACCTGGCTGCTTGGAAATATTCTGCACTTAACAGTTTAAACCTTTAAACCTGTCAGCAAAGAACAGCATTCCAGCATCCACTTCTTGTATCAAAAATTCTTTTCTGAATTGTTGTAATCTGCCTGTTTTCTCTGTGTGTGAGCCAACTGATGGCCCTCACCCATAGCAATCATATCATGAAAGCAATTTCACTCTGCTCTTTACATTCTGAAATTGTCAAGGAGCCCCCAAGGTCTGCCTATCTCTAATGCAGACAGACAAATGATCAAAGGACTGAGCATGAATGAATTCATTATTTTGCAAATGAACGCAGTATTCTGTGATAAAAATGCAGTTACTTCTCGTGCAAAGGTACTGTGCCCAATACAGAATGCATGATCAAACCGGCTAAATGTATGGTTTGGTTTTAAAGACTGACCACAGACTCATTTTCATATTTTTTCTGTTAAGCATTCCTTTCAGCACCTATGAAGAATGACTCAGCATTCTAAGTAAGCAGAATGACATATAGTACAGAACAGTCCTTCCTTTTTCACATAATATTGTATTTTATATAAATTTGATCTAATTTTATATGACATAAATATATCATTTTCATAGCATAATGCTTTACGTTATCTTGCAGTGGCATGTGCAATAATGGGTGGGTACCATGGTATGCCCATATTACTCCATCTCTACAAGAGCTGCATTGGTTGCCAGTCGGTCTCGGAGCACAATTCAAGGTGTTGGTTATCACCTTTAAAGCCCTAAATGGCCAGACTATTTACAGGGCCAGACTATTTACGGGACCTCCTCCTCCTTCATACCTTGTTGCGGCCAGTAAGGGCCCACAGAGTTGGCCTTCTCCAAGTCCCATCCACCAAACAATGTTGGTTGACGGGACCTCGGAGAAGAGCCTTCTCTGTGGCTTCTCCGACCCTATGGAATCAACTGCCCCCAGAGATTTGCATTATCTCCTCCCTACCGGTCATAGTTCCCTCTAAGCTGAGCAGTGAGCAATCGCTCACTTAAAAATCATCATCAACTCAGAGTTTTCCAAACCTGCCCAGAAGCCGAGAGGGAAAGACTGAGAGGGAAGGAGAGAGAGAGGAAGAGAGGAAGAGAGAGAAACAGATTGAAAAAAGAGAGGAAGGAAAAGAGAAAGAAAAAGAATGGGAGTAAGGAAGAGAGAAAGAAAATCAAAATCTAGTTTGAAACTAGCTCAACTATTTAAGTGGCATTTTGATATTGATAGAGTTGCCCTATTATGAGCTCACTGTTATAGACACACAGTACAGTATTTTATTTTGAAATTCTCTGAGGCAAAACAGGGTGGGTTTTTTATTTGTTTGTTTGTTTATTTATTTATTTATTTATTATTTCTGTGCCGCCCAGTCCCAAAGGGACTGCCGCTCAGACACTATACTTTTCCGCCCACCCCCACCCCCCAAAAAAAAAATTAGAGGGAACACTGCTACCGGTTACCTGGCTTTTCCTGCAGGCCTGGAATGAAGATTGATTGTTACAAGTATGGTGATTTTAGTAATGTTTTTAATTGGTTTTATACTTATATTGTATTTATAATTGTTGTTTGCCACTCAGAGTCCGTTTGGAGTGAGCAGCATATAAATGCAATAAGTAAATAATAAATAAATAATTCAAATGACAGAGTCTCCCTACTATTATCCCAAAACAAATATTCAGCTGGGTATAGAAGTAATTGACAATGTTTTATGATGAGAAGGTTCTGAACATTTGCAACATCTCCTTTGTCCTCCTTCCCTGGGTGCTTCCCCAGATACCTCTCCAGCTGTCAGCTCAAGGAAAATGAACCAGTTCCAGGCACTTCTGGAGCGGAGTTGTCAACGGCTGCAGCACAACAGCCCTAAGGCTTCAGTTGGGGAAAGCATGCGGCTGCAGCCAGTCAATGATGAGGAGGAGGAACTGCCTTCTTTACCTGATCCAAGAACATGTAAGGTAGAGAAAAGACAGGAGTAAAGCAGATCAACCAGAATACTCATAAGAAGAAAGCTTTCTCCCTTCTTGATTGGCTGCATCAGAAGCTAGCTATTTAGCACAGCAGACAAAGGATGGAAATGATGCTGGGAACAATGTGTTCATTTCCTAGCTGTGTGTTTTCCGGCTATTGTTATTCTTGCCTTACTTTGAATAGCCACAGTTATTAAATTAGTAATGAAGCTGTTAAGTGAAATTGGTTTCTCTATTGATTGCAGCTTTGCAAAGGTCTGACTTTGCTTGTCAGAAGATCATAAAAGGTGATCACATGACCCCAGGGTACTACACTGTCATAAGTCAATTGGTTCAATGGTCATAAGTGTGAAAAACGGTCATAAGTCACTTTTTCGGTGCTGCTGTAACTTTGAATGGTCAATTCTGGCTGTCCCATGCAAAAGCAACCATAGTTAATTCCCATCTTCCAGCAGACATGGTTGGTAAATCCACAGTAATGGAATTTAAACATGCCTGGGATAAACATAGATCCATCCTTAGATAAAATACAGAAAGTAGTATAAGGGCAGACTAGATGGATCATGAGGTCTTTTTCTGCCGTCAGTCTTCTATGTTTCTATGTTTCTATCTTTCCCTATGGGCCACCCACAATCCAATATGTCCACCAATCACTTCTGTTCATTGTGTTATGGGAAACAGCTAGCCATGCTGGGACATCTGCTTTGTGTGTCCTTGAAATGGCACCCATGTCTTCTCTTGACAGATTCAACTCTCAATTCCATATAGCAAAATGGTCACAAGCATAACCTTGCACACAACCTTTCAACAAACACTTATTTTTGCACCACAGATCAAGTGGACCTATTTCCCACTAGCAGAATTTGCATCACTTTCGTAAGCGTTCTATGAATGCTTTGCATACACATTACTTGTGTATCTTGTGTAACATACAGTAGGTCTAATTTCTTGCAATATTGCTACACCATCTATCTATGTTTTATTCTTTCATTGAATGTGCTCATTCACTTTCTCTTTCATTCTCTTTAACCCTGTCTTGCATTCCAATCTACAGTCTTTCATATAGCAATAGCATTTAGACTTATATACCGCTCCACAGTCCTTCACAGACCTCTCTAAGCGGTTTACAGAGAGTCAGCACATTGCCCCCTGGGTCCTCATTTTACCCACCCCAGAAGAATGGAAGGCTGAGTCAACCTTGAGCCTACTGAGATTCAATCTGCAAAACTGCTGGCAGCCGGTGATCAGCAGAAGTAGCTTGCAGAACTGCACTCTAACCACTGCACCATTGAGGCTACGATTTTCACAAGATTAGCTCAGAGATGCTGATTTCCACCACCTGCTCTGGGTCTGCTCAAGACCTCCTGTTTGAGTAAGACAGAGAAGGTATAGAGTAGGTTACCAACTTCAGTCATATCCCTGTCTACTTCCTACTAATGGCAAGGGCTGCACCTATCAGTTTGCGTGCTCCGGATCCAAATACTGAAAGGGCAATCAAAGCTCATTTTTACCCCAATCATGTTCACAATATTCTCTTCAAAGTTCAAATTCTAAACTAGAACTATGCTGCAAGGCAGCATACCATTTGTCTGTACCCCTTCAATATGGATTAGGATCATTTGGCACCAATTTTAATTATACAGTGCTACCTCTACTTAAGAACTTAATTTGTTCCGTGACCAAGTTCTTAAGTAGAAAAGTTTGTAAGTAGAAGCAATTTTTCCCATAGGAATCAATGTAAAAGCAAATAATGCGTGCAAACCCATTAGGAAAGAAATAAAAGCTCGGAATTTGGGTGGGAGGAGGAGGAAGAAGAAGAGGAGGAGGACAGTCGCTGGCAAAGGAAGAAGATGAGGTGAGGGGAATTTAAAAAATACAAAACCTTAAGGCTTAAAAAAACTAGAGGGACTCTGAGGGGACGAGGCTGCCTCCCATACACTGTGCCAGAGAGAGAGAAACCCAGGGGAAATGGCAGGAAATTTATTTATTTATTTATTTATTTATTTATTTACTTACTTACTTACTTACTTACTTACTTACTTACTTACTTACTTACTTACTTACTTACTTACTTACTTACTTACTTACTTACTTATTAGATTTGTATGCCGCCCCTCTCCGTAGACTCGGGGCGGCTCACAACACAATAAAACAGTTCATAACAAATCTAATAATTTACAATTTAAAATATTTTAAAAACCCCATTATTAAGCATACATACATACAAACATACCATACATAAATTCTATAGGCCCGGGGGGGATATCTCAATTCCCCCATGTCTGATGACAAAGGTGGGTTTTGAGGAGTTTACGAAAGGCAAGGAGGGTAGGGGCAGTTCTAATCTCTGGGGGGAGCTGGTTCCAGAGAGTCGGGGCTGCCACAGAGAAGGCTCTTCCCCTGGGGCCTGCCAACCGACATTGTTTAGTTGACGGGACCCGGAGAAGGCCCACTCTGTGGGACCTAATCGGTCGCTGGGATTGGCGGGACTTTCATGCCACTCTCAAATTTCCTGGGAAATTTTTCCAGGCTCAGGTTCTTAAGTAGAAAATGGTTCTTAAGAAGAGGCAAAAAAATCTTGAACACCCGGTTCTTATCTAGAAAAGTTCTTAAGTAGAGGCGTTCTTAAGTAGAGGGACCACTGTACTTATCTGGGACTAAGTCCCACTGAACATAGTCAGGGACATTTAATTTCTGATCACACATGGTTAGACTGCATTTCTGGAGAAATAGGGTAAAAACTAATCTTACTCCACTGTCATTACATTTGGCAAAAAAGAGAAGAAGTACAAGAAAAATATATACATATTTATATATTGGGCAGACTTCACAACTATATTTTCTTCAGCATTTTCCACATGTATTGTACTCAGATTGGGGCTGGCCATGGCAGTCATTAAAATTAATTTTCTTTTTAATCGGAACAACACCTCCACCAAAGCTGTTGTCAAAAGAGAGACATTTAAAAAAATCAGCCACCTTTGGCATTAAGCTCCCAGATTTCATTGTCTCTTCTTCAATCAGATTCAATTTTGCTTTCAAATGCTGTTTTCGCCCAAGGTTACAAAATTGAGACAGTTAGTTTTGTAATTTTCTCCATCCACCCCACCCCTGCAGTATTTTTGATCTCTGGAGCCTGAGGAAAACAATATTTCATAAGCCAATTTCTCCTCCCAATGAATAAAACCTGCAAGTTTTGTGTTTCAAGTCCTGCCCTGCTAATAAAAGCAATAATTATAAATGTGCACATGTTTGCCAGAAGCTGCAATCATAGTGATGTTGCTGGGTCAGGCAGGTGCCCACTTTTTAAAATTCATGGCTTGGTTTATATGGATTGTTAAAAGCCTTCCAGTTGTCATAATGGGGAGGCCATGCAAGTTAATGAATGCCACCTGTGCCAATAATTGGATGTGACAGTACAGGGAAGCACCAGGTTTCAGCCAGCAACAATTGATAAACCAGCAAGAGACACCTTAACTCTGGAAGTTACTTCAAGTACAGTAATAAGAGCTGGGGTGGAATAAGAGCTGGGGTGGTGCAGCAGGTAGAGTGCAGCAGGTAGAGTGCAGGTAGAGTGCAGCAGGTAGAGTGCAGCAGGTAGAGGCCACTGAAGCGGACTGTAGATCTGTAGGTCAGCGGTTCAAATCTCATCACTGGCTCAAGGTTGACTCAGTTTTCCAAGGTGGATAAAATGAGGACCTGGATTTTGGGGGCAATATGCTGGCTCTGTTAAAAAGTGCTATTGCTAATATGTTGTAAGTCGCCCTGAGTCTAAGGAGAAGGGCGGCATAAAAATCGAATAAATAAAATAAATAAAATAAATAAAAATATGCTTGGTATCGAGCATTTAACAAGAATTGAAATGCTGCCTGCACTAACATAGCATCTGATCACAGTTTCCCCCAAAATGTATGTGTCAAATCAGAGGTAACTCGCTGGATTCTGGAAACTATCAGTTGATAGAAATGGCTTCACAGGTCTTGCTCTGCAATTCACAGTCAATCCATTTATTCCATAAAATTTGTGTGTCTGTCTGTCAGGTAATAAAGTCCAGGACTCCTTGGCGGTAGAAATCCTGCAGAAAAAAAATTACCTCTTGGATCATTGCTCCTGCAGTGGAGATTTACAGAGTCAGGCAGCCAATAGAATAAGTTATTAAGAGGAACTGGTTATATACGACAGAGCGAGACTACAAGATGCTATAAATTAAAGGTAAAGGTAAAAGTTTCCCCTGCCCAATTGGGACTCACTCAAGAATGCATGCTCATACTAGCCAAGGGAGGTAGTGTTGTCCGAAGAGGCCTCTGTAGTCATGTGGCTGGTATGCCTATAAGCCAAAGGTGCATGAAATGCTGTTACTTTGCCATTGAAGTAGTAGTATATCTTTATCTACTCACATTTGTATGCTTTTGAACTTCTTGGTAGGCAGCAGCTGGAGCAAGTAACAGGACTTATCCTGTTGCACAACGATTTAATCTCGAAACTGGCTCCTCAATTCAATTCAATTCAATTTATTAGACTTGTATGCCCCCCCCCTCTCTGAGGACCCGGAGCAGCTCACAAATGCAGTACAAACAATATGTATACAAATCTAATAGTTAAAAAACAGTAACTAAAATCCTATTATATAAAAAACAGTCAGTCTACTCAATCACATCCATACATGACATTTAACAGTCGGAGAAGAAGGGGGCATGATCTACCTGTCCCTTGCCTGGCGACATAGATGGGTTTTAAGTGTCTTGCGGAAGGCGAGGAGGGTGGGGGCAGTAAATCTCTGGAGGGAGCTGATTCCATAGGGCCGTAGCCGCCACAGAGAAGGCTCTTCCTCTAGTTCCCGCCAGATGACATTGTCTGTTCGACGGGACATGGAGAAAGCCAACTCTGTGGGAACTTATCGGCCGCTGGGATTTGTGCGGCAGAAGGCGATACCATAAGTAATCTGGTCCGATGCCATGTAGGGCTTTATAGGTCATCACCAACACTTTGAATTGTGTCCAGAAACCAATCGGCAGCCTATGTAGGCCACGGAGTGTCGAAGAAACATGGGTGTATCTGGGGAGACCCATGATGGCTCGCACAGCCATGTTCTGCATGATTTGTAGTTTCTGAACACTCTTCAGAGGTAGCCCCATGTAGAGAGTGTTACAGTAGTCGAACCTCGAGGTGATAAGGCCATGGGTGACTGTGAGCAGGGACTCCCTGTCCAAATAGGGCCGCAACTGGTGCACCAGGGGAACCTGGGCGAAGGCCCCCCTCGCCACAGCCAAAAGATGGTGTTCTAACATCAGCTATGAATCGAGGAGGATGCCCAAGTTGCGGACCGTCTCTGAGGGGGTCAGTGATTCCCCCCTCAGGGTAATGGATGGACAGATGGAATTATCCTTGGGAGGCAAAACCCACAGCCACTCCGTCTTGTCAGTGTTGAGTGCATCCCAGTAGCTGAGCCCACAAGTTTGTTTTTGAACCCAGTGGCTGCCGTTCTCTCTCAATTTAAACTGAATTTCAAACTGAATAAAGCAAGCCATAGTTATAAATGTAGTAAAACTCTTTGTGGCAGAGACGGATAATTTTCTATTGGCAGGTAAAGCACCTTTCTCATGACCAGTAGAAAACCATACAGTACCTTCTGATGACACAGGTGGTGCAGTAAGGGTGCCACATGGAATATTTGGAAAGGAGGGAATTTATTTGAAGGATTGTGAGATGAAGGCAAATTTGTCATCATTTTTTGGGGGGGGGCATATCTTAGGGTACACACTACACAGGACTTATTAGCTGCTCAATCCTGCTCTACAGCGATTGCATTATATAAGCAATAATTCTGGATTATAAATTTTAAAAAAATCTTGGCCTCAGAATCCAAGATTCAAGGCCAGTTACTAACTAATTTGAGAAAGCCACTGTGGCTAACCTATCCCAAACTGAATTAAAAGAAGATTTTATGTAGATGCCAATCTCATTCTTAATAGACTTCTTATATGTTGTTGTATCTGGAATGTTACAGATGATTGACCATCTTTTAGGAGCTGGACATTTCTTAGGTGAAATGACTTCCTTGCTTTCCCCCTTGTGATCAAAGTGGTTGACTTGGAGAAGTTGAAAGAACAGCTCCAGGGAAGTGCTAAAAGTGTTCCCCTCCCAAGATGATAACGCCCCTGCTGTAATGGAAAATGAGGGCTGTGAGTACACGCTGCTTTTAGTTATGGAAAGGGGAAATGATCCCTTGAGATCCATTTTTCAAGAAATGATATGAACAGACGTGGCATCACGCGAAGGATCTATCCATCACTTCATGCTGAGAAAATGTATGTTTGGAGGATATCCAAGTCATAACACTTTTCGATTCTTTAGTGGAACATGCTTGTCCTGGAACCAATCAGAGCAGAAGTAACTCTCGTCATAATTCTAAGAGATGCTTGAGTGCTTTCTTGGAACAATAAATTTCAATTTGCTTCATATTGACATATTCCTATCAGCATATCGTAACAGAAATCACATTGAACAAATTATTAGCTTTCAGTACAACCTGCAATTATTGCTACAATTTCAATTTGGATGGGGTGAGTGGCATTTTTGCTTTTCGTATGCAGCAAGGCCACGGTACTTTCTTCTAACTTTGCTATGTTCTTTCTTTTTCAATTACATATTTGCAGGTTTTTAATACAGCATATTTTTTGGATGAGAAGAAATAGGTTTTTTTAAATAAAAAGTTGAAAAAGATCTCTAGCTATTACAGCAAAATAAATACAGTTCTTATGGATGAATAATTTTGCCATTAAACATTCCATTATTTGCTCAAATTAATATAAGTTTTATAATTGAATTGAGTGTATTATGTATTTTGTCGTCTTCTGTAAGCAGTGGCATATGGGATTGGGATCCAAAACAGTATTGTTTGCCTGCCTGAATATATGATTAATTTGGGAAAAGGGAAGGATTGTTAAGTGAAAAATTGTTGGGTACTTTTTTTATAGTCTTGCAACATTAAAGCTGGAGAAAAAAATGATACAATCTTCAATGAATTGTACGTGTTTTAAACTTTAGGTTTGGATATAGGAAATAAAATAGTTGATCAGGAAAGGAAGCGAATTAAGGGAAGGGAAAGAAGGGAAGGGAGAGGAGAGGAGAGGAAAGGAAAGGAAAGGAAAGGATCAGTTTCCGGTCACAATTCAAAGTGTTGTTTATGACCTAAAAAGCCCTTCATGGCATTGGCTTCTGACGCACGAATCCCAGCGACCGATTAGGTCCCACAGAGTTGGCCTTCTCCGGGTCCCGTCAACTAAACAATGCCGTTTGGCGGGACCCAGGGGAAGAGCCTTCTCTGTGGTGGCCCTGACCCTCTGGAACCAGCTCCCCCCAGAGATAAGAACTGCCCCTACCCTCCTCGCCTTTCATAAACTCCTTAAAACCCACCTTTGCTGTCAGGCATGGGGGAATTGAAACATCTCCCCTGGGCCTATACAGTTATGTATGGTATGTTTGTGTGTAAGTTTGCTTTTAATAATGGGGCTTTTAGTGTTTCTTTTAAATTATTAGATTTGTTATACTGTATATTGTTTATTATTGCTGTGAGCCGCCTCGAGTCTACGGGGCGGCATACAAATCTAATAAATAGATAGATAGTGTTGTGATTCAGCCTGAGGCTCCTCAGGGACCGGCTGGAGCACTGCCGGATCCATGCCCAGAGGAGGAGGACAGTGACCAGGAGGGGGAGGACCAGGCAGACGGGGGAGAGGAACGTCAGGAGGAAGAGGAGGGAGAGCAGCCTGAGACCCCCGGGGGGGCCTCTCCCCAGCTAGTAGCCTAGATTCACTGGATGACAACGCACAGGCTATAATAGACATGAGGCAGAGACGGGCAGCTCAAAGAAGGGGCCAATTAGAAAGGTATTTCCATCCCTGAATTGGCAACAGCTGGGTTAGGGTGTGGTTCTCCTCAGCAGGATTGAAAAGGCAGGCCCGCCCTTACAGTCTTGTGGAGAGTTATCAACTGGGAGTCCTGTGACCTTGCTTCGATTCTTGGCATCTCTGATCTTGGCTTGTGGCCTAGAAGCCTGGAAGACTTGGGGGAGGCATGGGTTTTATTATCTCCAGAGTTGTTTTTGCCAGCAAGAATCCTGTTTTATTGCCTGGCCTTCGTGAAACCTCCGTGAAGCTTCATAGTGTTCCTGTCTGTAAGAACAGTTTTTGTTTCCTGTGTTTGCTTTCAAGTATATAAACTGACTTTGCTTTTTACCAGTGTGTCTGGATACTCTTTTTGGTTGGTGTTGGTGTCTGGGGGGACCCAGACAGAACAGATAGATAGATAGATAGATAGATAGATAGATAGATAGATAGATAGATAGATAGATAGATAGATAGATAGATAGATGAAAAGGAATGAAAGAAACAGTCCAGAAGATAAAACACAGGAATGAGAAAACCCCAGCAATTCTTTTTCATTTTGTATGGGAGGGAGTAGGAATGAATGTTTGTTCAGGCAAGAACCCAAGGAAATCTGTGGGGGACAACAAGCAAAGCAAACCCTAAAGAGGTAAACAAGGAGGGCTTGACAGCGTTGGGTGATTTCTAGAGTTGCAGATATATAAATACAGCTGCACCTGTAGTTAGCACCTGTAGCTGGCAACCTTGAAAAGCTCAGAATAGCTTTGTAATTTCCTTGCAAAATACTGTAGTTGTGTGATGAAAACGTGTGTGAGGTTGGGGGAGAGAGCATTTTCCTTCTCTTAACGTGGCCTCTTCTCTCATAACACACAAAATGTGAAGTCTCTTTGTGTGTTAATGCAGTGTTTCCCAACCTTGACAACTTGAAGATATTTGGACTTCAACTCCCAGAATTCCCCAGCCAGCGAATGCTGGCTGGGGGATTCTGGGAGTTGAAGTCCAGATATCTTCAAGTTGCCATGGTTGGGAAACACTGTGTTAATGGTCATAACTCACGATTCATGTAAACTTCACCATCTTCAATCCAACCTAAGGGTAGTACATAAAACCATCTGCTACAATGTCCTACCTGTCCATGAATAGTTCAGCTTCAACCACAACAATACACGAGCACACAATCGATATAAACTTATGGTAAATTGCTCCAAACTTGATTGTAGAAAATACGACTTCAGTAACAGAATCGTTAATGCCTGGAATGCACTGCCTGTGGTTTCTTCCCCAAACCAGGGGTGAGTTCCTCCTGGTTAAGACCAGTTCAGCCAAACTGGTAGTGGCCTGCTGGTGACATCACAATGATGTCACCAAGCCGGCTCGATAAGTGCCAGTCCATGGCCGTCACCGTCTCTTATTTTTTTGAATTTTGAATTTTTAAAAATTCTTTTAATTTATTTTTTCCTTCTGAACATGCACAGAAGCCAAATTCTGGCATTGTGCATGCATGTGCCTTTTTTTTCCAGCTTTGGGGTTTTTTCGGACTTTTTGTTACTGTGCATGCACGTGTACGCCCGTAAGTTTTGGGGTGGAGGAGGGAGAAAACTAGCAGAGGTAAGTTGTAGCCCATCCCACTGCAGACACCCAAAATGTTACCCTTGGACTGTCTATTGTTGACCGCACCCCATTCATAAGAGGTCTTTAAGGGGTGTGCATAAGCACATCGGCCTGCCTATCATCCCTGTCCTAATGTCCCCATTTATTTGTTTCCATTTCATGTATTTATAATTATGTTTTTATATCTGTTATCTAATAATAAAACGTATCAGGAAAGACTTAATAAACTCAATCTGTATAGTCTGAAGGACAGAAGGAAAAGCGGGGACATGATCGAAACATTTAAATATGTCAAAGGGTTAAATAAGGTTCAGGAGAGAAGTGTTTTTAATAGGAAAGCGAACACAAGAACAAGGGGACACAATCTGAAGTTAGTTGGGGGAAAGATCAAAAGCAACATGAGAAAATATTATTTTACTGAAAGAGTAGTAGATCCTTGGAACAAACTTCCAGCAGACGTGGTTGGTAAATCCACAGTAACTGAATTTCAATATGCCTGGGATAAACATATATCCATCCTAAGATAAAATACAAAAAATAGTATAAGGGCAGACTAGATGGATCATGAGGTCTTTTTCTGCCATTAGTCTTCTATGTTTCTATGACGGAGCCCATGAACTGTCACCTACCGATCCGGTTTGGTGATGTCATTGTGATGTCACCAGTGGGCCGCAACCAGTTTGGGTGAACCAGTCTGAACTGGGAGGATCTCACCCCTGTTTATAGATAAAGCATGCAACTTAAAGCACTTTTAAAATTCTCCATTCTACAAATATTCTGGAAGAGCCTGAAATCGAGTAACGAAATGCTCATTTATTCATTGCCAAGCAGATTTATAAATTTGCATAATGTTTACATATTTTGATTTACATGTATAGATTGAAATTGAAGTAATTAGTGTAATTTCCCTAGGGATGACAGAGAAGGACGTAATTAAATGGCAATTGTAATTAGTAGAAACTCCTAATGTTCAATTTATAGAGCCTCCGCCCCATCTCACATATGTGAGTCTGGGTGGATCACAACAATTAAAGCAAATCTCAAGCAATATAAATAAAAGCAGCTAACCTATAAGTCTCACTAAATCCCATTAGAAACTGCATGAAAAGCACACAATCAAATCGACAAGTGAATTGTGTTGTTTGGATACAGCACAGCCATCGAACAAGCTCCATCCCACAGCCAGATCCCCAAGTGCAGGGGCAAAGTCACATCTTCACAAAATCCAGCAGAGTTAGAGTCTATCTTATGTTAAATGAAGTTGAACTGGGCAAATCTTCAACACTGTAGACCTTCTTCTATAGATAAGGCTACATAACTGTTCTAAAGATGACTTCCAAATGCTTATAACCAGGGGTAGGCTGCTGCCCGGATGGGGAGGGGGACGCAGTGGGATAAGGAAAATGGAGCTCCACCCCAGAGCACCCAATTTGCACTGAAAGATTAAAGAAAATGCAGAGCATCCTGAATAAGCCACACCCACAGTGTGGTAGTAAAAATTTTGGTAGCCCTTCACTGCTTATAACCATTATAACATACAATAGACATGCACTGTATTGTCTTTCACCAACAAAAAACTCCACTCTCCAGGGCCTGGGCATTAGGAATCCCAAGAGCCCTGCCTCCTGGCTGTATTGTTAACAGTCCAGGAGTCTTGCAATTGTGAGAAGATGACCACCCTCCCTCCGAGAATGAAATGTTTTGGAGAATATTAAAAGAGATAGAATATTACATTCTCCCAAAGGAGAAATGGAGAAAAATTTTAGTAAAGGCAGCTCCAGTCTTTCTTAATAGCCTCAAGCAGAAACCTCAAGTCTTTAGAGATGGGTATTTTGTAGCTATTAAGAAAGTTTGGGGCAATCTAGTCATAATCAAAATGCCTTCAGCCACAGCTCTCACGATTGATGGAATTAAGAATTTACACCTTCCTACCTAAATTCTAAGGACAGGACATGGCCTTTAGGACACAATAGAATTAACCAACCATCACTGAAATAGTAAAAGACACAAAGCTCACTACATTGCACAACCCCCTGGAGCATCTCAATCACAAATCCCCAGAACTCTATAAAAATCCATCCACTCATTCAGCCATTTGGTCAGCCACCCCAAAAATATTGCTACTGCCACTGAAGTTTAAATAAACCTTTGTTTCCTTGTAGTTAGTCTCTATTTTGTTTCCAGCTTCTTTCTTCCGGCTTGGAACCAAACCGGATTTTTCTTCCCATACTTTGTATGTACTCAGATTAGATATTTTCATGGTCTTTTAAAAATTGCTTTAAGCGTTTTTACTTGTTTTATTATTTTAAAATGTTTTTAAGGTTTTAATTATAAATTATGTTCTTGAATTGTGAGCTGCTCAGAGTCGTTTGCTGAGATGGGCAGCTATAGAACTCAAGCAAACAAATGAAACTTTGGTATGTAAATCAGAGGTGGTTTCCTGCTGATTCGGACCAGTTCTATAGAATCGGTAGCAGGAATTTCCCCTCACTTGCTGAACTGGCAGTGATGGATTAGATTAGATTAGATTTATTGGATTTATATGCCGCCCCTCTCTGCAGACTCGGGGCGGCTCACAACAATGACAAAAACAATACATAGTGACAAATCTAATATTTACCAATCTAATTACAGTTTTAGGTTAAAAAATTCATAAAAGCAATCCCAATATATATAAAAAACAAGCACACAATCAATCAAACACCAAAACAACATGGGCAAGGGGGAGATGTTTCAATTCCCCCATGCCTGATGACAGAGGTGGGTTTTAAGGAGTTTACGAAAGGCAAGGAGGGTGGGGGCAATCCTAATCTCCGGGGGGAGCTGGTTCCAGATGGTCGGAGCCACCATAGAGAAGGCTTTTCCCCTGGGTCCCGCCAGATGACAATGTTTAGTCGACGGGACCCGAAGAAGGCCAACACGCCCTGAACCAGCCGCCTATGGCGCTACCATCTTGGTTTTAGCTTCTGCGTATGCGCACAACACCCGTGTGCCCATGTGGCACATCAGGGAGTGAACCAGAAGTGAGGTAAGCCAGAACCCACCCCTGGTGTAAATGTAGCTATTTAGTCATGCTGTCGTACATTTGAAATGTGTGACATCCCTTTAAGTAAGACCATATTACAATTGGAAGGAACAGGCTTTATATTACAATGGAAAAAGCAACATATTTTTGATGCCGTGTGTTCTGTTGTTTCTAATGCATGTACCAGAATGAGCTACTGTATATAACACCATTCAAACATATTTTCCAGAAATCAAGGAACAATTGAAATAAGTGAATGCAACATTTTATTACATTAGAGATGTAAAGGATTCTTCGTTGCATAATGTAGCCATAGAGCCACTTTCCCCTTTTTGCGTATGCCCCTCATTCTTTGTTAGTTGAATTATTTTGTATTCAGTGGGTTTTAGCACTTCATCACTAGTCGCAATAGTTGCCATTCAAACTCATAAAATGCACATTCAGTACAAAGAAATACAAATCTGTTTCCCCCAAGGGAAACACCAGATGGCCTTTAACTAAGCATTCTGCGTTTTCAGCAAAGGCCTCATAAGCTTCCAAGAGACTTTAATGGTATTTAAATCTAGAAAGCTGAAGCAGCTACTCTAGCCCATTTTTTCCCCCCTTGAGAGAACATCAGCTTGTTTTCATTTACGAGCATCAATGTTTCAATAATACATTGTCTTAGAATATCAAAACATTATTCAGCTGGATTGTGGCTTTGTAATGATTATCTTTATGAGACTTGGTTAAAATTTGGGTTTCGGTCACAGACCTTCAGACTTACTCTGAGGTAAATTGATATCAGGGATAAAAGAAAAATTGGCACTTCCCATCCATTTCATACCAGGAAGCTAGATGGATGCCACCTAAGTCCTTGGGAATCGGATTTCACCATCCAGAACTTCAGTTGAAACAGCTTAAGGTGTGCTGGCCAAGAAGTTCCTAGTCCTTCAACAAAGGGAACATGGAGAAAAAATAATGAGGAATGGCTGCTGGGATCAGTATCTGACATCTTATACATCATATGGCCTAAAAAGGGGGTCAGTTATAAAAATAGGGAGTTTTTTTTTAAAATAATTTTATTTATTGATTTTTAACAATTTTAAAATCACACAACATAAAACAGTGCGTAGTGAAATGTGAATTGTGCCCACCACCCCGACATACACACATTCCCCACCAGTGAAGAAGACAAACAAATTTTGAATGCAGAAATTACACAAGATGAAATTGCTAGAGTAATTAAAGGGTTAAAACAAGCCAAAGCACCGGGCCCAGATGGGTTTACAGGGGAATTCTATAAAACTTATGTGAATGTTTTGCTGCCGCATTTGGGGAAATTGTTTAATAATATATTGTCAAATCGTGATATCCCGCAGACATGGAAGCTTTCAGAAATTGTTACCATTCCGAAGATGGGTCGAGATTTAAGAGAGCCTAGGTCTTACCGTCCGATCAGTTTGGCAAATCAGGATTATAAAATATTTATGAAAATACTGGCAAATAGATTAGAAAATATTTTACCAAAAATAATTGAAGAGGATCAATATGGATTCGTGAAGGGAAGGAAAATAAGTGAACCAATTAGAAATGTAATGAATGTGATGCACCATGCTACCGCTACTAAAAGGAAATTGGGAATTTTGAAATTAGATGTTTATAAAGCGTTCGATAAAGTTAACCATAGTTACTTATATAAATTATGTAACAAATTAAATATGGGGGAAAAATTTTGTGAAACTATAAAAGAGATTTATAAAGGAAATGAAGCATATATAAGAGTGAATGGACAAAGAATGCAGAGTATTAAAATATTAAACGGCACCAAGCAGGGATGCCCTCTGTCTCCAAAATTATTCGTAATAGCAATAGAGATCTTAGCTAATAAGATAAGACAAGATAACACTTGGGCAGGATATAGAATAGGGGAATTAGAAATGAAAATAAATTTATTTGCAGATGATGCAATTATATTGACCCAGACCCCGATGGAGATGATTAAAGGTATAATAAATATTTTACAAGAGTTTAAGCAGGAATCGGGACTGTCGGTTAATATGGAAAAATCAGAGATTATGTGTTTAAATATAGATCCGAGAGAACAGATAGAAATTAGGAAAGAATCAGGGTTGAAATTAGGACTTAAAAAAATAAAATATTTGGGAATTTGGTTATTAAAAAACCCAGGGAAAATGGAAGAGATTAATTATAGAATAACATGGAGGAAAATGTTGAAACAGATGAGGAGCTGGAAAGATAAAAAGCTAAGGAGACTCTCTAAAATAAGAGCTTTAAAAATGATGATAGCTCCCAAGATGATGTACCTATTTCAGGTGCTGTCGGGGGGGTTATCGGTATGTAAGGTTAAAGAGTGGGATAAAAAATTAAATTATTGGATTGAAGAAGATAAGAGACCAAGAATAAGAAAAAAGTGGTTAATTGCGAATGAAAAAGAGGGGGGATGGGGTGTTCCATGTTTGGAGCTGTATAGGGAAGCTTTTCAAATGGAAAGGTTAATGGAGTTGCAATTAAGTGAAAATAAATGGGCGAAATTGGAAAAACAGATAAACGGGATGAATAATAGAGAATTAATTTTTAGGAAGTGGAATAGGAGAGATATAGGTAAATTAATAGGCCCAATGAAAGGGACTATGGAAATTTGGAAAAAATGGCAAGGGAAAATAGGATTATATAAATCTAAACTGTCATCGCTTTATGTAATAAATAGAGAAAACGAAATTAACTTAAATAGGGTTATAGGAGAGTTGAAGGGAAGAGGGATAACTAAGATAGAACAGTTATACGAGAAGGATGGCAGGCCAAGTAGAAATCGTATAGAATGGTGGTTAGGTAAGGGAAGGTGGTTACAAATAAATGCAATATGTAAATATCTAAATGAAAGGGAGAATAAAGAAGTATTATGGCGGGAGGAGACAGGGTTAGAGAAAATAATAAGAGAAAAAAGTGAGGGGATAAAGGCGGAAGCAACTAATATATACAAACTGCTAGTGCAGTCAGATGGGGACACGGTTGATGGATTGACTAAATGGTGGCAAAATGAGATATTAGTAGAGGTACAAGAAATGGAAAATATAGTAGAAGATATAAGGAAAATTAAAAATACAAGAATTAGGGAAATGAGAAGGAAAATATTACATAAGTGGTATTTTACTCCCGTTCAATTTGCACATTTTCAGCAGAATGTCAGGGGGAATTGTTGGCATGGTTGTCAAGATAAAGGAGTGTTTATGCATATGTTTTGGGAATGCCCGATAGTGCAGGAATTTTGGCAAAAAGTGAAAGAGGATATCAATGGAATGTTAAATATACAATGGACAATCACTAAGGAAATGGCAGTACTAGTAAAAAGCAATGCGATGGGAGAATTTAGAGATATAAAAAAAGCAGCAATAGAAAGTGCTCAGGCAGTAATAGTTTTGGGTTGGAAGGATGCGACAAAATGGACAATGCAAAATTGGTATAGGTACATGGTGGATCATATTCAATTTGAAATTATGGAAAAAAGGATAAATTTGGATAATGAAACTGATTTGGGACGGCTGATGGGACGGTGGGACAAGGTAAGACGATATATGACGAGTAGAATCCGAGACCAAGCTACAAGAAATAAACTAGAATCACTCTATAATATGTAGACAGATATATTGCTCTTGGGTTAAGTGGAAAAATAGGGAGTTACCTCAATATATTTTCCAATTTATTGTTTAGTGTTGAAACTTAGAGGTAAAGGAAGCTATAGAACTTTTCCGAGAAAGAATAGCTACCGGATATCTGTCCCTGCTTACTACCCAAAATGGTCCAAAACATTTCAGTATATTTCCTTACACTTATCCGTAGTATTTCACTTATACCTTAAAAATCTAGAACTATTCTATATTTTGATTCATCATCTGATATCATCAGCTGTATTCATTCTTAGTAGAAATAAAATAGAAATACGCCGCTATATTGCAGTTCTTTTAGATATAGTTCAGAATTCTCATCTTCTTCCGACCACTTAAGGTTGTGTATAAAGTTTACATTACTCTTATTTAAGCTAAGTGTGGTTTAATCTCTTAAAGTACTAAACAATCCCTTCAGGGAATGTTAGATTCTTCATGCTTTGAGGACTGTCTTTACATATACAGTGTGTGCCTCCTTTGATTTGTAGTTCATTGCTTGTAATTTTCTTTCTGGGAAGAGTTTATCTGGCAAACTTACAAGACACAAACTTTTCAATTGCGATCAGATCCTGGATTTGGTTAAGTTGTAGACATATACCTTTCATTATAACCACCAACGGTTTACAATACAGGCAATAACAATAGCACTTAGACTTATATACTGCTTCACAGTGCTTTACAGCCCTTTCTAGGCAGTTTACAGAGTCAGCATACTGCCCCCAATAATCAGAGTCCTCATTTTACCCACCTTGGAAGGATGGAAGGATGAATCAGCCTTGAGCCTGGTGAGATTTGAACTGCCAAATTGCAGTCAGTGGAAGCTGGCAGTCAGCAGAAGTAACCTGCAGGACTGCACTCTAACCACTGTGCCACAGTGGTTTCATACCAATCCTCGGCCTATGATCACAACTGAGCCCTAAATTTCTGTTGCTAAACAAGGCATTTATGTAGATTTCTAATATGCTGAGTCCCGGGAGAAGGGCAGCATAAAATTCAAATAAATAAATAAATAAATTTAATAAAGAAAATAAAGAAAGAAAGAAAAGTAATAAAGAAAAGTAATAAAAAAAGGTAATAAATAATAAATAAAAGGCATTTGTTGGGCGAATTTTGCTCCATTTTATTTATTTATTTATATTTATTTATTAGATTTGTATGCCACCCTTCTCTGAAGACTTTATGATTTTTCTTTCCATAGTTTTCAAGTGCATCACTGCAGTTGTTAAGTTACTATGATTTACGGTTGTTAATTGTATCTGACTTCCTCATTGACTATGTTTGTCAGAAGATGGCAAAAGATGATCACATGACTCGGGGACATTGTAACTGTTATAAATAGTCAGTTGCCAAGTATCTCTGAATTGGGATCATGTGACTGTGGGGAGACTCCAAAAGTTATAAATACAAAATACGGTCTTAAGTCACAATTCTCAATGCAGTTATAACTTCAAATAGTTACTAAGTAAACTTTTCTAAGTCAAAGACTATCATGAGCCGTGATGGCACAGTGGTTAGAGTGCAGTACTGCAGGGTACTTCTGCTGATTTCTGGCTGCCTGCACTTTGACAGTCTGATTCTCACGACTCCAGGTTGACTCAGCCTTCCCTCTTCCCAGGTGGGTAAAATGAGGACCCAGATTGTTGAGGGAAATAAGATGACTCTGTTTAGAGAGGGCTGTAAAGCACTGTGAAGTTGTATATAAGTTGAAGTGCTATTGCTATTGTAAATTTCTCTCTCTTTTCTTGCCTTATTTATGTTAAAAAGGTGAAGGAATTGGCTTATTTCCACTGAACAGGCTGATTCTTCCCAGTATAAAATTATCTTGCTTTTAAGTAATTTTACCATGCAGAGGTAGCAAAATTATAGAGATGAGTGTTCAATTATTTGACTATAATGTAGACAGTGCTGGAATTGATAGCGTGTATTATTCTCAGCCCGACACTTTAAGAGAAGCGAGATATTGCTGAATTTCGCTTTCAGTATTCCTCATGAGTTATAGAGTTATAGAGTTATAGTTCAGCAGTTTCTGAAAGCCCACAGACCTTCCTCTTTTGCATCAAGGCATTAGGTGTTGAGATCCACATTCTCTTTACGTTTTCTGCTCAAGTTATGCTTTTTCTTTGCTATGTAGAAAAAGTCCTTGCATTGTTAATTGTCTTTGTTCAATGAAAAGCATAAGTTGTTGAAATCTTCAGTTAGAGTCTGTGTGGGCTCCTTTACATTGCAAATCAGAAGCATACAATCTGCATCCATAATTGTGTCCACAGATGGAAGATACACAGTTTAATGAAAGCCTAAGCATTTTCCTACCCAACCACACAACTTCAAAGGGAAACCTGATGTTTCTGCTGACAGCATATATGACTCTTCTTTTTGGCAATTTTTTTTTTAAGTTGCAAGGGGGAAAATGAAAATAAATAAATCAGGGCCTGTTTTTTTAAAAAAAAAAATCTTTTCATCAGAGTTTACTTCACACCACTTGTAGTTATGTGTTGTGGTTAGCTCTGGCCCAGCTCCTGCCCCAAGGACTGTGGATGTGGGGGAGACATCCACATGCTGCAGGCCTGTTTTGCCCCTGGTGTAATCTGCTGATGAAGGCTCCTCTGACCAAGAAGACATGAGTGACAGGGAGGAGGAGAGTGTGGCAGACAGCTCAGAAGGAGATCAATTATCTAGCTCCTCCGTGGATTCAGAACAAGAGTTAATGATACAGCCACGCATGCGGAGAGCGATGCATAGGCAACAACAACTGAGAGATTATTATCAAAGAAAATGAGGCCACCCGTGGTTGGGTGGGGCTGTGGTAATTAGTGAGGCTGCTATAAATAGCAGCCTGAGGGTTTGGCCATTGTGGAGGATTATCTGATCGTTGTGTTTCATGACTGCTTTACTGACTTTGACCTTTTGTGTGCTGATTTTTCCCCGCTTTGAAACTAAACCAGAGCAAAGTGTGTTTCACTTTGTGAAAGAAGAAGGACTGTGAACTGCCTCACAGCTGCAAGCTAAGTATCACAGAACTGATAAGGGACTTGTACAAATTATCAGTTTGTTTGGAGACCAGTGGTCTTTGCTATAGCAAAAGAGGGCTTAGTTTATGTGAATTTTCATTATAAAGAACATTGTTTTGAATTTTCAAACGTGTGTGTGTGTGTGTGAAATTTGTACCTGCGAATTTTTGGGAGGAGTGTACCAGAGAGCCCGACAGAACAGTTATGTGACTTGTAATTTACTTTGATGAGGATAAAATTATAAGAATTTCCCAATCGATCCTTGATAATTCCCTCAAATGAAACTCTCTCCTTGGTATAAAGAAAGCAATTAAATGGTCAGGCAGCCACTGAGGAGTCTCTGCAGGCAATTGACTTTCTATTTCCAACTGGTAAAGAAACATAGCTCGGTGATTAGTTTGAAAAAGCTTTTGGGTTTCAAAGGGCAGCGATTTCTGCAATGGACAGTTGCTGTACGAATAAATTGCTAAGGAGAAACGCTGCATTCCAGTGGGCAGCTTCCATTCAATAACATTTGTTTGTTTGTGCTATTACATTTAGGAACTGTATAACTTCAGAGCAACTCTGGACAGCTTATCATTTCAATCAACAAGATAAAAAGCACACACAATGCAATATAAATGCACAAGATAATATCTATCCAACCAACACACTACATGTGCAGAATATTAAATGTTCTGCTACTGTACAAATGAATTTTACAGGCCATTAGGATGAAGCTATGCATGCGGGGGTGGATTCTAGCCAGGAGAGTGACTATTCCAGTTCTAAGTGAAGTGTACAGCTAGTCTTGTTTACCAACTGACTCATTTAGCAATTGTTTATAGTTAAGTAACCTTGGGACTAGTCCTCCTATTTACAAAGGAATGCAGTCTCTAAAACAAAGGAATGTTGACATAAGAAAATAAGAAGAGCCATGCTGAATCAGGCCAAAGCCCATCGAGTCCAACAGTCTGCGGAGAGGGACGGCATACAAATCCAATAAATAAATAAATAAAATTCTGTGTCACACAGTGGCCCACCAATTGTCCATGGGGATCTTGAGCAGAAAGAGAAGGCAAAACCCTCCCTTTCCATTGACTCCCAGCAAATGGTACTCATTTGCTGGGATCAACCAACATAGAGGTGGCACATGGACATCCGTTTCAATAACCACCAATACACTTGGCATCCATGAATCTGTCTAATCCTGCCTTGAAGATATCAAGGCTGACAGCTGTCACAACCTCTTCTGGAAGTGAATTCCATAAACCAACTGACCATAACCACAAGTGGTTTCGCTTAGCAACCAGTTTGCTTAACCACCATGTTACTGTGGTGGCTAAATGGGATGACCTGTATTGAAAGCAGTCAACTGATGTTGAAATGTAGACATTTTTGTTTTTTAAAAAATGCTGATAGCTTGAAGTAAATGCATCACGATGACAGCAAAGACTCATGATACTGAGCGGCTTGGAATGGCTGCATGACCCATCCACTGTATTGAATAAAAAAGAAGAAGAAGCTGCTCAAACCTAGAGCTGGAAGGCAGCTGCTCTTGGCTGCTAGCCAGGGCTGTTGTGGGGAGAGGTAGAGGCAACAGTCCCATTGGTGCAGAGAGGTATATTCTATGTTTTCCCCAAAATAAGACCCTGTCTCTCTCTCTCTCTCTCTTTTGGCCATGAAAAAAGGCATCAGATTTTTTTTAGGGGTGGGGATTTCATCCAGTGACTCACCTCAGTTGCATGCATGGAGTGGCTGAGAGAAAAGTTGGAGAAGTTGAGCATGTAGAACAGTTGTTGGTTACCGATTGGCAAGGTAGAAGAAAGGTCCATGGATGATGTCTTGGAAGAAGAAGAGAAGACCCAGAGGGAGAGAAGTTATGCCCAAGATCCAAGGCAGGTAAGTAGGGGTCAGTTGTTGTTGGCAAAGTCCTAGTCTTTGGGGAAGGACTTTGCCCATGATCCTGAGAGAGGTTTTTCTCCCAATGGGGAAACAGTAAGTGTTTGGCTGACCAGATCTAAGAGAAGGTCAAGCTGTCCTGAGCAAACTGCAATAAACCCAACCCATTCCTTTTTTTAAACTCTCTTTTGTCAAGACCAGAAATGAAAAAAGGACTTGAAATAAAGGGGGGAGGAAAACAAAGCTATAGGAGAGTTGGAGGAAGATATAGTATATGGGAAAGAGACCCCAAGAAAACCTGACACAAGGTGAACCACAGTACTATTGTAAATATTTTAAACTTTTTTAAATATTTAAATTTATTTGGATTTGTTACAATTTGTTTATGCCTTGTTGTCAGCCGCCCCGAGTCCGCGGAGAGGGGCGGCATACAAATATAATAAATAAATAAATAAATAAATAAATAAATAAATAAATAAATAAATAAATAAATAAATAAATAAATAAATAAATAAATTTGTTGTATATAACCTCATTGTAAATGGTAGAAAAAGCATAAAAAGCCTCCATTGTCTTGTTTTTTGTGTCAGTTGCCATCCCTACCGAACAAAATACACCTCCACTTCAAAAAGAACAATGTGACAATGCTTCTCTTCCACCCCCAGTAAACAAACAATTACTCAGTGAACAGCTAACATGGTAAGTAACCGCATGATAAGGCTTAGATATGAATTTTTTCACTACTATGCAGAACCAATTGGAACAAATTTAGGCAAAGCTAAAACACAGTTCACTCCTTTCAAAAGAAGAGATTTAAATAGAGACCAAACTCTCCTGTTAAATGGCTTTTGTAAGTCACTGTCTTGAATCTACTGTGAGATGGGAAACCGATAAAACTATTCTGGCTATTCTCCATTTTGCTTATAGTCAATTTTTGAGACAAAGAATTGATGGGATGAACCCTGTTCCCATTATAGTCCAGATTTCCATTGCTGAGACTTAAAAAAAACCTACAGTGAGACCTCTACCTACAAACGCCTCTACTTACGAACTTTTCTAGATAAGAACCAGGTGTTCAAGATTTTTTTTGCCTCTTCTAAGAACCATTTTCCACTCATGGAACCTGAGCCTCCAAAACTGTAACTGGAAAAGGCAGGGAGAAACCTCTGTGTGGGCCTCTCTAGGAATTTCCTGGGAGGAAACAGAGCTGGAAAAGGCATGGAGAAGCCTCCATGAGGCCTCTCTAGGAATCTCCTGAGAGGAAACAGGGCTGGAAAAGGCATGGAGAAGCCTCTGTGGGGCCTCTTTAGGAATTTCCTGGGAGGAAACAGAGCTGGAAAAGGCATGGAGAAGCCTCCATGAGGCCTCTCTAGGAATCTCCTGAGAGGAAACAGGGCTGGAAAAGGCATGGAGAAGCCTCTGTGGGGCCTCTTTAGGAATCTCCTGGGAGGAAACAGGACTGGGAAAGGCAGGGAGAAGCCTCCATGGGGCCTCTCTAGGAATTTCCTGGGCGGAAACAAGGCCTCCACTCTCCTTGTGGTTTCCCCAGTCGCACACATTATTTGCTTTTACATTGATTCCTATGGGAAAAATTGCTTCTTCTTACAAACTTTTCTACTTAAGAACCTGGTCACAGAACGAATTAAGTTCGTAAGTAGAGGTACCAGTGTACTCTTCTGATGAATAGAGAAAAGGCCTCTACCAAAGAAAAGACTCTTCTTAAAAACATCCAGTGATGGAGTGCCCATGATTTCTGAAGGCAAGCTACTCCACTGGTTAATTTTCCTCACAGTTTCTCCTTAATTCTAGGTTGCTTCTCTCTTTGGTTTGTTTTCAACCATTGTTTCTTGTCTTGCTCTCTGATGCTTTGTATAATAATTTGATCTTCCTTTTCATTGTGGCAGCTCCTCAAATACTGGAATACTGCTATGTGTTACTATGTAATACTGGGTGAGAAGTGAAAGCTTTTCAAAGTAAAAAACCAAGGAGGAAAAAAACCTAAGCAAAATGTACCTTTGTGCTATGTCCTGTTCATCTGGAATGCACTCCTTCCCTCCTAGGCAACATCACACCTATTTTCTTCATGTTCTTCCAACTCTTTCCTTCCTGGGTAATCTTTTATCTTTGTGACTCATAAGAACCTCTCCATGCATGTCGTTATTGTTCATTTGGCTGTTATTCCACAGAAGATTCCCCCACTGAAGTGTCAGTAGTACAAAAACAAAATAAAACCTAAGCTTCTCACAAGCCTATCACCAGAATGGCCTTTTCCAGCCTGTGTTTTGGATACCTTAGATCTAAACATACACATATTGTGGAATTCAACCCTCCAATATTCCCTTCTATCAAATTAAAGCCATCGAGTCTGTAATTTAAAGTAGGCTATCCCATCTTAATTTTATGCCATTTCTCTGCCCCTACATTTCCTAAGTGTTCAGGGCACAAAGTTGAAATCTCTTCACCTCTGCATGCTGAATCACTACTCAAAATGGAACTTACACTGTGCTGAAAATAAAGCATTTCTGCTTTTGAAAGTGCCAAGGATTTGAGATGAATGCTCCTAAGCAAGGAATCATGGGTCTTTCCATGCTCCAGAAACAAAGGATTATTCAGTGTACAGCTAAAATAGTAAGTGGGGCAATATATGCATATAAGGAAATAAGTAAGAAGAGCTTTTAAGCTTTTATTTATTTATTTTGTCCAATACACAATGAGGGTTTTAGTGGGTATATATATATATGTCACATGGGGTTTTTTTTTTGCTGAATTTGAAAATTAAGGGAGACTAGGATAGATCTATTTCGGCCTTATTTTGGCCTCATCAGCTAGCCATACCCATTGGGACTTGAACCTGCAATCTTTGCCTTGTAAGGCAGAGAATTATCCTCTGGGCTACAGTATCCAATCCTTTCAGCATACATACATACATACATACATACATACATACATACATACATACATATACACATACATACATACATACATACATACATTCATACATACATAGTAAAATACATGATGAAGGTTATAGAGGAGATACTCATAGTAAAATATATCTATGAAAGAATAGAAAAGAAGATATAGTAATAGAACATATCAATGAAAGAATAGAAGAAGAGATATAGGAATAGAAGAAAGGTATAGGAGATATAGGAGAGCAATAGGACAGGGGACGGAAGGCACTCTAGTGCACTTGTACTCGCCCCTTACTGACCTCTTAGGAATCTGGATAGGTCAACCATGGATAATCTAAGGGTAAAGTGTTGGGGGTTTGGGGATGACACTATGGAGTCTGGTAATGAGTTCCTCGCTTCGACAACTCGGTTACTGAAGTCATATTTTTTACAGTCAAGTTTGGAGAGGTTAATTAAGTTTAAATCTGTTGTGTGCTCTTGTGTTGTTGTGATTGAAGCTGAAGTAGTCGCTGACAGGCAGGACATTGCAGCATATGATCTTGTGAGCAATACTTAGATCTTGTTTAAGACATCTTAGTTCTAGGCTTTCTAGGCCTAGGATTGAAAGTCTAGTCTTGTAGGGTATTCTGTTTCGAGTGAAGGAGTGAAGGGCTCTTCTGGTGAAGTATCTTTGGATGTTTTCAAGGGTGTTGATGTCTGAGATGCGATATGGGTTCCAAACGGATGAGCTGTATTCGAGGATAGGTCTGGCAAACGTTTTGTAAGCTCTGGTAAGTAGTGTGAGATTGCCAGAGCAGAAGCTACGTAGGATTAGGTTTACAACTCTTGAAGACTTCTTGACTATGTTGTTGCAGTGGGCTTTGACACTTAAATCTAGTATACCGAGGTCTTTAACCGAGTGAGGATTATCTGTGAAAATTTGATTATTCAGTTCGTATTTGGAGTTCAGATTCTTTCTCCCAAGCTGTTACAAATTCTCTTTCACAGCCTTGGGGAATAAATAAATATTATCTATCCCCGTGATACAATCAAGAGGATGCATGTGGAGGGGAAGAGTGGCCCTTCGTATAAATATCCTGAGAGCAAGGTACTATTAATGGCATTGATGAAGCCTGTTCAGGAGCTTCTTCTGCATTAACAGAAATGCAGAAGACCCAGGGAGGTGCAGAGAGTTTCAAAGAGATAATTGATGCCTCCTCTGCACTTCAACAAGCAAATTGTGGTGCCACCACACTGTGAAATATGTTATTATGGTGAATTATAGCTGCCTTGCACATCTCTAATATTTATGCCCAAAAGAAGACTCTTGGAGCCATTTGAACCTGAGCTTCTGAGGCTGTAAAAAAATCTAAATCTAAATCTAAAAAATCCCTAATAACCATTTCCCAGTTGAATAATAATGTCACATATAATTTTACCTCCATGCATTTAGAGAATATGCTGCTATTTTCTGATTAAAACAGAGGACTCTGATTAAACAATTAGGAAAGATTATAAACTGTCACCAGGTACCTGAAAAGTGCTGATAAGTAACAGATCTTTTCCAAGTCCTAATAAGCCAGACAACCAGTTTATGAATGGTTCTCAAGGCTGCCAATTTTTTTTTGCTTGTCTCTCTCTCTCTCTCTTTCTCTCTCCCCTTTTGCTGCAGTAGTGTTCTACTTACATCAGGTTTTAGATATTCTCTCACTTTCTGCTTTTACCAGAATATTTTGTACAGTCTTTAAACTGATAGTTGGATTGGGGAGGGGGAGTGTAAAATTTGTTTGCTTTGCCTTTTTAAATAAACCAGCCTGAACTGTATTTCCAAAACTAACAGGCAAAAATGGGAGATGGCTATCTCTCAGTTTCTCCCTCTGGTGAATTATGTGATGTAATTTTCTGATCTGAAAATATGTACACAGATGTGTATGTTGCAGGAAGTCACATATAAACAGCAAATTAGAGGTAAGTGCTTGGGAAAAAATGTGTATATTAGGGGAAATTAAACTCAAGAAGATACATAAGAGTGGGGTGGGGGGGTTGTCTATAAATTAAACTGCTAACAGATGTAAAACTAGAGTGAATAACTCTAAAAATGCGAACATTTATTTATTTATTTATTTGTCCAATACACAAATACATAGGAAGAAAATAGACATGTGGTAATATATATAAGGGTAAAAGGGAACTTAGAGGAGAGGATATATGAAAGGAAGAGAATATATATGATGGGTGAAAGAAAGGAAAGACAATTGGACAGGGGATGAAAGGCACACCAGTGCACTTATGTACGCCCCTTACTGGCCTCTTAGGAACCTGGAGAGGTCAATCGTGGAGAGTCTAAGGGAGAAGTGTTGGGGGTAAGGGATTGACACAATTGAGTCCGGTAATGAGTTCCATGCTTCGATACCTCGATTGTTGAAATCATATTTTTTACAGTCAAGTTTGGAGCGGTTCGTATTAAGTTTGAATCTGTTGCGTGCTCTTGTGTTATTGCAGTTGAAGCTGAAGTAGTCATTGACCTGTAGGACGTTGCAGCATATGATCTTGTGGGCAATACTCAAATCGTGTTTTAGGCGCCGTAGTTCTAGGCTTTCTAGGCCCAGGATTGTTAGTCTCTTTTCGTAGGATATTCTGTTTCGAGTGGAGGAGTGAAGGGCTCTTCTGGTGAAATGTCTTTCGACATTTTCAAGGGTGTTGATGTCTGAGATGTGGTATGGGTTCCATACTCTTCCATCTTTGTATCATGGCTACTCCTATATATAATGTAGCCCCATTGTGAAAAACATGGTTTATTGTTATGTGCTGGTTCCACCCACTCATGGACTGTGTGTCAATAATGAACGGAAGAAACTTTTTTTTTTGCCTCTCTTTAAATTTCTTTTTCAAGTTTTTTCCAGTTATAAATTCACAGACTGTTTGAAATGGGTCAGAAGTGTAAACTAAGAAAAAATGTCTTGAGTAGGAAGAATGAGCCTAAATGGCAGATGATACATTGAGCTTTCTTCTCTGCACTCAGCTGACTGGTCTAGAGTGACATTTGATTGGCCAAAGGTAACCTCAGCAGGGGTGAAGACCCTGGAAAAATGCATTTGGAGAGGTGGAAACAATGAGAACCAAAGACATTAAAACAGAGGTTGGGAATATCTGGCTCAGGAATTCTGAGAATTCATTAAATTTCTTTCCGGCAAAATCTTTCCTCTCCTAAAGTCTTTCAAGGTAGTTCACAATTACCAATCTTTATCAGGCTTAGAGAATGGCCAGGCCAATATCTTTCAGATACCCACAATACTTGGCAAGAATGCAGGAATAAACAAATTGTCTCCTGCAAACAACCCTCCCCTTTCACTCTTCTTTTATCCCCTGTGGGAGGGGCCATTCATCATCCACCTGTGGCCTTACTCCCAAGTTGACCCCTATTCCTTAGCTGTTCCCTTCGCCTGGAAACTCTGCACATGTGCACACTAGAAACAGGCTCCAGTTGTTCATTTGCCTCAATGATGTCTGACTCCAAAGGCAGCTGATAACTGTCATACAGCCCTGGCCCCATCTTTGCCTCCAACACAGAGCACTTGTCAGAAGTGTTGTCACAACCTCCGCAGGCAAGCTGATTGCTCTCACCATCAGAAAGTTCCTTCTTATTTCCAGGTTGAATCTCTTCTTGGTCAGCTTCCATCCGTTATTCCTCATATGGACTTCTGGTGCTTTGGAAAACAGTTTGACCCCTTCCTCTCTGTGGTAGCCCCTCAGGTATTGGAACACTTGGTCTAGAAACCAAGACTTACAAAGAGAGACTGTGGGAACTGGGCATGGATAGCCTAGAGAAAAGGAGGGCCAGAGCGGACGTGCTAGCAGTCTACAGGTATACGAGGGGTTGCCACAGAGAGGAGGGGATCACTTTATTCTCCAGGGCACCGGAGGGCCAGACGAGGAACAATGGCTGGAAACTGACCAAGGAGAGATTCAACATGGAAATAAGGAGGAACTTCCTGATGGTCAGAATGATCAACCAGTGGAACAACCTACCAGCGGACGTTGTGAACTCCAATACTCTGGACATTTTTAAGAGAAAACTGGACTGCCATTTGGCTAGGATGCTATAAGGTTCCTGCTTGGGCAGGGGGTTGGACTTGATGACCCACATGGTCCCTTCCAACTCTAACAATAAATAAATGAATGAATGAATGAATGAATGAATGAATGTCTCCCCTGGTCCTTCCCTTTGCTAGGCTAGCCATGCCCAGTTCCTGCAACCCTTCTTCATATGTTTTAGTTTCTGTTAGTACCTTGCAGAAGATGGATGGAGAAAGTAGCCAATCATGACCTCTGAGCGTCAAGGATAAGCTTTTCATGAAATGAGGCATAGAATACCGATCATGCCATGACTTGTGATTTCAAGGATTTTTTTTTTTAAAAAGGAGAGGGATGAGGGAGCCTGAAAACAAGATATCAACAACAAAAGCACAACTCATATGCAGAAGGAAAAGTAGGTTAGCTTTAAAAGGCCTTTGTGGATGAAAACTGAGCTCACTGAAAAAACAAAAAGGAGTTATATAGGAAATTGAAGATGGGGCTGATAACGAAGGAAAAGTACAGACTGATAGCTTGAGCCTGTAGCGATGGGAGTCAGGAAAGTTAATACTCAGACTGAGGGGAGACGGGAAAGGAATGCAAAATAAACAAGACAAAGGTTTAGGGATACAGTGTGCCCACAATAAGTAAAGAATCCAGGAGGCTGCAGGGAAGTTGAGAAAATAATCAGAGAACTGGGAGAACAGGAAACTGTTCAATATCTTCTTCACTTTACTGAATTGGTGGCAGTAGCTGTGCAATGAGTCTAGGAGCAGGTATGCGTGTCTGGTTTTGCATGCATCATCCATGCCCATATCACACCAACATTCCACAGTCTGCATTGGTTGCCGATCAGTTTCCGGTCACAATTCAAAGTGTTGGTTATGACCTATAAAGCCCTTCATGGCACCAGGCCAGATTATCTCAGGGACTGCCTTCAGGGACTGCCTTCTGCCGCACGAATCCCAGCGACCAGTTAGGTCCCACAGAGTGGGCCTTCTCCAGGTCCCGTCAACTAAACAATGTCGGTTGACGGGGCCCAGGGGAAAAGCCTTCTCTGTGGCAGCCCCGACCCTCTGGAACCAACTCCCCCCAGAGATTAGAATAGCCCCCACCCTCCTTGTCTTTCATAAGCTCCTCAAAACCCACCTCTGCCGTCAGGCATTGGGGAATTAAGATTCCTTCTCCCCCTAGGCCTTTACAATTGTATGCATGGTATGTTTGTATGTATGATTGGTTTTATAACAAGGGTTTTTAGCTTTTGTAGTATTGGGTTTTTACATTCTGTTTTTTGTCACTGTTGCTAGCCACCCCGAGTCCACGGAGAGGGGCGGCATACAAATGAATGAATGAATGAATGAATGAATGAATGAATGAATGAACGAACGAACGAACAAATGAACGAACAAACAAACAAACAAACAAACAAACAAGTCAATGGAATTTGGAGTTGTGTGAAGAGAAGGTAAGGGATCCATGGTACCCTGCACCTGTAAGACTGCATTTGGAATATTACGCACCTGAAGGATCATATGGAAAAGCAGGATAGGATTCAGAAGTGAGCTGCCTGGAGAACAAAATGCCTAGAAACCAATAGCAATAGCACTTAGACTTATATACCGCTTCACAGTGCTTTACAGCCCTCTCTAAGAAGTTTATAGAGTCAGCATAATGCCCTCAATAATCTAAGTCCTCATTTTATTCACCTCAGAAGGATGAAAAGCTGAGTCAGCCTTGAGTCTGATGAGATTTGAATTGGTGAACTACAGCAAGCAGTCAGCAGAAGCAGCTTGCAGTACTGCACTCTAACCACTAAACCACCAAGGCCTCTGTGGAAAAGCTTGTTTAGTTTACAAAAACAAAGAGTCAGTGGCATATGACAACAAATCTGAATTATCTAAATGACTATCAAGGTGAAAAAGAAGAAAATCTTTTATCTGTTGAAACTCAAAGCAGAACAAGAATCAGAGAGTTGAGATTAAAAAAATTTCAAAGTGGTAGAGCTATGAAATGGTGGAATAGATTGTCTAGAAGAGGCATTGGTCGGTACCTGATATGTCTCTTATCACGGGATGGAGCCAGCATCCAAGTATGGGACGACACTGTCCATTCAGCCAATGAGGACTGAGTCTGTCAAATTGTAGATCTCTGCCTCTGTCTCCATTGCCCCCTCTTTAGCAAAGAGCAATAGACAGACTCAACGTGTGTTCCCCCAAGGTCCACTCAAAAAATAAAAGATCACAATTTGATGTTCCAGAATGCAGACCAGACTGACTTTGAATGGGATTGGGTATTGGCTCCACCCTGCAAGAAGAGGCTTATCAGATAAGGACCAACACCCCTTTCCTATAGTGGGTGTAGCCAACATTCAAGTATTGAACATGCAAAAGCTGTCTGTCCATTGGGAGTGCTAAGTCTGGTTGGAGTTCACAGTCTGTGAGTGCACCCTTTGAAGCACCCAGTGACCAAATGCCAGTAGTGGCAGATAAAAGGCATTGGTGAGGCCTAGGTGGCTGCCCTTCAGACCTCCTCAATGGATGCTTGTGTGGACCACACTGTCATTGTTGCCACCTCCAGTCCTTACCCAGACCAAGCCATGCGACAGCTGGATAAAATTCAGAAGTGAGCTACCTGGAGAACAAAAGGCCTAGAAACGAATAGCAATTAGTTTCTAGGCCACAGAAACCAATTGCCACAGAGTGTGCTGTCACATGGCTTGGTCTGGGTAAGGACTGGAGGTCGTAAGCTTTTGCTATGACACTACGCAACCATCATCCAATCGTGGAAGGGGAAACCTTCTGGCCCAAGAAACTTGAGTTGGAAGGAAACAAAAAGGGCCACTGTCCTGTGCATTCTGGATGTGCGCTTGATGTAAACTTTGAGGGCCTATCGGACATCAAGAGTATGCCACTGTCTCTCCAAGTGTGGGAGGGGTTACGGCAGAAATTTGGGAGGACAGGTTCCTGAGCCCTATGAAAGAGAGAATTTGCTGGCCAGAGTCCAGAAGGAGTGGGTCGACCTGTAAATTAAATTAAATTATCAAATTAAATTAAATTATCAAATTAAATTAAATTAAATTATCAAATTAAATTAAATTATCAAATTAAATTAAATTAAATTCACCTTGGGCACAAAGGTAGATCCCTGATCTAGAACAGGTTCTTCCAAACCACAGCCAGCAGGGTGCATGCAGCCTTGGACAGCTAGTATAATATGGACCCCACAAGATCATAAACTTTTAACATTACAGTACGTGATTTATATACATTAAGTCTGTTATATATTTTATATGTTTGTGGGGTTAACAATTCAATCCCAACTTCCCCCAACCTTTGAGTGAACGGATTTTAGCTTTACACAGTTTCCAATTTGGCAGCCTCTGAAGGAAGCCTAGATAAGATCCCAACTGCCTAGATTTCTCCAAGAAATCTAATGGGAATGTCCCTATCTGAAAAATGTAGACTGATGGAGTATCCTCAGGAGACTAGAGAACTTCATATTCCATTTGTAGATCTCATACAGTGATTTAAATTCTGCCAGTACAGAAATGAAAAGTAAGTAGGTACCTTGTCTATGTGTGTGTGTTTGTATATTTGTGTATGTTTCCTATTACGTCTGTTTCTTCAAACAGCTACATATGTGGAACAGCGGTGGGTTGCTCCTGGTTTGGCTCTGTTCTAATAACTGGTAGCGCCAACAGTGGGAGGCTCTGCCCACCCACCCAGGATGCATGCGCAGAAGTGTCATGCGAGCATGTGCACAAAAGGGTTTTAGAACCCACTACTCATGTAGTCCTTCACTTACAATAATGCATTTAGTGACTATTCAAAGTCACAGCAGTACTGAGAAAAATGACTTAGGACTAAATGTCTGTGGAGATTCTCAGTCATCCATGTCATGGTTATCCCAAAGATGTTTTTTCAATAGATTTCGATTCCCCACCATCCAGTCAGAGCAGAAAAAGCTTCTTGGATAAGAGAGAAAAACCAGAAAGACCATTACCTCTTGAAAAAGCACCTTTGGGATGACTTATGACTTTCAAACTTATGACCAATGAAGCATCTCCATGAATGTGGTCAACATTCAGGTGCTTGGTAACTGACTCAATTGACTTTATGATTGAATCACCTTGCATGACATGGGGAAAGTATGATAGCCTTTGTTTGCCGATCTTGGCTTTGAATGATATTTTTGATGAACCTTGGACTGAGCCTTCTTTGAACTGTGATGCTGTAGATGACAATTGCACAAAAACATGTAATAGAAAGGAAACTTTTGTTGAAAGGAACATCTGTCAAGAAATCATGGAGTCTAATCACACACAGATCTCTTCAATCAAATTGTTTGGTAAAATATTTTTCTGAAATACTGTACGTGATATGTAAATTATTATTTAAGAAGGGTCAATGTTTACATGACAAATGGGCTGGAAAAGGGCGGGCCACACTGCTGTCAGTCTGACCTTCAAATGTACATAATTTTACCTCTGCCTTCATGGAATTAGAGAGACTGACTTTAAAGGTCAAAGTTGCAGCTGGCATGAATAGACATTCCATAATCAAAGTTGGAAAACCAGTTAGGTATATTTCCCGTATTTTCTCAAACTTGCTGGGGAATTCTAGGAGTTGAACTCCAGATATATTAAAGATGGCAAGTTTGAAAGACAATCCAAATCAAGTGGGCAGCTCTAACCTGACAACATTTCATGGATGAAATAAGGACACTGCACTGCCATTTTTCTCTTTTCTTAGAATATTATGGTCTATAAGTGACAAAATTAGTGAACAAAATAAGTGGACCAGAGGTATATTGTTGATATATTTACTTGGTCTTCAGTAAGGCATTTGATAAAGTAGACCATAACATACTACTAGATAAAATAGAAAAATGTGGGTTAGACAGCATCAGGATGGGTTCCACTTTATCTTCCCCACTGGTTTGCATTGCAACATTTTGTGTCCGGTCGCTCGCTCTGATCAGCAGGGGGTCGCTACTGGTTCGGGCGATCAGGTCCGAACCAGGAGGAACCCACCCCCTGGGCAGCATCACAACCAGATGGATTTGTAACTGGCTGACTAACTGCACTCAATGTGTAGTCCTCACTGAAACTGCATCTTTATGGAGGGAAGTATGCAGTGGGGTACCCCAACGCTATATTTTAGGCCCAGTACTCTTCAACATCTTCATCAATAGCTTGAATGAGGAGATAGATGGGGAACTCATTAAATGACACCAAGCTGGCAGGAATAGCCAACACTCCAGAAGATAGGCTTAAGATACAACAGGATCTCGACAGACTAGATCATTGGGAGATATCTAACAAAATGAAAGTCAATGATGAAAAAAATAAAATTCTACATTTAGGCAAGCAGGCCGCTGGTAAATCACAGCAGCCTCCTTGCTGTCAGAATCAGCTACCAGCTGCACAGGCCAGTTTTTATTTGTTTGTTTGTTTGTTTGTTTGTTTATTTTGTACGCTGCCCCTCTCCGTAGACTCGGGGTGGCTCACAACAGTAATAGAAAAAAACCCAATGTACAATACAAATCTAATAATTAAAACTAAAAACCCATAATTTAAAAAACATGCACACAACATACCATACATAAACAATATAGGCCTGGGGAAGTTATTTCAGTTCCCCCATGCCTGACGGCATAGGTGGGTTTTAAGGAGTTTACGAAAGGCAAGGAGGGTGGGGGCAGTTCTAATCTCAGGGGGGAGCTGGTTCCAGAGGGTTGGGGCCGCCACAGAGAAGGCTCTTCCCCTGGGACCCGCCAAATGACATTGTTTAGTCGACGGGACCCGGAGAAGGCCAACTCTGTGGGACCTAATCGGTCACGGGGATTCATGTGGCAGAAGGCAGTCCCGGAGATATTCTGGTCCGATGCCATGAAGGGCTTTATAGGTCATAACCAACACTTTGAATTGATCACCAACCAATGCAGACTGTGGAGTGTTGGTGTAACATGGGCATACCTTGGGAATCCCATGATTGCTCTCGCAAGCCACAACAGACTAGGGGAGACATGAGAGCAGTATTCCAATATGTAGGGGCTACCAAAAAGAGGGAGTCAAGCACCTCCAAAGCAACTGAAGAAGCACAAGAAGAAATCAAGGAGAAAAACAATTTAGAACGAAGGAGAAATTTCTTGACAGTTAGAACAATAATTAGTGGAACAGTTTGCCTCCAGAAGTTGTGAATGCTCCAACACTGGAAATTTTTAGGAAGATGTTAGATAACCATTTGTCTGAAGTGGTGTAGGGTTGTCTGCCTAAGCAAGAGGTTGGACTAAAAGGTCTACAAGATTCCTTCCAACTCTATTCTGTTCTGTTCTGAACAGGATAAGGTTAACACTTTATCATGTATTTCACAGGGCCAGTATACAGAGTTTTATAATGGCCTTAAGAAAGCAAAAGAAGAAAGGAAAACGTGTGCCACAGAAACTGTATTTAGATTACTCATTATGTAGAGGAGGAAACATCAATATTCTTTGCTGTGCTGATGACACTATCTTCATAGCCAAACATTGGAAATATATGCAAACTCTAGTAAAACTCAAGGAGTACAGTAGGAAAAAAAAGGGGCTAAAATTTAATATAAAGAAGACCAAGCTAATAATAACAGACAGAATCAGCAGCCTTATATTTGATAATGAAGATATCAGAGTGTTGTGGTTAGCTCTGCCCCAGCTCCTGCCCCAAGGACTGTGGATGTGGGGGAGACATCCACATGCTGCAGGCCTGTTTTGCTCCCAGTGGAATCTGCTGATGAAGGCTCCTCTGACCAAGAAGACATGAGTGACAGGGAGGAGGAGAGTGTGGCAGACAGCTCAGGAGATCAATTATCTAGCTCCTCCTTGGATTCAGAACAAGAGTTTATGATACAGTCACGCATGCGGAGAGCGATGCATAGGCAGCAACCACTGAGAGATTATTATAAAAGAAAATGAGGCCACCTGTGGTTGGGTGGTGCTGTGGTAATTAGTGAGGCTGCTATAAATAGCAGCCTGTGGGTTTGGCCATTGTGGAGGATTATCTGATTGTTGTGTTTCGTGACTGCTTTACTGACTTTGACTTTTTGTGTGCTGATTTTTCCCCACTTTGAAACTAACCAGAGCAAAGTGTGTTTCACTTTGTGAAAGAAGAAGGACTGTGAATTGCCTCACAGTCGCAAGCTAAGTATCACAGAACTGATAAGGGACTTGTACCAATTACCAGTTTGTTTGGAGACCAGTGCTCTTTTCTATACCAAAAGTGGGCTTGGTTTAAGTGAATTTTCATTATAAAGAACATTGCTTTGAATTTTCAAACGTGTGTGTGTGTGTGTGTGTGTGAAATTTGTACCTGCGAATTTTTGGGAGGAGTCTACCAGAGAGCCCAACAGAACACAGAGTAGACAATTTTAGTCTTGGAGGATTAACTATCAAGAGTAAAGGAACAAGCAGTCAAGAAATCTGCCACAGATTAGAACTTGCAGAAGAAGCCGTGAAGATCTTGAAAAAGTTTTCCACATATCATGATCTGTCCATTTATTTATTTATTTATTTATTTGTCAAACAATTATAGGATGGTAATTTGTACAAATAAAACATTAGGTAAGTAATGATAAAAAGTAGTGATAGAAGACAATAGGACAGGGACGGTAGGCACAATGGTGTACTTATGCATGCCTCTCTTAGAAAGGGGGAGAGGTCGATTGTAGTTGGAAGCAAAAACTGAAAAAAACAGGATAGCAAGAGTATTGATGCCTTTGAACATTGATGTTGAAAGAAAAACACTCCAGAAGGCACAGTGGACAGCAAGAAAACAAACAAATGGATCTCTGAACAAATCAATCCAGAGTTCTCACTTGACGCAGAAATGACCAGATTCAAATTATCCAACTTCAGACACATTATGCGAAGACCTACCACTCTTGAGAAGGCTCTAATGTTGAGAAAGGTGGAATCTTGGAAAGGTGAAAGAGATGAGGACAGTCAGCCGCAAGGTGGATTAATTCAGTTATAGTGGTGATGAGTGCACTATTGATAGACTTGAAGGACCACATTAGAGACAGATCATCATGTAGAAAATTTATGTGAATCAATAGCAATTTGATGGCACATAATCATTAAGGCAAAGAATAAGGTTCAGTATGCATTCCGTCTTTATTTAATCAAACCTCACTGTAATTTTTTTTGTTACTCAACTGATTATTTGCAGAAGAAAAATATATAATACTTACACTACTTAATTCTCTATGGACATTACTATACAAAGATTTACACAGCTTGTTTGTGATATTTAACGATGTTATTCTATCCAGGTTAAAAAAAAATCCACATCACATATAAAATTAATTATAACAAGGAAGTAACAGATAATTACCAGCGAAGCAATTACTTACTGGACAGTCATTTTAAATTAGCTTTCTAATGCCTAACCTTGTGATGTATATGTTAGAGCCACAATAACACCCACCTTATTTATTGATTGGCTCCATAATGGTCTTTTATATGCTGTGTCTTCAAGAAAATTATTACAGAATTATTTGCAAACTCATAAAGTATGTGGCAGATGAATGGAGTTACTTATTTAGTTGAGTCAGGTTGTCCTCTTCCTTTTTGTTTCTTCTTTTTCCCCTTTTGTTTCAGTGGCACCACAAAGCATACATTGTCGCTGCACATGAATGTCATGCTATTTGCAGTTACTACTGGAAATGTGCAGTTGGGAAAGCTCATTGCTGTCTCACTGTATTGGGGGTTGAACAGCTTGACTGTCAGACTGCTGAATCTAATTGGTTTTCTTCTACAAAAGTTGGAAGCAGCTTGAAAATGATGAGGGATCCATGATTAGGACTTACCTTCACACCATTGGGGAAACAAAGGAACATCAGTTGATGTTCTCTGTAGTACAGTAGTACATCTACCTAAGAACACCTCTACTTACGAACTTTTCTAGATAAGAACCAGTTGTTCAAGTTTTTTTGCCTCTTCTCAAGAACCATTTTCCATTTACAAACCCGAGCCTCCAAAACTGTATCCGGAAAAGGCAGGGAAAAGCCTCCATGGGGCCTCTCTAGGAATCTACTGGGAGGAAACAGGGCCAGAAAAGGCAGGGAGAAGCCTCCATGGGGCCTCTCTAGGTATCTCCTGGGAGGAATCAGGGCCAGAAAAGGCAGGGAGAAGCCTCCATGGGGGCCTCTCTAGGAATCTACTGGGAGGAAACAGGGCCAGAAAAGGCAGGGAGAAGCCTCCATGGGGCCTCTTGAGGCATCTCCTGGGAGGAATCAGGGCCGAAAAAGGTGAGAAGAAGCTTCTGTAGGGCCTCTCTAGGAATCTCCTGGGAGGAAACGGGGCCTCCACTCTTCCTGTGGTTTCCCCAATCTCACACATTATTTGCTTTTACATTGATTCCTATGGGAAAATTGCTTCTTCTTACAAACTTTTCTACTTAAGAACCTGATCACGGAATGAATTAAGTTTGTAAGTAGAGGTATCACTGTATACTGATACTGGAGAACTTAAGCCAGAGATGTCAAACTCAATTTCATTGAGGGCCGCATTAGGATTGTATTTGACTTTGTGGGGCTATGGCCAGGATGGGCATGGCCAGCTTGACATCATTCGTGTTTGTGGCACCTGTGGTGGTTTGAGCACTCTGACAGTGAAAATGGACTCCTGTGCTGTATTTTCTGCTGTGACGGCCGCCTGCAACCCTATGACAGTGAAAACAGAACTCAGGAGGGCCACATGCTGCCAGTCAAATTCCCCTCCTGCAATGCGCATGGCCCTCTCAAACTCCATTCTGCTGGTAGAGGCACCACAGCAGAGGTGGGTTCCTGATGGTTCAGACCAATTCCATATAACTAGTAATGGGAATTTTCCTCTGTTCATCAAACCAGTAGCAATCGCTAAGATGGACATGTCCCTGAACCAGCTCTCTTGGTGCTATAGGTGCCACACTCTTGGCTTTTGTTTCTGAGTATGCACAGTAGCTGGGTTTTTAGCACTGTGCATGCAGGGCATGGATAGCCTAGAGAAAAGGAGGGCCAGAGCGGACATGATAGCAGTCTACAAGTATATGAGGGGATGTCACAGAGAGGAGGGGATCACTTTATTCTTCAGGGCACCAGAGGGCCAGACGAGGAACAATGGCTGGAAGCTGACCAAGGAGAGATTCAACATGGAGATAAGGAGGAACTTCCTGATGGTCAGAGCAATTAACCAATGGAACAACCTACAAGCGGACGTTGTGAACTCCAACACTCTGAACATTTTTAAGAGAAGATTGAACTGCCACTTGACTGGTGTACTATAGGGTTCCTGCTTGGACAGGGGGTTGAACTCGATGGCCTTCATGGTCCCTTTCAACTGTAACAATAAACAAACAAACAAACAAACAAACAAACATGTGGGTCTTGGCAATATGTGAACTGGCAGTGAGGTAAGCCAGAACCCATCCCTGAAGATCTAAACTCTGTGGCCTGAATACAGTCCCTGGGCCTTGAACTTGATACCCCGACTTAAGTGAACATCCTGATACAAACTTTTCTTTGTTCCCAGTTTAGTTTTTCTCTTCTTTTGGCTGTGCCTGGAGGGACGCAGAGAGCACTTTCACAATCAAGTCAATATGCACGGCGTTATTATTTCAATAGTTGTGGCATTTGGAATGGCTTGAATCAATGTTTGAAATTTAAAGCCTCACTTTCAGCTTCCCTACAGTCCTCTTCGCTTTGTCCACCAGACTCATAATTCATTTCCAATAGAGAAAAGAGAAAAAAACAACTGAAAGTGGAGACTGGTTTTGTCAGAGGCAAGACAACCAAAATCCTTCCAGATTTTGGCAAAAGCACCAGCCCCAACCATAAACAAGTACAGTGGTACCTCTACTTACAAATTTAATTCATTCAGGTTCTTAAGCAGAAAAGTTTGTAAGAAAAAGCATTTTTCCCATAGGAATCAATATAAAAGTAAATAATGTGTGCGATTGGGGAAACCACAGGGAGGATGGAAGCCGTTTCCTCCCAGGAGATTCCTAGAGAGGCCCCATGGAGGCTTCTCCCTGCCTTTTCTTGAGAAGAGGCAAAAAAATCTTGAACACCTGATTCTTATCTAGAAAAGTGTGTAAGTAGAGGCTTTGTAGATAGAGTACCACTGTGTCCATAGAGTGAATGAGCTATCCATGGTACAGAAGTGGGACTACTGTGTTATCTTGCTTCTTCACCAACTGTTCAACATGCACAGCCTCTGCCATGTCACATTTCTTGAGAGAGCAAACCTTATGGTTCTTCTATGAACACTGCCAGCCTCTGGAAATTTCAGAGGCATTGTTGCCAAGACCCTCCTGTCTGGCACTTGCAGTCAACCTCCATCTCCATCTGGCATTTCAATATCCTCAAAGTCTTTGGTCTGCTTTCCCAGCCAGCTTCCGTGTCCATAGTCTACGATGCCAGCTTGTAATTGATTTGATTCCTGGACTTGGATGAAGGCCAACTGAATAACCTCAGGATCAGTCAGTAGGAACGTCTGGTGGCTAAGTTCTTAGTAAGTTATTATTTGCTTCAAGGTGGATTGGCACCAAGCTGACGATGCTTGAGATTGTTTCCACCTTGATAAATGACACACCACCTGCTTCTGCTCCCCAAGCCCCCGACATGTGGTTCAAATATGTAGAAAATCATGGCATGTGGTTCAAACTAGAAAAACACTTCCCCCCCACTTCTGAAACAAAGCAGTTTCAGTAACATGACAACTTGTTAGCGGGAATTTTTCTCCGATGCCAAGTGAGAAAAGCACATCCAGCCAGTTGCACGTGCTCGTTCTTCTGAAATTATAATGACCCAGATACATGAATGACTTTATGACTTTCCGTTCCTCTGAACCTCTGGGCCACTTAGTGAAGTTGAAGTGGCCCAGCTTCCTTGTTCACAAGGAAGGTGAACAATGGCATTGTTCCATTTATGCAGAGAAAGCAAAGCTTCTGAGTCAAAATTGCTTAACTTAGAAACATAGAAGATTGACGGCAGAAAAAGACCTTGTGGTCCATCTAGTCTGCCATTATTATTATTATTATTATTGTTGTTGTTGTTGTTGTTGTTGTTGTTATTATTATTATTATTATTATTATTATTATTATTATTATTATGTCAGTACAACACAGCAAATGAGATCACTATGCTGGATTTCGTATTTCATCACCAGTCGGGTGCTTCCCAAGCACCTAGGACTGCGTGATATAGCGGCGAATTATGTTCGCCGATCCCAGTAAAGCGGCCTTTTGCAATTGACAGATGGAGATTTTGTCAATTCCAATGGTTTTCAAATGTCCGCTGAGATCCTTTGGTACTGCGCCCAGCGTGCCAAGTACCGCTCGAACCACTTTCACTGGCTTACTCGATTTTTAGATCTTCGTATTTCACTTATTATTACTATTATTATTATTATTATTATTTAGATTAATTAGATTATTATTAATTAGATTATTATTAATTAGACTCGGAGAAGCTGACAACAACAAAACAGTACAAATACAACTATTAAAACAATTTAATATAAAAACAATCATACATCTCATAAAAACCATAGATAAAATGGAAACGGCCCAGAGGAATCAATTTCCCCATGTCTGACAACAGAGGTGGGTTTTAAGGAGTTTGCGAAAGGCAAGGAGGGTGGGGGCAATCCTAATCTTCGGGGGGAGTTGATTCCAGAAGGCTCTTCCCCTGGGTCCCGCCAGACAACATTGTTTCATCGACGGGACCCTGAGAAGGTCAACTCTGTGGGATCTTACCGGTCGCTGGGATTCATGCGGCAGAAGGCGGTCCCGGAGATATTGTACTGTTTCCTGTATTTTATCTTAAGATGGATATATGTTTATCCCAGGCATGTTTAAATTCAGTTACTGTAGATTTACCAACCACGTCTGCTGGAAGTTTGTTCCAAGCATCTACTACTCTTTCAGTAAAATAATATTTTCTCACGTTGCTTCTGAAATTTCCCTCAATTAACCTCAGATTGTGCCCCCTTGTTCTTGTGTTCACTTTCCTATTAAAAACACTTCCCTCCTGAACCTTATTGAACCCTTTAACATATTTAAATGCTTTGATCATGTCCCCTCCCTTCCCTTCTGTCCTCCAGACTACATAGACTACAGTTGTAGACTACAAATACAACTTGAGACCACAGGGGTCTATGAAAGTCTTGGTTTGTATGAAGGGATTTAGAGATGACCTTGTATGGAAGAACTGTTAAGGAGGAACTTGGGAGGAGCAATTACATTATCTCCTTTATTACAGCAGGTTAGATATCCCTGTGGGTCTATATCTTGGTCTGGGTTACCTTGAAGGGCAGACAATACCATCCCCACAGCTCTTGTGAGTGTGGCCACCAAATTTTAATTTTTAATGAGAAATATTAAGTTCATGGCAAGTAATAGAGATAGCTTTTAGGCTTACATACCACCGCACAGTGCTTTACAGCACTTTCTGAGCAGTTTACAGTGTAGAAACATTATTTGCCTATTGATCCTAACAATATCTCCCAGAAGGATGGAAGGCTGAGTCATCCTTGAGCCCCATGAGGATCAAACTTCAGGTTGTGGCAGAATTTGCCAGCAATGTTCATTATATTAAATGAAATCTTTATTTTTGATTTGTACCAGGTTCTGCCTGTCTGGAATATTCTTCCCAACATAGCATATCACTTAGGGTGCAAGTGCAACCTTTAAGATGGAAAAAGATGCACACCCTTAATCTAGATTCATGATCTAAAAAAAGAACTTTATCTGAACATCGCAGAAGTGTTACAATTGTGAGGGAGACAGATGGTTTTAAAAATTCATAAATAAAAAATAAAATAAAATCCCAGCAGGAATCCCAAAGGTACTTTGCCAAAAGGCAATTAGCCCATCTTACGTCTTTTGCCCATTGAAAATGTTTCACTTTTCATCCAAGAAATTTCTTCAGTAATTCTGAAGAACTGAAAACGCTTCTTCTTTGAGAAATAAAATGTTTTCAAGGAAAAACCGAAGAAAGTCCATTTGCATTTTGGAAAATTGCCTTTGGGACAACCATGGCCTAGATCAGTGGTTCTCAACCTTTCAGCACAGACCCCATTTAAATACTTTTTGTGGTCATAGACCATGGCCACAGATTCCAAAGACTTAATTCAGGATTTAAATAATAATATTTCTTCCAACCTTTGACCCCCTGTTGCAGCCCCCTCAGGGGTCCATGGACCATGGGTTGTAAACCACTGATCTATATTATTGAGAATCTCCTACACACCAGGAAAATGGATACCAGACTTCAACTAGAATAAAAAATTTAAGACATTAGTCCAATGGCATTGATTATCTTTTGGAAAGAACACAAGAGAAGGGCATACCAATCCTGGAGCGAACCTGGCTGAGGTTATCTTTGAGGTTTCAAGGTTACCACAAGGCAGAAGAAGGTCCACGGAGGGCGAAAATAGATAGTTGAGGTGTGTAGTCAAAACAAAAAGTTTTCCTGTGGGAACCAAGGACATTCCAACAGGTGCTGGCCGAGAGGAGTGGAGTAACTAAACAACCGGCCAGCATTTCTATTAGACAATGTGACTGATGACTAGGGGGAAATGGGAATTTTCAGAGTCAGTTTTCACCAGTTGTGCCAATAAGATATATCCAATAAATTGTTTTTTGACGAATATACCTGGCTCACAGCTCTGCTTTCCATAGGTGCATTACTTAGAACACTGGAATGTAAATTCTCCACTACCATAATATAAAGAGCCAACATCACATTGGAATTTACATCAATAATCAGCTTCTGGGGAACTTTATTGAGCTTCTTTGTTAAAATTGTGATTATGTCATGACCCAAGGCATCAAGTGGACCTCAATGAATGCTCTTTTGCAATGACCTCACTGATTAAGTGGACATGTGAATGAGAATTATGGGATTTGATCCTGCTGATATTTGAAGGTCTAACTTGGTAACATTTAGAAGATCCTGTACTTCAGAAGCAAGTGGAAGAACAATTATCTAGGCCCTCAACAGTCAGGATTCAGGCCCAGTTACAGCACCGAAACTGCTTTGGTTGCACTGATGGGTGTTCTCTGGCAGGCCCAGGATAGGGGTTTATCCTCTATCCTGGTGTTCCTTGACCTCTCAGCAGCTTTCGATACCATCAACCATAGTATACTTCTGCACAGGAGTTGGGAGTGGGAGGCACCGTTTTACAGTGGTTCTCCTCCTACCGCTCTGCACAGTCAAAGTCGGTGTTAGCGGGGGGTCAGAGGTCAACTCAGAGGACCCTCCTTTGTGGGGTTCCTCAGAGGTCGGTCCTCTCCCCCCTGCTGTTTAATATCTACATGAAACCACTGGGTGAGATCATCCGAGGACACGGGGTGAGTCACCGTCAGTATGCTGATGACACTCAGCTATACATCTTCACCCTGTGTCCAGTCAGCAAAGCAGAAGTGATGTGCCGGTGTCTGGAAGCTGTTAGGGTCTGGATGGGTGCTAACAGACTCAAGCTCAACCCCGACAAGATGGAGTGGCTGTAGGTTCTGCCTCCCAAGGACATTTCCATCTGTCCATCCATTACCCTGGGGAGGACTTTTGACCCCCTTAGAGAGGGTCTGCAAATTGGGCGTCCTCCTCACAGCTGACTTCAGAACACCATCTTTCGGCTGCAGCGAGGGCGGCATTCGCCCAGGTTTGCCTGGTGCACCAGTTGCATCCCTATTTGGACAGGGAGTCTTTGCTCACAGTCACCCATGCCCTTATCACCTTGAGGTCCGACTACTGCAATGCTCTCTACATGGGGCTGCCTTTGAAGAGTGTTCAGAAACTACAAATTGTGCAGAACGTAGCCCCGCAAGCATTCACGGGGCTACTTAGACATATCCACATCTCTCCAACACTCTGTGGTCTACACTGGCTGCCAATTGCTTTCCAGCCTCTATTCAAAGTGTTGATCGTGACCTATAAAGCCCTACATGGCATGGGACCAGATTATTTATGGGACCACCTCCTGCCGCATGAATCCCAGTGACCGGTTAGGTCCCACAGAGTTGGCCTTCTACAGGTCCTGTCAACTAGCAATGTTGCTTGGCGGGACCTAGGAGAAGAGCCTTCTCTGTGAGGGCCCCAGCCCTCTGGAATCAACTCCCCCTGAAGATTCATACTGTCCCAACCCTCCTTGCCTTTCATAAGAGTCTAAAGACTCACCTAGACCGCCAAGCTTGGGGTCATTATATTTTCCACCCTGGCCGATGAATGTATAGTGAGTTTGATGATTGAATGGTTATGTATATATTTTAATTGGTTCTTTAGTTTTTAGTTGTAACTTTGAATTTTAATTATTTGGATTTCGATATGTATTGTCTCTTTCATATGTTGTAAGTTCTCAGAGCGGGGTAGCATATAAATCCAATACACTTAATTAGGAGCAATCTGTTTTTAGATTAGTAGGGAATACCCATTTCCAATTCAGGTTCAATCAAGACTCCTTTTCACTCAATCAGGTTATAAAAATTTGTAAATTATATTGTAGAATAACTCAGATTTATACTTGCTTAGGAATAATATTCAACATATGGCTCACTAAGTATACCTGGTGATTTTGTAAAGCTCTTTGCAAAGGTTGTTCAAGGATTGAATATAAATACTGTGCGCACTTCAAAAATGAATTTGATGAAGAGCTTTAGAACTTGTGCACACAGATCACTTCCTGAAATAAAAAAAAATCATAGGTGTTTTGATTAGTAGCAAAGAATTGATATGCGCACACAGTTCTAAAAATTTCTGAATCATTGTGAGGCATGCACACCTCCAATAACTGCTTTGAATGACTGAATGAATCCACTGATTCTCCAATATGCCCATTTACAATTGATTTCAGGAGGGGTGGAGGTGGTGGTGGTGGACGAGGAGGAGGAGGAGGAGGAGGCATCTTCCTATATTGAAATCTTCAAACCTTGCAGTGATATATTTTGGCTCTTAGAGATTATTGTTTTACCAGTTGCCTTTCTTCATCGTATACTTTCTTCATATTATACCTATTTGACTATATCTGTGTCTAGTGATATGAATGAACATTAGTTTAGACAGCTTATGTTGTCTCATCAGCTGGTAACAGGGAGCTGCTAGCTTCCAGGGAGCAAATACTCAGCGTAGTTAAGGTTATCTTTCTCATTTAATAAATAAATTGATTTTGATTTAAGAGCCTTTCTTTTCTATAGGAAAAGCAATCTACTATACACGCTTTTTCATGAAAGGGTGTTGACAATGATCTGGAACAGCTCTGATGCCAAAATTGACCTCTTTCTATACTGCATGAATGTATTAGCTCTAGTTTCAAAATTGGAGTGCCCTCATTTAATTAAAAGACCAAGAAAGCTAACCTGCCTCATCCTTTTAAATGTTAACAGGGTCCATAAACACAGTGCTAGAACCACAGATCTTTTGCAAATTAAGATGGTCTGCTTTAGTCAAGCTAACACATGAGAATGTGGAAAACAGTGTGTCTTAATTTTCCAAATACCTAGTTGACAGCATGTTGTAGACCAGGTATCTCTAACTTTAGCAACTTTAAGCCTAGTGGACTTCAACTTTGCTGGCTGGGGAATTCTGGGAGTTGAAGTCCACCAGGCTTAAAGTTGCCAAGGTTGGTGAGCCCTGTTGTAGACATTCCCTACCCAGTTGGGTTCAAGGTAATATTGGATCCGAGCACTAATCCTTGGACAACTATTCTGACAAAGTTAATTCTCACTTTCAATTAAGAGCTTGGATAAGATTGGATGCCTTCCTGTCTCTTTTTTTTTTCACCTTTGTAATTAGCCATGCCAAGCAGTGGTCATTATTTCCCCCAGAGCTTGTCAAATGCACAGAGCAAGTTATATTTGATTAACCTTGACTACTTTAATGTATCACCTGTTTCTATTAATTATGAGAACATTTCGTAGCATAAGTATGAGTAGGGGCAGGGAGCTCCTTTTTCTGCATTCATAACAATGTTCTTGATTCACAACTTCACCATTCCCGTCACAAGGTTATAGCATTTTGGGGACAGCGGATAGAGATGAATTATTAGGGGACTTCAAGCATGACAGCACTTTTCCCCCAAAATTTTCTAGAAGCCACCAATAATTTATGTCCTTATTTATTCACTTCATTTATTGCCTGGAATTATTTATGAGATGGAAGATAAACTCTGCCAACAAAACAGACAGCCATAAAAATCCAGTAAAATAATGATTAAAATAAAACTAACTATACTCTGTAGTTTATTTATAGAGTGAAGGTTGCCTTCTTGAGCTTGTTTGCTGTTCCTCAGCCCCATGAACCACTTGGCACGGAGCCTATTAATTCAAGCTCTTACAGATGCTGAGTATGAAGAAATGCTGGAAACACCATTACCTGAAATCTTTACTACATATACACACAGGTTTTAGGAGATTAAATGACGGCAAACAATTTAAAAATACAGTACTATGGAATTATGATGTGTACGGCTCTTCAGTTCATTATTATTTGATATTAACTGTGTATTTTCATTCCAAGCATAGGATTTGTAAGGAGTAAAATAATAGTCACTGGGACTGACATAGAACATCAAACCTGGACATGTTTCTTGGTTCTGGTGTGAGACTGCCTATTTGCAATCTGTTAGCATTAGGATAGGAGGAAGTATGGATGCTAGGCTTGTTTGTTTGTTTAATTTGGATTTATATCCACCCTACTCCCAGAAGACTTGGGGAGTAGGCTCTAAGCAAAGACAATCTTGATGCCCCGCAAAATGGGTAAGGAATTGACACGCTGAACAGAAGAGATGGGAAGCTCCTGAGATAGCTTCTCCTTGCATCATATGTGTAATATTGAGGAACAAAGAGGCACACCTAATTTTTGAAAGAATACTAGAGTCCTGGACATCTGGTGGATATCTGCTGACTTCAAGGACTGAATCAAAGCATAAGCCAGCAAAGGAAAAAGTTCAGAGGAGAAAGTTCGCCATAATTGGAAGATGATATACCTACACATGGGATGTATCTTCATGAAGTTTCCAGATGGTAGATGGTGATAGATCTATCTGAAAGGCAAAGAACAAAAAGGGGAGACAGAGACAAAGCCATCTATAACATTGATCCAGACTAGTTGCAATGCCTATTTCTCCAGTCCAACTTTGCTTACCAATGTATTTTAGGGGAAAACTATGCTAATAGGATATGTTTATTGATTAATTTAATCTTTTCTTTTTTTGCTATTAATTGGCAACTAATCTAAGTCATACAAATGGTGATCAACAGTCAAATCCTAGTCCTTAAGAATCTCCTTTAGTACGGAACCCACACAAAAGCTGGTTTGAGTCAGGAAGATAATTAATAGGATTGCAACTGCTACTGCTAGAGAGATTTTTTTTTTTCTTGCCAAGCTCTTTTCTAATAAAAATCCCTCCTTCAAAATCTGATAATTGGTAAAGATTGGGCTGTTCTCTATCCTTACTAAAATCATGATACTTTCCCCTTTTATTATTCACATTCTCAGTAATGAAAACTACATGCTTTTGTTACTAAATACTGCTGCAAAGCAATGGAGAACGGGTGAGAATTATAGCTAGAAGGTATCAGCAAAGCAATGGAGAACGGGTGAGAATTATAGCTAGAAGGTACCATCACCAGCTCACACTCCATCTGCCATTCCTTTATTCCAGTAGCCCATCTCCAAGTTCCACTTCATTCCTTTCAAAGGAACCACTCCGAATGATAAACAATCACTCAATGTTTGTAATAGCTAATCTTTATATTAAAAATATTTCTTTTTTGAAAAAGCTACAATTATTTGGGCTTGAGGTGTCATACCAGAAACTACGGAGAAGGTTTTAATAACCATTTCAAGTATCTCTTGTTATTTATCCAAAGACTAAAAATGCACAATAGTATTGTTCAATTTCTGGACTAAAAGCTTTACTTACTTACACCCATGTAGACCTGTCTGCTTCCATTTCCAGCTGACCAAGCTATGTTTGAATACAAGAATCGAGGAGGAAATCCAGCATGCAACCTCATACTGTGTGATGGCTATAAGTATTGTAATTCCCATGTGTTTAAAACTTCTGAAAAAGGCTTGGCCATCTTCATTTTAGTACTTTTCTTGTTCCTCCTAGTACTTTTCCACTTGAGAGCCATCATCTTATCCAGTTCATCTCAATGCCACCATTTATTCTGAGCAACATCTTATGTGATGTCTTTTTAGACTTTCCCTGCTGGCATTTTCCCAGTGCTTCAAAAATGGAAATCTTCCAGAACTAAACTTTTTACATTTTTAGTACAATTTATCATGACTATTTCTTTGGAAGGTATCAATTTTGCAGGCATAAAAATATTAATATTTTTCCCCAAGCATATATCATGCCAATATATGTCAGTTGAGTAGGTTCAATGAAACTAATTATGCTGGTGAAACATGAAGATATTAATATTTCAGATATGAAGATAATATTTGTTGTTTCCAAGGAGTTAACATGGCTATAACCAGGATGTAAAGCATATAACTTAATAGCTTCAGAGCTTCCATCCTAAAGTAATCCATATCAGTAGAGAGAAATGTTACACTAAATTTAGAATAGAATAGAATAACAGAGGTGGAAGGGACCTTAGAGGTCTTCTATTCCAACCCCCTGCTTAGGCAGGAAACCCTACACACTTCAGTCCAACATCTTCTCAAAAACGTCCAGTGTTCGAGCATTCACAAATTCTGGAGGCAAGTTGCTCCATTGGTTAATTTTCTGTTGTTGTGGTTCCGTCTGAGGCCCCTCCGGGAACGGCTGACCTTCTGTCGGTTTCCAGCTCAGAGGGAGAGGCTGAGGAACAGGAGGTGCAGACAGACGAGGAGGAATCCCAGGCTGAAGAAGAGGGAGGACAGCCAGAGTCCCACCAGGGGGAGCTCTCCTCAGCAAGCAGCCTGGATTCCTTAGAGGAAAGTGCACAAGCCATAATTGATCTGCGACAACGGAGAGCTAATCAGAGACGGAGTCAATTGGCTAGATACTTTAAGCATTAAAGTGGCAGCAGCTGGGTTTGGGTGTGGTGCTCTTGGGAAAGGCTAAAAGGCAGACCCACCCTTCCTGGCTTGTGGAGTTTTATCTTTGAGAGTCGTGGGACCTGACTGTGAACTTTGGTGTCTTGGAATCCTGGTTTGTGCCATTTGACTATTGAAACCTTGGGGGGGGGGGTGCCAGCAAGAAGCTTGCTGTATTGTCTGGACAGCAGGACCCTGCTGTACCATATTATATCCTGTCTGTTGGAAAGAACAGGTTTTCCTCTGTGCTTATTTTTTCCAGTTATAAAATACTTTTGGCTTTTACCAGAGTGTCTGGCTGTTTTTTCCAGTTGGTGTTGAGGTCTGGGGGAACCCAGACAGAACATCTGTCAGGAAATTTCTCCTTAGTTCTAAATTGCTTCTCTCCTTCATTAATTTCCACCTATTCCTTCCTGCCCTACTCTCAGGTGATTTGGAGAATAGTTTGACACTCTCTTCTTTGTGGCAGCCCTCGAGATATTGGAACACTGCTAGAAATAGTTCACACAACTGAGTCACAAACTAGCCACTTATTTAGCCTATGTTATGTGAAATCAGTCCATGTGATTGTCTTGTAACATATAATCATAGGTAGGCACATCATGCAGAAATATATAGAAGAAAAGGAATCAATCTATTTCTTCAAACACTGCCAAAGAACAGTCTACCTGCTGATAGTTTACAAGTTAATCACACCATGTTCAGTCCTTTGAAGGACTCTACAAAGTATTTCTAAGACTGGCCTTTTTTCCTCTTGCCAGGTGTCAGATAAAAACCCAGAAACCTTTTTAAAGCTTTTCTTTGCCCAATAATATAATACTGCCACCCTATATTTGCAGCAGTGGGCCAAAATGTGACCGTGAGAAGAACTGATCAACGGAACAGTTTGCCTCCAGAGTTGTGACTGCTCTATCGCTGAAGGTTTTCAAGAAAAGACTGGACAACCATTTGCCTGGGATGGTATAAGAACTGCTTTGGGCTGGAGGTCAGATTAGAAGACATCCAAAGTTTTAGCCCTACTGTCTATGATTCTATGATATTAATGACATATTAAAAGTAGCCTTCTTAGACAAGCTATCAAATTCACTGGGACTTCCTTGGAGGCAGGTATGGAAATAGGTATATGCCCTTGCTGTGCTTGAAGACCAAACCATTATAGAAATGGTCATAAATCAAAACCATTTTTTCCCCCAAAAAAATTCTTCAAAAACACCTCAATAAGGGAACTGGAAACTAAAACATACAAAGAGTGGTTGCAGGAACTGAGCATGGGCAGTCTGGCTAAAAGAAGGACCAAGGGAGACATGATAGCAGTGTTCCAATACTTGAGAGGCTGCCAAAGAGAGGAGGTGGTCAAGCTATTTTCCAAGGCACCAGAAAGCCAGACAAGGAATAATGGATGGAAGCTGACCAAGGAGAGAGTCAACCTAGAAATATGGTGAGGAGAATGATCAACCAGTGGAACAGCTTGCCTGCGGAGGTTATGTGAGCTCCAACACTTGAGACTTTCAAAGGGAGATTGGACTGCCATTTGTCTGAAATGGTGTAGGGACTCCTGCTTGAGCAGGAGGTTGGACTAGATCCCTTCCAACTCTAATAAATAATCTAAAAACCCATAAACAGTTTGGGGTTACACTTTCTGCAGTCTTATTATAAAGCCATACTGATGAAAGATGAATAGAGATTTCTACAATAAGTATCATATCCAGAAATTTTCAGCAAGAAATGTATGGGCTGTCCAATAGCCTCTTTAAAAGTACTCTTCTACATACTACACAGCGCTCCTCAGAAGTAAATTCCCATTTATTTATTGCTTATATTCCAAGGATGGTTGTAACCTTCAATTGATAAACCATTTAGTGGTGCATATCTCATTTATAAATCAGCTTTTCAGGGATGTCATTTGTCCAATTGTCTCCTACATACAGTCCTGCAAACTAATGCATTTACAGACAACATATGTGCTGCAAACTTTCAGGTGCTCAGTAGATGGTCAGCAAAAGACACAAAATAACTGAAACTCTTCCAGTGGTCATTTAGATTTGTGCAGTCCAGGTGGAAGCCCTAAATAAATCCTTTCTTTCATTTGCTGATCTTTGTAATCATATCTGAATTCAGGTAAACATTAATGTAAACTTGCCCGAATTGTTTACAATACATACTATTCTCCTCCCAAGTTATTGGAATGCTCCTCTTCCTTCTTTTGGATATTGGCTTGCTTTGTCTCATTTGTCACTCTACTAATTTCTGAACTTTTCCTTGAATGTAGTTTGTGCAATCTGTTCATACTGTTTAATACAGTATATAAGAATTCATATTTTTCCCATTTTGATTCCAGTTTTAATTAAAATCTTATGTGAAGTTCAAAACCTTTTAGCTTCCACGGTGTTGTGTTTGGGCCTGGGCCAGCCATTGCTCCCACAGATGGGAGAGATGCAGCACAAAGTGAGTGCGAAAGCCTAGCTGACAGCCAGGAAGACGTGGCAGACAGCCAGGAGGATGAGGCCACTGGTTCGCAGGACTCAGCAGACAGCCCAGGGGATTTGGCATGCAGTCCCTCAGACAGTCTTTCGTCCTTGGATTCCTCTGCAGGACAATTCATAGACATGCGTAGCAGAAGAGCGATGCAAAGGAGGGATCAATTGAAGGATTATTACAAGTCATCAGAGTAGCACCTGGGTTGGGTGTGGTTCCCTTAATGCGGGCTAATTGGAGCAGAGGCACAAGGCAAACTGTGGCTGTTTATCTGTGTTATTTTGTGGTTCCTGCTCTGAAGTTTCTGTTCTGTGCCTTTGGAGTTTTCAACCCAGCTTTTTCAGACATGTGGGAGGTGAAACCTCTGGGACTTGCTGTTTGCTCCAAAGATTCAAAAGGACTCCTGAAACGTCTTTGCTCATTTCAGGTTGTCTTTGTTTGCTTTTTCCTGTGTTTTTTGTATGTGGCTGAAGTAAGCCTTGCACTATCATTGTTTCCTGACACTAAGGACTGTTTTGAGTTACCCTTTTTTGTTTGTTTAATACAAATTTGCTGATTAGAAGAGCACGTGTGTGTTTGATTTCTTCTCCTTGGATTGTTACGCATTGCCTGAGCCCAGTCAGGCAGAACACACGGATTAAAGCCTTCCACAGGCTGACCTCCTGCAAGGGTTTGAGGATCCATATCCAAATTTCTCAGTCAACTTGGTTAAGATGCAGAAAATGTTTGGACCTTCTATGAAAATGATTCCAGTAACCTTTTCATTTATTCCTCCCTCTATGTATAACATCTTCACTGTATATACTGCTAAAAAATAATAATAAATGGAACACTCAAATAACACATTCTAGATCTGAATGAATGAAATATTTTCATTGAATAATTTGCTCTGTACAAAGTTGAATGTGCACAACAGCATGTGAAATTGATTGCCAATCAGCGTTGCTTCCTAAGTGGACAGTTTGATCTCACAGAAGTTTGATTTACTTGGGGTTATATTGTGTTGTTTAAGTGTTCCCTTTATTTTTTTGAGCAGCATATATGATGGAGCCAATGGAAACTATATTATTGTCCCACTCTCCAACGAGCCACTACTTCGCACTACTGCACCTCAAGCACTGGGATTGAAGATCAGTGATACTGTGTAGATTTTCTACACAATTTACAACCGTACCTTGAAGAGGGCAGGTTTCTAAATCAGGTGGGAACCTGTCACAGTTCCTGAAAGCACCATACTTAGTATTTTCTCACCCATCACATAGAAGTTGATAGATGTGGACAAGTTGGATACAATCCAATGAATTCAATTGTAGTTACTGCTGGATAAATCTCAATAACAGAGGAAAGCTGCTGTATATGGTTACAGCCTTTGTTTTCTAGACCAAATCTTTACAGCTAAAGGGGTTGGTTGAAAATAAAAGATCACTTAAGCCTGTATCATTAGTAAATACCATTGGCTTATTTGGCTGACATGTAATTAAAAGGCAAGATTCACAACAGCTGCCTGCAGGGACCTTTCTGAAATCAACAAAGCCAAAAGCCATCTGCTGCATAGGCCAACTTCATAAGGATACTTGCTCCAGTTGATTGTAATGGACTTCCATCTCATTCCAACCACTTTTTTCCCTGCAGGAAAATTTGTTGTGCTGGTATTTTAACCACATGATTGGTCAGGAGAAATTTAATAGTGTGTAACTATTTCCCTTAGGTATATGGCACATAGAGCTCCATATGATTTTATATTTTCTTGTAATGGTTTGGTAGTGAAGTACAGAATGAAGCAAGCCCCCTTTTAAATAGTCACTAAATGGTCATACATAGTTTTTACTTTGTTCTGCTTTCTCCTTAATAAGACACCTATGTAGATTATCTTTCTCATCTTCAACCCAATTAACCAATTAACTTTGAGAAACAGATATCGGTACTTTGTAATGTATCAATGCAGCTTTTACAGCTTTTTATCAATCAGGGGTGGGTTTCTACCAGTGTGCCCCAGTGCGATAGTCTGGTAATGGCCTGCTGATTGTGCAATTTGTGTGCGACAGCTCCGGTACTGTTTTTCCTGTTGGTGTGCAGTGCCATTTAGTTTTTTTACTAAATTTTGGCACTTTTTTGCTTTTGTGCCTCTGTGGAAGCAAAATTGTGCGAGGCAATGCTCGCCTGTGAGTGATTTCTGGTGATTTTTTGCTTCTGCGCATGCACAGAAGCAAAAATGTGTGAGGGGATGCTCGCATGTGCAATTTTCAGAGATTTTTTTGTTTCTGCGCATGCGCGGAAACAAAATCTCAAGAGGGGACATGGCACACATGAGCATAGCGAGCATGCAAAACATTGCGATGCACACACAGTATCCCGTTATGGAGAAAAGAGGAACTGCCACTGGTATTGAAGAAAATAGTTTGTGATAAGATGATAAGCATTTCTTATGTATGTATGTATGTATGTATGTATGTATGTATGTATGTATGTATTTATTTATTTATTTATTTATTTATTTATTTATTTCATTTATTAGATTTGTATGCCGCCCCTCTCCGTAGACTCAGGGCGGCTCACAACAGAATAAAACAGTTCATAACAAATCTAATAATTTACAATTTAAAATATTTTAAAAAACCCATTATTAAGCAGACATACGTACAAACATACCATACATAAACTGTATAGGCCCAGGGGAGATATCTCAGTTCCCCCATGCCTGATGGCAAAGGTGGGTTTTGAGGAGTTTACGAAAGGCAAGGAGGGTGGGGGCAGTTCTAATCTCTGGGGGGAGTTGGTTCCAGAGAATCGGGGCTGCCACAGAGAAGGCTCTTCCCCTGGGGCCCGCCAACCGACATTGTTTAGTTGACGGGACCCGGAGAAGGCCCACTCTGTGGGACCTAATCGGTTGCTGGGATTCGTGCAGCAGAAGGCGGTCTCGGATTTCTTGCTCTTGTGGAAGGGACTGTTTACCCAGTTCTCATCTGTTTAAGGCATATGATAAACCATATAAGGTACTATTCACTTTTGGGTGAAGGGAAACAGGATGTAGATCATATTTAGGCAATATGATTCTGTGTACCTCTCTGATAGGTTGTAACCCACCATACTAGATTAGCTAGCATTAGATTGGGAGGTCTTGTGATAGTATATTAACCCGCTCTTTAGTTTCTGTACAATGTGTCTTCTTTGTGAAGAGCTTTTGGTATATTCGCTTTGCAAATCATTTTTGGTATACCCAGAGAGAATAAACATTTCTGTTTTCTTTGTCTGAATGTCTCATATTAACTTTTTCATCAAATTTCAGCGCACAGTATCAATTCAATGATGATAAGCTTAAAGGCGAATAGGTTGCAGCCCAATTATCGGTATCCTGATGTTTCACCAGCAACTATAGCTGATATCTTTCTTTGGTCAATCTATAGTATATACCATCCATCTCACCTAGACATGACTCTAGATGGCTTACAATCTTTAAAAAGTGATAAAAACAATAAAAAATAAATAGAAAATTAAATTAGTTTAAAATAAGTGAGGCAAAGTAAACACCTTCAGAGACACAGTGAAGTTCTTTGTAGTAGATTTAGAAAATTACAGAGAATTAAACAGCAACAGAGCGAGCTCTTGTATTTCTAACAGAAATTTGTAATCTGTAATAGGACCATGTCATCAGAATTTTGGAAAACAATTTCTCATCCATTCGGGTGAATTTGTAATTGGTCTCATTTGAAGACATTCCAAAAGAGCTATTGGACTCTCTCTGAAAATCCTGCTAGTTATTATTTTTTCGTATGGGACTGCTATAGATTCTATATGGCATTGGTTAACTTATTTTGATGGAAACCTCCCTTTTATTATTCTTCAGGGTTCTCTTGCTTCATATTAAAATTGATGGGAAGGTTTTGAGTCTCAATTATTTTTCTCTGCAGCTATTCATGATTATTTGACATGATTGTAGTATTGTTGTGTCTTTGGATTGAATCTTAGGCCCAGTATGTAGCAGCTTGTGTACAGTATTGTATCAGTTTCAGATGGTCTTTAAGTCTGAGTGTTTCATCATGACATGAGATAAACCAAAGACTCTTTGGCTTAATAGTCTCATTCTTGGCAGGAGAGGAAATTGTTCAAATATATATATATATTTTAAAATCAAGTGAGATGAGGCTACAGAAAAGGAAGACTGCTTAGTTTATAGTTCAGAGCCAAGATAAGCTAGCCACAAAACTCCATGAGATGGGACTTTGATGAGGACCTAATTGAGATGGTGCTGTGTATTTGCTGGCTTTGAAGGAGTCACATGCTGCCATTTTCTGGGGTCCCTGACTGGCAGAAGGGGTATATGATCTTTCTTTCCATGTCTTCCTGAATATTATTTATTGATGTCTTATGTAAATATTCTTTGAATGCTGTCTCGTGTTATGCACAGAAGGCAGAAGGAATGGCCTTGAAGACAGGCAGAAGAACTCACTCCAAGTCCATGGTGAGAGAAAAGAGGACTGGGTAAGGGGAAGAAATGAATAAATGTCTCAGGCAAGATCCTATTTAGTGATCATGATACAGAGAAAGCAGTAGGGAGAGGAGAAAAACACATCCAGACGTTCAAGATTATTTATTCAATCATGCATTTATTCATTCATTCATTAATTATATTTATATGCTGCCCAACTCCCAAAGGACTCTGGGTGGCTTCCAACAATTCTTAAAACAATATACAGTAAAAACATTAGTTAGAAAACCCCACTAAAACACATGTATTTTCACAATCATTCCTCATTCATAGCCGGATCTAGGTAATATCTCAGTCAATCAATGGCCCCAGGCCTGCTGGAAGAGCCAGGTCTTTAGTGCTTTGTGGAAGGCCAGCAAGGTGGGGAAGACACAAATCTCCAGAGGCAGTTGGTTCCATAGGGCCAGAGCCGCCACAGAGAAAGCTCTTCCCCAGGGGCCCGTCGGCCGCCATTGTTTGGCTGACGGGACCTGGAGAAAGCCGACTCTGTGGGTTTTTATTGGGCACTGGGAAGAGCTGACATAGGGCAACGTTCAGCGTGCCCTTCAATATGGCTCCGTGTGACTTGTGGCATGCATGTCATAGGTTCGCCATCATGGCTCTATATTGTTTTGGAATAAAGCCTTAAGAACTACCATTAGTGTGGCCATTGCTACCAGATCCAAAGGAATCTATTTACCCAACCATGCTGGATTATATAATACAAAGTTTCATCATGGTAATAAGACTCTCTGCATTTATAGAATGAAGAGAAAGGTGTCCTTATTTTAGTTTCTCCCTCGTCCGATAGGACTTTCAAGAACAAAACCATAATGGCTATATAGAAACAAGGAATATTTTCTTCACTCACCTTTCCTGCTGGGATCAATCAGTGTTGTAATATTCTTTCGGAGCCTTGTTTACTACTAAGCTGAATGTTCTGCAATGAGCTGTTTTATTTGAAAAAAATGTTTGCCACTTTATTTACCTACTTCTGGGAGCGATGATCTCCAATTGTTTGTATGTATTCCATAAAGTTGAACCAGAATAAGAGAAATATAATTTGTACCTCCCTGAATTAACTTCAAAGCAATAGCTCTTATTGACAATGACTGGGTTTAAACTATGTTAAAACACATTTGTGCTGTTTGTGGCTTGCATAGTTTGAAGACTTAAGTCACTGTTTGCATGAAATTGCATGAAATTTTTATTGTTCGGTCACTAAGTCATGTCAATTCTTTGTTACTCTATGGATCATCATGATCATTATTATTATTAGTCTGCGGAGAGGGGCGGCATACAAATCTAAATAAACATAAACATAAACAAACATTATTATTATGATGATGATGATGATGATGATGAATTATTATTATTATTATTATTATTTGTATGCCGCCTCTCTCCGGAGACTTGGAGCAGCTTACAACAACAAAACAGTACAAATCCAATAGTTAATTTTTTTTTTAAAAAACCTTAATATTAAAAAACAATCATACATCTCATACAGACCATACATAAAGCAGAGATGGCCCAGGGGAATCAATTTCCCCGTGCCTGATGACAGAGGTGATTTTTAAGGAGTTTGTGAAAGGCAAGGAGGGTGGGGGCAATTCTAATCTCTTGGGGGGAGTTGGTTCCAGAGGGTCGGGGCCGCCACAGAGAAGGCTCTTCCCCTGGGTCCTGCCAGATGACATTGTTTAGTCGACGGGACCCAGAGAAGGCCAACTTTGTGGGACCTAACCGGTCGCTGGGATTCGTGCGGCAGACGGCGGTCTCGGAGATATTCTGGTCCAATGCCATGAAGGGCTTTATAGGTCATAACCAACACTTTGAATTGTGACCGGAAACTGATTGACAACTAATGCAGACTACGGAGTGTTGGTGTGATATGGGCATACCTGGGGAAGCCCATGAGTGCTCTAGCAGCTGCATTCTGCACGATCTGAAGTTTCTGAACATTCTTCAAAGATAGCCCCATGTCATGGCACACCAGGCTTTCCCTGTCCTCCACTGTCTCCTTGAATCCATCTAAACTCAACTATGCCACATCAATAATAGTTATGTAACCATCTCATCCTCTGTCATCTCCTTCTCCTTTTGCCTTCAATCTTTCCCAACATCAGTGTCTTTTCCAATGAGTCCTCTCTTCTTATTTTGGGGCCAAAGTATTTGAGCTTCAACTTCCATATCTGTCCTTCCAAATAATGGCCCGGGTTGATTTTCTTTAGGATGCATAAAATTAGACTCTCAAATTAAGCCTTGGCATAATTTGTTTTAGACATAGCATGTTATCTGAGCACAACCATGACTTTTATGTCATGCCCCCATCGGAGTCTGACTCTATGGCAGAAGATGAGCTGGAGCAAGAACTGACAGTGTGTGAGAGGGAAGCTGTCTTAGTCTTGTAGGAAACTGGGGAAGGACAGTTAGGCCAGGGCAGGCTATTTGGAATTAGCAAGATTTGCAGGAAGGCAGGAATAGAGCTCAGCTGAGGAGCAGGAACCACCCCCTTGTGAGACAAGAGCTTGGAGACTACAGAGGAGGTGGGATCAGCTCAGATGGAGGAGACCACTCATGAGGAGAGTGCCCCTCCCAGCTTCACCAGATATATGTGGGGAATGATGCTGTTGGCAGGGACATTTGTCGAGAAGAATGGTGAATTCCTCTTTGCTTTGTTCTTGTTTTGCTAGATAAATTTGGGATTTATTGTCATGCAGCCTTGGTGCAGACGGGACTGGGCTGGAGTAATGGCAATCAGAGGCTGTTTGAGGTTTCTGAGTATTGTATCAGCAGTTCTGTGTTAGCAAATTTCTTCAGAAGAAAAGGATTTAGGGGGAGTGATTTCTGACAGTCTCAAAATGGGTGAACAGTGCAGTCAGGCGGTAGGGAAAGCAAGTAGGATGCTTGGCTGCATAGCTAGAGGTATAACAAGCAGGAAGAGGGAGATTATGATCCCGCTATATAGAATGCTGGTGAGACCACATTTGGAATACTGTGTTCAGTTCTGGAGACCTCACCTACAAAAAGATATTGACAAAATTGAACGGGTCCAAAGACAGGCTACAAGAATGGTGGAAGGTCTTAAGCATAAAACGTATCAGGAAAGACTTCATGAACTCAATCTGTATAGTCTGGAGGACAGAAGGAAAAGGGGGGACATGATCGAAACATTTAAATATATTAAAGGGTTAAATAAGGTCCAGGAGGGAAGTGTTTTTAATAGGAAAGTGAACACAAGGACAAGGGGACACAATCTGAAGTTAGTTGGGGGAAAGATCAAAAGCAACATGAGAAAATATTATTTTACTGAAAGAGTAGTAGATCCTTGGAACAAACTTCCAGCAGATATGGTAGATAAATCCACAGTAACTGAATTTAAACATGCCTGGGATAAACATATATCCATCCTAAGATAAAATACAGAAAATGGTATAAGGGCAGACTAGATGGACCATGAGATCTTTTTCTGCAGTCGGTCTTCTATGTTTCTATGTTTCTTTGGAGGAGATTTGGAGCACTAAAAAGGCTGGTTGGAACTGCCAACTATTTGGGTTATGACTGTGCCGTGCCCTGGGTAACTTTTAAGTAACCTAGATGGAAAGCTATGCCCCGAGTCTTCGGAGAGGGGCGGCATACAAATCTAAGTAATAAATAAATAAATAAATAAATAAATAAATAAATAAATGTTCTACATCCAATGAGACATTGTCATCTTGAACTCAAATCCTACTGATGCCATTGCTTAGAGCCATCATTCTGGCATCCTGGGTGTGGGAAGATGGGGAGAAAAATGATGTAAAATAACAGGGAGTTCTGCCACCATTACTGATAAATTGAGTACTGAACAAGAGCTTTACTGGGAACAGTTCCTAGGCCAAAGTACTGTATCTGTAGATACTATTCCATATTGATGTCTCAGAACAGGTTGGTAGCTGATTAAAACTTACTGCCTAACATCTGTGGCTTGAGGGTGGGTGGAGAGTCATCTGTACATTCTTTGTTTTCAGGTCAGGCTGTTTAGAACTACAGAAAGAATTTTAAATTTTATACCAGAAAGCTCACTTTGCTGCTTCTCCACAAGTCATCACCCACTTAACTCTTAAGAAAAAAGAGTTTGTGGCTATTCTTCCCCATAGTTTTATGCCTAAATGAGTTTCCAAAACCACATTTGGGCATCTGTGATACAGCAGAAAAAGACTCATTGCAAATATGAAAAAAAAATACATTCCTTTGCTTGATAGATACAGAGTTAGGAATTCCTGCTGAATTCAGCTCCAGCTTTATATTTTATATTTGTGAAGTTTTAGAGACTGGAGATGATTGAAGCAGAGTAAATATTGTTTTGATCTCCCTTAGTTTGCTTGACTTTTTTCTTGGATAACTTCAAGCAGAGGCAGAATTTGTTGGAGATGCTTTTAGATCCTGTCTTAATCATGAGGGCTAGAGTTAATGGTCTAAATGGCCCTTTTCATCTCTATGATTCTATCAATAGAATGGGAATTTAACATTTTTCAAAATCCAATTATGTCATAAAAACACAAGCATTCTGAAATATTTTTTTAAAACAAAAGTGTTTATTTTCTTTTGGGAAATGATCTCGAAGTTTTAAGAATCAAGCTTTTCACATGACACCATGAGAAACCAGAACAAGCTCATCATAAATGATCTAGATCAATGGTCTCCAACCTTGACAACTTCAATTCCCAGAATTCCTCAACCAGCAGCCAAGATTGGAGACCCCTGATCTAGATGAGGGGATAGAAGGAGAGCTTCTTGTTTGCAGACTACAGCAAGTTGGAGGACATTGCTAACGCTTTGGAAGATAGACCCATGATTGAGAAGGAGCTTGACAGATTTGAACTTTGAGTCCTAATTAACAAGATGCAATTTAGTGGTGAAAAAAGTTAGATTCTGCACTTAAGCAGGAAAAACCAAATTTTTAAGTACAGAATAGGTAGTCTGTGCTGTCCAATTGGCTCCCATTTTCACCCAAATTTTCAAAAAATCACTAGAGATATGCCATGTTCCTTCTTGTTTCAAAAGCTCCACTATCATCCCAGTGCTGAAGAGGCCCTAAATCAAGGAACTGAATGACTACAGACAGTGGCTCTAACATCTGTGGTTATAAAAACCTTTGAAAGGATAGTGATTTCCCACTTGAAAGCCATCATGGACCCACTGTTAGACCCGCCTTTGCAATTTGCATACTGATCAAAATTGACAGATGATGCTCTTAATATGGCTCTGCACTACATCTTAGAACTTCTTGAATCTCCAAAGATCCGCGCAAGGGTTCTCTTTGTAGACTTTAGTTCAGCATTCAATACCATGATACCAGACATTATTTACCTGAACACACTTGTAAGTGGATCACAAACTTCATAGGAAGCAGTAGGTTAAGCTAGGCAAAACCATATCAGATACCTGTACAATTAGTACAGAGCTCTCCCACAGCTGTCTACTCTCACCACTTCTCTTCTCTCTATGTACTAATGACTGCATCTCAAACAATCCATCTGTTAAACTACTGAAATTCATAGATAACCCAACCGTGACTGGACTCATTTGAGACAATGATGAATCTGTATACAAACGGGAGATTGAACAACTAGCCTCATGGTGCGACCAGAACAAACTGGAACTGAACACACTCAAAACCATAAAAGTATTGGTAGACTTTAGGAGAAACGCTCCCATTCTACCACCTCTTACAATACTAGACAACACAGTATCAACAGTAGTGACCTTCAAATTTCTAGGTTCTATCATATCTCAAGACCTAAAATAGTCACCTAACATTTTCACCTAACTGCGTTGAGAGAATGTGGAATGAATGGAATGATTGTTTTTTATGGTTTCTGATGTTTTTTTTTAGATTTTTAGTTAATTGGATTAAGATATTGTGTATTGTATATTTTATATGTTGTGAGTCACCCTGAATCCTCGGAGAGGGGCGGCATAGAAATCCAATTAATAAAATAAAATAAAAACATCATCAAAAAAGCACAGCAAGGAGTGTTCTTTCTGCGCCAACTCAGGAAGATCAAATTGCCCAAGGAGCTTGGATACAGTTCTACAGAAGAATTATTGAGTCTGTCATCTGCACCTCTATAACTGTCTGGTTCGGTTGTGCAACCCAGCAATACAGATACAGACTTCAGAGGATAATCAAAACTACAGAAAAAACAATTGCCACCAACCTGCCTTCCATTGAGGACCTGTGTATTGCACAAGTCAAAAAGAGGGCTGTGAAAATATTTATTGACCCCTCACATGCTGGACATAAATTGTTTCAACTTCTACCCTCAAAATAGAGCACTGCACACCAAGACAACTAGACCAAAGAACAGTTTCCCCTGAAGGCCATCACTCTGCTAAACAAATAATTCCCTCATCACTGACAAACTATTCACTAAGGCTGCATTACTATTACTATAAGTCTTCTCATCATTCCTATCACCCATCTCCTCCCAGTTATGACTGTATGATTGTAACTTGTTGCTTTTATTCTTACGATTTATATAAATATCAATTGTTTCCTGATTGCTTATTTGTGCCCTATAACCAGTGAAGGGCTACCAATATTTTTACTACCACATTATGGGTGTGGCTTATGCATTTTCTTTCAACATCTTTCAGTGCAAATTGGGTGCTCTGTGATGGAGCTCCATTTTCGCTACCACACTGCATCCCCCCCCCCCAGATCTGGACAGTAGTCCACTCCTGCCTATAGCAATCATTATTTACTTACTTACTTACTTACTTACTTACTTACTTACTTACTTACTTACTTATTTATTTATTCGATTTTTATGCCGACCTTCTCCTTAGACTCAGGGCAGCTTACAACGTTAGCAATAGCACTTTTTTTAATAGAGCAAGTCTATTGCCCCCACAATCCGGGTCCTCATTTTACCCACCTCGGAAGGATGGAAGGCTGAGTCAACCTTGACATTAAATGTTGTACTTCATGATTCTTGACAAATGTATCTTTTCTTTTATGCACACTGAGAGCATATGCACCAAAGAAAAATTACTTGTGTGTCCAATCGAAGCCAATAAAGAATTATGTCCTGTCCTGTTCTATTTTACCTGGATCAAGATTAGTAACTATGAGATTAATCTATGTGTCCTAGTGGATCATCACTTAAGTACTGGTATGAGCCACAATGTGTTACAGCTGTCAAAAAAGCCAATACAGTCCTAGGCTGTATCAGCAGAAGGATAGAACAAAATCACAAAAAGTGACCATTTTATACTGTACTAATGAGGCCATACTTGGAATACAGTGGTACCTCGAGATACGAGTTTAATTCGTTCCGGACCTGGGCTCTTAAGTCGAGCAGCTCTTATCTCGAACGACTTTTCCCCATAGGAATTAATGTAAATAATTTTAATTGGTTCCAGCCCTCAAAAAACTCACAAAGTTAGTCTAAATTATGCAGAAAGACATGTTTTTAATGAAGAAATGTACATGTACATATAAATGAATAATGAAGTTTCTTTCACTTAACTTGTAAACTTTCTTAAACTTTTAAATTTACATATGTTCAACTTCTCTGCCACCCAATCCTGTAGGACAGAGGTCCCCAACCCTTTTTGCACCAGGGACCGGCTTTAAGCGATCAAGAGAGGAATGGGTGAATGAATGGACGGAGGGTGGGAAGGAAGGAAGGAAAGAGGGAAGGGTCAGGAACAGAGGAAGGAAGCAAGGAAACTTATGAAAGGGGAGAGTAAGAGAGGAATGAGTGAAGGGAGGGAGGGAGGGAAGAAGGTGGGAAGGAGAAAGAAAAGAAGAAATAGAGGAAGGGAAGGTAAAAGAGAGAAAGAAAAAGAGCAAGAAAGAAAGCAAGAAAGAAAGAAAGAAAGAAAGGGGGAAGGGACAGGAACAGAGGAAGGAAGCAAGGAAACTTATGAAAGGGGAGAGTAAGAGAGGAATGAGTGAAGGGAGGGAGGGAGGGAAGAAGGTGGGAAGGAGAAAGAAAAGAAGAAATAGAGGAAGGGAAGGTAAAAGAGAGAAAGAAAAAGAGCAAGAAAGAAAGAAAGCAAGAAAGAAAGAAAGAAAGAAAGAAAGAAAGAAAGAAAGAAAGAAAGAAAGAAAGAAAGAAAGGGGGAAGGGACAGGAACAGAGGAAGGAAGCAAGGAAACTTATGAAAGGGGAGAGTAAGAGAGGAATGAGTGAAGGGAGGGAGGGAGGGAAGAAGGTGGGAAGGAGAAAGAAAAGAAGAAATAGAGGAAGGGAAGGTAAAAGAGAGAAAGAAAAAGAGCAAGAAAGAAAGCTGCAAGCACCCCCCCGAGCCCCCCAGGCCGGCTGCAACCTTTTAAAACACGCGCGCCGCTTCGCAGCTGTCTCCTGAAGCCGAACGCGGAAGTTAGCGTTTGGCTTCAGGAGACAGCTCCTTGGCGCTTGTATCTCGAATTTGGGCTTGTAAGTAGAACAAAAATATCTCTCCCCTCCCAGCTCTTATCTCGAGTTGCTCTTAAGTAGAGCAGCTCTTATGTCGGGGTTCCACTGTACTATGTCCAGTTATGGTCACTATGATGCAGAGATGCTTTTTTTGGGGGGAAAGAACAACTAATATAATAAAAGGTCTTTGGGATAAATTATACAAGGAATGTTAAGGGAACCATGTCTCGCCTAATGAAGAGAAGAATTAACTGTGACATGATACCTGTCTTAAAGTATTTTAAAGGCTGTCACAGAGAAGAGGGGGTTAGAATAATTCAGGCAGGAAGTTGGACTAGAAGATCTCCAAGGTCCCTTCCTGCCCTATGATTCTATAACTCTATTATACATTTTTATGGTTGCTATGATAGTGAAACAATGGAAAGCTACGAGCTGTGCCAAAATTGATCATAATCGAGCATTAGTCATAACAGCTGTTCAGATTCAAAAAGTAGACACTTGTGTTAAATTGTGGAAAAGATTCCTCTGCAAAATTCTAGATCTTACCAAATAGAAAATGGAAAAGAACAAAATCATTTTGTGATATAAAATACCTTCATATTTTACATTTTACAGAAAAATGACCTATGGTGGCAGATACAGGCAATCAGGTCTAACATTTAACAAATGTCCTGCATCTGAAAAATTCTATAGTTTGATTTTTTACCATAATTATATGTGCTCTATGTGCTCTAGAAATCTTTATTTTTTTCCATCTCCCCTAGCTCTGCAGATTATCTAAACACAGTGGAATTTATTTATTTATTTATTTATTTATTTATTTATTTATTTATTTATTTATTTATTCATTCATTCATTCATTCATTCATTCATTCATTTATTCATTCATTCATTCATTCAATTTTTATGCCGCCCTTCTCCTTAAACTCAGGGCGGCTTACAACATGTTAGCAATAGCACTTTTTAACAGAGCCAGCATATTGCCCCCACAATCTGGGTCCTCATTTTACACACCTCTCAAGGATGGAAGGCTGAGTCAACCTTGAGCCGGTGATGAGATTTGAACAGCTGACCTGCAGATCTACAGTCAGTTTCAGTGGCCTGCAGTGTTTTTAATGTGGTTTTAATATACATACATATATACATACATATACACACACACACACATACACCCACTTGCAGAACAGTGCCAAAATGTAGGACTGACACCTTCCCCCCTTTTTATGTATATAGGAGAGAGCAATTAAACCATTTTCTATAATAGTATAGTCGCTGGCATCATTGCAAGGACCATGTGTTCATTATAAATAGTTGCAATTTCAGATAATTATGTTAGGTATAATTTTGGAAAGTTATATCTGATAAGATTATGATTATTAATTAGGTAATAACTGAGAATGCTAGTGTTTATCATATTGAATCAACTTGACTTTTGCTTTTAAATCATTTCTTCTATATCTTGTTCTGTCCAAGTATGATCGATTACAAATCCCATCACTCTCAAGATTCTTGCCTTTGTTGAGATCATGTTGGTTGGAAATTATGGGAGCCAAAATCTAACCTAACTGAAAGACAGCAGTTTTGGAAAAGCTGGAATATCTCTACAACAAATTTAACTAACAATACTTTGAAATCACTTTCAAAATGAGATAGTTATGGATTTTTGTATCTGGTTTTTGTATTTTGGTTCTCTTCTACTGATAGTTTTGGATTTACAGCAAATGACCAAATTTCCTAAAAGTCCCCATAAAATTGACACAAATCTTTTATCTTTTTAGCATAAGCTCCACTTTAAGGCATTACAAGAATAAAAACAAATGATATCATTTCCCTGATGAAGTATTTATGTTTTTTAAAATAAAAGTTTTATATTTATTCATAATAAATCTTGTACATTCCAAAATTCTTTTTTCACCTTCTGTTTGCTGCCCTTTTGTTCTTTTCATAAATCTTTTCCAATGCCCCTCATTTTCTATTCTCAGTGGCTGTAACAAGACATTCACAAGAAATATCAATAATAAACCAACAATATTTCATGTAGAGGAGTTCAACTCTTTTGGGAGCAAACCTATATGATCTTACCTGCTTTCCTGTTATTATTCTGTGTATCTGTCCCAACATCCTTTCATCCATAAAAAGAAAAATAACCCACTATTATCAGAGAAAAATAAAGTGGCTCAAAGATCCATCTTCTTAAAGGTCCTGTGCAGAACCAGGTATCCTGGGACGTTCTCAACAAAGCCGATCACTTCTTCAGTTGGAATTATTGCCTTCTTCTAAAGAAAGTCTTATTTCAGAGTGCAAAGTGTAATAGACATAAGAAACATAGAAGACCTGAACTTTCAGATATTTATGTCTCATTTTGTAATCTTTGAGGTTTAATTTGTTTTTCTATCTGCTAACTGAATGGTACATCCCAGGAATTTCCACATCAGACAGGGAGTGAAGTTGTAAATAGGATAGGGTAGGGTAGAGTAGAGTAGAGTAGAGTAGAGTAGAGTAGAGTAGAGTAGAGTAGAGTAGAATAGAATAGAATAGAATAGAATAGGTCTCTTCCAATAGAGTTGGAGGGAATCTTGGAGTTCTTCTAGTCCAACCCCCTGCTTAGGCAGGAAAACCCATACCACTTCAGACAAATGGTTAAGCAACATCTTCTTGAACTTCTAGTGTAGGAGCATTCACAACTTCTGGAGGCAAGTTGTTCCACTGATTAATTTTTCTAACTGTCAGGAAATTTCTCTTAATTCTAAGTTGCTGCTCTCCTTGATCAGTTTCCACCCACTGCTTCTTGTTCTACCCTCAGGTGTTTGGGAGAATAGTTTTGCTCCCTCTTCTTTATGGCAACCCCAGAGATATTGGAAGACTGCTGCCCTGTCTCCCCTAGTCCTTCTTTTCATTAAACAAAACATACCCAGTACCTGCAACCGTTCTTAATATGTGTTAGCCTCCAGTACAGGGAGGGAGGGAGGGAGGATTTGATACAATGCATCCAAAATACAAATCTGAGTCATTCCATGTCAGGTGGACCAGTGGTCCCCACCTTATCACCTCAGATTTTGATGAAATTTGGCACATAGTTTCTTTATGATATAAAACTATGCTGTGCAAAATTTTAGTTCAAAAGACTAAAAACTGGGAGTTCCAGGAGACCTCAAGTAAAGTGTTGCAAAATGCTGAGTCAGCAAAAATGACATTTTGGGCCAAATTCCAGAAGCTGTAAAAGCGGCTTTATAAACTGGCAAACCCCACGTACCTAATCCTCTTACCTTTTACATGGTTTAGGCTCAAACTTTGCAAACCCCCCAAATGAATTTACAGCAATCTTCAGGCTGCTATAGTTTCAAAACTACTTGGTCTTTCAGGTTGATTTTTGGCAGGTGTACTAAGTACACAGCTGCAATGAGGACTTCCAATTTGCAGCACTTTCCTTCAAGTTGTTGAAAACAATAAGAGTTCAAAGTTGGTATTTAATGGGTTTTTGCCAAATTTTGGCTATATTTGATGCCCTGCTTGATCCTGTGGGACAACTTCAATTCTCTTCAATCTAGCACCATTATAAAGAGCAGATTCTCTTCCTTAGAAATATATTGTTTTAATTTTGGTGTCTCTTCATATAAGGATTGGAAAAATGTCCTCAACTGTTTGAGGGCAGCCTGTGATTTCTGCACTGCACCCTTGATATAAGTGCAGTAAAAGTGATTCTTTTTTCAATAAGCAGCATTTTTTTTACACAAAGAACACATTATGTTATAAGACTGTGTTCAAGAAAACCAGAAAACATTGAAAGTTTCTGACCTGACAATTCACCATTACATTTCCAAGCATCAGACACAATATTTTGCTTGGGAAGTTGGATAAGAAAATGAAAGTTTAAGCTTTTATTAAAATAATTGTTTTTAGTGATAGAAAGATCTATAAAGAAGAAACCAGCATTAGCTATGAATTTGTTCCTTACAAGGTTCTAAGTGTGTGTGTATATGTATATATGAAAAAAATGAATCGAAAAAGAGTTTTGGATATTATTTAATTTTAAATAAAGGTTGTTATATCCCTTAAATGACAGCTAAACACAGGAAGTAATAACAAAGAAAACCCACAACGAATAAATAAGTGTTTTTCTCATAAGTATAGATGACACTTGAAAAATGCATGCATCTTTAATGATATGTGTTTATCTGGAAAGTAAAATTAAAAAGCAGTATGTTTCAATTCTGGGAGAGCTCCAGTTTTCATAACAGCACAACAGAGCTAGATAAGCAGTTTGTTATCAGAACTAATATTTGGCTACATTATTTACTTTGCTTAGAACTCAGGACAATTTTAGTTGCTATGGTAGCATCCTTTGCCTAAGGGAGGTTCTCAATAGTGGCCCACAGTTATGCAGGGAATCGTGGAAAATTATTCATTTAAAAAAATATATTTTCCAGATAGCTTCCTTCTAGAAATATGACATAACCAGATAAAGTCTGAAGAATTAGGCTACTGTCTTCCTGTATAACGGTAATGTCTTCTCAGATGTTGAACTCATTTAAAAATTATGAGAGTAGTCTTTAACAATTACATTCCACTAACATTTAGCCTTTAAGTAACATTTAAATACTGATGGTAAAGGACACCGAAATCTCAGGGTTTACTAGAGCCATTTGAGCTTTGATTAGGCTATTTCAAGAGGTCTAAGGGTGGTGCACCCATTTAATATTGTTGAGAACTTCCACATGAATAACTTCCAAGGTCATTGTCCCAGGAAACAATAAAAGAACTTTTGGAGTTCAAATACTCAGACTCACAACATGGTAGCAGTCTCTTTGCATGGCAACAACCCGTTTAATTCCCCAGTGGGCACAGTTCTACAGAGGTCAATGGGAATTACACTATTTGTGAACTATGTGAGTCTTTCTTAATTGATACTTGAGGTTTTCTAGATATTACTCTCTTTTGGTAGCATTTGTTTGTCTGATCTGTATGCTCACAGCTCCATCACACGGAGTTCAACATGTTTACTTGAATCTACAAACAATTGTCCATTTACAACCAAATTAGGACCAGAATCTCAGTCATTAAGGAAAATGATTATTAAGTGAGGAGCCCAAGTGACTATTTCCCCCAATGATTGCAATCCCATTCTCTTAATTACCCAGGAAATCCAAACACCTTTTCTGAGTAATTGAAGCTGCTTGTTTAGATCTGCTCCCCTCCATGCACTGAAGGGAACTGCTCCTGTTATGAACTGCTGTGCATAGTAACTTTGCATAGCCACCACTGACTGGCCAATATAGCAGCGGCAGATTTGAATATCTGTCACTGGTCGGCGGGTTGCAGGGAAACCCTTAAAAGTGGTTTCCCTGCTGCTTGCTGTCAATGTCACCTTTGGTATCCTCTTCTTCCCAGTCTAAAAAATATACTTACTGGAACCACCTTGGTCTTTACTTTCTACATCCTCTTCGGTTCCTTCTTCAGGCCCTGGTTGTTTCTCCAATTTCTCATACCTATGTTGCACTGCTACACTTATCCCCACCGCTGTTTTCTAGTCTTTGTTTGTTACTACCATGTCTGGTTGATTGTCCAGTATTATTTGCCTGTCTGTGTGGACCTGGAAGTTTCACAGGAACTCAGCCCTTTTATTTTTCACAACATTAAATGTTCTGCCGGGCTCTCTGGTAGGAGCCTCCCGAAAATTCAAGGGTACAAATTGCAGACACACACACGTTTGAAAATTCAAAACGATGTTCTTTATCACAACATTCAAAATAAACTAAGCACTCTTTTTGTATTGCAAAGAGCACTCATCCCAAAACAACCAGGTAGTCTGTACAATTTCCCTTAAGCAGTCATTAAATACTTAGCTAGCAGCTGTGAAGAAACTTCACACCCCTTCTTCTTCTAAGGAAGTGAGACGCACACACACACCTGTTGCTCTGCTTTGGTTTCAAAGGCGTGAAAAAATCAACAAAGTCCAGAAAACAGCAACACACGATTCCTGAAGAACTGCGATCAGATACTCTTTCACAACAGCCAAACCCACACACTGCTATTTATAGCAGTAGCCCTAATTACTGGAGCCCCACCCAACCACAGGTGGCCTCATTTTCTCTTGTAATAATCCTTTAGTTGTTGTCTCCTATGCATCACTCTACGCATGTATGGATGTGTCATTAATACTTGTTCAGAATCCAAAGATTGATCTCCTCCTGGGCTGTCTGCCAAACTCCCCTCTTCCCTGTCATTCATGCTGCCTTGGTCAGAGGAGGCTTCATCGGCAGATTCCATCGGGAGCAAAACAGGCCTGTGGCATGTGGATGTCTCCCCCACATCCACCTGCACATTCCTTGGGGCAGGAGCTGGGCCAGAGCTAACCACAACATTAAATAGAATCTCTTACCTAGATTTAGGACGGTCTAGTCTAGGGGTGTCAAACTCACGGGTGGATGCATTATGTGCTGGCCAGAGTCGCCCTCTCCCGGTTTACCAAAGGAGAAAAAAGTCACAATACATCACATGATGATGATGTGATTATGCGAGTTTGACACCCCTGGTCTAGTCCAGATTCCATACAGATGTTCCTGCACCCAATGCCACTTCCTTGATTGTGCCATTCGATGTACAGTGTTTCCTCGCCACTTCACGGTTCATCTTTCGTGGACTCAGTGCATTGTGGGTTTTTTGCTGCAATTTTCGGACTGATTTAATTGCTCCAGAGAAGAGGAGAAGCAGGACTAGCAGCTCCTGGTCTGCGTGGGAGGAGAGCAAAACCACCCTAAAAAAATAAAGGAGTGCCCAAGCCGTCTTCCTGCAGCCGACACTCCACATCATCCAACCACTCCCACCTGGAGCAGATCTGGAGCGCCCATACTGCTGTCTTCCCACCCCCATCAGGTCCATGGATTGCAAGGTGGTTCTTCAGCTGAACACGGAAGCAGGATGCCGGGATCCCTGGAGAGGGCTTTCTATGCTTTCCGGCACTGTCCTTGAATACTTACGGGTCTCGACCGCCCTGCTGTAGCTAAGGGAGAATCTCACTTCCTTCTTCGTGGAGGGACCTCAGTGGTAGTGCAATAATACTGTTTTCGCCTCTATAGCTACTTCTTGCTCCGGAGACACTTTTATTGAATCATATGGTGTTAAAATGTTACCCAAAATACATTTTAGGATTCTTTTTATTGTGCAAATCTAAAACTTACTGTTTTACGTTTACAGTGTTCCCTGTATGCTACTTTGTGGATTTTCGTTTATTGCGGGGGGGGGGGGGTCCTGGAAGGTAACACCCGCGATAAACGAGGGAACACTGTATACTGTTCCTGGCTGCATCTTATACCCTGCCATTATGTGTTGAATTGTCTCCCAGGTCTTTCTACATAGTCTACACCTTGGATCCTGTCTCATGTGGTAGACTCCTGCCTCTATGGATCTGGTGCTTGTCCTTGTGCTGCTATGATCAGTGTATTAGTGCTGTCTTTTAGATCAGCTATTTCCAGCCATGGGTAGGATTTCCCAAGGTTTGCCACCTTAGCTATCTGTGGATGGCATATTCCATGCCGGCTCTTATCTTGCCATTGCACTTCCTCTACTTGATCTTTCTCCCACATGTCTACTGCACAAAGACACACAGTCACATAATGCATTTTCTTGGAGCACAGCAGGATTTTTATTGCCTTTGTAAAACAAAGTTTCAAAGAAATATTATCCATTCTAGTCATTCTCATTAATAATATCTTACAATTGTATAACTGGAGGCTGTTCATTAATTAAAGCATGGCACATATTTTCAAATATTGTAGAATTTATCACATTAAGGATAAGGAATGCAATAAACTTGGAATGGGAGTTTGGGTTTGCTTCATCATTATATACTGTATAATTATTATTATTATTGTATTTCAGAGAAAGTAAGGATGGCTTTAATTATGACCATATTGTAAAAGCTCAGTCATGATACATCTCCTCATTCATCATTTTTAGATGAGACAGACTTTCTATATGATTTCATAACATCTCAAATATGCTAAATGATAGACATCAGAAATATAATTAAAAATATACTAGAGGGAAGACCATTCTCATTGCAGAGCTATGTTTAAGTGCATCATATAGTAACCAGCAAGGGAGGGGAAAAATAAACTATGGTAGTATTGAAACAAGTTTTACCCCTTTTAAACATCTGTCTAGATGTTATACACATGTACTAAAGTATACAACTTGCTTTCATTTTGTTTGTTTTACTGTTCAGTATTTTATTCTATATACATTTTTATCTCAAATTTACCAGGATATCCTACTCTGTTCCTGCTAATGTAACTCTTAGGTTACTGGAGTTTTTGCACTCTTCCACCACTGTAACCCCCAGGAAGGAAAATATACACAGAAAATATACGGCCAAATAAATATGTAGATAGATAGACAGACAGGTAGAGTCAACATTTATGACTTTACCCCAAAGTTTTAATAATTGTTTGACGGGCTTCATTCAGTATTAGGAAGAGTCAGGGGACGTACTGTGTAGAGTGATTATACTGTAGAATAAAATAGATTAGGATTTGTGGTTCCCATGCCAAGATTTTCAAAGCAGTTGTGTGCATTTTGGTTTTCGAGCCCATATAACACTTTTCTCTTTTTTTCTAAAGAAAAAGAAAGTGTTATTCTTTACTGAAACCATAGTTTTTCAACAGTTATTATTAGTGAGGATTCTAGTGGATACAAGCATTAGGATTACAAATTAACACAGTCTTCTATTTCCCTTTTTGTTAGGCTTCCAGATATATGAAGGAAAGTTAAGCACACTAAAATAAAGTTACATGTTTAATAATGGTCCCACAATCCCAGCAAACAAATCAACAATAACAACAGCAGCCCCAATCCCCAAATTTCGAAGGCATTTGTTACTTGACATTCACAGCGCATTGCCAAAGAGAGAAGCACCTTCTGTAGCACTGCATAAAAATTGTCTATGAATGTGCAGCACGAAAGGATACAAACCCTGATAAAAGGGCAGAACAGATAAGAAAGCAGGATAAGAATTCTACAGCTTTAATTTCCGTTTGGTTTTTTTCCCTTCTTCTTGACAGACTTGTTGCTAAGCTTAATAATCATTTTCAGGGAGCGAGGGGGGGAGGGAAAGGTCACCAATTTTTTTTCAGGTTTAAGTTAAAGTCTATGCATAACTCCAAAGAAATTTCCCTTTGTTGTTATGATAATGAGCAACTCTCATTACCTGGATCTGATGGTTTATTTATTTTATTTTTTTTTATTTTTTTATTTTGACAAACAATTATAGGGTGATAATTTGTACAAATAAAACATTAGATAAGAAATGATAAAAAGTAACAAAAGAGGACAATAGTACAGGGACGGTAGGCACAGTGGTACGCTTATGCACGCCCCTTACAGACTTCTTAGAAAGGGGAGGAGGTCAATTGTAGATAGTCTAAGGTTAAAGGTTTTGGGGTTAGGAGTAGAAACCACTGAGTCAGGTAGTGCATTCCAGGCGTTGATTACTCTGTTGCTGAAGTCGTATTTTTTGCAGTCAAGTTTGGAGCGGTTGACATTTAGTTTAAATTGATTTCGTGCTCATGTGTTGTTGTGGTTGAAGGTGAAGTAGTCATTAACAGGTAGGACATTTGGGTATATGATTTTATGAATTATAATTAAGTCGGAACGGAGACGACGGAGTTGGAAGTTGTCTAAACCAAGAATTTCAAGTCTGGCAGAGTAAGGCATTTTGTTGTGAGAAGAGGAATGAAGGATTCTTCTTGTGAAATATTTCTGGACTCTCTCAATTGTGTTGATGTCAGATATGCAATGTGGGTTCCATACAGGTGAGCTGTATTCTAGGATTGGCCTGACAAATGTTTTGTAAGCTCTTGTTAGCAGTTCAAAATTACCAGAGAAGAAGCTGCGAAGGATTAGGTTAACAACTCTTAAAGCCTTTTTGACAATGTTGTTGCGGTGGGCTTTAGGACTTAGGTCATTGGATATGAGTAATGACTGCTTTGTTGCAATTGTTTTGGAAAGGGTGTTTCCTTTCCAATAAAGAACTTCTGGCCATTGGGAAATCTTGTCCTGTCCCTAGGCTGTGATCATATGATTCACATTCCAAGCATTAATGCAACTGTCTCACATTTGTTGCAGCATCTCAGTCACATAATCCTGATTTCCAATATGGGGTTATTGTCCCCCCCCCAATTTTAGCAGAAAATAATTATAGGGTCAGTTTGATGTTGCTGGCTTTTTTTAAAAAAAGTATTGTTCTCTTTTATTTTTATATGGATTAAGGGGGGAAAATTACCAAAAAGCCCCCCCACCTCAAGACATTTTAAAATAAATAAACATTTCTAGCATTTCCTTTTCCATAAAAAATCCCTGTTGTGCTCTTCCACAGGAGCCATTTGAAGCATTTTCTGAACAGTGGCCCTGATTCAAAGAACAGAAGGTTTAGAATGTGAGTGTTTGCAAAGCAGCTTTCGGAAAAAGAAAAAAAAACTTTGCAAACTGCTTTTGACTTTGAGGGAACAGCTTGTCCTACTCCTTATTCCTCTAATTCTTTCTCTGACTCACCCTGCTGTGTGTTCCAATGATCCTGAATGTGAGCTTAAATTCCTAAAAGTAATTACTGGATTGGAGAGTGAACAATTTGCCATAGTTGTGTTTCAGTTGCATCTTTGCTTCATGCTACTGATCTTCATGAATACATGACAAAGGATGCAAAAACAGAGTAATCTTTCTGTGGTAAATGCCTTAAGAATCGAGTATTTCATAAAGGTTCTTGTTTTATTGAGATATTTTCCATTGGTCTTATTATTAAAACACTGCATGAAAAAAACCCCCTTGTACTATCAAATCAAAGTGAGTTGTATTAGATCCCCTGTTTTTCTTATATAAAATTGTCATTGCTACTGCATTTTTAAGAGGGGGGCAAGGCTTGAGGGGTTAGCGGTTAAGAAGCTGAGCTTGTCAAGCTGCAAAGCTGACAGCCAGCGTTTGAGACCCGAGCTCTGCGCAATGGGCTGAGCTCCTGTTCTTGCCTCTGCTCCTGCCCATCGAGCAGTTTGAAAGCCTGCAAATTTGAAAGCACAACAAAGAATGTTTTTCTGCACCAACCCAGGAAGCTCAAACTGCCCAAGGAGCTGCTGATACAGTTCTACAGAGGAATCACTGAGTCTGTCATCTGCACCTCTATAACTGTCTGATTTGGTTCTTCAACCCAACAAGACCAACACAGACTTCAGAGGATAATCAGAAGTGCAGAAAAAACAGTTGCTGCCAACCTGCCTTCCATTGAGGACCTGTATACTGCATGAGTCAAAAAGATGGTGGTGAAAATATTTACTGACCCCTCACATCCTGGACACAAACTGTTTCAACTCCTACCCTCAAAACGTCGCTACAGAACACTACTCACCAAGACAACTAGACATAAGAACAGCTTTTTCCCGAACTCCATCACTCTACTAAACAAATAATTCCCTCAACTAAGTCTGCACTTCTATTTCTACTAGTTTTTTTCTCATCATCCCTATCACCCATTTCCTCCCACTTAGGACTGTATGACTGTTGCTTGTATCAAAAGGTTTTTATTAATATTGATTGTTTCTTCATTGCTTACTTGATCCCTATGACAACCATTAAGTGTTGTACCTCATGATTTTTGACAAATCTATATTTTCTTTTATGTACATCGAGAGCACATGCACCAAGACAAATCCCTTGTGTGTCCAATCACACTTGGCCAATAAAGAATTCTATTCTATTCTATTCTATAAATAAGGTACTACTTCAGTGGGAAGGTAAGAGTGTTCTGTGCTTTTTCAGATGCTCTATGATGTGGCATATAATGAGGCTGGCCACATGACCACTGAAACATCTTCTGACAGAGTGGGCCTTCTCCGGGTCCCATCAACTAAACAATGTCGGTTGGCGGGCCCCAGGGGAAGAGCCTTCTCTGTGGTGGCACCGGCTCTCTGGAACCAACTCCCCCCAGAGATTAGAACTGCCCCTATTCTTCCTGCCTTCCGTAAACTACTTAAAACCCACCTTTGCCGTCAGGCATGGGGGAATTGAAACACCTCCCCCGGGCATGTTCAATTTATACATGGTATGCTTGTGTGTGTGTCTGTTAGTATATGGGGTTCTTTTAAATCTTTAAATATTTTAAAGTTATTTGGATTATTTATGATTTGTTCTATCTTGTTGTGAGCCGCCCCGAGTCTTCGGAGAGGGGCGGCATACAAATCTAAATAATAAATAAATAAATAAATAAGTAAGTAAGTAAGTAAGTAAGTAAGTAAGTAAGTAAGTAAGTAAGTAAGTAAGTAAGTAAGTAAGTAAATAAATAAATAAATAAATAAATAAATAAATAAATAAATAAATAAATAAATAAATAAATATTGGCTCCCTCGGCTAAGAAATGGAGATGACACCCCCCCCCCAAGGTTAGACACAACTGGATAGGAGAAATCTTTACCTTTATCTTTTATCAGCAGTAGTAGGAAGTGGGATTGGAAGCAATGTTTCTGAAGATACTGTAAGCAATGATGGTTGGAATTTTCCAGTACAGTCCATTGAAAAGCTAGGTGGTCAAATTGTAACAGCATAGTATCCTTAGGAGGTAAAAGCAAATAGATCCATAGAGAAGGAGGGAGCAGGGGAAGTTGATATCAGGCCAGTGATGTGTTGCTACTAATGCGGTAGGCGAATGCGCACCGGTAGCGACCACCAGATTGCGCAATTTGTGTGCGGCTGCTGTAGTGCCAATCTTTCAGGCACCACCATCTTTCTTCTTTAATTTTTTGGTATTTTTTGCTTCTTGTGCATACATAGAAGCAAAATCTTGTGAGGGGACACTCGCACATGTGAGAAATTGTTTTTTGCATGGAAGCAAAAAAAATCACCAAAATCTCACGTGCACAAGCATCTCCTCACAAAATTTAAACACCTTTTTGCTTACTGCGCATGCAGAGAAGCAAAATCATAATGGGGACCCGCACACAAGCATGTGCATAGCACACGTACACACACAAGAATATTCATGCTGCACGCATAGTGCACCGGTAGCAGCAAGTAAGAGCAATCCACCCCTGTATCAGGCCCAAGAACCAAGAATGACATGTGGAGTTATTTCCAAGTTCAGTGGTACCTCTACTTAAGAACTTAATTCGTTCCGTTCTTAAATAGAAAAGTTTGTAAGTAGAAGCAATTTTTCCCATAGGAATCAATATAAAAGCAAATTATTATTATTATTATTATTATTATTATTATTATTATTATTATTATTATTTATTAGATTTGTATGCCGCCCCTCTCCGAAGACTCGTACAAACCCATTAGGAAAGAAATAAAAGCTCAGAATTTGGGTGGGAGGAGGAGGAAGAAGAGGAGGAGGAGGACAGTCACTGCCGAAGAAGTGAGGTGAGGGGAAAAAAATCCAAAACTTTAAGGCTTAAAAAAAAAGAGGGACTCTGAGGCGGCAAGGAGGAGCACGCGTCTCCCATACACTGTGCCAGAGAGAGAAACCCAGGGGGAATATCAGGAAACTGGCTGGGCCTTCATGCTGCTCTCAAATTTCCTGGGAAATTTTTCCGGGCTCAGGTTCTTAAGTAGAAAATGGTTCTTAAGAAGAGGCAAAAAAATCTTGAACACCCGGTTCTTATCTAGAAAAGTTCTTAAGTAGAGGCATTCTTAGGTAGAGGTACCACTGTACGTTACTTTACTGTTATTCATGTAGACATATATCTTGTCAGAGTAAAGCAACTATCTGAAAAATTATTGATATTTATTTATTTATTTATTTATTTACTTACTTACTTACTTACTTACTTACTTACTTACTTACTTATTTATTTATTTATTTATTTATTTATTGGATTCGTATGCCGCCCCTCTCCAGAGACTAGTATATTGTGTAGGAAAAATGTACTCTACTATTATGTTTATTTTGAATTTAAAATTATTCCTCCAGGAAGTTGAGACAAAACAAACCAGATACAAAACACATCATGTCCATTTTCTTTATTGCATTCGTGTTGAAACCTCAGATGACTATTTCATTTTAAAAATGAATTATTACATGGGAAAAACTAGTCTTCCCTTCAGATAACAAAGATTAGATCTTCAATACGAAAATAAATACTCCTGGCTGTATTATCCTTTTGCATCTGACTCTTGATGGTGAATTTAGAAGTATTATGTTTATGTTTATGTTAATTTAGATTTGTATGCCGCCCCTCTCCGCAGACTCGGGGCGTCTCACAACAAAGTGAAAAAACAGTTTACAACAAATCTAAATTCTACTAAAAACATTTAAAAGACCCCATTTTCTAAACACACATACATACACACATACCATTCATAAATTGTATATGCCTGGGGGAGATGTCTCAGTTCCCCCTTGCCTGACGACACAGGTGGGTCTTAAGGAGCTTACGAAAGGCAAGGAGAGTAGGGGCAGTTCTAATCTCCGGGGTTCCAGAGGGCCGGGGCCGCCACAGAGAAGGCTCTTCCCCTGGGGCCCACCAACCGACATTGTTTAGTTGACGGGACCCGGAGAAGGCCCACTCTGTGGGACCTTATCGGTTGCTGGGATTCGTGCGGCAGCAGACGGTCTCGGAGATATTCTGGTCCAGTGCCATGAAGGGCTTTAAAGGTCATAACCAACACTTTGAATTGTGACCGGAAGTTGATCGGCAACCAATGCAGACTGCGGAGTGTTGGTGAAACATGGGCATACCTAGGTAGGCCCATGACTGCTCTCGCAGCTGCATTCTGCACGATCTGAAGTTTCCGGACACTTTTCAAAGGTAGCCCCATGTAGAGAGCATTACAGTAGTCGAACCTCAAGGTGATGAGGGCATGAGTGACTGTGAGTAGTGAGTCCCGGTCCAAATAGGGCCGCAGCTGGTGCACCAGGCGAACCTGGGCAAACGCCCCCCTTGCCACAGCTGAAAGATAGTTCTCTAATGTGAGCTGTGGATCGAGGAGGGCGCCCAAGTTGCGGACCCTCTCCGAGGGGGTCAATAGTTCCCCCCCCAGGGTAATGGAAGGACAGATGGGATTGTCCTTGGGAGGCAAAACCCACAGCCACTCCGTCTTATCCGGGTTGAGTTTGAGTCTGTTGACACCCATCCAGGCCCCAACAGCCTCCAGACACCGGCACATCACTTCCACTGCTTCGTTGACTGGACATGGGGTGGAGATGTAAAGCTGGGTATCATCAGCGTACTGATGATACCTCACCCCATGCCCTTGGATGATCTCACCCAGCAGTTTCATGTAGATATTAAATAGCAGGGGGGAGAGGACCGACCCCTGAGGCACCCCACAAGGGAGAGACCTCGGAGTCGACCTCTGACCCCCCACTAACACCGACTGCGACCGACCAGAGAGGTAGGAGGAGAACCACTGAAGAACAGTGCCTCCCACCCCCAACCCCTCCAGCTGGTGCAGAAGGATACCATGGTAGATGGTATCGAAAGCCGCTGAGACATCAAGAAGCACCAGGACAGAGGATAAACCCCTGTCCCGGGCCCACCAGAGATCATCCATCAACACGACCAAAGCAGTTTCCATGCTGTAACCGGGCCTGAAACCCGACTGTTGGGGACCTAGATAATCGGCTTCTTCCAAGGATCGCTGGAGCTGGAGTGCCACCACCTTCTCGACAACCTTCCCCATAAAGGGAAGGTTGGAGACTGGACGGTAGTTATTAAGTACGGCTGGGTCCAGGGAAGGCTTCTTGAGGAGGGGGCGCACGAGCGCCTCTTTATAGGATGTTGGAAAGGATCCCCTCCCCAAGGAAGCGTTGACAATCTCCTGGACCCAGCTCCGTGTCACCTCCCTGCTGGCCGAAACCAGCCAGAAGGGACACGGGTCCAGTAAACAGGTGGCGGAACTCACAGCTCCAATGGCCTTGTCCACTTCATCAGGTGTCACCAGATCAAACTCTTCCCAGACAGGTGGACAAGTACGGGCCCCAGTCACCTCGACTGACTCGTTGTCAGCCGACTCTGTTTTCCAATTGGAGTCGAGGTCCGCCCGGATCTGAGTGATTTTATCAGCGAAAAACGTGTTAAAGTCCTCGGCACTACTCTGTAAGGGCTCCCCAACTCCCCTCTGATTAAGAAGGGAGCGGGTCACCCTAAACAGAGCGGCCGGGCGGGATTCCGCTGATGCAATCAGGGCGGCGTGATACGCGCATCTTGCCGCCTTGAGCGTCACTTTGTAAGTCTTAATAAAAGCTCTTACAAGTGTTCGATCAGATTCAGACTTACTCTTCCTCCATCGCTTCTCTAGACGTCTCTTCTGGGGTTTCAACTCCCGGAGCTCCTCGTTGAACCATGGAGCTCTACGGGGTCTAGCACCGTGGAGAGGTCGCAAAGGCGCAATCCGGTCAAGAGCCTCCGCTGCAGCTTTGTTCCAGGCCACCGCAAACTACAAGATCTTGAATGCCAGAACTCCACCTGCTCACAAATTAGTCTGAAACTATTATCTGAAAAAAATCAATAGGAAAATATAAAAGGCATTTAATATTGGTCTCTCAGGTGGATGAAAAGGCAAAATACAAATTATAAAATCAATAAAAAGAGAGGATCTATCAGAGTGTATTGCATGGGATGATTTAATGTATCTTGATAAAGAAATGAGGTGTAAATATAGAATTCCAAGATGATTGGTAAAAATGAAACATTTGTCCTTATAAGAAATGGATTAAATTTGTTGATGAGGCATGGATAAACCATTAACAAATATTCATTTTAAAGATTTTATATCCATGCACCTATTTTTATCTCTAGAGAAAGTGATGGTCAATAAGGACTACCAATCACAAATTGAGAGAAAACAGATTTTTGAGGATGATGCATGGACAGCAATAATTTTTATCTTTCAGTCTTCAGTCTTTTTAAACCAAATTTCTGGTAAAGGTCCTCAAGTAACTAAAATGTCCTCCTCAAAAGCAGTTTTCATATTTTTTTTGTTAATTCATCTAACAGGTCCTTCAAAAGACTCTGTATTGGACATTAAGACTTTTAGCAATGATAGAGACAAAAATAGTTTTGTGTATTGATTTCAAAGTAGGGCATGAAATGCACATTTCATATTGTTATAGTTTATGTTTATAGGCTTACATTGAGTTACATTGTCCTTTTATAATGACACATTCCTATTCTCATATGGATTTACTTCTTTTAAAAGTAAATTAATTGGTGGGAAATAACTAGTCTTCCCTTCCGGAACACATTATTGATGAAGAAATGTTATTGCTGAATATGTTATTGCCGCCTTTATCAGTTAAATGCCATATAAATAAATGCCTTGCTGCTGAAAAATTATGGGAGTACCCAATTCTTTAGGTGGTTTTTATGGTGAGTTTGAAAAAAATATCCTGGGAAATTGCTATTAATCATTGCAACTATATTGGTCTTTCTTTTTTCGTGACCTTAACCCTAATGTTACTGTGAAGGAATATTTATTTTTTTCCTTAATATAACTAAGAATTGAGGAATTATATCTTCCAGATATAAATCTGAGCAGAAGAATATGGAAAAATTAAGTCCTCATTTCAATACCAAGGGAGAATTTTCATTTCTCTGAGAAATGAGTTTTGGTATATGGTGGTTTACATTCATTCATTCATTCATTCATTCATTCATTCATTCATTCATTCATTTATTTATTAATAGAGTTGAAAGGGACCGTTAGGTCATCGAGTCCATTAACCAGACTGGTACCAAATTGTTTACTTCACTAGAGTTATACTCAATCCCATGTTAAACTGAATAGTTAGTAATACATTCTTTAACAACTTTTCTGTTCTCCAAATGAAACCTCCTTTTCAGTTGGTTCTGTATTTGGCAATATCTAATTTGACCATTAAAGGTGTGTTTGAAGAAGACCTATGACACTTGAAGTTAAGATTCTCTGAATTAATAATTCACTGAGTGCAGTCTAAAATCCTGTCACCAAATATTACTCTTATATAAACTCTGTTCCATGACAATAAAGTAGGATTGTTAATGTTTCCTAAGGGCTGGATTTACGAGGAATCTCTAATATAAGAATTGCAAAATCTGTAGAAGAAATAAAATTATAATGGTACCATTGTGTGCCATAAATATCATACAGTGAATGAGCACAAAATAAAGATCCATTAGCAGTAAAGTGTAATCTATAGTATTTTAAACTTGCTCATTGAAATTATGACTCCCAAGTCTCCAAAAACTGAAGAAAGTACATTTCCCACCCACAATGGCTATTGTTTTCATATAGATATAAACTCTACTGGCATAGTTAAGATTCTGAACACTCCACATTATGCAGTTTCTCTGACTTTCTCTTAATCTCTATTTGATTAAACAGTAATTTAGAGGGCTGTTGATTTCAATAAAGTAGAGCATTTGTGTTCTCTGCTGGATATTTCAAGACAACATGGAACACTCTTTTTAAAAAAATACATACTTTAAAAAATATTCCTTGGGATCTAATTCTTTCATTGATTTCTCTTGGCATTAATGTTATCAATTAGTTGTTTATAAACCACTGTTTATTTCTATTTAAAAGCCTCAGGGAATGGTCCAGATCCCTGTTTATAAATTCAGCAGCTAAGAAGAATAAAAAGCGAAGAAAATAAGGCTGGAATTTAGGATGAAAGAAGGTTAAATCCTAACATGGAGTCCTGTTTTATCGGATTAGCATAACCTATTTTCTTCAATATGGAGAAATGTGAAAAGGCACAGTTTAATGTTATTGTCTATAAACATCACAAACTGCTTCATAATGTTTATGACAATATATTTTACATCTAAGTCCCAGCCAAGGGACAGCCCTAAACCCATTATTGTAAATCAATACAATAGGAGCACATTCTGCTAGATAATTTTCATTTAACAGTTTCCTCAGCTAATTGTACTTTATTATTGTTATCAGATAATGAAACAGATTCAAGCCACTCTCTGTTTTCTTGCCACCTTGAAGCCAGTCAAACAAAGTAGTGAAACAAGCTAATATAGTATACTTTGTGAACACTGAAATAATAAAACTTCAACTGGCTCAGTTTTGGGTCACAATTCAAAGTGTTGGTAATGACCTATAAAGTCCTACATGGCATCGGACCAGAATACCTCCAAGACCGCCTTCTGCCGCACGAATCCCAGTGGCCAATAAGGTCCCACAGAGTTGGCCTTCTCCGGGTCCCGTCGACTAAACAATGTTGACTGACGGGCCCCGGAGGAAGAGTCTTCTCTGTGGTGGCCCCAGCCCTCTGGAATCAACTCCCCCAAGAGATCAGAACTGCCCCCACCCTCCTTGACTTTCGTAAATTGTTTAAGACCTACCTATATCGCCAGGCATGGGGAAATTGAGACATCTCCCCCAGGCTTATATAGTTTTATGTATGGTATGATTGTGTTGTATGTTTTTTAAATAATGGGTTTTTAGATATTTTCTTTTAAATATTAGATTTGTTCATTGTACACTGTTTTATTATTGTTGTGAGCTGCCCCAAGTCTGAGGAGAGGGGCGGCATACAAATATAATAAATAAACAAACAAACAAACAAACAAATATGCCTTATTTATATAGTTTTATATACATTGTAGCAAATTATTAGGATACTTTCTAACAGTGCCTTATACTACTTCGTCATGTACTACAAGGGTGTCAAACTGGTGGCTCATGGGCCAGATGTGTCATGCCCAGGCCACACCTACCTCTGCTCCACAAAGGGGAAAAAACATCGTGAAATGTCATGTGGCAGCGACGTGACACTACAAGTTTGATTCCATCCTGTGATGTACTATATTCTCTTACCTTTCTTTGTTCCCATATCTGTTGATCCCTGGTAATTTTATAATTTCATTAACAGATTTCTGTGATGCTGGTAAGCCATCAGTGAAGATGGTTTACCATATCATACATGAAAAGCATTTTGCAGATCAAACCATTTATAGCTAGGCTCTTGTCAATTGGATTGGGGGACCTTAGATTTTTTCTACAGAAACAACTGCTCTAATATTTGCACCTGGGTCAAGAAAAGTGAGTTTGGACCAGAAAAGATATTCAAAGCCAGAACTCCACCTGCCCTTGAATTAGTCTGAATAGAGTCACCTATTTGTCCCCCATTAACTGAGTTTATTTTATTATAGAACACATGTTTTGATTAAAGGGAATAATTTTCCCAAAAATATAGAGCTAAGGGTTGGCAAAGGTTCCAAAAGCATGCAAGCTTTTAGGACCCAGCTTCTGATCTGCTCTTTGAAGCACGTTTGTTTGCTGCCACTTTTTCTTTAAGAGCTTAACTTTTTCTTCAGCTCCTCAAAAGCAAACAAGCTGAGCATCATTTTCCTTCCTTCCTTCCTTCCTTCCTTCCTTCCTTCCTTCCTTCCTTCCTTCCTTCCTTCCTTCCTTCCATCTTCAGCCCAGGGATGGGTTCCATTTACATTCACCACCAGTTCGCATCATGACTTTTGTGTGCATCCCTTAGGGCAGATTCACTTCCATGCATGCTCAGAAGGTAGTTTCAGCCCAAAACACAGCTGAGGAGCTGCTTAGCTGTGCTTTGGGTGAAAAAATAAAAGTTGGTATTGTTAGTATGTCTCAGTGCAGCTAGGCTACGAGACCTTCAACATACGCTGAGCAGAGATTAAGGAAGAGCGCGGATGTGTGATACAGCCAGTAACGACACAGACTTAGTATGCTGAATAAGTATTATTTACATATATACATATTTACAAGCACAAAGCAGAAATAATCAACAAACCACACATAGCTGCACGAAGCAAAATATACTCCCCCACAAGGTAAAGGCAAAAAGATGAATGAGCTATCCAGCGTCATCCACAGGAGAGTGTGCTGGCGCCCTCTTATGGCGAACCAGCCAAAGTCCTTAAAGAGATATTGCAACTGTAAAAACACAAACTACAATTGGTAGCTTAACATACATGGCAACCACAAATACCGTTATGTACCATGTACTAATAGGTCTTAACCTGCGGAAAAGCGGGAGGGCTTTTTTCACAGCAGATGACGAGGAGAAGCCATCCAAACACTGGAAAAAATCCACCAAAAATTATGAAACAAAGTGGCGGCGTGCATGGTCCAGCACAGACAGAACCAGACACCAACTTCACATCACCAGTGGGTCGCTAATGCTTCAGGAGATCTGATCCGAATTAGGAGTAACCCACACCTGCTTTAGCATCACAGTGACTCATCCAGGTAAGTAACTTACAGATTTTTGTCACCTTCTATCTGGGCATTCAGTAAATTAAATGGTAAAATAGGGATTGAGATTGAAAGGCAGAAGCAGAGAGTTTAGTTGCAGCACCTAATTTTGTGGGGAAGGAGGCAGAAAGATCAACAGCTATTTTTGTTTTCATTATTGAAGAGATAGGGTTTTCTGGAGAATGTGTATCCTGAAGCTGTTGCCTTGGCAGGTAAGTAGCTGACTTTCCCAGTGCTAGCAAAAGCCAGGAGATGTCTGCAGTCTCCTGATGGCCAGCTGATTGAGGCAAAGGATCAACCCACATGCATGGCGTTATCAGCCAAGTCCAGAAGCTTCTTAGGAAGTCTCTCTGGCATTAGAATGCAATGCTAGGCTCTAATTTAATTGAGCTTTTCCCACTAACAGAGTTGTTCACAACCTGGAAGGCGGGACCCCTTTGGGGAGTCGAATAACCATTTCACAGGGGGTCGCCTAAGACCATGGGTAAAGACAAATTTCCCATGGTGTTAGGAACTAAAGCTTCTATTCTGGCCTTGGAACATATTTTTACAATCTGACCAATCAGGCGTTTACAGTGGGGATGTCCCTCTGACCTTCCTGCCAATCAGCTTAAAGCGCTGTTGGGAGAATTGTCATTAGACTTATGGTTGGGGGTTACCACAACATGAGGAGCTGCATTAAGGGATCCCGGCATTAGAAAGGTTGAGAACCAATGAACATAACTGGGCTTCCCAAAGGTTTTTGCCGTTTGTGCTCCTTCATAGACCCAGCTGGGTTGTGGCCTCCCAACTCAAAGTGTTGGTAATGACCTTTAAAGCCCTACATGGCATTGGGCCAGAATACATCTGGAACCGCCTTCTACCGCATGAATCTCAGCGGCCGATAAGGTCCCACAGAGTTGGCCTTCTCCGGGTCCCATCAACCAAACAATGTCGTTTGGCGGGCCCCAGGGGAAGAGCCTTCTCTGTGACGGCCCCGGCCCTCTGGAACCAACTCCCCCCAGAGATTAGAATGGCCCCTACCCTCCTTGTCTTTCGCAAATTACTTAAGACCCACCTTTGTCGCCAGGCATGGGGGAGTTAAGTTATCCTTTCCCCCTAGGCTATTACAAGTTATGCATGGTATGTTTGTGTGTATGTTTGGTTTTTTTATAATAAGGGTTTTTTAGTTGTTTTTATTAATTGGATTGTTCATGTTGTTTTACCACTGTTGTTAGCCGCCCCGAGTCTGCGGAGAGGGGCGGCATACAAATCCAATAAATAATAATAATAATAATAATAATAATAATAATAATAATAATAATAATAATAATAACTACCCATGGGATACCCCATGTTTGCTTAATGTCTCACACATTCCTTTAATGATGGTGGCATCAGAGGGAACAGAGGTTGGGTTAATTAAGCAAGGAAAGTACCCATCCAACCTTACTCGGTCTAACTTTTTTTTAAATGGAGGGCTGCTTGGGTAGCTTATAGAAGCTGGTGTTCTGGTCTTGTTAACAGGAGCATGTCTCTTGTGGAGGTAATGAGAAAGATTCTTTTTGCAGCTGAAGGATTGTCTATTGTAGTATTGCGGATGCTTTAATTAAAGGAACTTAATATGAATAGCACAAACTTTGCCAGGCTTTGGTTCAGAAACAATTTAAATCATTTTATTATGTCCCTGAATTCACAAAGGGAGGTCAAATTATGTGTCAGTAGCAAAGATTTAGGGTAGCGGCCAAGAAGCTTTCAAATGTTGTATTATGTAGGCAAAAAAACCCAGAATTAGTTTTTCTGTCAGAAATGTTTTTGTTCAACTGAAAATAATTGAGCAAAATGAGAAAGCTATGGTTTTAATAAAAGAAATAAATAATTTTAATCTCAAATATCACAGGTCATATCAACAAGTTATTTATATTTGTTTAAGATATTTTTAAATTCTATCTTTATTCTTTATAAATAACTAAATTCTACCTACTTTCCCTACTCCAACAAGCCTGGATGTTGGGTTAAGCCAGTGCTTCTCAAATAGTGGGGAGGCGCAGAGCAATGCTGGGGGGGGCACGTGTCCCCAGGGATTGTGCTTTTTTTTGCCACAGGGAGTAGGGGTTTTTTTGCACCGAACAATATCACACAGCATAGAGCTGGAGATATGAAGTGCAGATAGCAAACCCTTAAAAGACACCATAGAGACACCAGATTTAACAGGGATAAAAAGAAAGGAGGAGAGAGACAGAAATAATGAGACAAACGTAAGTTTCCTGTAAGCTAACACCAATCAATATGAGGAAGTGTAGGTAGCATTTGGTTTCACAGTGACTACGGTGGGAGATGTTTTCTGTGTCTAAAAACATTGCAGAGGACAGCATTAAGCTAAATAAATTAACTTAACCCTGCTGTTCTGTTCGAAAAAACTCCCTAATCTTATGTTCCCGGGTCTATTTGACCCGGACTGCAAATTGATCATTTTAGGTACTTATATTTGGTCTTTTTGAAAGCCTTTTTCACCTGGAAACAAGTTTGAACATTTCTGCACACAATGGAATGAAAATTGAACTGGAAAATTTAATCCTTATTGGTTTATTTTGCACATAAATGTGCCTCCCCCCCCGTTTTTGTGAAAAATTTTTAGGTTTATTGATAATTTTGCCTGCAAAATGCATTCTATTTTACTAAAGTTGGTGTGGGATTGATAGCTTGAACATTTCTGAACATAATGATATGAAAATTGAACTGAAAAAAATGATCCTTATTGGTTTATTTTGCTCATAAATGGGCCCCCATGCTTATACTCAAATAGGCTTATACTCGAGTAGGCTTATACTCGAGTATAAAACAATATGGTCTTATATTCAAAAATAAACCAATAAGAATCTTTTTTTTCAGTTCATTTCTATTTTTCTTATGTTTAGGATTGTTCAATTTAGTATATCAAAACTTTTGGGGGAATATCCCTTAGAGATTTGTAGCCTAAAAAAAATATAAATTGACAAAACATTCAGAAAGCATGGGGGGAGGGGCTTTTTGATCAAAATAAAAATATAAGCCTCAATTTTTTCAGTTCAATTTTCATATCATTATGTTCATAAATGTTCAAACTAGTTTTCCACTGGAAAACGTTTTCAAAAAGACCAAATTCAAGTACCTAAAAAAAATCATTTTGGTCCGGGTCTACATGACCCGAAACAGAGTCAACGTGATTTTTTTTTTTTGCCCAGAAATTTTTTTTCCCCCACAAATATTTTTATGATGATCAGGCATGTTAAAATGAGTAAATGAATGCCTAAGATATTAAAAATATTTCAGATTTGAAGCCTGCGTAAATATAAAGTGAAAATGTTTGCAAGCAGCCAAGGGGGGAGGAGGGCTTATTTATGATCGTAAACAACCAATAAGAAACATTTATTTCAGTTCATTTATATTTTTCTTATATTCAGAAATGTTCAAACTACTAATCCCACACCAACTTTAGTAAAATTGAACACATTTTGCAAGCAAAACTATCCATAAATTGAAAAATATTTCACAAAAATGGGGGGGCATGCATTCTATCAGCAAAATAAACCAATAGGAATTACTGTTTTCATTTCAATTTTCATATCATTGTGTGCAGAAATGTTCAGACTACTTTCCAAGTGAAAAAAGTATTCAAATTGACCAAACATAAGCACTTCAAATGAAGAGTTTTCGGTTCGGGTCAGGGTGACCCGGGAACATAACAAGTGTGACTTTTTTGTTTTCAGCAAGAAAAAAAAATTCTCATAGAGAGAAACCCTGAAATGATGAAAAGTCATGAAATTTCAAGTTTCAGATATGCAGGGAAAATTTTTTACAGGGACTCAAACTTGGCTTCGGGTCACATACGACCCGAACAGAACAGCAGGGTTAAACATATTATACCCCAATCATGCTGATAAGCTGCTTGAATTTTTCAGTGAAAACGTGCCAAATATTGCAAACAATCATTCTGGCAGAGAGTTTGGGGATGGGGGGGGGGGGGAGGCTCATGAAATGTTTACTTCTTCCTGGGGCAGGAGCCATAAAAGAAAATAATTGAGAAGCACTGGATTAAGCTGACGGAATGACTGGCCCATTCAGTCAGCTTTCATGCCTAAGGTAGGACTAGATCACACAGTTTCCTGGTTTCTAACCTGGAGACATTAAGCACAACACCTAACTGTTCTGTTGGGAGAACAAGGGTGGCTAAGAACTGAGAGAAGATGGTTTCCAGAAAAAATCCCGCTATCGGTCTGAAAAAACGCAAAATTTACACATGCATTTCTGACAATTCAAATAATGTATATCTAAAGTTTCGCATTCGTACCATTACTGTAGGCTGAGTAAAAAAATGTGGTGCATTGCTTTCTGGGCAACCCTTGTACAGAAGAGCCAGGTATTGGGCTTGATACTTTCATTGACTTCTTCCAAATTTTATAAGCATTTTCATGCAGCCATTGAATTCAGCATCCAAATCCTCCAAAACTTTGTGCATCTAATCTAAAGTTACCAGATTTTAAGATTGGGAAAGATGGACACTTTTGAGCTCTGGGGGGAGGGAAGCTTTTTTGCCCAAAAAAATTAGGAAAGAAATTCTTTCTTTCTTTCCTTCCTTCCTTCTTTATGTTTCTCTATTCCTTCCTCATTTCTCTTTCTGTCCCTCCTTCACTCTTTCTTTCTTTCTCTTTCTTTCTCTCCCTCCTCCCCTCCCTCACTTTCTTTCTCTCCCTTCCTTCCTCTTCTCCCCCCCCCCATGAACCCATCCCCTTCCATGGGGCTCAGTAGGTGCTTTGGCCCAGGAGCAGCTTCACCTGGAGAGAGAGGGCGGGGCTTCCACTCCTCCTTCGGGCTCAGAGGCCGACCGTTGGGACGTCTGCAGCACAGAAGCCACCTGGCTTTCCTGCCCCGAATGGTGCCCAGGTGGAGGCGAAGGCAGGAGTGGAGGCGGGGCAGGGAAAACAGGTGAGCAAAGACCCTGCACAGCTGGCCAGAAGTAAGCACAGAGACCTCCGGCCAAGCTGCGTTGGGGCGGGGAGGGCGAGGCAGCAGCAGAGAGCTCGGAATCCCCTCCCTCCAGCCTCTTCCCAAGGGGGCTGGTTGGGAGGGGGAAAAAATGGGACATTTTTCAAAGGGCGCGGGACATGGGACAAATAATGAAAAAGTGTGACTGTCCCACTGAAAGCGGGATGTCTGGTCCCACTAATCTAATCTCATGAGTGACGCCACTGCCCTCCTTCCATCAGCCAAACCTTCACCAGCTGCCCAGTGCTCCCTCCAACTGAACGCTGTCAGAGAGCAAAGTTTAGCATCCAGTCACGGGCATTTCCATTATTTTCATCATTTTCTTGCTGTATTTACTCTCAGAATAAGGGTCCCAATGATGAGGTACTGCAAAATTAACCTCTGCTCAGTCTAAAAAGTGCAATGAAATGGTGACAAGGCACCACTGTACTTTGACTTCATCACGGATAGAGACAGCCACCTATTTTCCCTGATGAGAAAGATTCCATTTCAAAGCTCAATTTTTAAAACAACCAGATGCTAAAATTAACAGTCTTTGTTATCTATCTACTAGTGCTTAGAATATGGAAAATAACAAATTTGGAGCATCAGCTCTTAGAACAGAAGGCAAATATAATTTAATAGATATTGCAGAGACCTATTTAGATAACACCCTTATGTAGAATATAGTACGTGAGGGAACAATTTGTTCCAAAGAAACAAAAAGGAATAGGAAGTGGAGGATAAATTGCATTGTAACACGCATGTTCAGAACAACAAAAGAATAAATTTGATGACAGGTGAAGCAGGCATGTTAGGTTAATATAAGTGGAGGAACAAATATAGTTATGGATGTCTGTTATCACCCACACAACCAAGGAGAAGGTGTGGATGAGGCAAATTGATGGTCTTTCAAAAAGACAGGATGTAATAGTGATGGGAGACTTTAATTAACCTCAGTATCTGTGGAGAGATGAAACTGCCAACCACAGTCCCTTCAGAATAGTCCCAACTTTCCTTGTGGATAACTTTTTCATTCAAGACAAAAAAACATTTAAGAAGATTAGCTTTTTTTATGTGATACTTTTCCAATTCTTTTTCGAGGAAGTGAAAGTAGTAAGAACACTGATTCAAAAGTAACTTTGATCACAAAGTATGATTTATTTTATCATTAGTTGTTGTTTTTTTTTTAAAAAAAATAAAGGTGAAAATGAAGCTTGAGCTTAAGCAGGGCCAACAGATGCGTTCAAGGAAAAAAGTACAATCAGAACTTTTTGTTTCTTTCTGTTTATTTTTAGTCATGTGTCACTTGAGACAATTTTGGGAACTATCCAAAATTTTCAGTGATAAAATTAGTTAATTTCACTCTTTGAAAATGAAGTTTATTCTCTTTGTAAAATAAGCCAAGTGTATTGAGAAAAGATCAGGAGGAAATGTAAACACAGCTGAGTATTACAGATGCAATACTGGAGCTTCTCAAACTGCTACATAATTCAATTGCACTGGATTATTGGTTCTAATAAGGTCTCATGTCTTATATTTAGAAAACATTTTTTTAGGGTTGGCCATTATTTGGGGCGATTACTATAGCTGTGGTACCTAGAGGTTAGAATGCAGCACTGCAGGCTACTTCTGCTGTCTGCCAGCTGCCTGTAGTTCAACAGTTTGATTCTCACCGGCTCAAGGTTGACTCAGCCTTCCATACTTCCGAGGTAACTAAAATGAGGACCCAGATTGTTGGGGGGCAATATGCTGACTCTGTAAATCACTTATAGGGGTCTGTAAAGCACTGTGAGGTGGTATATAAGTCTAAGTGCTATTGCTACTAGAAAACTCAGAATGCTGGGTGTCAAAATACACATCTTTCAGCTGTGGCGAGGGGGGCGTTTGCCCAGGTTAGTCTGGTGCACCAGTTGCGGCCCTATCTGGACCGGGAGTCACTGCTCACAGTCACTCATGCCTTCATCACCTCGAGGCTTGATTACTGTAATGCTCTCTAGATGGGGCTACCTTTGAAAAGTGTTCGGAAACTTCAGATCGTGTAGAATGCAGCTGCGAGAGCAATCATGGGCTTTCCCAAACATGCCCATGTCACAACAACACTCCGCAGTCTGCATTGGTTGCCGATCAGTTTCCGGTCACAATTCAAAGTGTTGGTTATGACCTATAAAGACCTTCATGGCACTGGACCAGATTACCTCAAGGACCACCTTCTGCCACACGAATCCCAGCGACCAGTTAGGTCCCACAGAGTGGGCCTTCTCCGAGTCCCGTCAACTAAACAATGTCGTTTGGCGGGACCCAGGGGAAGAGCCTTCTCTGTGGCAGCCCTGGCCCTCTGTAACCAGCTCCCTCCAGAGATTAGAATTGCCCCCACCCTCCTCGCCTTTCGTAAGCTCCTTAAAACCCACCTCTGCCGTCAGGCATGGGGAAACTGAGATGTTCCTTCCCCCTAGGCCTTTACAATTTATGCATGGCATGTTTCTGTGTATGCTTGGTTTTATAATAAGGGTTTTTAGTTGTTTTAGTATTGGATTGTTACATGCTGTTTTTATCATTGTTGTTAGCCGCCCCCAGTCTACGGAGAGGGGCGGCATACAAATCCAATTAATAATAATAATAATAATAATAATAATAATAATAATAATAATAATTTCTATTTTTCATGGCAGGGGTCCCAATATGCCATCCCCAATGCAATGAAGTTTGAGCCACCCTCAATAGTTTTGCATTGGGGGAACTAGACAGTTTCAAACTCCAAGTGCGTAATCAGAAACCAAAACGATCTGACTGGTTTCAGAGAGCTTCTGATTGTTGCCCTGTGCTAACGTCTTGTATTTGCTTTAATCTCATGGAAACCGAACAATTGGGATGAGGTTTCAGTTTTTATCAACCTCACATTTTCTGTTTATTTTGGGGGCTGCTAGAAATTTAGTGAAAGAAAGCAATCTGGATCATCATCCTAGCTTATGTATGTGTGTTTTCTCCTGCTTTATATATATACTCCATTGGAAGAATTAATTTGAAGGAAAAAATCTCCCATGATGTCAATTAGCATGTTTCCCACAAGGTAGTGGATAGAATCTTGCTGAAGAAGGGGAGAGATTCAGTCACCTTTCCATTTGGACTGTGATACTGGATAAAATTGATACAACATTTTCAATTAAAAATGAAAACAATGTGTGCTGTTATTTAATGTAATATATAGCTTAGCTTTTAAATATCTATGAATTAGTACCATCACCCAATAGTGACACAAGAAGAAGGACCATTCTTTGCTAGAGGCCATCAATATTGATGAAATAACATAATTATAAAGCCTAATGATAACAGCTTCTCCTTTTTACTTTATCTAGGTCACTGGTGTCAAACTCACAGCGTCACATGATGTTTTGTGAAGTTTTTCCTCTTTGTGGAACCAGGGTGGGCGTGGCCTGCATGAAGGGGTGGGCTACTGCCTGGACGGGGGTGGGGGAGGGACACAGTGGGGTAGCAAAAATGGAGCTCCACTCCAAAGCACCCAATTTGCACTGAAAGATGTTGAAAGAAAATGCAGGGTGTCCTGCATAAGCCACGGGCACAGTGTGGTAGTAAAAGATTTGGTAGCCCTTCACTGCCTGCAGGTGACACACCCGGCCCATGCACTGCCAGTTTGAAACCCTTGATCTAGGTAGCTGAGATGGGATATTATACCCTGTAGTGTTTGATTTGAGCCTAATATATGATTTTCCTGGTGATGGCTATTGTTTGCTGATTTATTATTTCCAGTGCTTTGTTGGTTTTCCCTATCGCTAGGTGATATTTCTTGATCGGGTACTTTTTGATCTTGTTCCTCAGCTTTTTTTTCATCTGTTACTAGCTTGCTTGCATCTGTTCTTAGCACGCTGATACTGATCTTGTTTTCCAACCTGATCTTTCAGGTACTGAAAGATCATTGAAAGATCATCAAGTGTTGGGTTGTTTATCTTTCTTTTCTTTACTAATTTTGTATCCAAGATATTGCTATTGTATCCATTTTGTACATCAGTTGGTTTGTTTCTTTCAGAAAATTGGCGCTTACATTTAATATTACTGTATCGGCAACTTTTAATATTTGTGTTACCTGGTTTTGGGGGGGGGGGTTGTGTTTTTTTTGGTTTTTTGGTAACAAGCTTCAACGCAGTCAACCTTATTTTGTTGTTTTTGTGCACTTCTAGAATAGAATGGAATAGAATTCTTTATTGGCCAAGTGTGATTGGACACACAAGGAATTTGTCTTTGGTGCATATGCTGTCAGTGTACATAAAAGAAAAAGATACATTTGTCAAGAATCATGAGGTACAACACTTAATGATTGTCATAGGTGCTTTCTAGATGCTCAGTTATTCTTTTTTTCAATTCCTCTTCTTCTTTTTAGTTAGAATGCTTTATTCCTCATTAGAAGATAGAAGGTAGGTTTAGGACTGAAAACTGTTCATTAGTGACACTAGATTCCTGTACTAACTCTTCTTGGTTTGACTCTATTGTTCGAGTCACTTTTAGCGTGACTTTGATTTCTTTGCCCTGGGTAGACCTTTATAGTTCTTCCAATTCTACTTCTGTATATATTTTATTTTGTATAATAGTTCCATGTTGCTCTGCAAGCCTGTTCCGTTACGGTATTTTTGATTCTGTATGTTATTTTTCCCCACCACCACCACCCCAGAACTGGTACATTCTTTTCAGACAGCTTCTTCTTGATGAACTTGATTTGTAATAGCAAATATTTTTTTCCAGTCTCTAAATATTTGTGACAAGTAAGCAACCAGTAAACTTACAACTCCTGGTCCTGTCTGCTTAGGCAACAGTCCTGATTTCTATAGTCCATCTGTCACCAGATATTCAAGAACTTCCTCACCTAACATTGCCCTTACGGATTCAGGCAATGACCATTCCAGTATATATTTCTCTAAGTTACTCTCGCCATATTATTTATGGGAGAGACGCTCCTCATCTGGCTACTCTGATGAGACCTGTCTATTATGTTTGCACCTCTGGCATAGATCTCATTTTCCTCAGAGCACATAAGCTCCACAATCATGTCAAGGTAATTCTTATTCTTTTGATATCTTGGAACCATCTGGATTGAGCGAGTTACTAGCCCAGCGGTGAAATCTACTTACCTTCCCTACCGGTTTGGAAGGGCATGCTTTGCGTTTCACACGCGCTACTCTTGTACATGTTATTTCACCCACAGCGCATGCGCAGAGGATTAAAAAAGATAATGGCAACATCTGGGTGGGTGGGCAGAGCCTTAAGCCTTCTCCAAAACACCCACGGCTGCCGCTACCGATACACCCAAAGCAGGATGAACTGCTAGAATTTCACCCCAAGATTGGTCCAATAGCACCCAACCCAGACAAGACGGAGTGGCTGTGGGTCCTGCCTCCCAAGGACAATTCCATCTGTCTGTCCATTACCCTGGGGGGAGAATCATTGACCCCCTCAGAGAGGGTTCACAACTTGGGCGTCCTCCTCTATCTACAGCTCACATTAGAGAAAAACCTTTCAGCTGTGGCGAGGGGGGCGTTTGCCCAGGTTCGCCTGGTGCACCAGTTACGACCCTATTTGGACCGGGAATCACTACTCACAGTCACTCATGCCCTCATCACCTCGAGGATCGACTACTGTAACACTCTCTACATGGGGCTACCTTTGAAAAGTGTTCGGAAACTTCAGATCGTGCAGAATTCAGCTGCGAGAGCAATCATGGGCTTTCCCAAATACAGTGGTACCTCAAGATACAAACTTAATTGGTGACGGGAGGAGGTTCGTAAGGTGAAAAGTTCGTAAGACGAAACATTGTTTCCCATAGGAATCAATGGAAAAGCAATTAATGCGTGCAAGCCCAAAACTCAGAAACCCGGAAGCCGGCCGCCACCACCGAAGGAGGCTTGAGCCTCCCTTTGCCCCACGCTGCTTCGCCCTGCCTGTTGTCCTGGGTGAAGTGCTGGGGGGAGGGAGTCAGGAAGGTCCTCCTGCTCCCCCCCCCGAGCCAAAAACACCCGCTTGAGCCAGGATGACAGGCAGGGCGGAGCAGCGTGGAGCAAAAGGAGGCTGAAACCGCTGGCGGCTTCAGCTTCCCATTGCTCCGCGGGAGCGGCAGACCGCCTTTGTATTTTTGGCTGGGGGGGGAAGCAGGAGGCGCAGGATCGGGCCGGCGGCGGGCGCGCCGCGAGGTAGCAGGTCAGCATCCTGGGCGGCTGGGCGGCGGGCGAGGAGGCACGGCCGAGCGGACCTGGCTCCGGCTCCAGCTAGACCTCCAGCGAGGATGGGGCGGGCAGTGGGCGCGGCGGCAGCGGTAGGGGCGAGGGTGCATCCGATTCGGGGCTGGCGGCCCCCGACGCAGTGGGGAACATCGGCGCGGGAGGCAGGAGAGGACCGGGCGACTGGAGCAGCAGCGCGGCTTCTTTTTGCCTAGGAGGGAAGGTGAAATGCCGGCGGCTCTAGCAGCTGCTACGAGCGGCATTTCACTTTCCCTCCCAGGCAAAAAGGCCGGGCGAGGAGGTGGAGCCCGTTTCTTTCCTGCTGCCACTACTCTCCTTGAAAGTTTTCCCGACGAAGCACTGCGCTGGGCTCCAAACTGGCGCAAAGTTCTCCCTTCCTCCTCTGCGGCCACCTTCCCCAAGGAGCCTCCCAACCGCAGAGGAGGCAGGGAGAACTTTGCGCCACTTCGGAGCCCAGCGCAGCGCTTTGTCGGGAAAACCTTCAAGGAGATAAACGAGCTCCGAAGTGGCACAAAGTTCTCCCTGCCTCCTCTGCAGACGGGAAGATCTTTGGGGAAGGTGGCTGCAGGAGGAGGAAGAGGAGGATAAGCTGCAGCAGGGAGGTTGCTGGGAAGCCCCCCAGCCCGGCTGTCACCTTTTAAAACAGCCGGGCGGCTTTCCAGGAGCCTCCTGCAGCCGAACGCCAAACCCGAACTTCGGCGTTCGGACGTGCAGCTATTTAAAAAGGTGACAGTCGGGCTGGGGGGCTTCCCAGCAACCTCTCGAACCCCAAACTTTTGCCGAACTTCCGGGTTCGGGGTTGGGGGGTGCTGGAAGCCCCCCAGCCCGGCTGTCACCTTTTAAAATAGCCGCGTGGCTTCCCAGGAGCCTCCAAACACCGAACGCGGAAGTTCGGGTTTGGGGTTCGGCTTCGGGAGGCTCCTAGAAAGCCGTGCGGCTATTTTAAAAGGTGACCGCCGGGCTGGGGGGCTTCCCAGCACCCCTCCAAACCCCAAACTTTTGCCGAACTTCCGGGTTCGGGGGTGGGGGGGTGCTGGGAAGCCCCCCAGCCCGGCGGTCACCTTTTAAAACAGCCGGGCGGCTTCCCAGGAGCCTCCGAACGCCGAACCCAGAAGTTCGGGTTTGGCGTTCGTACCTCGAAAAACGTTCGTAAGAAGAGGAAATTTTTTTCTGAACCCCGGGTTCGTATCACGAGTTGTTCGTAAGACGAGTGGTTCGTATCTTGAGGTACCACTGTATGCCCATGTTACTCCAACACTCGCAGTCTGCATTGGTTGTCGATCAATTTCCGGTCACAATTCAAAGTGTTGGTTATGACCTATAAAGCCCTTCATGGCACCGGACCAGATTACCTCAGGGACCGCCTTCTGCTGCACGAATCCCAGCGACCAGTTAGGTCACACAGAGTGGGTCTTCTCCGGGTCCCGTCAACCAAACAATGTCCCTTGGCGGGACCCAGAGGAAGAGCCTTCTCTGTGGCAGCCCCAACCCTCTGGAACCAACTCCACCCAGAGATTAGAATTGCCCCCACCCTCCTTGCCTTTCGTAAACTGCTTAAAACCCACCTCTGCCGCCAGGCATGGGGGAATTGAGATATTCTTTCCCCCTAGGCCTTTACAATTTTATGCATGGTATGTTTGTATGTATGATTGGTTTTTATATACTGTAATGGGTTTTTTAACTGTTTTTAGTATTGGATTTTGTTATATATTGTTTTACTGCTGTTGTTAGCCACCCCGAGTCTGCGGAAAGGGGCGGCATACAAATCCAATAAATAATAATAATAATAATAATAATAATAATAATAATAATAATAATAATAATTGGTTTTGTGCTTGAGGCAGGAATAGAAATCATAGCCTGGTGCCTTAACCACTGGACCCAATTGTCTCTCTTTGAGGAATCCTGGTATCCATCCCCAAGCAAGAATAACATGATGGTAAAAATCTTAGGCTTTGACGATAACAGTCTCCAATATCATTTGGAGTCTTGCACCTCTGTAGAAATATATAATGGGAAATATTGATCAGTTACACTTTGGAAGATTCATGCTCAAATCTTCTTTGTTTGAAATATGGCCAGAAGGATGAAACAATTTCCCATGATTTTTTTTTAAATAGTATTTTTTTTTGAAGATTTATCTGCACCTCTCTTTGGTAGAGAGAGAAAGATGGTGCTGGTGATAATGATCTGAAGTGAAAAAGGGAAAGGGACTTGCTATGAAATATATGTATTCTACTGTACTACCTGGAGAGAACAGAAGAGAAGAGAAAGATCTGGAGAAAAATTACAAACTACAAAGATCAGCGAATAAAAGTAAAATAACTGTAGCAAAAAACCACCACCACCAAACATAGTTCCAATAAAATAGATGCCTTGGGTACCATCCCAAAATACTGGAACAAAACTTGGATACCGTCAGCATTGACAAAATCACCACCAGTTCAAAACCACTTTGGAAGAAGGACTCAATAGATAGACAAAGAAAAACCAATTACAAATCCAGTCTAAACATCTGGCTGATTGTGCAACTAACAATAATATGAAGTATAGGTTTGGCTTTACAGAGGTTCATCCAATGTGTAGATCAGAGGGGATAAAATGGAGAGGATGCAAGAACAGAGACCGAGACCAGAAATCATGGTTTGCTATCCCCTTCATGTGATAATTATCAGACAAATGCCTAAATAAGGTTTGATTCCTTGAATATTAAACTCTCACCAGATGACTAGTATTAATTACCTTAACCATGCAAAAATGTTTATTTTTAAGTATCTGCTATGACTAATGGGTGTGAATAATTATAATTATGAATAGTTATGTTGATTTTACACAGCCTTAAGCTTTAGTATAAATATACAGAGCAATTTCTTCATAACTCTCTCTGCATACATACATACAACATATAGGCACACATGTGCACAAACGTGCAGACGAATGTGTTTGAGATTATATTTCTGTGAGCATATAACCTCGTCCATATATGTGCGCGTGTGCCATTTGATGATAGGTTTGTGCATCAGTCGAAGTGGATTCTCACCTTTAAGTTGCTACAAGATCCATCTTGTTTTTAATGAAATGAATCATCAGAAAGATAGAGGAAGACTGGGGCGGGGGGAACCTGTGATGGCAACAGAAAAAGATGCACAGTAGGTGAGAAATGCAATTCTGAGGCATATACTGCTGGGCAGAATATATCAAATGTTTTTTCTCAGCTTGCAGAGGCAAAATAATATCTGCCATTTTCCAAGTCAAGATAAATAGTAGAATAAGTGGTGCCACAATTATGCAGCAAACTTCTGTCATTATGCTGTCAATGGTTTAAAACTGAATTCAGAGTCATAAAATAATAAAAATGAAGCTTGTTCTGAAGAGAGGGTAATGGCTTTTAAATGCATTTTTTCTAAAGTCTAGATATTTTTCACATGTTTGGGGGGGGGAAAGCTATTCTTTTCTTTCTTGCAACGAATATCACATTCAAGGAAAGAAAACTAGAACACCACCTGCGGGGGCGACCATAGGGGTGAGGTCAAAAAAGTCAAGATGACAGTTATGACAGAGCAATCAAACCTCTGTCCCCCTTTGTATGCCCCGGAATGCCTGTGCAGTAAAATACATATGAAGCTCTCATTGAGACAAGGTATAGGAAGTTGACTACTTTTTGTGTCACTTTAGGGAGAAAAAAAGAATGAATCATTTTGTATTTTAGAAAGTAGCTGAGTTAAGAAAGATGAAGTTAATATCATAGAAACATAGAAACATAGAAGACTGATGGCAGAAAAAGACCTCACGGTCCATCTAGTCTGCCCTTATACTATTTCCTATATTTTATCTTACAATGGATATACTGTATGTTTATCCCAGGCATGTTTAAATTCAGTTACTGTGGATTTACCAACCACGTCTGCTGGAAGTTTGTTCCAAGGATCTACTACTCTTTCAGTGAAATAATATTTTCTCACGTTGCTTTTGATCTTTCCTCAAACTAACTTTCAGATGATGCCCCCTTGTTCTTGTGTTCACTTTCCTATTAAAAACACTTCCCTCCTGAACCTTATTTAACCCTTTAACATATTTAATTTTTTTGATCGTGTCCCCCCTTTCTCTTCTGTCCTCCAGACTATACAGATTGAGTTCATTAAGTCTTTCCTGATACATTTTATGCTTAAGACCTTCCACCATTCTTGTAGCCCGTCTTTGGACCCGTTCAATTTTGTCAATATCTTTTTGTAGGTCAGGTCTCCAGAACTGAACACAGTATTCCAAATGTGGTCTCACCAGCGCTCTATATAAGGGTATCACAATCTCCCTCTTCCTGCTTGTTATACCTCTAGCTATGCAGCCAAGCATCCTACTTGCTTTTCCTACTGCCCGACCACACTGCTCACCCATTTTGAGACTGTCAGAAATCACTACCCCTAACTCCTTCTCTTCTGAAGTTTTTGCTAACACATATCAATGATACAGAAGCATTTTCATGTTTCCAAAGTCTATCAAATTATTCATTGTGATAAAATCAAAAGCAGAATACAAAGAACTCCCCAAGAATATCTTCAAACTGGACAGCTGAATGTAAACAACTATAAAGAGATAACATGCATTCAACAGAAGACAATTATATGTAGCTCAGGGTTGAACTATAGAGCCCTTACTGCCTGCTTGCAGATATTTCATTACCCAATTATATACAATAGCTTGCCCTACTCACCTTAGTGGGATTGTGCTGTTACCTCCAAAAATCTTTCTGACCAGCTTTCTTTGAAAACAGATTAAATAAGCCTTTGGTCTGATTCAACAAACACATTTGACTTTTTATTCTTAATATTTAACATGAATGAAGAAGGCTGAAATACATTAATTATGTAATACTTTGTTGCAGCTATTCAAGTTACAATTTTGTATATTTTATTATTTTTCCACAAAATGTCAAAGAGCAGAAGTTTTATTATCTACCTAGCTGCCTGATCACTACTTGCAAATTTCATGAACTGGTAGCATTGTGAAATCTGTTGATGTTTATACCTCAGTGGCATAGACTACATAGTAGACTAGGAGGGTATAATTCAAAAGAAGCTGTTCTACTTCATCTAGAAAGAGGGACAATTACATCTTAGATTATAGTTGTAATCCCATTTTCTCATGCGCCTGAACTCCAATGTTACATTTTAAAAACAGATTAGGGAAATGTGTGCATATATATGCTCTCTCCCACCAGATGGAGGCAACTTGTAAGCATGCTCCTTTACTTGAACTGTTCATTCAATTTATTGCAAAACTGCTTACTGTACAAAAGCATCTCAAAACAGCTTACAATAGAAGTCATAAAAGTGCCTTAATAAACAAAATATATTACAATAATATTGATCAATTATGCATTACCATCAAGTTAGCTTTTGACTCTTAGCAATCACATCATTAGATTTTCTCCAGGAAAATAACATTGAAACATATCATTTGAAAAGGACACAGGAAAAGAAAAAGCCAAAATCACCATTCAACAGAAACTCAAGCCTCAGTGTCTTATTTATTTATTTATTTGTTTGTTTGTTTGTTTGTTTATTCATTTGTCCAATACACAAATACATAGGAAGAAAAATAGACATGTGATAATATAAAAGAGGGTGAAAGTGGGTTTAGAGGAGAGGATATATGAAAGGAAGAGAATATATAAGATAGGTGAAAGAAAGGAAAGACAATTGGACAGGGGTCGAAAGGCACACCAGTGCACTTATTTACGCCCCTTACTGGCCTCTTAGGAACCTGGAGAGGTCAATCGTGGAAAGTCTAAGGGAGAAGTGTTGGGGGTTAGGGGTTGACACAATTGTGTTAAGGGTGTTACTTGGAACCCTGACAACCATTTTATATTCTCGTTGACCATATGTCAAGCAACAGAACATGCAAGTAGTTTTTCTGAGGTGGACCTAAGTACATGAAATAAAGTGGCACCATTGTCATTCTGATTCAAGGCCAGCCTTCTCCAACTGGTGTGCCTTCCAGATATGTGAAGTTAATTACCTGAGAATTATGAGTTAAATACCACAACTTAAACGGGCGCTCCATTTTGGAAACATTAACTCAGAGCAACTAGGACTGAAATGTTTCTTTTAAATTAAGTTGAGGGGAGGAAGGAATCATTCCAGCCAATGGGAATGATACAACAAATGATAGAGAGTTATATAAGTGATTCATTACCTGGTCAGAGCACTCTGAAACTACTAAAGACACAAGATTCTTCCTATGGTGAAAGGGCCGTTTTTTAAAATGTACCTTCATATCTATCTAAAGCTGCTCAGGAAAGACTTCCAACTCATTGAACCACTGTGGTAGGAGACTCATAGAAACTACAACCTGGAATGGATGATCAGTTCTAATACTATATGACTAACAAACTAATGTTAATAGTGTTAGGATAAAGAAACTCTCACTTCTCTGGAAACCAAAATGAGAGGTTAAATTTCTTTAATACTTAGCTTATAGTGAAGTACATTAGATAAAATTATTAATGTGATACAGTGATCTCTCGGTTAGCGCGGGGGTTACGTTCCAAGACCTCCCGCGCTAACCGATTTCCGCGTTATACTGGATGCGGAAGTAAAACCACCATCTGCGCATGTGCGCCATTTTTTTCATGGCCGCACATGCGCAGATGGTGGAGTTTGCGTGTGGTCGGCGGGGAAGACCAAGGGAAGATTCCTTCAGCCGCCCAACAGCTGATCTGCTCCGCAGCGCGGAAGCAGCGAGGAGCCGAAGATGGGGTAAAGGCAAAGGGGAAACCCCATCTTCGGCTCCTCGCTGCTGCCGCGCTGCGGAGCGGATCAGGTGTTGGGCGGCTGAAGGAACCTTCCCTTGGTCTTCCCGCCAGATCACTTGCCGCTTGCCGCTTGCCAGTCCACGCCCCCCTGGATGAGCGGCCCCGCATGGCCCCAGCGCCGGACTCCGTTGCCGAACGCCGAAACCGGAAGGGGCGAGGTGGGGGAGAACGGGAGGCTCAGCATTCCGTCAGTCGCAGCGCTGGCTGTCAACTTTTCTTTTTAGCACTGGGGAGGCAAGTCAGCTCCTGCCCAGTTTTAAAAAGAAAAGTTGACAGCCAGCGCTGCGGCTAACGGAATGCTGAGCCTCCCGTTCTCCCCCACCTCGCCCCTTCCGGTTTCGGCGGTTTCGCAGCGCTGGCTGTCAACTTTTCTTTTTAGCACTGGGGAGGCAAGTCAGCTCCTGCCCAGTTTTAAAAAGAAAAGTTGACAGCCAGCGATTGTTCCGCTGCCGCCAGCATGGCCTGGCTGGCAGCGCCCAGGATCACTCGGCTGCGGGTGGCAGGAAAGCGAATGTCACGGGGCTGGGCTCGGCTCCATCCTCGGCTCCCCTCCTACCAGCCCCGCCGCGGAACGCTCCATTCTGTTCCCTGCCGGCCCGATTGAGCGGCCGGCGGTCTCCATTCAGGGAACAGAATGGAGCCTTCCGCGGCGGAGCTGGTAGGAGGGGAGCCGAGGATGGAACCGAGCCCAGCCCCGTGGCATTCGCCTTCCTCCCGCCTGCAGCCGAGTGATCGTGGGCTCCTTCGCAACCTCAGAGAGCTTCCTGGTTTTCATGAGCTTTCATGCCCAGGAAGCTCTCCGAGGTTGCGAAGGAGCCCAGGATCACTCGGCTGAGGGTGGCAGGAAAGCGAATGTCACGGGGCTGGGCTCGGCTCCCCCAGCCCCGCCGCGGAAGGCTCCATTCTGTTCCCTGAATGGAGACCGCCGGCCGCTCAATCGGGCCGGCAGGGAACAGAATGGAGCGTTCCGCGGCGGGGCTGGGGGAGCCGAGCCCAGCCCCGTGACATTCGCTTTCCTGCCACCCGCAGCCGAGTGATCCTGGGCTCCTTCGCAACCTCGGAGAGCTTCCTGGGCATGAAAGCTCACGAAAACCAGGAAGCTCTCTGAGGTTGCGAAGGAGCCCACGATCACTCGGCTGCAGGCGGGAGGAAGGCGAATGCCACGGGGCTGGGCTCGGTTCCATCCTCGGCTCCCCTCCTACCAGCTCCGCCGCGGAACGCTCCATTCTGTTCCCTGCCGGCCCGATTGAGCGGCCGGCGGTCTCCATTCAGGGAACAGAATAAAAAAAAAATTATTTTTTAATATTTTATTTTTTTAAATAATATTTTTTGAAAAACCGCGTTGCAGCGTTTCGCGCTAATCGAGAACGCGCAAGTCGAGGGACCACTGTATTTTGATTTGATCCTTTAGATTTGTTGCGACCTAGTAATGATGGTTTTAACAAGAGAACTTCTTTTGGGCAACAAATTTAAAATACTTTTGTTAAATAACAAAACATTTTGGCAGCAATTGGATAAAAATTAAATCTTTGCCTTGACCATTGCTTAGCAATAGTACTGAATAACTATTACCTGGGATTAGTTGCCACTGATCTACAATATACCTTTCAGGCTGTTTAGAAATGGGGCATCTGTCTGTTTAACAATTTACCTATCCACTTTGTATACTACTGCCACAACCAGTCTTATTCTCAGCAGTTAACAATGGTAGTAATTCTGGTCCTCTTTTGTTAGAAATCTGCCTGGCTACTGCTTTGAGTCTACTGAAAAACAGAAGACATGCTGTTTTTTTTCATGAGCTTTTATTTTCATGTGCTAAAAATTACTAACTCTTTACATTTATGATTCTTGGGTTGTGTGATTTTAGCCTTGGGCAGAAAGTGAGATAATCATTCTCATCTAAAAGAGGAAAAAATAACAAAGGTTTTTTCTCTCTCTAAATATTTCTTTCTCTGATGGAACAATCTATTAGATTTGTTCATATTGTTCTTGATTTATTTTCAGACATGCTTGAGTAGAGGGTACAGAATACATTAGCAAAGGCCAATTTTAGCTGTTTAATTTACATGTTTGGAATTTAATAATCTATCAACAGACCATATTGGGTTAAAATTGTATCTTTTTGTTACATTGTCAAGGCCACATAATAGGTTCATGACTGACAGCACTTCTATTCCCCCTCTAAAATGGGATTCAGCAATTTGGAACAAGATTATAAGATATGTACATTTATGGAATAATTGTCTTTAAAGCAAAAACTATTTTAGTAAAAGAGTTCCTAATAAGAAATCCATGCAATTTACTGGAAAGCCCATAATATTATTTTTAAAAGAACAAAGTGTCTGTTATTAATATAACATAATTCTGTTTTGCTCATGTGTGCTAACAGCTAATGAAAAAGGAGAGAGACAACAATATTTATCACATACTCACAAGCAGATTTGAAAAGAACCCTTTACAAAACATACTAAGGTTCTTGCAGACAATTAGAATTGGAAGGCAAATGTCCTTTTCACATCTAGGATTAATTAGATCTAGGATCAATTAGATCAATCTTGCAACAGTTCTAAGGGGTAACCGACTTACCCCTAGGCTATGCTAAGGCTATGGTAGAATTGTGTATGGTCTGTCTGAGTTGTATGGTTTTTAATAATGGGGTTTTAATGTGTTCTTTTAATATATTGGATTTATGGTATTGTATTTTGTTGTGAGCCGCTCCGAGTTCTCGGAGAGGGGCAGCATACAAATCTAATTAATAATAATAATAATAATAATAATAATAATAATAATAAACATGAAGAACAGTTGCAGGATTTGGGTTTGGCTAGTCTAGTAAAAAGAAAGATGGGGTGACATGATAGCAGTATTGCTGTATTTGAAAGGTTGCCACAAAGAGCAGGGATTGTAGACCTAATCTTACGTAACTTCTTCTCTAGAAACACCGATTTATTAACCAGAGCATACAAAACATTTGTCAGACCTATTCTAGAATATAGTTCACCTGTGTGGCATCCACACTGCATATCAGATATTAATACAATCGAAGGAGTCCAGAAATACTTCACAAGAAGAGTCCTTCGCTCCTCCTCACGTAACAAATTACCCTACTCCTCCAGACTTCAAATATTAAATCTAGAAAATTTACAACTACGTCGTCTCCGAACTGATTTAACTGTTGTTCATAAAATCATACATCGTAACGTACTCCCTGTCCGTGACTACTTCACCTTTAACAACAACAATACAAGAGCACGTAATAGAAGCAAATTGAATGTAAATCGCTCCATACTTGACTGCAGAAAATACGATTTCAGCAATAGAGTGGTCACCGCCTGGAACTCATTACCTGACTCTGTTGTTGCTTCCCCCAACCCCAAAATCTTCAACCTTACATTATCTACAATCGACCTCTCCCCTTTTCTAAGAGGTCTGTAAGGAGCGTGCATAAGTGCACTTATGTGCCTAATGTCCCTGTCCTACTGTCTTATTATCCTTTCTATTACTACATTCTACTTATGTTATGTTATGTTAATATGTACTATAATACTATACTTGTTTGACAAATAAATAAATAAATAAAATAAAAAACTGGAATGCACGTCTTGATTTTCTTTGCACAGTTGGACCTGCGTAATGCCTGAAGGGAGCTTATTTGAAATGGAAAAGCTCTTGATATATTGCAGTAACAAGATAAATTACTTGAATTAAAATATTCCTTATGAGAACAAGTACTCTATCCCTTAAGGTAACGTGTAAGCTTTCGCTTTTTAAAAAATCAATCTGGTTTCCTCCCCCACCCCCTTTTTTTTTTGGCGCTTTCTCGGAGTCTCTCCACAATAGTCCTCTTTTTTTAAAAAAAATAAAGAAATGTTCCCATCGCTGTGAAAATATACTGAAGGAGTCAATTTAAAATATTCATTAGAGCTCCCTCCAAAATTTATTCTTTTATGAAAATATGGCTTTGCTATGGAGGGAGAGTGATTGGAATGTCAAGAATTTCATTTAAAGCAGTATATATATTTTTTGTTCTTGGAGCAGGCTCGAGTTGTCGACACATTGATTTTGCTCAAAAGATAACGGGCCTGATAGCAGAGGGTGGGTAAAAGAAAGACCTTCCCGATTTATTATTTGCTTGGCACCATTTCTAAGCATATAAGCATGATAATAGAAATGCTTTTTAAAAAAATTTCCTTGGGTGCTGCCTTTTACATCTTAAAACGCCCTCATGACTTCATTACTCTGGGAACTCCAAATCTCAACTAGCAAATGCTCTGTCCTACACATTGGGAAGAAGAATGTGAACGCCAAATACGAACTGAATAATCAAATTATCACAGATAATCCCCACTGGTATACTAATAACAAAAGATTTAAGTGCCAAAGCCCACTGCAACAATATAGCCAAGAAGGCTTCAAGAGTTGTAAACCTAATCCTACGTAGATTCTGCTCTGGCAATCTCACACTACTTACCAGAGCTTACAAAACTTTTGCCAGACCCATCCTCGAATACAGCTTATCTGTTTGGAACCCATATCACATCTCAGATATTAACACCATTGAAAATGTCCAAAGATACTTCACCAGAAGAGCCCTTCACTCCTCCACTCGAAATAGAATACCCTATGAGACTAGACTTTCAATCCTGGGCCTAGAAAGTTTAGAACTAAGACGCCTTAAACAAGATCTAAGTATTGCCCACAAGATCATATGCTGCAATGTCCTGCCTGTCGGCGACTACTTCAGCTTCAACCACAACAATGCAAGAGCACACAACAGATTTAAACTTAATATTAACCGCTCCAAACTTGACTGTAAAAAATATGACTTCAGTAACCGAGTTGTCGAAGCGTGGAATTCATTACCGGACTCCTTAGTGTCATCCCCAAATCCCCAACACTTTACCCTTAGATTATCCACGGTTGACCTATCCAGATTCCTAAGAGGTCAGTAAGGGGCGAGTACAAGTGCACTAGAGTGCCTTCCGTCCCCTGTCCTATTGCTCTCCTATATCTCCTATACCTTTCTTCTATTCCTATATCTCTTCTTCTATTCTTTCATTGATATGTTCTATTACTTTATCTTCTTTTCTATTATTTCTTTGATATATTTTACTATGAGTATCTCCTCTATAACCTTCATCATGTATTTTACTATGTGTATATAGATATATACCCACTAAAACCCTCATTGTGTATTGGACAAAATAAATAAATAAAATAAAATAATAAATAATAAGTAATCAAAATGGCCCCTCTTTTGGCAAGCATTAAAAACATAGATTCCTGTATCTTACAAGTGGCCCATGAAAAAGAAACATGCTTTCCAGCACTGATAAATCTGTGAGGTCCTCTCCCCCTCTGTGTTAAAGCCTTCATTGCTGGAGATCGATGAATAATGTAACATTTATATTTATCCTGTCTTTGTAGTGTCCAAATGTCTCTCATATATTTATCATCACAATGCTGTTGTGAGAAAGGGGAGTAATATTATCTCCATTTTACAGGGGGTGAACTGAGTTGCAAAGACTAATTGGATCTGTCCAGAGCCATTCAACAGTCTTTGGTGAAAACAAAATTAATCCAAGCCCTGGGATGAAAAAGAGCACTTTAACTATTTTAATGTACAAAGCTAGCAGCAAAATGCATTGTCTTTCTTTGGAGATGCTGTTCTCACAAAACGCCCTGAACACCAATGTATTCTATTTTAGTCCAATAAGCAGAATATTTTCAATAACTTCAAAGGTTATATTCTCAGGTAACTTTTGCATTACCTTATGAGAACACTTTACTGTTATTCATAGAAATACAGGTAGCCCTTGACTTGCAACAGTTCATTTAGTGACTGTTTATACGTCAATTATTAAGATTTGTTAAAGAATGTGGAATGCCTGTCTTTGGTTAATATTGACTTCATCCTATTTATTTACTCAGCTTAATAAAAAGATTGTTTACTTAGCTTTCTGTTTATCTAAGTTAATTAAACAATTTTATGTTTGTCTAGGGTAAAAAAGTTAATTAGACATTATTCTGTTTAGTTAGCAACTACAACACGATATGATTTGTCTGTATACATTAACCATTTAGCATTGTTACTAAAGTTAGTCAAGTTAATCTTTTGTACTTGTATACACAAGAAATTGGTTATAAAAAATAAAAGCAGAGCTGCTGAACACAGGAGCTGCTCAGCTCAGAGAGATTTCTTCCTAACTCGGACAAGCTTTGCTCAAGAAATCATGTCTCTGTGTCTCAGTTGATTCCTACAACTGTTAAATGGCACTGAAAAAAGTAACTTACAACCATTTTTGACACTTATAACTGTTGCAGCATCCCCGTGGTCATGTGACCAAAATTCAGATGTTTAGCAACTCACTCATATTTATAAAAATTGCAATGTCCTGGGGTCATGTGTTCACACTTTTGAAAACTTCTGACAAGTAAAGTCAACAGGGAAGCCATATTTGCTTAAGAACAATGTTACTGATTTAACAACTGCAGTGATTCACTTAACAACTGTGGCAAGAAAGATCACAAAATGAAACAAAAGTCACTTAACCACTGTCTTGCTTAGCAACAAGATTTGGTGCTCAACTGTGGTCGTATGTTGAGACTATCTGTATTGTTTTCTGGAGATGAGGAAGGACCATACGAAAGGAAACGTGTGTCGAGTGTACTTTTTCCCTTGGTCATTTTCTTTTGCCAAATTTCTCACCTTTCACGCTGTGAATTCTTTTTGCTCTTTTTTGTTCGATGTACTCATGCATGGCAATTTGTTCTATATATTTAAACAGTTCAAAATGGGATTATTCATCTGTAAGTTCAAAACGACTATACTTACCCATCCCAAATTCTACCTACTTACTGTTCTGACCAAAAGGATTCATTACATCTATCTTAAGTAGTTTGCATATTTCATCCAAGAAAATTTATGTGTGCTTTTCAGACTAAGACAATGATTTACTGTTATTTATTTATTATGATATACTGCTTCCCTGGGGGACCAAGGAAAGGTGACCGGGGAGGGTATATGGATGCTCCACTTAGCCTAGCCAGTTCCATATTCTCTTTCAAGTTCAGCAATTTTTGTTTTCATTTCCTATTTGGCAGCCTAAACCCTTTCTATCAGTTTTGATTTTTCTAACTTCCCAGATGGCACAATTTCTTCATAGAGAAATTCTTTAGGACTTCATCTTGTCCATTTTTTAATTTCCTATCCTTCCCCCCCCCTCATCCACTCATATTTAAATTGCATTTAAGTTGTATTAGAAATAACCAAAATGAGTCTAATCAGTTATTTTCTACTGTATGTTACAGTTATAATGATCTGTGAATATTGTTTTGGTGAGTACCGAAGTATTGTATAATATTACAATTACAATAGAACTTTGTAATCACACCTATAATCTTGTGTCACCGGGTTTGGGCGTTTTACTAGAAAAGGAAGAAGCTGGATTTATTTATAAGCAGTGCTAAGAATGTGGAGAAGTGGAATAAAGCCAATATGCTCAATGAATATTCTCTAGGTGTGATTTATGCTCAAGTTCTAGAACAATGGTTTTGAAAATACCCCATACTGAGACACGTTGTCTACTTTCAGTTTATTAGAAATCCATGTGACAAACAAAAAGTTAACTATGCGTCCTCTCTTTCTCTCTCACATACACACACATATCTATCATCCATCCATCCATCCATCCACCCAAACCATAGCTAGTCTTTCCCAGGGGAAAGCTGCCAGGCTGAGAAGATTCCTAAGAAACAGACAATAGAAAAATAAAACAGTTAAACTCTTTGTGTATCTGGTTGTTTGTACTTGACGTTAAGGTGTTGTTGGGAAAAGTTGTTGTATTGTGCGATTGTCCTACCATATCCACTGAATATTATGAAGGAATAAGGCAATGCGGCTTCTCATTTGCAATTCTCTCATTTTTCCATCTATGTTTTTCTTTCCAGAGAAAATCTATTGGGACAGAGGGGCTTAAATGGAAAACTCTGCATGGAAGCATTCTTGATTCAACTTAAACAAAGCAAGCTCTAGCTCAGATTTCCAAATTAGTACCAGTAATGGGTTTCACTTACCTTTGCTACCGATTCAGAGATGTGTGCGACACTTCTGCGCATGCACAGATCGTCCATGATAATGTCCGGGTCAGTGGGCGGAGCCTCCCACCTCCACCACTAACCAGTTCACCCTAACCAGGGTGAATCAGTAGCAGCCTACCACTATTACCTGTGTATTCATCCCAATTCCAACTTTCCAGTGTGCGTTGAGCTACCATGGAGATGTCAGGTAGGCTTCTAGCTTTCTTCTACTGAAACAGCTCTTCTATTGCAGTGTTTTTCAACCAGTGTGCCGTGGCACACTAGTGTGCCGCGAGACATGGTCAGGTGTGCCGCGAAGCTCAGAGAGAAAGAAAGCAAGAGAGAGAGAAAGCAAGAGAGAAAGAAAGCAAGAGAGAGAAAGAGAGAAAGAGAGAGAGAAAGAAAAAGAGAGAAAGAAAGCAAGAGAGAGAGAGAGAAAGAGAGGGAGGGAAGGAGAGAGAGAGAAAGACATAGAGGGAGGGAGGGAGGGAGAGAGAAAGAGAGCAAAAAAGAGAGGAAGGAAGGAAGAGAAAGAAAGAGGGATGGAGAGAGAGAGAAAGAAAGAGGAAGGAAGGGAGAGAAAGAGGGAGGGAGAAAGAAATAGAGTGAAGGGGAGGAAGAGAGAGAGAATTTTTTTTGTCCAAACTTTTTTAGCCCCCCCCCCCCCCGCCCCCGGCTCAATGTGCCCCAGGGTTTCGTAAATGTAAAAAATGCGCCGCGGCTAAAAAAAGGTTGAAAATCACTGTTCTGTGATTATGTGATTGGAGACCCATTCTTCGAAACGTTATTCTTAGTTTTGAAAAAACAAATCAAGCAAAATCACATCACTAGGCATTTGTTAATTTCTTAATATTAGATTTGTGCCTGTACAATATTGTTTTATCGCTTGTTGTGAGCCGCCCCGAGTCTTCGGAGAGGGGCGGCATACAAATCTAATAAATTATTATTATTATTATTATTATTGTTCCATAACAAATAGGAATACACCCAGTTTAAAAAGTGAACATTGAATTTTCTGTTGCAGGATACATGCCTCTTGGGTGGTTCTTTTACAGAATGTTTCAAATGATGTCAGATTCTTCCAAATGTCATGTTTTGCCTCTTAACTGAACACTAAGGGGTCAAGTAGTAATTAAACTAGATTTGAAGATCTCATGACTTTCTCACACAATTAAATCTGTGCCACTAATTACATTTTAATAGTGTCATCAGAGTGTATTATGCAGAGCAATTCCTGTCATCCTTAGCTACTCCTTATGATGACAAGGGCAAATGGAGACTTGGATGTCATCCTTGGTCTCAGGAACAGTAATGGATTTATTAGTATAATTAATTGGCACAAGACTGCAAAGATTGATTCCAAAGATGTTTCACCTGAAGGGGGGGGGGGAAACCAATTCCTGATGCTTTAGGCTGCATTTGGTAGCTCAAAACAAAACAAAAGCACACAAAACTATACCTATGTAAGTTTCTTTCTCTCTCATATCTTGGTGATATGTTGAATAAATTTTATTGTGATCCAAGTCCTGGGTGATCAGCAGTAATGGGCAGCCAAACTTTTTGCTGTCACACTATAGGTGTGGCTTATTTTGTGGGTGTGGCTTAATGGTCATGTGACTGGGTAGGAATGGCTTGCCGGCCATGGGATCAGGTGGGAGTGGCTTGAACGATCATCATTGTTCAAGTGAACTGTTAAGTCATCGACTTATAACCGTACCAGTGTCATTCGCTGGGATGACAATTTGCTCTGCGTTTTCCGTGCTCTCCTTCCTGGGTCACCCCCCCTGCCTCAGGCTCAGTAGCTAGGCGAATGGGTCCTGCCAGAAGCATAAATGCTGCCGGTGCCGCTTCCACCCACGCCTTCTCCTTGCACCTCAGGCAGGAGGTGGCCGCAGGAGGCTGGAGGGGAACCGAGCAGGAGAGAGGGAAGCTCATCTGAGGCCAGGAAGGAGGAAGGAGGAAAAAAGCAAGAAGCTGAGACGCAGAAGCAGCAGCAGGGGAAAAAAGGAGAGCCGAGCCGAGACCAGTAATCCAGGAAGTGACAGCCGCCGATCAGCTGGAGCTGTGCATGCATCTTCGTTTCCGCTGGTGGAACGCCGGCGGCTGTCACCCTGTCCTGCCTGCTGCCCACTCCTGGTGATTAGATAGATATTAGATAGCCTGTAAATATATAGTACCAAAGAATCAAAGATGTGTTGAAGAACCGCCAAATGCAACTGTTTGTGAATTCAGAAAAGTTCCTCTGGAAGCATACTGCTTTTCTTCTAATTCGCAGTCACCTTTCCGAGTTCTTTTTAGTCATAAACCCACATAGCTATACAGTGTAGTTAGAGGGTTGTTACTGAAACATTCATATGAGTGAAAGTCTGATGGTGGTATAACAGGCTCTCAGCTGTTTAAAATGACACAGCTAAATAAATAATATAACAATTGCATTCTGCAGTTCTGTCGAGTACTCAGAGCCTACTCCCATGATGGCGGACTATGACACGTGTACCACAGATGGCATGCAGAGCCCTGTCTGCAGGCACGTGAACCGTTACCCACCTAGCCGTCACTCCACCACACGTGCCCCTTGCTGGCCAGCTAATTTTTGGGATGCATAGGTGTGGCACATGCCAGAGATGCATAGGTGGGGGTTGCATACATATGCATGGGTGTAGGGGAGTGTGTGAAGGTGTGGTATGCCCATTCACGGCCCATTTTTTGTTCCAGAAGGCTGCAGGGAGGCCTGCTAGGCCCAAAACGGGGGATGGGGGATGCGGCGCAGCCTTTTTTGCTCTCAGAAGGCTGCAGGCAGGTCTGCTAGACCCAAAATGGGAGTGGGAGGTCGCATGCATATTCATGGGGAGGCAGGTGGAGCATGGGAGGGTCATGCACACATGCGCAAGGGACTACATTGCATTATGGGTGCCAGCACATGATGAGAAAAAGATTACCCATCACTGGCCGACTCAAACTTAAGATGACCTTATAAACTGTTTGAATTTTTTTACATTGGAGAATAGCATGCAATGTTGGTAAATGAATACAAACTTTCCAAAGAATTTCATAAAGAACCAACCATTTTTTGTAAAGATTTGTGGGGTTTTTTATTCTTTTGTAGTAAGACAATTCAGTGCATTTTGACCCATATAAATCTAGTATTTATATGGGTCAAAATGGACTGAATTATGATTCTAATGTCAACTTTCCTTTTCTATTAACTTTGAACTTGGTTTGTAACTGAGAATCTCTCTTTTTTTTCTCTCTCTCTCTCTGCATTTCTATCTTATCAAACTAATGCTCATATCCCATGGAGTTGGTTTGAATGAGTCAGTATGTTTCATTTCCTGGTATTATTATATTTTCCCTTGCATATTAATTTCAGAGCAGGTAATAGTTGTTGTTAATATCTTAATGAAATTGTGCACACCTACACACAAACACATACCAATCCCTATAATCTCATCTTTAAGTCATAAGGCAATAATTAAAAAATGAACCTCAAAAAAAAAATAGTACAACGCAAGGTGTCAAATGTATGCATTTATTTGAAGAAAAGATGTCTTTACAGAAAAATGTTTCAGAGAACATAAAAACTAATTAGTTTCTGCAACTGAACCTAGTTCAAATGAAAGTACAGTGATACCTCATCTTACGAACTTAATTGGTTCTGGGATGAGGTTTGCAAGGTGAAAAGTTTGTAAGATGAAACAATGCTTCCCATAGGAATCAATGGAAAAGCGATTAATGCATGCAAGCCCAAAACTCACCCCTTTTGCCAGCCAAAGCACCCGTTTTTGCACTGCTGGGATTCCTCTGAGGCTCCCCTCCATTGGAAACCCCACCTCTGGACTTCCGTGTTTTTGTGATGCTGCAGGGGAATCCCAGCAGCACAAAAACAGGTGCTTTGCTGGCAATGGAATTCCGGAGGTGGGGTTTCCCAGCAAGGGGAGCCTCAGCGAAATTGCAGCATCGCAAAAACATGGAAGTCCTCAAAACCCCACCTCCGGATTTCCATGTTTTTGTGATGCTGCGATTTCGCTGAGGCTCCCCTCGCTGGGATACCCCACCTCCAGACTTCCGTTACCAGCGAAGCACCTGTTTTTGCGCTGCTGGGATTCCCCTGCAGTATCGCAAAAACACGGAAGTCCGGAGATGGGGTTTCCCATGGAGGGGAGCCTCAGGGGAATCCCAGCAGCGCAAAAATGGGTGCTTCGCTGGCAACAGAAGTCTGGAGGCGAGGCATCCCAGTGGTGGCGGCTTGGGTTTGTAAGGTGAAAATAGTTTAGAAGAAGAGGCAAAAAAATCTTAAACTCCAGGTTTGTATCTTGAAAAGTTTGTATGATGAGGCGTTTGTAAGACGAGGTATCACTGTATTTGAAACTTGTTTGTTTCAACATCATGAGTCTGGGCAGATAGCAGCCATGTCCTGTCGTATACCTCCCTGTGACCATTGATGGGACTTCAGGGGATGCTCTTCTCTATGGCAGCCCCGGCTCTTCAGAACCAACTACTCCCAAGGGCCACACGTCCCCCACCTTACTGGGTTTCCGAAAAGCCTTGAAAACGTGGCTTTACCGGCAGACCTGAGGGCTGTGATAATTGATACCTCTCTATCCCGCTGAGACACTAATTGGTGGGGTTGTTTGGTATATGAATGATTATATTGTAGAGTTTTTATTATTATGAAATGTTTCTTATGATTATGGAATTTATTTATTATGAAATGTTTTAATCTGATTGTATTGTTTTATAATCATTATTGTAAGCCGCCCTGAGTACTCAGGGAGTGGGAAGCATATAAATTCATTCATTCAATCAATCAATCAATCAATCAATCAATATCTGCAGAGGAAAAATCGCTGTATATATCTTGGCCAAACAAATTTATTTAGAGGTCTGAGATTGCTGGGAAATGGCTTGGAACTGCAAAACGTAAGTTAGTAACCCAGTTGTTATATGAACCTGGCTTCCTCATTGGCTTGTCTTGTCAGAAGGTCACAAAATGAGATCATATGACACCCCCCCACAACACATTACAACCGTCATAAATATAAATCAATTGTCAGCATCTGAATTTTGATACGTGACATGGGGATGCTGCAAAGGTAGTAACTATGAAAAACTGTCCTAAGTCACAGTGCCAATTAGCTTTGAATGGTCACTAAGAGAACTGTAGCAAGTCAAGGACCACCTGTATCTTCTTTCATTTACATCAAAACAAGATAATTTTCCAGTGAATATTAGTTAATGGAAATTCTTATACAGAGATAAACAATGGTTGAAACATAACCCCAAACCCCAATTCTTATCCTTTTTTAAGGATGTGTCATTTTCCAGTGGTATCATATCTCAATCAGCTTGTTTATAGAATGACCAGACCAAACTCATGTTGCACAGTAATGAAATTAATAATACAAATTTTGGGGCTATTATGAAGCCTAAGGTACTCTCCGCCAACACTATGTGCTAAAACCTCAACTTGCATGAGACTTGGCTTCCCTTAATCTTGTTCGACACAGAAAGCGAGAGCAAATGTAGCTGTCAGGGTACCAAATAGCATCCAAAGCTAAATCAGAATCTGAGGCAAAGTATTCCTCAAAGTCCCAATTTATTAACAGAGCCATGTTGGTACATCTGGGTGAAACCCGAATCTAAAGTCCATCAGGTTTCACCACCCAGTTGAAAGTTCAAGTCCTTGTCCCCAGACCCACAAATCCATCACATTGTCCAATCTTCTATTGCCATGCTGGCAGAGTCCACCCATCTCTTTCCATGCAGGTGCATAGGCAAAAGATGACTTTCACGTTCTAGAAAGAATTTGTTATGGATGCATACTAACCACTTCATACAATCCCCCTCCCATTTTCCCACAATGGAAAATGCATAGTAGAATAGTATTGTTCTTTCGGGCTCTCTGGTAGACTCCTCCCAAAAATTCACAGGTACAAATTTCAGACGCACACACATTTGAATATTCAAAACAATGTTCTTTATAATGAAAATTCACTTAAACCAAGCCCTCTTTTGGTATAGCAAAGAGCACAAACAAACTGGTAATTTGTACAAGTCCCTTATCAGCTCTGTGATACTTAGCTTGCAGCTGTGAGACAATTCACAGTCCTTCTTCTTTCACAAAGTGAAACACACTTTGCCCTGATTTAGTTTCAAAGCGGGGGAAAATCAGCACACAAAAGGTCAAAGTCAGTAAAGCAGTCATGAAACACAACGATCAGATAATCCTCCACAATGGCCAAACCCACAGGCTGCTATTTATAGCAGCCTCACTAATTACCACAGCCCCACCCAACTACAGGTGGCCTCATTTTCTTTGATAATAATCTCTCAGTTGTTGTTGCCTATGCATCACTCTCCGCATGCGTGGCTGTATCATTAACTCTTGTTCTGAATCCAAGGAGGAGCTAGATAATTGATCTCTTTCTGAGCTGTCTGCCACACTCTCCTCCTCCCTGTCACTCATGTCTTCTTGGTCAAAAGAGCCTTCATCATCAGATTCCACCCGGGGGGGCAAAACAGGCCTGCAGCATGTGGATGTCTCCCCCACATCCACAGTCCTTGGGGCAGGAGCTGGGCCAGAGCTAACCACAACAAGTATAAAGTGTGGAAGGCAAAGATCCTAAATCAAATAGCTTCGGGCTGACAGTAGCATTCCTTGGCTAGCTATGTTTTTATCTTCTCTTATCAATATGCAGGCAGTAGTGGATTGCTACCGGTACGGTAGAGGACGGTGTACTCAGTGAAGGGCTACCAAAATTTTTACTACTACACTGGGGCGTGGCTTATGCATTTTCTTTCAACATCTTTCTATTCAAATTGGGTGCTCTGGGGTGGAGCTCCATTTTTGCTACCCCGCTGCGTTTCCCCCCATCTGGGCAGCAGCCCACCCCTGGGTGTACTGATAGTGCTTGGTGCGCTGCGCATGCAGCTTCTTTTCTCTTGAGTGTGTTCATGCATATCCCAGTGTATTTTTGCTTCATGCACATGCGCAGAAGCAAAATCTCACGAGGAGACGTGCACGTGAAATTTCGGCGATTTTCTGCTTCTGCGCATGCACGGAAGCAAAATAATTACTGAAATCTCATGTGTTCGCATCCCATCGCACAATTTTGCTTCCTGCACATGCGCAGAAGCAAAACCATACTGGGACGCGCACACAAGAGAACAGAAGCTGTGCGCACAGCACACCAGGAGTGGCAGTGATAGCAATTCAATTCAATTCAATTTATTAGATTTGTATGCCGCCCCTCTCCGAAGACTCGGGGCAGCTGTATACAGGGAGTCCTCAATCCGCCCCTGTATACAGGGAGTCCTCAATTTATGAACACAATGGACCCCAACATTTCTGTTGCTAAGCGAGACCTTTGTTAAATCAGATTTGCCCCATTTTACTTAATTTTTCATTTAATTACTGCATTAGTGATGGAGTTTTCATTTCTAAATGTTGCTTGTCTAAATCAGGAGTCTCCCTGGGCTACGAACCATTATTGCAGCCTATTCAGAATTGGGCCATGCAAGTGGCTGACTGGAGTGTGCGTTTGCACCTTAACTTGTGTGAGTGGAGTGCTGGCAGAAACTCACAGCCATGCATGCCAGCCCACTACTTGTGCAAATCAAGCTGAGTCTATGCACGCCAACCCGCCATTCGCACAAGAACTATGTGCTATAGTTAATGATAGCCCATTAAATGGAAATGTGCATGCTATTTTATTTTGAATTAGTAATAAATGAAGTTATAAACGGAAAAGAAATTGATTCTTACTGAGCACATCATGAAATATAAAAGGAAAATCAATTTCATTTTTAATAGTAATATGTCAAAAAGTTGAAGCTTTATTATGATAAAAAAATTACCATTTTTGTTGGTTGGTTGGTTTAATTTATATGCAGCCAATTTCACTTTTGAAGTGACTGGGCAGCATATTTAGGGATGCCTGTAAATACTCGGGGGGAGAAGAATCTCTTTTTTTGCACATGTTACATCTGTTCTCAGTTATGACAAAATACTTTTAAATTGAGAGAAATGACTCCTTTGGGATTACCTGATTAAGATCCCTGTACCATTTGGGAATGCTAATTACTGAAGAATTTATTTTATGTGAGGAAAGGGGGCAAATGCAAAATTAATTCTATGAGTTGTCCTCATCTTACATAAAAGTTAAATCAATCATATGAATTATTCCTATATTTTCATATGTTGCTCTATGCCTTTTCTATTACAGTCAAACCTCGTCTTACGAACCTAATTGGTTCCAGGGGGAGGTTCGTAAGACGAAAGGTTAGTAAGATGAAACATTGTTTCCCATGAAACAATGTAAAGTCAATTAATCCGTGCAACCAAAAAAAACCCCCGCAAAAAAACCGCTGCCACTCGGCTGTCACCTTTTAAAAAAGCCTGGGGGCTTCTCAGCGACCTCCCGAACGCCGAACACCAAACCCGAACTTCCGGGTTCGGCGTTCGGGAGGCCGCCGAGAAGCCCCCAGGCTGTTTTAAAAGGTGACAGCCGGGCGGCGGGGCTTCCCAGCAGTCTCTGAACGCTGAACGCGGAAGTTCGGGTTTGGCGTTCGGCTTCGGGAAGCTGCTGGGAAGCCGCCCGGCTGTTTTAAAAGGTCACAGCCGGGCTGGGGGGCTTCCCAGCAACCTCCCGAACCCTGAACTTTTGCCGAACTTCCGGGTTCGGGGTTCGGGAGGTTGCTGGGAAGCCCCCCAGCCTGGCTGTGACCTTTTAAAACAGCCGGGTGGCTTCCCAGCAGCTTCCCGAAGCCAAACGCCAAACCCGAACTTCCGCATTCGCTGTTCGGAGACTGCTGGGAAGCCGCGCGGCTATTTTAAAAGGTGACAGCCGCGCTGGGGGGCTACCCAGCAATCTCCCGAACCCCGAACCTGGAAGTTCGGCAAAAGTTCGGGGTTCGGGAGGTTGCTGGGAAGCCCCCCAGCCCGGCTGTGACCTTTTAAAACAGCCGGGCGGCTTCCCAGCAGCTTCCCGAAGCTGAACGCCAAACCTGAACTTCCGCATTCGGTGTTCGGAGACTGCTGGGAAGCCGCGTGGCTATTTTAAAAGGTGACAGCCGGGCTGGGGGGCTTCCCAGAAACCTCCCAAACCCCGAACCCGGAAGTTCGGCAAAAGTTCGGGGTTCGGGAGGTTGCTGGGAAGCCCCCCAGCCCGGCTGTGACCTTTTAAAACAGCCGGGCGGCTTCCCAGCAGCTTCCTGAAGCCGAACGCCAAACCCGAACTTCCACGTTCGGCGTTCGGAGACTGCTGGGAAGCCACGCGGCTGTTTTAAAAGATGACAGCCGGGCTGGGGGGCTTCCCAGCAACCTCCCGAACCGAACCCGGGGTTCAGAAAAATTTTGCCTCTTCTTACGAACTTTTTTCGAGTTGCGAACCAGCGTTTGGAAGGCTGCTGGGAAGCCCCGCCGCCCGGCTGTCATCTTTTAAAACAGCCGCGTGGCTTCCCAGCAGTCTCCGAACGCCGGTTCGTAACTCGAAAAAAGTTCGTAAGAAGAGGCAAAATTTTTCTGAACCCCGGGTTTGGTTCACGAGTTGTTCGTAAGACGAGGGGTTCGTATCTTGAGGTACCACTGTATTTTCTATTCTTTTCAATAATGTTTTTACATTCTTGAAAATGCCCCATATTTTCAATCAATATTATCACTGAATCTTAATCAGTATTATGACTGAATTAAAAAAATACATATCTACATGAAATGACTTGGAGCTAAAAACAGACAATATAGCTAACAAATGCTATATCTTTCTCTAAAACACTTTGTTTTTTAACTTTACACACTTGCACTCAACAAAACAAAACAATAAATTTCTGTAGCCAGTGAAGCAAAGAAAAGGAATGAATGAAAAGATCTCAAGCTAGTCTTTCCTTTTAATTCAAGATATGTTTTTTCCCCAGGTCTATTTCTTCATTTTATGATATTTTTAAAAGAGACTTTTTTAACCTTCAATCAAAGATGGTCACCCCCTGAGAGCAGGTGGTGACTTATTGAGGAGATTTAGATGAATAAAGCTTTTAATAAAATGAATTAAAGTTTTAGGAGCCATCAAAGATGTTTGCAGTACTTTCAGGCACAGGAAAAGTCAACCATGCTTTGTCACACTAGAATTGTTAGTGGTGAAACGTAGACATCTCTCTTTTTGCCTATGGCCTTTTAATACAGGTTTTTATACAACACTTGCAGCAAGGTACGCTTTAAATCAATAGGAATACGAACAAATAAAAGGAAACCATTGAAATAATGACAGAGGAAATATCCTGATGAGAATTAGCAGTCAAGAGATTGCTTTATTTACATCATAGACAGGGAAAGATTTAATGATTTATATTGTTTACTGAAATACAAGAACTTAACACAGGGGTGTCAAACTTGATTTCACGGAGGGCCGCACCAGGGTTATTTTTGACTTTGGAGGGCCAGGGTGAGTGTGGGCAGCATGACATCACTTGTGTCAGGGGGAGTACCTATGGCTGTGTGAGCACTCTGCTAGTGAAAACTGGCTCCTGAGATCTGTTTTCGGCTGGGATGGCCTCCTGAAACCATCTGCCAGTGAAAAGCGGATCTTGTGAGTGCCGCACATGGCTATCACAAATTCCGTTTTCCCTGGCAGAGACACCAGGTGCCGATCCTTTGCTATTTCCAGGAGGGCCCCATGGGCCAGATCTAAGCACCCTGTGGGACAAATCCAGCCCCCGAGCCTTGAGTTTTCACCCCTGCCTTAAACACATTACCACAGGTTCGTAAACTGGAAGAATTTGTAACACAGTATGCCAGTAATCAGGTGAAAGTCAATTTTAGCTAGGTGCTATCTAAGTGTTTCTATCTCTCAGTGGTGGAGGTAACCCTGGGCATGAAAATTCCCCTTTCTGACCCTTAATACATGTTCTGGTTTCTGGTAGAAATTTAGCAATTACAAATAACTCTTAAAAAATGCATTATTTCATGAATAAAGAAACTCCATTTATTTCTCTGCTCTTCTGGAATTCAAACACATTTCATACAGGCACTTATCTGTTGGTCCGTTATCTCCCTTAACTGCATTTCTCACATTCCTTCTCCTTCTCCACTTAACAAGATTTATTTTCCTAACAGCATGATTTCTAAAACAGCAGCCCTGACTGTTAATCAACACAGGATACTTTTGCTTACTTGGGAGCGGCAAGAAAAACCTCAATTTCTCTTCGGCAATGTTGAAACTCCACCCTTCTTCCCCACTGACCCCCTGACGTGCCAAATACATCACTACAGTATTTAACCCATTCCTCCCCTTAATATCTTCTTCCAGACACCTGTTCTCTTCTGAATTTAGGGTTAACCCAGTGAGCGTCTGATTCTCCCTCGCTAGATCCTGAACTCATAGCCCCATCCTGTGGCTGGCCCCTCATAGCCCCATCCTGTGGCAGGTTCTACTACCTGTAACCCCAGGCCCCCCACTAATTTATAAACACTATCTGAATCCGAGTCCTCAATATCTCATCACCCTCCAACTGACCAGGATTATGTACAACAATACAAAGTGGAGTTGGGGTAACTGGATGGAGCTGGGCATGTTTACTGGTCGGATGCCCTTCCTGATGCCACATAGAGTATGCAACAGGTATTTTTTTTTCTTTTGTGGTTTGCTGCTTGAGGATTGAACCCTCTGCCTTCCAAGTGAGAAGTGAGCATCTTCACTACTGGGCCCAGCATGCCGCTCTGCTGGGGAATGTACTGAAATAAGAATTTAAAAAGCAGGAAGGGAGAACCAAGGATAGAAGAAAGGAATAAAATGTTGGGGTAGACTTGTCTATCCCAGCTGGCCATGAGTAAAACAAGGGGAAGAGAGGGATTGTTGTTCTTCTTAAAATGTTTAGTAGCACAAAAATAACAACACGTATAATATAATAATATAATATAATATAATATAATATAATATAATATAATATAATATAATATAAAATATAATATAATATAATATAATATAAAATATAATATAATATAATATAAAATATAATATATAATATAAAATATAATATAATAATATAATATAATATAAAATATAATATTATAATATAATATTATATAATATAATATAATATAATATAATAATATGGAATATAATATTTTCATAACAGTACCAAGCCCAGGAGTTCTCCAAGGTGGACTTATCCGTAAATCTTTTTTTAAAAATTGGAGCCTATTTATCACTACAATTTATAAAAGAAAAAGCCGGTCTACAGAGTTTATACTCTGTTCATAAACAAAAGGGGATTATTCTTCTGCTGTAAGTGAATTCCTTTCCTATCTTTCTTTGAATCTTTTCTGCAAATAAGGCTTGGCTTAAAACAGTGCTCTATCCTCGTTTTGCAAGGATTTCTCTTTCATGCTTCTTCTACTTAAAAACTAAAGACATATTGTTGTCTTTACCATTATCAGTTTCCCGAACCCTTATTAATATTATGATCCTCTCCTTCTCTCTCTTTCTGTTGGTGACCAGCAATTTTAATACAGATGACAATATTTTCTTCTATAATTACTTTGAACGGCAATATTCTTTAGCACAACCCAACAATATGCAGGCATCTATCTAGAGTCAGCATTTGCAGTAAATTCCATAATTAGTTAATAAAACTCAACCATTTTCTACCTGCTTCAGTACAATTTAGATGCTCCAAAAAAAGTGCTTTTGTTTGACAGAAGCAAGAAGGCCAAAAAATTGAAGTAATATTAAATGTTTTAACCGTCTCAATAGTGTGTATTAGTTTTCCTTGTGTAGATGACTGTATCTATAGCAAAGTAGTGGATGTCATGGCAGTAGCAAAGAATTTTTCTAACTTGGATCATCAGGAAGCCTTCCAAGTGATCAAAGTCTCCAATGTATCAGTGTAAACATTTAAAATATTTCTGTGTATAATTGTTCTAAGCCTTATATTGGGGTTATTGTTGCAGTCTTCAGGAGTCATCATTAACCTGAAGATGCAATAACTAAAAAAATATTTTCAAAGTCTTTAGAAATTGTGATTCTGTCTTATTAAATTTAGTCACGTTATGATTATTTTTCATGTTAATGAGTTAATGAGATCATTGTTTCAGCACTGACCAAATGATGTTTCCCCCACCCCAAAAATCAAGGTAGCGTCGTACCACTTTTTACTGATATTATAGACAATGCATAGGTTTATGTTTTATTTATTGTAGAGTAGTGACATTTTTTCCTCTTTCACTTCCGTATGTTAGCTCATTGATAACGTTTTCCATAGAACTAGAAAATAGAGCAATCAGATTTTGTCACAATGCAGAAATTGCATTTTCTGAATTTAACACTTCAGCCATTTCTGAAAAGGCTTGGAAACTGCATAATATTTCCAACTATCATCCATTTCTTGTTTTAGAAATGCTTACAAAGATCAAATACACTGATACCTCGTCTTACAAACCCCTCGTCATACAAACTTTTCGAGATACAAACCCGGGGTTTAAAATTTTTTTGCCTCTTCTTCCAAACTATTTTTACCTTACAAACCCAAGCCGCCGCCACTGGGATGCCCCACCTCCGGACTTCTGTTGCCAGCGAAGTGCCTGTTTTTGCAATGCTGGGATTTCCCTGAGGCTCCCCTCCATGGGAAACACCACCTCCGGACTTCCGTGTTTTTGCGATGCTGCAGGGGAATCCCAGCAGTGCAAAAACGGGTGCTTCGCTGGCAATAGAATTGCGGAGGTGGGGTTTCCCAACAAGGGGAGCCTCAGCGAAATCGCAGCATCACAAAAACATGGAAGTCCGGAGGTGGGATTTAGTCTATTTTTTTAAAGGAAGAACTTTACCCATATCTTATTCTTTGCTGTCATATTTTACCTTATTAAGTTTATACTTTTCATAATATTCTTGATATTGGTGTGTATCATATAGCTGAAGTTTCATTGACATAAGTTACACGAACTTCTAATATTTATATATTTAAGAGTATATTGACATGTGCTCAACTGAAAAAAAATTAAAACTCTTAGCCTAAATTCACAGTTTGTCTCTAAAACAAAGATAGGGTATATGTCAAGTATAAGGGAGGCATATGAATTCAAGCTGTTTACAGGGTTTCACATACAATCTCCAAAATATTTATAAGAGCCAGTTCTATTATCTGCTTCCTAAGAGTGAAAGGCTGAAGATGTTTATTTGTGAATTTCTGTCAGAAATTAGACAGCTGTTATAAATAACCCACAGAGGAAGGGGGGGAAACTACAGCCAAGATATTAAAGAACTATTCAAACTCTGATTCTGAAGGAGCTGATCGGTTTTTATAGAATAGCCAGAATAAATATAGTTTGCCCCATAAGTCCCATTTGAATTTTTTAAAATGTTCTTTGCTGTTGTGAATGAAAATAACTTTTATAAAAATAGAATGATAAGGAATATAATAATAATAATAATAATAATAATAATAATAATAATAATAATAATTATTATTATTATTATTATTATTATTATTATTATTAATTAGATTTGTATGCCACCCCTCTAGAAGATGTTGGGGGCACCCTCACCCATTTGCTTTTTAGTATATCAGTTCTTTGTACCTATGTATATCCCCATGATAACCATTTTTGTTGGAGCATCTGTATACGGTACTTTCCCAGCACTCTAATAGTGCCTATTAGTCCAAAAGAGTTGGAAATCTCATCAAAACACAATAGTTTATTAAAACCATAATTTGAGCACAAGTGATTGTTTGATTGCATCCAGATAAAATTGCTGCTGTTACTTTTTCTGTAAAAGAAAAGAAGATTGGTGTCATAGTATGCGAATCAAACACTCATTTGGGATTCTAAATTCAATTATTTGAGGAGTTTTTGACCTTCCAAATTAGACAATAGTTCCGATGTCCAGACAGTCCTTCATCCAATTTCTGATTAGCCATGACCAGTGATGGGCTACCAAAATTTTCACTGCCACACAACGGGCGTGGCTTATGCATTTTGTTTCAACATCTTTCAGTGCAAATTGGGTGTTCTGGGGTGGAGTTCCATTTTCGCTACCCCACTGCATCCCCCCGCATCTGGGCAGTAGCCCACCCCGATTATCTACTATATAAAATGTATGTACACAGAGAGAGAGAGAGAGAGAGAGAGAGAGAGCTCTTCTAAAATTATACACATTCAACCTCATTTACTGTGATAGGAAAAACATACCCAGAGCCCAGCAGGGGGGAAAAAAGGGGGGGGGATCAAAATTTTGCTACCGGTACTGCACACCTGACTGTACCTGTAGGAGCCCACCACTGTCCATGACCCTCCTTAGCTTTCAAGACTAATTAAAGAGAACCAGACACTGCCATTTGCAAATGACTACTTGTTGAATTACAACAACACAGGTGTGTAAAGTATTGGAGTGGTATGATGGCCTAAAGATGGAACAGCCATTTCATAATCAGGAGGCTATGAGTCAAATCCTAGGTAACAACAGTTATTTCTCTCTCTGGGCACAAACAGAAAATATTTATTTATTTATTTATTTATTCGATTTTTATGCCACCCTTCTCCTTAGACTCAGGGCGGCTTACAACATGTTAGCAATAGCACTTTTTTAACAGAGCCAGCATATTGCCCCCACAATCCTGGTCCTCATTTTACCCACCTCGGAAGGATGGAAGGCTGAGTCAACCTTGAGCCGGTGATGAGATTTGAACTGCTGACCTTCAGATCTACAAGTCAGCTTCAGTGCCCTGCAGTACAGCACTCTACCTGCTGCGCCACCCCGGCTCATTTATCTGCCGTGAGCCCTGAATAAGTATCAGGAAGGGTATCCAGCCAGTAAACATTCAGTCCCTAAAATCATCCCAGTTTCCTAGGGATTATAGGATCATTAAAGGGAAAAAATAGTGTGCAAAACATTGAAACTTTTATTCTGTCGCACGAATCTGAGCGACCAATTAGGTCCCACAGAGTTGGCCTTCTCCGGGTCCCGTCGACGAAACAATGTCGTTTGGCGGGACCCGGGGAAGAGCCGTCTCTGTGGAGGCCCCGACCCTCTGGAACCAGCTCCCCCCTGAGATTAGAACTGCCCCCACCCTCCTTGCCTTTCGTAAACTCCTTAAAATCCATCTCTGTCATCAGGCATGGGGGGGACTGAGATAACTTCCCCAGGCCTATATTGTTTATGTATGGTATGTTGTGTGCATGTTTTTTTTAATTATGGGGTTTTAGTTTTAATTATTAGATTTGTATTCTACATTGTTTTTTTTATTACTGTTGTGAGCCGCCCCGAGTGTACGGAGAGGGGTAGCATACAAATTAAATAAATAAATAAATAAATAAATAAATTCCCAACTTCTGGTGGACCTGGTAGGCCCATTTTTCAACCAGGGGAAGCCAAAAACAGCCTCCCTCACCATCCCCACCCCCTGGAGGCCCTCTGGAAGCCAAAAATGCCCTTCCAGAGCCTCTGTGCGAACCGAAAATCAGGTGGCCGGTGTGCACATGCGTGCTGGAGTTGAGCTAGGGTAACGGCTCGCATGCCAGCAGATATGGCTCTGTGTGCCACCTGTGGAACCCGTGCCATAGAATAGCCAGAATAGATTCGCCATCACTGTTGTATATCATCTGTACTGTTTGCTGATTGGCAAATTGCTGGGAGGCAGAGGCCTTTTTTCCTTTTTTTCTCTCCTCAAACTAAGGTGTGTCTTATACTCTGGTGTGCCTTATACTCTGAAAAATACAGTAGTTATAGTGACAAGTGTACTCAGCAAAAATATTTGCTGCAAAATGCCCCTTCGGGACAAAGGAAAGGTTTGATGTTCATGGATACGTAAGAGATAAAGCCTTTTTAAATGTTAACAATCACTTTGGATTCTGATTTAATATTTCCCAAAAAGCTCTCACCAAATGTTTCTTTTTAATGACTTATAAATCAGGCATGAAGATGAAAATATTTCCGCTATGATTTGTCAGAATTGATACCCACCGCATATTCATCTAGGAAAGATATTAACAGCTAAGCATATGTCTTGTTCAACAGAAATGGCATTGTGGAAGCTTGTGGCATATTAATCAAATGGCACGTTTTCTCCCCCAAAATTGAGGAAAAAATAATTAATCTGCTCATCTACCATTCCTCCCTCCTTACAGTATGTCATTTGCGTTTTCAATGTTTGTTTCACTGTTTTGTCAGTTATCAATTACACTTTATTGCTAAAGATTTACTCTGCCCTAGCCAAAGATATTGCTGGCCTCAGATTCTGATGTATAAAGAAAATAACTCAGGAATTTGTAAGTTCTGGGAAAAGACAAATCCTGTGATAAGGAGTGGTTATTTTGATTAACGCACGGATGGCTTGTTAGTATAAAAATATTATTTATTTATTTATTTATTTATTTATTTATTTATTTATTTATTTAGTTAGTTAGTTAGTTAGTTAGTTAGTTAGTTAGTTAGTTAGTTAGTTAGTTAGTCCAATACATATTGAAAGTTAAGGAGAATAAAAACATGTAGTAGTAAATATCAGGGAAGGGATAGAAGAAGAGATATGAAAATAGAATACATCAATGAAGAGTAGAGGAAGGATATATGGATGGGAGAAAAGATATATAAAATATAGGAGAGACAATTGGACAGGGGATGGAAGGCACACTAGTGCACTTATGCTCGCCCCTTACTGACCTCTAAGGAATCTGGAGAAGTCAACCGTGGAAAGTCTAAGGGAAAAATGTTGGGGGTTGACACCATGGAGTCTGGTAATAAGTTCCACACTTCAACAACTCGATTGCTGAAGTCATATTTTTTACAGTCAAGTTTGAAGCGGTTGATATTAAGTTTGAACCTGTTGCGTGCTCTTGTGTTATTGCGGTTGAAGCTGAAGTAGTTGTTGACAGGCAGGATGTTGCAGCATATGATCTTGTGGGCAATACTTAGATCATGTTTAAGGCGTCGTGGTTCTAAGCTTTCTAGACCCAGGATTGTAAGTCTATTTTCGTAGGGTATTCTGTTTCGAGTGGTGGAGTGAAGGGCTCTTCTGGTGAAGTATCGCTGGACCTTTTCTAGGGTGTTGATGTCTGAAATTTGGTGTGGGTTCCAGACAGGTGAGCTGTATTTGAGGATGGGTCTGGCGAAAGTTTTGTAAGATCTGGTGAGTAGTGTGAGATTGCCGGAGCAGAAGCTACGTAGGATCAAGTTGACAATTTTAGAAGCCTTTTTGGCGATATTGTTGCAGTGGGCTTTGGCACTTAGGTCATTTGATATTAGTATTCCAAGGTCTTTTACTGCGTGGGGGTTGTTTGTCAGATTTTGTTTATTTAGTTTGCATACGAGGTTCGGATTCTTTTTGCGAGATATGTGAGATCTCAATTTAAAAAGTTGGTTCTCATGTTCTATCACTTTGAACCATTGGAATATACAATGTCTCCTTTATGAGTGTATATTGCTTATGCTTCTCAAACTTAGGTAGATGGTGAACTGAATGTAGATATGAGTATCGAAGTCACAAACACAATTTTCAACCACAAGTAGCCCTTTTTTAACACTTGGACCTCTAAGGGCTATGGTAATGATATTATTGGAAGTGGGGAAAACAGAACAAGCTTTTTTCCAAAGTAAAACATACAGTAAGCATGAGCCTTGAACTGTAGTATGTAAAATATATGTCAAATATATGTAGTATGTAAAAATCAATCTTAGGAGAGTCTGGTATATGGTCCATTTAAAAAAGGGGTAGTGTCCTTTATTTGATGGGTGTCCATTAAAAAGTGGTAGGGTTAGTGATGAATCCAGAATGTAAAAAAAGATACTTTTAAATAAATATATAAAATAATAGATAAACATTAAAGAAACATGGCAGAAATTTCCTCTCCGCTTTTTTTCCTTGTGTCTACTTTGATCTACCTTATCTTGGTAACTAAAGTGCAAGTTAATTTTCTCCACTGCAACCGAATACATGATGCATCATACAAAATTTCTCCCAGTCATAAGTTTTTAAATTCTTTGTTTAGTTCAGGATCTGCTTATGTCTCCACTGCAATGAACCTATTTTTCTGGCTAGTGTTTTTACTAGTGCTGCTTAGTTTGGATTTGATATATTCAGCATTCAGTTCATTAAAACCATAATTACTTGATGGCTATTTCTCTGTGTTTTTGGATTACTAACTTCAAAAATAATCATATTCATGGGCCAAGTATTGATGTTTAAGGAGCTGGGGAGGAAACATGCAAGGAGGGTGCTCAGCAAAATTAGTCTTTAAAAATCTTTTTCTGCTAAAATAATGTAGTTGGTGATACTCTGTACACTTCTGAAAGATTGAACTTTTATCTAATTATTCCCCACAGTTAGATTCAGCAGAGGTACAAAAGGGTCAAGTAACTCGTTCAGCATTTCAACATAAAATTACAGCCTAAAGGGATATTTTTTTCTAAACATGGTGGAAGGGGCTTTTTTTGTGTGTGTTACAGTTTTCTTGGTATAAAATGCAATTCACCAAATATTGTTTCTTTAAATTCAAATATGGATTGCATATCAGAGAACATTTGATTGATTGATTGTTCTTCCATTTGAATAATATAATGCCAGTTTCACCTAATGTAGGGTCTCAAACTTCTGGGCCATGAGCTGTTTGCACCCAGGCTATGAAAACAGTTGGCATACGTACACATTCACAAACATCCCCATTTGCATTAGCGTGTGCATGCATGCTCCATTTGCATCAAGCATTGAGCACATGTGAATACCACCCTCATAAGTGGAGTTGTACGTGTGTGCGCTTGCAAGCTGGGTGCACAAACTATCTCCCTGCCTCCCGGCCCCACTGGTCCCCAAAGCTGGAAAGGTTGGAGAAATCTGACCTAGTGGTTAACACACCAAGATGGAAAGCAAGAGACCATAAATCCACCTTGGCTATCAAAGCTGACGTTGAGCAAATCAGTCTCTCCCAGCTTAATCCACCTCACAGGGTTGTTGTTATGGGGAAAATAGGAGAAGGAAGGTGTGTAGCTGTCCGGAATTATTTATAATAAAGGAAGGAAGGAAGGAAGGAAGGAAGGAAGGAAGGAAGGAAGGAAGGAAGGAAGGAAGGAAGGAAGGAAGGAAGGAGGGAGGGAGGGAGGGAGTTTATTGAATAAGTGAATAATGAGAGCAAACAGAAGTTTACTAGTGGAGTTAATGAAGGAGAAGAGACAAAGAAGGCAACAGTATAACTTAAGAAACTCTATGCATATTCTGGACTTTTGTATGCTCAACTATCATGGGTAAAAGGATAATTTTCTGAAACTGCTGCCAGTTGCAAGAGATGTGACCTGAGAGCTGCTGACTGTTAATTGTATTTAAGTGACTGCTTCCTGCTAAGTAAAGCAGAGACAGTTTTAAAATAACACAAGCAAATGTTTTCAACAAAGAATTATGGAGAAGTAATAGTTTCTCTGTGGTGTTTGATGGGGGAAATGCTTAAAAGATTGTATTGTTAATATGAGAGCATGAGAACGCTTGAGAATCCTTTATTCTAATTGATTAATGATTGTAACTATGATTTATGATCTATGACTATTATTTTCTGTTTATATGTACACTGTGAGCTTATGCACAGGAAACAATATCATTGTCTAATCATATTAGCCAATAAAGAATTCTATTCTATTCTATTCTATGCTATGCTATTCTAATTTAAGAAACTAAAGTGATTAGGAATTAATAGGAATCTGCAGCCATTATCTGCAATGTTTGTAGCACATTTGTGTTCCTGTAGAAAAACGATCTTTCTTTTTTTTAAAAAAAAATTTTTTTTTATTAAATTTACAAAAATATACAAAAGAAGGAAGAGTGGATACATCTTGTTTTGCATCATTATGTCGACATATAATCACATGCTCTTATTATATTTATATCATATAATTGTTCTGTTTAAATAAACTTTATCAGTTCAATATACATATCAATACCGAACAAAACGATCTTTCATATCTTTTCAGGCAATGCAAGTATGGTCTTGAAGAAAAAGTCAGTAGATTGGAACCACAAATGACTACGGTTGATGAAAAACAATGAACATTTATTGGTTTAAAAAAGAAATCATTTCTTTAGCAAAAACTATTTCAAATAACAACTCAATGGACAAGAATAAAAACAGAAGCAAGAAAAGCAGATCTTCTGTGGTATTAGAATTCAAAAGTAGTTTTGCTGGATCTTTTAGATGAAAAACATTTTGAGCCCTTGGGGCAGAAAAAAGAGACCGAAAATGCAAGCTCTCTATGTATAATAGATTCTGTCCTTTATAGGAGTTTTCAGTTTAGAAATATAGAGCCATTGTTATACCGTGTCCTCATGCTAGAAGTTTCATAACTTCACCCTTCCCCAGGGAAGCACTTTTACTGTGTATTTCATTGGTGGGTCTGTGTTACTTGACCACCTATAGGCAATTCTATTGGGACTTAGCAGTTATAGTTTATTATAGATCTTATGTGGTTCAGGTCCCTCTCCTGGGAAATGAACTCATAGGTCATTCTGCTTACATTCTAAAATGCAATTAGTTTTATGCACTAAAGTGGCCTAGATTGACTGGATTATTAGCAAGGGAGATAAATGGACATATGAAGACAGTATACACCTACTGTTATATAAGTTCTCAAATTATAGCAAGAGCTGTTATTAATCCAAGAAGCACATACAGGAATACAGAAATACTCAAACTCAACAAGGCGAAGTGGCTGTGGGTTTTGCCTCCCAAGGACAATCCCATCTGTCCGTCCATTACCCTCAGGGGGGGAATCTTTGACCCCCTCAGAGAGGGTTCGCAACTTGGGCATCCTCCTCAATCCACAGCTAACATTAGAGCACCACCTTTCGGCTGTGACGAGGGGGGCGTTTGCACAGTTTCGCCTGGTGCACCAGCTGCGAACCTATTTGGACAGGAAGTCATTGCTCACAGTCGCTCATACCCTCATCACCTTGAGGTTCAACTACTGCAACTCTCTCTACATGGGTCTACCTTTGAAGAGTGTTCAGAAACTTCAGATTGTGCAGAATGCAGCTGCGAGAGCTATCGTGGGGCTTCCTAGATTTGCCCACGTCTCGTCAACACTCCGCAGCCTGCATAGGCTGCCAATTAGTTTCCAGTCACAATTCAAAGTGTTGGTAATGACCTATAAAGCCCTATATGACATCGGACCAGAATATCTTCGGAACCATCTTCTGCCGCACGAATCCCAGCGACCAATAAGGTCCCACAGAGTTGGCCTTCTCCAGGTCCCGTCAACTAAACAATGTTGTCTGGCGGGCCACAGGGGAAGAGCCTTCTCTGTGGCAGTCCTGGCCCTCTGGAATCAACTCCCCCTGGAGATCAGAACCGCCCCCACCCTCCTTGCCTTTCCTAAGCTACTGAAGACCCATCTATGTCGTCAGGCATGAGGAAATTGAGATACCCCTGGGCTTATATTATTTATGTATGGTATGATTGTGTTGCATGGTTTTAATAATGGATTTTAGATGTCTTTTAAATATATTGGATTTGTCACATTGTTGTTATTGTTGTGAGCTGCTCCGAGTCTCCGGAGAGGAGCGGCATACAAATCTAATAAATAAATAAATAAATATGATGATGATTATTACTACTACTAACTCTATTTTTATTGTGAAGTAATATTAAAAGAATTTGAAAGTACCTGATGACAGGAGATGACCCAGCCTGAGAGAAGGGTAAAGCGTATCATCAGTCTTGAGGTCCTTTGCGTCTACAAGAGACCTAAGTTCATCTTCCTTGAATTCCATTAAAACGTTTATCTACTGCCAAGTTGCTTTGACCTTTAGTAGTTCAGATTCTTGTAGAGAGTGTTAGCATGCAATGAACCTGTACTAATTTGAACTACCTTGCTTTCTGATTTCTTCTACCTCATACCTCTCCTATCCTTCACGTTTATATTCCCGAAAACTGAGGAGAGTCCCATCTGAGATGCTTTTACTATCCTTCCTCCTTTGGATTCAAATTTCATTGATCAAACCGTCATCTAGGGTGTGGCTGTTCTTCCTGTTTCCCAAGATCCTTCCCAAAACAGTAACAGTATGTGTGACTGGTTTTGCCTTTAGCAAATAATAAGGTGCAAATATAAGCATGGGGGAACTGAGATAACTTCCCCAGGCCTATACTGTTTATGTATGGTATGTTGTGTGCATGTTTTTTAAATAATGGGTTTTTAGCTTTCTAATTATTGAATTTGTATTATATATTGTTTTCTGTTGTTGTTGTGAGCCTCCCCGAGTCTGCAGAGAGGGGCGGCATACAAATTTAATGAATAAATGAATAAATAAACAAACAAACAAACAAACAAACAAACAAACAAACAGACCAAGATAGATTCTAAAAGACTAGAATCCTTAAACCTCTGGCTTAGCTGATATTTGGATAATGTTCGGGGTGGGTTTCTCCTGGTTTGGACCGGATCGCCCGAACTGGTAGCAATCTGCTGGTGACGTCACATATATGGATGCCACTATCTCTTTTTTTGTTCAGTTGCTTGAAAAAGGGCCCTCCCGCCTGCCCCTGGGTTAATGCTGCCCTTTATTTCTTAGTCCGAAGCACAGCTGATCAAGTCGTCAGCTGTGTTTCAGGCTGATTCCAGCTCCTGAGTATGTATGGAAGCCTAATTGCACGAGGGGTCGTGCATGCGAGCAGAGCAAGTGTGAGGGCACAAAACGTCACGATGTGAACCAGTGGAGAAGGTAAGTGGAACCAACCCATGAAAAAGTAAAATAATTGTACAAAAGAATGAGTGACTTAAGAATGTTGATAGGTGTTGTGATTAGCTCTGGCCCAGCTCCTGCCCCAAGGACTGTGGATGTGGGGGAGACATCCACATGCTGCAGGCCTGGTTTGCCCCCGGTGGAATCTGAAGATGAAGGCTCCTCTGACCAAGAAGACATGAGTGACAGGGAGGAGGAGAGTGTGGAAGACAGCTCAGAAGGAGATCAATTATCTAGCTCCTCCTTGGATTCAGAACAAGAGTTAATGATACAGCCACGCATGCAGAGAGCGATGCATAGGCAACAACAACTGAGAGATTATTATCAATGAAAATGAGGCCACCTGTGGTTGGGTGGGGCTGTGGTAATTAGTGAGGCTGCTATAAATAGCAGCCTGTGGGTTTGGCCATTGTGGAGGATTATCTGATCGTTGTGTTTCATGACTGCTTTACTGACTGACTTTTTGTGTGCGGATTTTTCCCGCTTTGAAACTAAACCAGAGCAAAGTGTGTTTCACTTTGTGAAAGAAGGACTTTGAATTGCCTCACAGCTGCAAGCTAAGTATCACAGGACTGATAAGGGACTTGTATAAATTACCAGTTTGTTTGGAGACGAGTGCTCTTTGCTATCCAAAAGAGGGCTTAGTTTAAGTGAATTTTCATTATAAAGAACATTGTTTTGAATTTTCAAACGTGTGTGTGTCTGAAATTTGTACCTGTGAATTTTTGGGAGGATTCTACCAGAGAGCCCGACAGAACAATAGGGAAAATTTTGTTCTTAGTATCATTGCCTGAGTTATTTACTTGAGTAACTACTGGTACGATATCATTTTAACTAAGAAAGTCTGATAAAAAAGTATTTGGCTAAAACATATCAAATTTTATTAGAAAGTTGAATGGTTAAGGGGTTGGAGATTAAAATCTGAAGTGATGATACCAAGACAAAAACTTGTATTCTGAAGGAGGACATTCAGTGGAAAAAACCTGAATAAATATTGAATCATGGAATTCATGACCTTTTTTTAATAAAGTGATGCTCAGTATACAGGAAAATAAGCAATATAATTTTTAATTGTTAACACACTTGTAATTTAATAAGTGTGACTTACTGCAATAAATCTTACGTTTGGAATTCCGCCTTTAAAATCAAAGAATCACAAAGTTAGAAGGAACTATTAAGGCCACTGAATTTAACTCTCTGCTCACTACAGGAAACAGTGCCAACACCCTCAAATCAGATTGTATTTAGACAGGACTGTGCTGCCCCAGTTGAAAATCTCAGTAAAAGGAACCCCACCTCTACTTTGTGTAATTGGTTCCACTGTTAATTTATCTGTTACTTTTGGGAATTATTTTCTGATACGCAATTGACGTAATTAAATCTATTATTCTACACTCTGCGACTTGGAACATTGGAGTGCTGGTGAGACCACATTTGGAATACTGTGTTCAGTTCTGGGGACCTCATCTACAAAAAGATATTGATAAAATTGAACGAGTCCAAAGATGGGCTACAAAAATGGTGGAAGGTCTTAAGCATAACACGTATCAGGAAAGACTTAATGAACTCAATCTGTATAGTCTGGAGGACAGAAGGGAAAGGGGGGACATGATCGAAACATTTAAATATGTTAAAAGGTTAAATAAGGTCCAGGAGAGAAGTGTTTTCAATAGGAAAGTGAACACAAGAACAAGGGGGCACAATCTGAGGTTAGTTGAAGAAAAGATTAGAAGTAATGTGAGAAAATATTATTTTACTGAAAGAGTAGTAGATGCTTGGAACAAACTTCCAGCAGACGTGGTTGGTAAATCCACAGTAACTGAATTTAAACATGCCTGGGATAAACTTACTTACTTACTTACTTACTTACTTACTCACTCACTCACTCACTCACTCACTCACTCACTCACTCACTTACTTATTTATTAGATTTGTATCCTAAGATAAAATACAAGAAATAGTATAAAGGCAGACTAGATGGACCATGAGGTCTTTTTCTGCCGTCAATCTTCTATGTTTCTATGGAGAACAGAATGTTATTTTTTTTCCATGACATGTTTTCAAGATTTTGAAAAATGCTACCATATGGCTCTATAGCAGGGTTGTCAAACTCGATTTCCTTGAAGGTTGCATCAGGGTTGTGTTTGACCTCAGTGGGGCGGGAGAATGGCTGGGATGGGCATGGCCACTTCAACGTCACTTTTCAAGGTTCTGTTTTTGACCGCAACTCTCCTGTAGCCCTCTGCCAGTATGTACATGGCTTCCCCGAGCTCAGTTTTTACTGGCAGAGATGTAGTCTGTTATGTCTGAAAATGGAACCTGGGAGGGCCCCACAAAGGCCTCCTGAGCTCCATTTTTGCTGGCACTGTGGGGGGCCAGATCTAAGCACCTTGAGTTTGACACCCCTGCTCTATAGTCTTCTCAAGGCTAAACATGGCTGGTTCTAGTTCCTTACTTATTCTAAGATTCCCTTCTCTAAACATGTTTCAATTTCTGGAATTCTTTTTACAATGTTTCTTGTATCCAAAGCACACTGTTGACTCTCCTTTCCAATTTGCGATCAATACTATTCAAATTCTTCCTCACAAATTCCATGATGAAACCTGGCGTTCTCCTTTACATATCTAAGATTTGGGGGCAGGGGGAAGATAAAATTATTCACATTTGTTTCTATTAAATTTCATTGTGTTACTTTCAATAAATCTCTCTACCCAAATACAGTATTTTTATTTCTATTTTCAAGGACAATAGCTATCCCATCCAGATGCTGTATAATCTGCAAGTTTGATAAGCACTTTACCTCTTCATTAAATCATTTTTTTTTAAATCAAAGAAAAAAGGTCCAAAGTGGAAGAAAAAAGGACCAAAAATGAAAATTTCAAGCAGTCCATTCAATATCTCTCTTCAGGAATTCTAACCAATGTTTTGAATTCAGTTTCTAAAAGATGCTTTGGAACACATAGGAGCACAAATGCAACATTTACCGGAAGTTCATAAAAAAGCTGCATCATTTTCAAACAGTACATGATTGTTTTAAAGTTAAATGAGGATCTTTTGATAAATATTCAGGGTATATTGGCTCAGGCCATCCAACAGTTAACTAGTTTGCATACTGCAATATTAGATAGTATCTTTCAAAAGCTTCATTTAAATCAACGTACGTTACATCTGCAGCATGCCTGCAATTTAAAAAATCTGCTACCCAATCTAGGCTTATTTTGACTTGGTAAATAACTCAATGTCTTAAAATAAAGTCCAGGAAAGCCAAGGAAACACAGCTGGCTGACAAAAAGAAGAACAAAAACATTTTTAAAGCGTTTCTGATGATTTTTGAATCAGCAAGCTTCTATTTATACAGAGGCAGACATTATAACCCTTGTGCTATTGCAATATTTATGGTAAAAATAGAAGTCATTAGAGAACATCGGAGAGTAAGTAAGGGATTTTTATATTAAGCTGATTGTTGTGCCTGCATGTATGTGTATATTGATATTTATCTGTCCAGTAACATCAGCACACAGTAAGGAAATAATAGGCAAATGCTTTCCCGGGAGAGAAATTTGGAAGAGTACGACAGCAGGTGGAGGATGTTCTAATTTGAAGTTGGATTTAATACCTACAAGCTATTGCCAAAGATTCTCAGCCTAGGCAGAATCTTCTTAAGTGGCTTAGAGTCAAGGTAGCAAGAATTGGGTGCAAAATCAGTTTTAAGGTATAGTGTGCTATGATTCAAAACTCAATGTACTCTCATTCATATATTGAAAATATAAGGGGATTTTAATAAACTAAAAGCAAGGATAAATTGAAGTCATGACAAGAGAAGAGAGCTGTAGGTTCTATAAAAGGACAACTAAAATGAGGAAAAAAAATAAAAGATGGGAGGGGGGAAATAATGCAGTTAGATAGAAAATTAACAAAATGTTGAATGAAAAAATAAAATGGAAACACCTAGAGATAGAAGGAAGAAAGAGTACGTTACATTTACCTAGCTACCCATACTGCCACTATCATGAAAACTGAAGTCTAGAATTACCACAGATAAGAACTGCTGCAAGATACCAAGCATAAATAAAGATCATCTTTGGAAAAGTTTAAGATAAAAGAAAAGATACCAGTTCAGGGGGAGAAAGGTGAAATTCTAACAAATAACAAGGAAAATTTTGGCCCTGATCTCTATTCCTGAAATATATATATATATACAGTATTTGAATCCCATATTGCAAACTGCTTATTTTATGTTGTGATTCAGCCTGAGGCTCCTCAGGGAACGGCTGGAACTCTGCCGGCTCCATGCTCAGAGGGGGAGGACGAGGAACAGGAGGAGGAGGAGGACCAGGCAGACGGGGAAGAGGAATGTCAGGACGAGGAGGAGGGAGAACAGCCTGAGACCCCCGGGGGGGAGCTCTCTCCAGCGAGTAGCCTGGAGTCATTAGATGAGAACGCACAAGCCATCATAGATATGAGGCAGAGAAGGGCAGCACAACGAAGGGGACAATTAGCCAGGTATTTCCATCCCTAATAGGCAACAGCTGGTTTTGGGTGTGGTTCTCCTCAGAAAGGTTGAAAAGGCAGGCCCGCCCTTCCTGTATTGTGAGAGTTATCTTTTGGGAGTCCTGTGACCTTGCTTCGATCCTTGGCGTCTCTGATTCTGGCTTGTGGCCTCGAAGGCTGAAAACTTGGGGAGGCATGGGTTTTATTATCTATAGTGGTGTGTGTGCCAGCAAGAAGCCTGTTGTATTGTCTGGCCATCGTGACTCTTCTGTGAAGCTTCATAGCATTCCAGTTTGTAAGAACAGTTTTTGTTATCTGTATTTGTTTTCAAAGATATAAAATGACTTTGCTTTTTACCAGCATGTCTGGCTACTCTTTTTAGTTGGTGTTGACGTCTGGGGGAACCCAGACAGAACATTTTATAACCATTGTTTTTGGATTGTTGTTGGGTTTTGGGGTGGAGGTTTTTTGGGGGGTAATCTGAAATAAATTAAGTTTCACATGGACAAATTTAAGGATTGACTCGTAATACAATGGAAATGCAAAAGGTCCCTTCATTCAGAACAGATACTAGTTGAAGATAATAATGAGATCGTTAGAATTGCAACAAGCATTGTGGAAATGCAAAGTAAAAAATATATTATTTTTAGCTATTCTTATCAGATTGGTTACGTCTGGAAGTTTTCTAGGACAGCTGGTCCCTGCAAGAAACTTTAGGAATTCTTTTGATCAGTGTATACTTAGGTGGTTGTGAAGTGAATGGTTACCACTATTAAGATGAAGCGTAAAATCAATGTTAGGGACAGAAGGATAAATCGCCAATGATATGCAAAATAATGCAAGTCAGTTCAAGGAGAACAGGGTCATCTATTCAAAAGAGAGAGAGAAATATCTCTGTGTTCCAATAGATCAAAGGTAAGCTGCCTTTTTCTCTATTTTTATTGTAATGCATTTGAAACTATAAACCTGAATGATCTTATAACTGAGAAAGAAGGGAGAAGCTTTTGTTTACAATTTATGATTCTCTCCATCTGTTTACCTCCTATTATATATTTTGGTAGTTCAAGAACTCCTGAAAGACTTCGGCATTGCCATATGTTTTAATTATCTTTTTTTTAATGATAATCTTTGTTAAAAGTTACAATTAAAAAGATTAAAAACTATGGCAAATTAACAAAAGAAGATAGAAAAAAGATAAGAACATAATAAAGAAAAGAAATATGTAAAGAAAAAGAAATATGTCTTCCCCCTTCATCACAAGTATAAACAATTTTAGTAACATCACTTTCTCTTAAAATTCAGCAAATATCTTATTTCCCATTTCTTATCTATAATTTTTTAAAACCTCATTGTTTCAATCCTGATCAGCAAAAATTCATTAATCTTTACCAAGGATAATATATCTATTTTAACCTTGATCAAATAAACACATTTTATATTCCATCCTTATACTTTGCACAATCTTAATCTTTAGTCCCTTCAAATAATGCCCCAAAATTTAATTTCTTTTCATTTTCCATTCTGACAAAATTTTTAAAGCTTTAACAAGCTGTTTTTGTAAATTCAACATACAAAAATTATCCAGGTCATTCTCTTGATTTGCTATCTGTACAGTATATCATTTTAAAATATTAAGACATTAGCTATTTCTTCTGTATGTCTATTATATCATTATCTACACAGTATCATTCTTCTACCCTGTCATCTTTAACTTCACTTTCAGATAAGCCTTAATCTGGTGAAATTTGCTCCACTTCCATAACATTTTTGTTTCAAAGTGTCTATGAAAGCACATGATCTTCAAGTTAACTTCTATGTCCATTGTTCAAAAATATTATTCAATATGTCCCATATTAAAAATTTTGCTTTCCTTTATAGCAGCACATCAAATTTAAGTGTTCTTTTTATTTAATTGTAATGTTTATTGCCTTCTGGTTCACTCCAATGTCCAATCTCCAAAGCTTCAGCCTATCATGGTTTTTTTTAGGGAAATTCAAAACAGAAGCATTTTTCCATGAGAAAGATTCTTATAATTGGCGCAGTGGGTAGAGTGCAGTACTGCAGGTGACTAAAGCTGACTGCTAGATCTGCAGTCAGCAGTTCAAATCTTATCACTGGCTCAAGGTTGACTCAGCCTTCCATCCTTCCAAGGTGGGTAAAATGAGGACCAGGATTGTGGGGGCAATATGCTGGCTCTGTTAAAAAGTGCTGTTGCTAACATGTTGTAAGTCGCCCTGAGTCTAAGGAGAAGGGTGGCATTAAAAAAATCAAATAAATAAATAAATATTTCATATCTGGCCCTATTCCATTTATACCTTTCAAATCAAAGTTCTAATCAACCTTTTGCTATTAATTCCAAAAGAACTTTTCAAATCTTCCAATTTGTCCTGTACCACTGTTTCTGGCTCCAGATGCCACTAGATGTGTTGTGGCTCCTGACAGCTATCTTAGGCAGTTGAAATCAGCAAACTACCAAAAAGCACTTGCACGGTGCCATACGCCTCCATCAGCCGTTTTGTATGGCAAGTATAAAATAATACTATTCACTGACTTTTCCCTTGTGGTTCAGGAGAGGTGGAGACTGTGGGACACATGCTCCTGAGATGCTCCTTTTATATGGACATTATTAAAAACATATTCTGCCATTAACTGCAAGATGTCCTGGCCGCTCAGACACTACTTATCTCCAGGGGCTGTTTAAGAATGAACATGCCATAATTATAGCATAGGTGGCCAGATTCTGCGCAGCAAGATAAACATAGAAACATAGAAGACTGACGGCAGAAAAAGACTTCATGATCCATCTAGTCTGCCCTATACTATTTTTGGTATTTTATCTTAGGATGGATACCCCAGGCATGTGTTAAATTCAGTTACTGTGGATTTACCAACCACGTCTGCTGGAAGTTTGTTCCAAGGATCTACTACTCTTTCAGTAAAATAATATTTTCTCATGTTGCTTTTGATCTTTCCCCCAACTAACTTCAGATTGTGTCCCCTTGTTCTTGTGTTCACTTTCCTATTAAAAACATTTCCCTCCTGAACCTTATTTAACCCTTTGACATATTTAAATGTTTCGATCATGTCGGGGATTTGTCGCAAGACATATGTGTCTTCTTCACCATAGCGATATATATACTGTATATACTAACTGTGGCTAGCTTTTAAGTGTCTAATCCACCATAGCTAATTTATACGACAAATATGGCAACCCTATTTATTCCTTTCCCTAATAGCATTAAACTGACTATAGGCCTCACAGTTTATGGATTGTAATTTTAGTAGTATTGACCATGTGTAATTGACAGACTGGATTTTATCATAGATTTTATCTGTTATTTACTATTTTATCTTACAACTTTTGGCTGTATATTAACTTAGTGTTTTTGTTTGTTTTGGTCTCTGGTCTATGACTTTAATAAAATTGAATTGAAATTGAAGTACTGAAAATTTATTTTTCTAAGAATTGATGGCAACACACACAGTGCTGTAAAACGTATCACCCCAAAAGTTCCTAATAGCTGAAAAGCAGTTAACAAGAAATGTCAAAAATAATTAAAAGGGGAAATTGACTGTGCTTTAAGCAAGATTACTATTGCTTTATCTCCCAGAGCTCTAAACCCACCAGAGGTCACTGCTTTGCAGTGTCCACACGAGGAAACACTAGCACATATTTCATATCCTCTTCTTGTCTGGTCCTCTTGCTGGGTTTTCATCTGCTGCAGTCATCTGTTCTGCTTTTAACAGAACTGTCTTCAGTTTGCAACACCTTCCCTGAAAATCCCTTATCTTTTTTCAGCACAGAAAAAGAAGAGGGCAATTAATCCCATTTGTGTTCAATTAATCTAAAGTAGGGGTGTCAAACTCAAGTTGTCATGGTGGCATCACATGATGTATCGGGACTTTTTCCCCTTTGCTAAACTGTCTTGGGTGTGGCTAGTGTGTGAAGCATCTGGGCTGAGGACCAGGAGTTCGACAGCCCTGCACTAAAGCATCATCAAAAATATTGCACAACTCCACCCTCTTTAGCAATGCACTACAATCTTTCCAAACTTTGTATCCTCTGTATAGCCTAGGGCTGTGATGGTGAACCTTTCCCCCCCCCCAGGTGCTGAAAGAGTGTGTCTGGAGCCAGGGAAGGGTAAAAATGCCCCCCATCCCCTCCAGAGGCTCTCTGGAAGCCAAAAACGCCCTCCCAGAGCTTCTGTGTGAGCCAAGAATCAGCTGGCTGGCACACACATGCACGATGGAGCTGAGCTAGGGCAACAGCTCGTGTGCTAGCAGATATGGCTCCATGTGCCACTTTTGGCACCCGTGCCATAGGTTCACCATCACTGCCCTAGAGATTATGGGAACTACCTTGGAATTATGAGAATTTAAACACTTCAGATTATCATACTACCTGAAATCTACCGTTTGCATGCTATATAAAGATATATATTCGATCTGGAAGGGTGTGGCTAGCTGATGAGGCCAGAACAAGGCCGAAATGGTACCATCCTAAAAAAACAAAAACATATATGTGTGTGTGTGTGTGTGTGTGTGTGTGTGTCAAATGTTTTTTTAGCTGGAATTTTAAAATTAAGGGAGACTAGGATGGTCCCATTTCGGCCTTGTTCTGGCCTCATCAGCTAGCCACACCCTTCCTTACTGGGATTTGATCCGTAAGGCAGAGAATTAGCAGTTGAGCTATCAGATCAGATCCCTTCCAGCTCTGTACCAGGAAGGGGCTATATGTTTTTTTATGTCAGATCACCCTGGTATGTTGTAGGAACGTCACAGCTCCTTTTTGCCTCTAGGCCCAGCCCAGGACCATTTCAAGGCACATGACGCTCTTGGTATATTCGGTTTTCTTCCCATGTTGCAGAACATAAGAATGCATTAAAGAAAAAAGAAAAAACCTCCTCCCTTTTCCAACACTTCAAAACTACAGGACATGAAATTGATTTTGACAGTACTAAATTAATTTCCAAAACAGAACACTACAGCAAAAGAATAATAATGGAAGCCATCGAGATAGAAAAACATCCCCAAAATATGAACAAGCGGGATGATACCTCCCGCCTACCAGACATCTGGAAACCAGCCCTCAAATGTAACCCAGCCATAAAAACAGAAACTAGACTCAGAACACATATTGCAAAACAATCAAGTAGCCTGCAAGCTCCAACTATTCAGGATATCACACCTAATCAACAACCATTAACTAATCAGCATACTTCAGCTACATCAACGACCCCAGATGATACCACACTGACTCACCAGGAAGTTTCTACACAGCAGGCAATTGCTGAGCCATCAAACCACACCCAGCCACCAGTATTTATAGAAGGAAGGCAGCTTAGGTCTCGCAGTGTTCGCCTTAGAACAAGGACAGAAACACCAGCCTGAAGATGATGAGTGGGACCTCATCGAAACGTCGCCAGAAACTAAATGCTCAGTAAAGTTCAATAATTTTTTGGGCTTGTACTTTAATATGTTCTAAAATACTCATAAACTATGGCCTGCAGTAATGTCCTAAGAGGGCTAATCAACAAGTTCTATTGCAATGAACTATCAAAGTTCATTTGCTATTATTCCTCCGTTCTGTAAATATTTGCAGTTCTCCATGACTTCAAGTTCGCTTTCTAGTTTTCTCTTTTCTCATACACTAATCCTGAAAGAATAAGTGTCTATTTTAACCTTCAAGGCATTGACAAAATGGCTGGATGACAAAGCAATGAAAGCTCTTTATGACTTTCGAGCCTCTGCAGCAGTATTTATTGCTAAGCAACACAGATTCATGTCAGAGAGATTTACCAATTGCAGATGGTGTGTAGGTTTGTCAAATTTTGAGATACTTTTGGTACTAGTCTTTCAAACTATACTTAAAATGCTAGGCCAAAGCATTGGTATATGTGAAGGGCAAGGCCAAAGGATCTTGAATGAAAGTGTTAATGTTATAATATTTAATCATGTTTCTACGCGATTCTATATTTTTTCTAGAGGACTCCTTTAATAAGTAAAGATTGTCCATATTGCTACATCCACAGAAAACAGTTAAGTAAAGAATGTATAAAATGCACAATAAGGGACAAGGAAAGAAAGCAGTCAACACTATATTGCCAACTTCTCCTGAAGGAAAAGAACTAAGCCTTCCAAAATATCTATGCGTCTTACCAAGTTCAATCTTTATTCATTAAACCTATTTTTATGCTGCCATAATCAAAATGATTCCGGGCAGCCTACAGAAACAAAATGCAATTTAAAACACATGCGGTGAAAAAGATTAAAATGTGACAATAGGACATAAAAATGAAAATTGGGGGAGGAGAAACAAAAAATGGCAACATCAGTAGCTGTCTAGTTCTCCAGCTCTCATTTCCTGAAGTTATTTTTTCTTTACATACTCTTCCCTCACATTCCTGATTCTCAATCCAAGACCGGATCACATTTTGCAATTTCCTTAAGCCATCTTATCTTTGGACTTCCTGTTCCTTGACTTCCTGTCTTTCCAGTCTTCAATTGTCTTCAATATAATGTACAAATTCCCCCTCTTTTCTTTGGCCTAGGTCAGGGGTAGGCAACATTGGCTCTTCTACGACATGTGGACTTCAACTCCCAGAACTCCTGACCCAATCATACTATTTCAGGAATTCTGGGAGTTGAAGTCCACATGTCATAGAAGAGCCAACTTTGCCTACCCTTGGCCTAGGTCCATGACGGTGAGCCTATGGCATGCCTGCCACAGGTGGCATGCGAAGCCATATTGGAGGGCATGTGAAACTTTGCCTTGTGTCAGCTTCAGTGCGCATGTGCATGCTGACCAGCTGATTTTTGGCCTTGGAAAGGCCGTTTCACCCTCCAGATGCTTCAGGGAAGCTTCCGTGAAGCCCCGGAAGCAATAAAATCACCCAACAGACAAATCAGAAGTTTGGAAAAACGCACTTCCAGTTTGCTGTTGTGCTGTTTTTTGCATTCCGTGGGGTTTCAGGGAAGCTTCCCCGAACTGTCTGGGATGAAAAAAAATAGCACTATGGCAAACCAGAAGTGTGTTTTCTGAACTTCTGGTTTGCCCATTTGGGCATTTTTTTTCATGTACCAGACTTCAGTAAGGTCTGTGTGCATGTGCAGAGAGCAACATGTTGGGGGGTACACATGTGGGGGGGGCAGAGGGAAGGGATATAGGCACGTGCATGCATGCTAGCACACACACACACCCCTTTTTGGCACACTAACCTAAAAAAGGTTTGCCATCACTGGGTGAACATTTAAATATTTAACTGCATTAAGAACACTCCCTTCTCTTACAAAAGCAAGCTGTACATATTTAATATTTAATAAATATTTACATATTTAACTGCATTAAGAACACTCCCTTCTCTTACAAAAGCAAGCTGTACATATTTAATATTTAATAAATATTTACATATTTAACTGCATTAAGAACACTCCCTTCTCTTACAAAAGCAAGCTGTACATATTTAATATTTAATAAATATTTACATATTTAACTGCATTAAGAACACTCCCTTCTCTTACAAAAGCAAGCTGTACAATTGAAATGCTTGTCAATGTCTTTTATAGACCAACCCGTTTGGATCCTTAGCGCAATAAAATTTGAGGGCAAAATCCAGACAACTCCAACCCACCTGTACTATTTCCTTTGCACGGAGGAGTTTTCTAACAGATTACCTCTCACCCCTGTCTTCTTACCCCCACATTTTTTTGTAAATATGTTAAATATTTTAACCACATTTACTAGTAAGTGAGTAACTCTATGGGAGTTGACACACTTAATGGTGAGAATGATGCATAGAGCAGACCTACTACTACAACCTCCTGGAAAAATCGACATACATACAGTACTTACCTATTTACGTAAATACATACATACATATACAGGGGTGGGCAGCAGGCAGGATGGGATGGAACGCAGTTCCACCGGTGGAAAGGAGGCTGCGTGCACAGCTCCAGCTGACTGGTGACAGTAACTTCCTGGATTACTGGTCTCAGCTTGGGTCTCCTTTTTTTCCCTGCTGCTGCTGCTGTGCACTCCTCACTTTTTTCCTCTTTTCTCCTTCCTGGCCTCAGACGAGTTCTCCTTTCTCCTGCCCAGCTCTCCTCCAGCCTCATGCGGCCACTTCCCAAGGCCAGGAGAGCTACACCACGCTGAAGCAGTCTGGGTTGCGGTCTTTTTCCCCTCGCGAAGCCCTCACTCTCCCCACAGCTGAGATGAAAAAGCATCATGTGGCAATAACAGTTCACTTGAACGATGATGATCGTTCAAGCCACTACCACCTGGTCACATGGCCGGCAAGCCACTCCTACCCAGTCACATGACCATCAAGCCACATCCACAAAATAAGCCACACCCACAGTGTGGCAGTAAAAGATTTGGCTGCCCATTACTGCATACATACATACATACATACATACATACATACATACATACATACATTCAGACATACATACATACACACCTATATATCTATCTACCTACACACACACACACACACACACACACACTAACAAACAACTTTAGTGATGGCATAGCTGCCAAAATATGAATGATATAAAATCTTTTTTCTCAACGGGAAAAAAATATTACAGAAACCTAGCAGGAACAAAATAAATTCAGGAAATATGTTCTGTATTTATGACCCACTAAAGTAAAAAATACTTATGAATGAAATGTAAATATGCCTTGTTTAAAATAATGTTTCAATGATTCATGAATATTAAAATGTGAATATTATTAGACATAATAAAACATAACAATGATTCATGAATATTAAAATGTGAATATTGTTAGATATAATAAAACAACTGACCAGCAGAATAAGTATTTTAAGGTACATCCATGCTATAAACCTTTTAAGAAATATAAAACCTGTTATTATATAAAATTGGTTGTATTTTACTAAATGTGAATGGATTGTAAGGAATTGGACAAGAAATGGACAATGTTAAAATATTATTAAATTCTAATAAAATAGCTACCTATATTCAGAGCTCAAATTGGCTACTGGGAAACTATGCAATCCATTTAATTCACTACCTAAGAAGAAGGTTTATTACATAAGGTACCATTTGTTGTTTTGCCTGCAAAACATTTGCATATTATGTTCTTATTCTTCTTGAAAATTTGAAGTAAGGGAGGAAACAAAGAATGGGTATTTTCTACTTCAAGATAAATAATAAACTTTGCTCTATTGGTCTGTTCTGAGTGATTTGTTACAGACACAATGCAAGGGCATCAGATTTCCTTCTACTGGTAAAACCACACATGCAGTGCTACAGAACAACTCAGCTTATATCTGAGCTATTTGGCAGGGAAGATGCACTGATCAGAACAGTTCAGGTTAGTTGACTTTCTGTATATAGTTATTCCTTGGGTTTCCCCATTGACCTTTTTAGATTCATATGAAAATTAATAAAACTCTATGTATTTTTTTCTTATAATAGTTTTGTATGCCATTTTATCTTCCCACACATTTTTGCAAACAGTTTCTTCAATATAAGAAACAATTTTGTATCTTTCATTAATATTTCTTTTTAAAATTCAGAATTGTCTACTTCATCAGGGCATTTAGAGAAGTGCATATTTAGAAGGATTACTTTGATCTGTTCAGAAGTGCAAAATTGGGACATCTTTGTATGAAAATGTAAACAGAACAAATTCATCTTCTGTCCTTAAAGGGCAAATAATAAGATCCTTTAACTATGTGGTTACGCTAACTGTAATGATATGTCTCTCAGATTGAAGATTCACAGCTTGATTTATTTATTTATTTATTTATTTAGTATACACAATGAATACAAAAGAAGTTTTCTTGTCCCCAAGGAAACATTTTTATCAACAAACATATTTTCTTGTGGGCATTCTTTTTGCAAAGCAAGAGTGGAGGATACAGCAGAAACAGTTGGCATTTCATTAAAAGACGAAATCATGCATCTTCAAATTAGATTAGCTTAGAAACACAGCAACTTTAAGGAAAATGTTCATTTGGAAATGTGTCTTTGTTATCAGCTCCCAACTCAAAGGTTTATCAAGCAGTAAAAGACAAGGAGAAAAACTGTGCTGTAATGAAGAATTCCCTGATGTGAAATGAGGGTAGACTTAATCCCTATGCATAGATTACAAATTCTCCTTTTGGGACTGTCTATGCTGTTTTAATTATTAACAGCAGAAAATAATGTAAGAATTAAAATAAGTGTTTCTGTAAAAAAAAAAAAGGAAATTATTTTCAATATTTCAATTTTTAAAACTAGATAAAAAAAACTGAGTTAAGTGTTTAATACATAATGTCTGTACTCTCTGTAAATTGCATCAGATTCTCTATCCACCTGTAATTAATGACAATATGCTTTACAGACCTCTCTAAGCAGTTTACAGAGAGTAAGCATATTGCCCCCAACAATCTGGGTCATTTTACCGACCTTGGAAGGATGGAAGGCTGAGTCAACTTTGAGCCTACTGAGATTCGATCTGCAGACTGCTGGCAGTCAGTGATCAGCAGAAGTAGCTTGCAGCACTGCACTCTAACCACTGCACCATTGAAGCTCTCTGTGTATTCTGCATTTCCTGCTCTGGTGATATAAACCAGAGTTAATGCTTTAGCTTCTGTGTAGCAAATCACAGCTTTATGCAGAGTGCAAACCCATGCTATGGCTTAGATGTGCTGAATGTGTGTGAAATAGAATCCATCTTTATTATTTTACTATTCATATCTCTCACAGTATGACATGGTGACTGAAATAATTTAACACCTATCTTACTTGAGCTAAATGTTATTGAACAGAATCCAACTATGTAAACAATGTTGTGTGTTTTTCACTTTCTTTCAAAACTTAGTTTGCAAGAAAACAAGCAAGCTCGGAAGGTACCAAGGACTTCTCATTTCAACCCTGAGCTACCAATATTATCTTTTATTGTACCCATAGACAGTTTTTGAAGTAGCTACACACATCTTGAAATGCAAAGGGCTGTTTTAATACTTCAAAGAGGGATGCCGTGTTTACACTGATGTACTTTGCAAAGAACCTCTTTCAAAGATTTTACATCATCCTCTGCTTTGTTTTCACTTCATTATTCCTAGTTTCAACTTCAATGGGCAGAGCTGATAACTCGAGCACATATTCTTTCAATTATATTGTGAGTACTATAAGAATTTTGTTGTTGTTGTTGTTCTTAGCAGTTCCAGATTAAACGATGGAAATGCATCTCTTTTAAAACTACAGTTATGGTTCCCAAATATGGATTTAAAAAGTATTTCCCTCTTCCGGCAACTGCCATTTGGAAAGCTAAATGGGTTGGTTCGAGGGTATCTTCTTTGATCTCTCAAAATCCAAAAAAGATGGATATATAAGGGCCATAGCAACACGGCTGGAGTCAAGCATTGCAAAATGTTATCAGTACTGAAAAGCCTTTCAGTAGAATAGGGCATTAATATATTTGCTAGTTGGACATTATCTTGTTATTCCAACATAAGGGAGGAAATTAAACAGATTATGGTATAAAAATGTTGATCGATTTTTTAATTTTTTTTTTGATTTATTGGATTTATATGCCGCCCCTCTCCGCAAACTCGGGGCGGCTCACAACAATAATAAAAAACAGTACATAATAACAAATCCAATGCCCACCAATCTAATTACAGTTTAAAATTAATAAATTCATAAAACAATCCCAATGTATATAAAAACAGACACACAGTCAATCAATCAATGGCAAAACAACATGGGCAAGGGGGAGATGTTTAGTTCCCCCATGCCTGACGGCAGAGGTGGGTCTTAAGGAGTTTACGAAAGGCAGGGAGGGTGGCGGCAATCCTAATCTCAGGGGGGAGCTGGTTCCAGAGGGTCGGGGCCCCCACAGAGAAGACTCTTCCCCTGGGTCCCACCAGACGGCATTGTTTGGTTGACGGGACCCGGAGAAGGCCGACTCTGTGGGACCTAACCGGTTGCTGGGATTCGTGCGGCAGGAGGTGGTCCCGAAGATATTCTGGTCCGGTGCCATGAAGGGCTTTATAGGTCATAAACAACACTTTGAATTGTGACCGGAAACTGATCGGCAACCAATGCAGACTGCGGAGTGTTGGAGTGATATGGGCATACTTAGAGACGCCCATAATTGCTCTCGCAGCTGCATTCTGCACGATCTGAAGTTTCTGAACACTTTTCAAAGGTAGCCCCATGTAGAGAGCGTTACAGTAGTCGAGCCTCGAGGTGATGAGGGCATGAGTGACTGTGAGCAATGACTCCCGGTCCAAATAGGGCCGCAACTGGCGCACCAGGCGAACCTGGGCAAACGCCCCCCTCGCCACAGCTGAAAGGTGTTTCTCTAATGTGAGCTGTGCATCGAGGAGGATGCCCAAGTTGCGGACCTTTCTCTGAGGGGGTCAATAATTCCCCCCCAGGGTAATGGATGGACAGATAGAATTGTCCTTGGGAGGCAAAACCCACAGCCACTCAGTCTTGTCTGGGTTGAGTTTGAGTTTGTTGACACCCATCCAGGCCCCAACAGCCTCCAGGCACCGGCACATCACTTCCACCACTTCGTTGACTGGACATGGGGTGGAGATGTACAACTGGGTATCATCGGCGTATTGATGATACCTCACCCCATGCCCTTGGATGATCTCACCCAGCAGTTTCATGTAGATATTAAATAGCAGGGGGGAGAGGACCGACCCCTGAGGCACCCCACAAGGGAGAAACCTAGAGGTCGACCTCTGACCCCCCACTAACACCGACTGCGACCGACCAGAGAGGTAGGAGGAGAACCACTGAAGAACAGTGCCTCCCACTCCCAACCCCTCCAGCCGGCGCAGAAGGATACCATGGTCGATGGTATCGAAAGCCGCTGAGAGGTCAAGGAGCACCAGGACAGAGGACAAGCCCCTGTCCCGGGCCCGCCAGAGATTATCCATCAACGCGACCAAAGCAGTTTCCGTGCTGTAGCCGGGCCTGAATCCAGACTGTTGAGGACCTAGATAATCGGCTTCTTCCAAGGACCGCTGGAGTTGGAGTGCCACCACCTTCTCAACAACCTTCCCCATGAAGGGAAGGTTGGAGACTGGACGGTAGTTATTAAGCACGGCTGGGCCCAGGGAAGGCTTCTTGAGGAGGGGGCGCACAAGTGCCTCCTTATAAAGGGGCGGAAAGGACCCCCTCCCCAAGGAGGCGTTGACAATCTCCTGGACCCAGCTCCGTGTCACCCCTCGACTGGCCGAAACCAGCCAAGAGGGACACGGATCCAGTAAACAGGTGGCGGAACTCACAGCTCCAATGGCCTTGTCCACTTCATCAGGTGTCACCAAGTCAAACTCCTCCCAGACAGATGGACAAAGACGTTTAGCCCCAGTCACCTCGACTGACTCGTTGTCAGTTGACTCTGTTTTACAATTGGAGTCGAGGTCCGCTCGGATCCGAGCGATTTTATCAGCGAAAAACGTGTTAAAATCCTCGGCACTACTCTGCAAGGGCTACCCAACTCCCCTCTGATTAAGAAGGGAGCGGGTTACCCTAAACAGAGCGGCCGGGTGGGATTCCGCTGATGCAATCAAGGCGGCATGATACGCGCATCTTGCCGCCTTGAGCGCCACTTTGTAAGTCTTAATATGAGCTCTTACAAGTGTTCGGTCGGATTCGGACTTACTCTTCCTCCATCGCTTCTCTAGATGTCTCTTCTGGCGCTTCAACACCCGGAGCTCCTCGTTGAACCATGGAGCTCTACGGGGTCTAGTGCCACGGAGAGGTCGCAACGGCGCAATCCGGTCAAGAGCCTCCACTGCAGCCTTGTTCCAGGCCTCAGCAAGAGATTCTGCCGAACTGTGGACGAGTGTATCTGGAATAACCCCAAGCGCCGTCTGGAAACCTTCTGGATCCATTAGGCGTCTGGGGCGGAACCTCCTAATTGGTTCCGCCTCCCTGCGGGGAAGGATTGGAGCCAGGAAGTTAAGCCGCATTGTATCCTAGTTTGTAGTTGCCTTGGTCATTTTCATACATACTATTTTGCTATGAATATGTTCAGTGGTATACCAGACATGGATACAATATCTTTTTAAAAAGCTTGTTCTCATATTATTAACTGAACAGATGTATTATTAGCTCATGGTGTCAATGAACCAGTCAGTCAATTTCTGTCATGACCAATTGATCAACACTCAGATGAATCAAAAGAAAAAAAAATCCTGCATTTTGGGGAAAACTGTTGGGAAGGGGGGGAAGTCTACGGAGAGGGGGGGCATACAGATCTAATAAATAAAAAAATAAAATAAATAAATAATGTAGTCTTCCACTTACGACCATAACTGAACCCAAAATTTCTGTTGCTAATCAAGACAATTGTTAAATGACTTTTGTCCCATTTTATGACCTTGCCACAATTATTAAGTGAATCACTCCAGTTGTTAAAGTAGTCACAGGGGTGTTAAGTCAATCTGGCTTCCACACTGATTATTATTATTATTATTGTTGTTGTTGTTGTTGTTGTTGTTATTGTTGTTGTTGTTGTAAGGGACCTTGTATGTCATTTAGTCCAACCCCCCTCTCAAGCAGAGTTCCTACACTATTTCAAATAAATGGCTGTTCACTAAAAGCCGGAGTGGGGCAGTGGTTAGAATGCAGCCCTACAGGCTACTTCAGCTAACTGCTAGCTGTCATTCAGCAATTCAAATCTCACCACCAGCTCAAGATTGACTCAGCCTTCCGTCCTTCCGAGGTGGGTAAAATGAAGACCCAGATTGTTGGGGGCAATAGGCTGATTCAGTAAACCGCTTAGAGAGGGCTGCAAAAGCACTGTGGAGCGGTATATAAGTCTAAATGCTATTGCAATTGCAGTTGCTAAGGTGATCCCATAAATCTGGGACACTGCAACAGTCATAAATATGAGTCAGTTGCCAAGCATTTGAATTTTGATCATATGACCACGGGGATACTGCAATGGTTGTTAAGTATGAAAAATTATCATAGGTCACTGTTTTCAGTGCTGTTGTAACTTCTGATCACTTAATGAACTGTTGTACATCAAGGATTATCTGTACTTCATAGTAGGTCTACAAATGTCATGACACTTGAAATTAAATACAGCTATTAATAAGGCCAGAGGCTTGACAAACTCCCTGTTTGAGAAATCCACAAAATTACCATATTATATGGGCTGCACAATCCCAGGAAACCAGTAAATGGAAGTGATTAGATATAGAAATTTTTAGTTGTATTTGCCAAATCTTGGAAAAGAAGTAAAGACCCATTATATATGGCTGGTGTGTTCTTTGCACACATATTTCCTATTCCCAGTATAGTATGCATTTATCCATACGTTCTGAGGCTGGGAGTGACAAATCATATGAATCTAAGGATTCTAATAACTTCATAATTCCATTCTCTGCACCGTGAGAAATACTTAGCTGATGGCAATCCTGCCATCCTGCAATTGGAGAGCTATGGACTGCTCATCTTTCTCCCACTAAATGCATGGTTTAATAGGAACACTTTTTTATTGTGTAAAATCTGGAAAGAATAAGGTGGTTCTTCTGGTTGACACAGTCAACCAAATGATTTAGGCTGAATTTGGCATTTATGACTGTATGACTGTTACTTTGTTGCTTGTATCCTTATAATTTACATTGCCTGGTTTCTAATATGATTGGATTGCTTATTTGTACCCAGACTATCATTAAATGTTGTACCTTATGATTTTTGATGAACATTTTTTTAATGTACACTGAGAGGATAGGCACCAAGACAATTATGTGCCAGGTGCGGTTTTACATGTACAGTACTTTAACTTTCTAAAGTCTGCTTAAACTCACTGGTGTAGATTATATACAGTACTTTCAGTTGTATCCAGGGATAACACTGAGCTAGAAAAAAAATTACTTTTATTAGCTTAATCCAGTAGGTAGCAATGAATAAGAAAAAAAATGTACATCTTGAAGAAATAGAAGCATTCCTCCTTTTTGCAAAACCATAATTGGATACAAATCTTAATACCTGGCTAATTTGGTAAATAGTAGCTATTTTCATTAACACTAGGGCAATTTATATTGTGACTGAAAAGCAAGAGTAAAATTAAAGATAACTGGACAATTGGAACACAATGGGACAATAAATAATTATTAGGACAAGGCTTAAAGGATCTGGACAGAAAAGGAATAATCAGAACGTATTAGTAAAGGCTAATGTTTTTATAGAACTACTTTCATATCCTGAAAAATATAATTAAAATGCCAGACATGATTAAAATTTGACAAAGCAAGAATTGCATGGCAATAAGATTTACCAGGTATAATGAGAATACATGCAAGTTATTGTGAGAATTATTGATGGGATGACAATACTCAAGAGGTCACGTTACATAATTTTTACTTTTATAGGTCTTTTTTTAATTAGGTCTTACATTATATAGGCCTTCAGAGATGTTAACTCTCATATTGCCTTCTTGGTGTTGTTATTTCTTCTACAGTATAAATATAAGTCCTAACATCTAAATGTGAACATTTCTTCTGCTATATCAGCTTAATGTTCCATCATATTTTTGAGAAGAATCCAATTCAATTATGGTATGTTGTCTGGAATAGACATTCTCAAATGCTTACGCTGAATGATATATAACCTATAGACTAGTTTATGGTTACATACTCTTTTCTAATTATCCCATTATTTAGAAGTATCTCCATGTGCAAACCACCATAAATAATATTCAAATATCATATTCTCTCTATGGTTTTTTAATTAATATTATTTCTGGACTTCAAATCCTTAACAGCATGATACTGTTTCTTCTGGTCGCCATGATGCAAAAAAGGATATTCAGACTCTAGAAAAAGTGCAGAGAAAAGCAACAAAGATTATTAGGGGATGGAGGCTAAAACACATGAAGAACGGTTGCAGGAACTAGGCAAGGTTAGTTTAATGAAAAGAAGGAGTAGGGGAGACATGATAGCAGTGTTCCAATATCTCAGGGGTTGCCACAAAGAAGGAGGAGTCAACCTATTCTCCAAAGCACCTGAGGGTAGAACAAGAAGCAATGGGTGGAAACTAAACAAGGAGAGAATTAACTTAGAACTAAGGAGAAATTTCCTGACAGTCAGAACAGTTAACCAGTGGAACAGCTTACCTCCAAGAAGTTGTGAATGCTCCAACACTGGAAGTTTTTAAGCAGATGTTCGATAACCATCTGTCTGAAGTAGTGTAGCATTTCCTGCCTAAGCAGAGGGTTGGACTAGAAGACCTCCAAAGGTTCCCTCCAACATTATTATTATTATTATTATTATTATTATTATTATTATTATTATTATTTTGTCTTTAGACCCTAACATTTATTATTAGCACTAATTTGTTACTGACCAAAAGGAGTTACAATGCACGTAGCATATTGCCCCCAACAATCTGGCTCCTCATTTTGCAGACCTCGGAAGGATGGAAGGCTGAGTCAGTCTTGAGCATCAGGATCAAACTGTAACCACTGCGCCACTCTATCTCTCATTTTCCCTCCTCTTGCCCCCTCTACTTTATTCTGTTTCCATGCTGAGTTATGCCTTGTAGCAGTGATGGCTAATCAGTTTTTCCTTGGATGCCAAAAAAAGTGTACATACACACAACAGCGTGTGCATGCATGCCAACCCCTAATGCAGTGCTGCTCTGCAGGGCCCCCATGCATGCGCGGGTGACCCCATGCTCCCTTCGCACATGCACAGCCGACCACTCCCCCAGCCTGTTTTGGTGCTAGCAGGCCTCCCTGAAGCCTCCTGCGCCCAAAAATGGGTGGGGGGGTGCTACAACCCCTATGCCCCATTTTTAGTCCCAGGAGGATTCAGGGAGGCCTGCTAGCATCAAAACCTGAGGGGTAATCCACGGTCTTCCCAATTTATTTCCTCAATGCATGCTGGTTTCCTCCTTGATTTCTTCTTCCATTCCTTCTCTGATCTCCCCAATTTCTTTCTCCAGCGCAGTGTGTGGAAAGGCCCTGCCCCAGCGCATGTGCAGCAGAGACCCGAAGACTAGCTGGCCATCAGGAGGCACGCATATGTGCAGTGGAGCTGGGCTGGGTGATGGCTGGTGTGCCTGCAGAAAAGGCTCTGTGTGCCACCTGTGGCACGCGTGCCATAGATTTATTTATTTTATTTATTTATTTGTTTGTTTATTTATTTATTAGATTTGTATGCCGCCCCTCTCCGTAGACTCGGGGCAGCTAAAAAGCCCCAATTTAAGAAACCAATCATACATACAGACATACCATGCATAAATTTTATAAACCTAGGGGGAAGGGAATATCTCAATTCCCCCATGCCTGACAACAGACGTGGGTTTTAAGCAGCTTACGAAAGGCAAGGAGGGTGGGGGCAACTCTGATATCTGGGGGGAGTTGGTTCCAGAAGGTCGGGGCCGCCACAGAGAATGCTCTTCCCCTGGGTCCCGCCAAACGACATTGTTTAGTCGACGGGACCCGGAGAAGGCCAACTCTGTGGGACCTAACTGGTCGCTGGGATTCGTGCAACAGAAGGCAGTCCCGGAGAAGGGCTTTATAGGTCATAACCAACCCTTTGAATTGTGACCGGAAACCGATCGGCAACCAATGCAGACTGTGGAGTGTTGGTGTGACATGGGCATATTTAGGAAGGTCCATGATAGCTCTCGCAGCTATATTCTGCACGATCTGAAGTTTCCGAACACTTTTCAAAGGTAGCCCCATGTAGAGAGGTTCTCCGCCTCGGCCTTGTAGTGTGTTCAGATGCCCTCCAGCTTCTGTCTCTTCAGTGTGGGTGGCAGAGCGGATGTTACATCATTCTCAAATCTCTCGCCTTCTTTGCTTTAGCAAGAAAGTTTAAGACTTTCACTTTTCTTTTCTTTTCTTTTTTTTGCTGGGGAAGAACTCTCTTACTTTTCAGCATCATTCTGTCTCTCCTTTCTCCTTGCCTTGGTGAGAAGCCTCATCAGGTAGTCTCTATCCCCCCCCCCTCCTTATTTCTCTACTTCCATTACACCACGGCTGAGCAACTAGGGTCACTGTTGTCAGAAAAGCTCTTTCCACATTCCAGGCATTTATATGGTCTGGCCTGGATGGATTCTTTGATGGGAAGTAGGTTAGGTTAGGTTTATTGGATTTATATGCCGCCCCTCTCCGCAAACTCGGGGCGGCTCACAACAATAATAAAAAACAGTACAGTACACAATACCAAATCCAATGCCCACCCATCTAGTTACAATTTAAATTAAGTAACATTACCACTCTCAGTGAATGTCTTTCCATGGTCCTAGCAGCTATACAGTTTTTCCACTGTGTGGACCCTCAAGTGATAAGTCAGATTACAGTTTCTACTGAAGCCCTTTCCTCATTGTGCGCATTTATAAGGTCTCACCCCTGTGTGGATTATTTCATGACCAGTAAGATGCCCTTTCCCAGCAAAGCTCTTGCCACATTCCATACATGTACACGGTCTCTCCTCACTGTGGCTCTTCTTACAATGAATACATTCTGCATTCCGATGAAAGTGTTTTCCACACTCAGTGCATTTGTACGGTCTTTCACTTTATTTTTTTAAATACAGTATATTTTATTTACAAAAATAACTTACAATATTGTTCTGTCGGGCTCTCTGGTAGACTCCTCCCAAAAATTCACAGGTACAAATTTCAGACACACACACGTTTGAAAATTCAAAACAATGTTCTTTATAAGGAAAATTCACTTAACCTAAGCCCTCTTTTGGTATAGCAAAGAGCAATGGTCTCCAAACAAACTGGTAATTTGTACAAGTCCCTTATCAGTTCTGTGATACTTAGCTTGCAGCTGTGAGGCAATTCACAGTCCTTCTTCTTTCACAAAGTGAAACACACTTTGCTCTGGTTTAGTTTCAAAGCGGGGAAAAAGCAGCACACAAAAGGTCAAAGTCAATAAAGCAGTCACGAAACAACGATCAGATAATCCTCCACAATGGCCAAATCCACCTGTAGTTGGGTGGGGCTGTGGTGATTAGTGAGGCTGCTATAAATAGCAGCCTCACTAATCACCACAGCCTCACCCAACCACAGGTGGCCTCATTTTCTTTGATAATAATCTCTCAGTTGTTGTTGCCTATGCATCGCTCTCCGCATGCGTGGCTGAATCATTAACTCTTGTTCTGAATCCAAGGAGGAGCTAGATAATTGATCTCCTTCTGAGCTGTCTGCCACACTCTCCTCCTCCCTGTCACTCATGTCTTCTTGGTCAGAGGAGCCTTCATCATCAGATTCCACTGGGGACAAAAAAGGCCTGCAGCATGTGGATGTCTCCCCCACATCCACAGTCCTTGGAGCAGGAGCTGGGCCAGAGCTAGCAACAACACAATATATATAATCATACTAATGGTAGTAATAACAAGCAAGCAAGTCAACAAAAAGAGGCAAAAACAGAAAGCAAAACACAAAAGCAAAAAACAGAAACAACACCATTTAAAAAGAGAGAAATGTCTTATTTCTCTCTTGACTATCCTTTTACTTCAATTCTATGCTAGCTCAGGAATTCTGGGAGTTGAAGTCCACAGGTCAGAACTCATTGATGGAATTTGCCACTGACTGAACTCTCTTGATTTCCCTACTAATCCTCCTTTCTCCCTTTTTTCAGTCTCTTCACATGCAGGATATGCAATGAAATGGTTGCTGTGTTACGCTGCGTGCCTGGGTTGTTGCTCCTGCTGCTGTCGACAACTATTACTACTGCTATTACATTGTTTGCCTTTAAAACTGTTAAGTGATGAACATTTATACACAAACACACAAACACACATATATTTGAAACAAGATTAAAATACAGAATACGGAATTCCAAGAGGCCATGGTAATCTTTCTACAAGTGGATTGTAGTAACAGTTCACTAACAGAACATTTTGAAATTGTAATTCTGTTTTGTTTATATATTATTATTCTTCCTGTTAACTAGTTTGTCACAAAAATAACTTATAGAAGACAGATCAACAATTTGTAAATAGATTTAGTAGATTTAATAGATTTAATAGATTTAAAATTTTTCGGGAGGGCCTGTTTCATAAGGTATGATGGGAACCATCGCTACCAGTTTGTGTGCATGCATGATACCGAGTCTTCGGAGAGGGGCGGCATACAAATCTAAATAATAAATAAATAATAAATAAATAAATACTTCTACACATATGCAGATTCATCCTGGGAGGGTGGGCGGATCTCTTGTCACTGCCACTACTGGTTTGCCAAACCGGGCTAAACCGGGAACATACCACCGCTGGTGGGAACTAACATTACAGTAATCTATTAATCAGTATTCCACTGGAGAGTATAGGTTTATCTTTGATGCACCTTTTTCTTTTTTTTAATATTTTGATTGTTTTGTATTTTTGTGCATTTGGGGGGGAATTTTTTTAAAATTATGTAACTAATGAGCATTTCTATTGTTAGCCTATAAATTGCTAATTGTAGTTAATGGATAACAAATAATCTTTTATTACTTTATGTGCTATTAGCTTCACGTAGTATTTAATAATTTGCATTGCTTGGACATGAATTATCATAATTAACCAAGCCTGACTGATTTAAATAACCTATATGGCCACCTACCTCACAGGCATTCAGAGCAATCAATAAGAAAAATAACATGCATCATTCTCACGAAGACACCAGACTCTGCCATATTGTTGAACCCCTGACTCAATCCCACCCTAACCCAATGTTTGGGAGACAAGCCAGATCTTCATGGTCTTACAGAGACTAAAAGGGTTGGTGGCTCTTTGATTCTCCGATGGGAGACTACAGGAGGTGACAACATTAGAGAGAAAGAATCTAACATTAGAGTAACTAGATACCTTTTAGAAGACCTTTTAGTCCCACTAATACTCTATCCTGTGCTATCTAGATCTTTAGAGGTGATAACCAGCACTCTGAATTGCACCCTGAAAACAGGAGCAGTACAGTTTGCACAACAGTGGTGTAACATGGACAAATTGCAGAGTACTCAGAACTTTACCGCTTCAATCTGAAGAGAAATCAGAGTATGAGAGAAAATTAAAGAACAACATTATTTGAAAATACTGGTCTGGCAGGATTACGCATGCATCACCGAGGGTTTTAGATGCAACCACAGGAGGGTTCCCTGAAAAGGTTTTGAAAAGTTGTTAGAAACCCCGAAAAACTTCCTTAAGCTCAAAAAGTGGATAGAAAGAAAGAGAAATTAAAGGAGAACAAAAAGAGGTGAAGAACAACGTTTGTAAAAGGTGGATGCTTTTGGATTCTGAAATTAGAAAGCAGAGAGTAGAATACAAAGAAAACATGGCAGATCTATGGTTTATATAAAAAATTAACAGAATTAGACCAGATATTAACGAAGAAAATAAATATCTATTTGTTAAGTATTAAGATGGAAGATGAACAAGATAAAAGAGACAATGATTGTATGGGCTAAAATTTTTGGCTATCCGATTGAGTTAGATAAATGGCAGAAACTATGGGATAGAAACTATAAATAAACAATGTCTACTGCATACAAAGAAAATCTTTACAAAATGTTTTATAGATGGCATTTTCTGCCCTCAGGTTAGCAAAGATGTTTAAGGATAAATCTCCAAAATGTTGGAAATGCCACCAGACACCTGGTTCTTACTATCATATGTAGTGCATATGTCAAAAAACAAAAAATAATATTGGACAAAAATACTTACATGGCTGGGAAAAATGATAAAACAACATATAGAATTGAAACCAGAGACATTTTTGTTGGCATTTTACCAGATAAATACAACAATGGGAATGTATATTTGATTTTACATGTATTGACTGCAGATAGAATGGTATTTGTACAACAATGGAAAAGTAAAGAGATCCCAACGGATGAAGAGGTGATCAGAAAAATATTAGAATGTGCAGAAATGGATAAGCTAACACTTAGAATTAAGGGGGAAAATGAAACTGAATGTTCTTTGACTTGGAACTTATTTTATAAATGATTAGCTGATAAAAACAGGAGCTAGAAACAGGGAAATATGTGAAAGGGTTAGTGATATAAGGAAGGTATGCTAACTTGATTAAACAAATATTATGGTGATTATTAATATTATAAGTGGTATTTATGCAATGGATATTGTTGTAAACACTTTATTATTTCCTAAAATGAGTTGTACCCAGGCAACACACTGTTGAATTGAAATTTCTATATGTTATAAAATAAAATAAAAACTTATTACAAAAAATAATTCTGGACCAGGTGCAGCTTCCAGATGGTCTTCAAAGGCAGTCCTATATAAAGTATGTTGCAGTAATCCAATCTGGGAGTGACAAAGGCAAGTGATTGCAAACAAGGCCTCCCATCCAGGAATTGGGCATAATTATTGCAGAAGCTGAATCTGTGCGAAACACCCTCCTGATTGTTGCTGACATCTGCTCACCCAGCAGGAGCCACAAGTCCAGCAGGACTCTGCATTGCACATTAGCTCTGTCTTTGGGAATGTTACCCAGATGAGGGTCAAATATGCCACTTTCCCTGAGTCCAGGATGCCAAATACCCCTCGAATCCTGGACACAAACTGTTTCAACTCCTACCCTCAAAACGTCGCTACAGAGCACTGCACACCAAGACAACTAGACACAAGAACAGTTTTTTCCCAAATGCCATCACTCTACTAAACAAATAATTCCCTCAACACTGTCAAACTTTTTACTAAGTCTGCACTTCTATTTCTACTAGTTTTTTCTCATCATTCCTATCATCCTTTCCCTTCTACTTAGGACTGTATGGCTGTAACTTGTTGCTTGTAAGGATTTGTAAAAATCCTAAGATTTTTATTAATATTGTTTCTTCATTGCTTATTTGACCCCTATGACAATCATTAAGTGTTGCACTACATGATTCTTGACAAATGTATTTTTATCTTTTATGTACACTGAGAGCATATGCACCAAGACAAATTCCTTGTGTGTCCAATCACACTTGGCCAATAAAGAATTCTATTCTATTCTATACCTACAAGTACTCTGTCTTGCTAGGTTGAATCATAGCTACTTCCTTCCCAAACAGGACTGTCAGCTTCCAAACACTGGACAAGCACCTGAAAAACATCACCTAGCTGGCATGGGGTAGAGATTTATAATCAATAAGCCGGGGTGGCGCAGCAGGTAGAGTGCTATAATGCAGGCCACTGAAGCTGACTGTAGATCTGTAGGTCAGCAGTTCAAATCTCATCACCGGCTCAAGGTTGACTCAGCCTTCCATCCTTCCGAGGTGGGTAAAATGAGGACCCGGATTGTGGGAGCAATATGCTGGCTCTGTTAAAAAATGCTATTGCTAAATGTTGTAAGCTGCCCTGAGTCTAAGGAGAAGAGCGGCATAATAAATCAAATAAATAAATAAATAAATTAGATGTCATACCTGAACTGCATTATGACAACGGTTTCACCCAATGGTTTCATATAGGCATTAAATAGAGAAGGACAGAGAATCAAACCCTGAGACACCCCACATAACAGACCTGTGGCTGGATCTCTGCTCCCCTACTAGGACTGACTGGTACCAGTTATTAAGGAAGGGGGGAACCCCTGAAAAACACTGTCTCTCATTTTTAATACCCAGAGCAGACCTAGCATGATACTACAGACAATGTATACACACCACTGAAAAATCCAGAAGGGCCATCATGGACATACCAACCCCACCCTAAGCCCTTCCCAAGTGCAACCAGTTGTGGCTCAGCCTGAGTCCTGAGAATGAAAAGAATTTAGATAATCCGCACAAATAGTGTTGAATCCTGAATCTGCCTCATTCTGTCAGCTGAACCTGCCTGACAACTTAACAAACACACTTCTTGTTTTTTACAGCTGTGTGACTGAATTCAAGATATTTGTAGCTGAGAGTTCTTTCCCAAATCTCTTTGCCCTAGAATATCTTTGAACAATTCAAAGTGTTGGTTATGACCTATAAAGCCCTTCATGGCACTGGACCAGATTATCTCAGGGACCGCCTTCTGCTGCACAAATCCCAGCGACCAGTTAGGTCCCAAGAGTGGGTCTTCTCCGGGTCCCGTCAACTAAACAATGCGGCTTGGAGGGACCCAGGGGAAGAACCTTCTCTGTGGTGGCCCCGGCCCTCTGGAACCAACTCCCCCCAGAGATTAGAATTGCCCCCACCCTCCTTGCCTTTCGTAAGCTACTTAAAAGCCACCTCTGCCGCCAGGCATGGGGGAATTGAGATACCCTTTCCCCCTAGGCCTTTACAATTTTATGCATGGTATGTCTGTATGTATGTTTGGTTTTTATTATAATGGGATTTGAATTGTTTTTAGTATTGGATTATTGTTATACGCTGTCTTATTATTGCTGTTAGCCGCCCCGAGTCTCCGGAGAGGGGCGGCATACAAATCCAATCAATCAATAAATAAATAAAATTGAATAGAATTTTTATTGGACAAGTGTGATTGGACACATAAGGAATTTGTCTTTGGTGCATATACCATATCAGTGCACATAAAATGTAAAGATGCATTTGTCAAGAAACGTGAGGTACAACATTTAATGATTGTCACAGGGTACAAGTAAGCAACAAGAAGAGCAGTAAAGTTTTATTCTCTTCTGCTTGAATTCAAATGAATCTATTTGAATTAGGACAGATTTATCTAAAATATTGGATCCAGGTCATATCACAAGAGGCTGCATTATTAGACACATTTACTAGGAAATAGCATGTTTCAAATGAGATTCAGATTAATATTGCACAGCAAATCGGTTTGTGAATTATTCTGAAATGAATGCCATCTGCCGCGTGACTTATGAAATATACTAAATATGATGAAAGAGAGCAGAGCTTAAGAGAAAAAAAGAAAGAGGTTTCCAGGGAGCATCTGAACTTGATTGAGCAGCACTAAAACTAAAAATAGTTAGGCAGCAGAGTTCAAAAACAGAAAGGGGGAAAAAAACAAAGAGAGAAAAAAAATCAGAGAACTTATGTATCCTGAGAGACTGTGTATTCAGCTGTAAACAGAGAAAAGGCTATCTGTATAGGTGTTATTGCAAAATGTGTGTGTTGAGAGTTGGTGGGGTGATTGATTCCTACTAAGCAAGCAGAAGCAGCTACAGAGGCTAAGAAAAGCTTAGCTTAGCAGTTTCTAGGAGGCAAGTGAACAAGGAGAACTAATACTGTATGTTTGTGGAAATAAATTTATTTATTTATTTTATTTATTTATTTGTCAAACATGTAGGATAGTAGTTTGTATAAACATAACATAAGTAAAAAGTAATGATAAAAGAGGACAATAGGAGAGTAGGACAGAGACGGTAGGCACAGTGGTGCGTTTTTATATGCTTCTTACAGACCTCTTAAAAATGGCGACTCGGGGCACCCCTCTCCGTGGACTCGGGGCGATCTAAGGTTAAAGTTTTTGGGTTTTGGGCAAGAAACCACAGAGTCAGGTAGTGCATTCCAGGCATTGGTCACTCTATTGCTGAGCTTTTTTTTAATCAATTGAAATATGTACTTAGCTAATCTGCAGGCCTGTGAAAGGAACAAAAAGAAATGCAAGTTTTTCTCTTAGTGGTGCCTCAAAAATTCTTAAAAACAGCAGTGAAGATGCCTGACAGGACTGCACTCTTACATGCAATTTGTGGCATATATTTTCAACTGAGTGCAAGTTAAATGGGGAGTGGGCACATTTCACGGAAGAGAGGATGAAAAATTATCACATCAAACAAAGGTGTCCCTACAGCACAAAGTGACACAGGAAATCACTTTCCTTAAGAAGCAAACCAAACAAAGGAAGAAATTCACTGGGTTAAAATAACTAGAAATAAAAACTGAAACATATTCTGCACTGGCAGAACTCAGAGTTTTCATTCTCCACCTGTCACCTCCCAAGAATTCTGGCAACTTAACGGCTTCTAAATCAACATAGTCCAAAGTACATTACAGGAATGGAAATTTCTACATTTCCTTTCTAATTGCTTTGTCCTGACGGTATTTTCACAGACAGGAGAAAATATGCAGTTAGCCGTTTACATACTACAGTAGTTTCTTGAATTTTTATCCATTTTGGAGCCATGCGACACATCAGATACCTTGCTTGTGCAGTCTCCTTTTCTCCTTTTTTTGGGGGGTAAATGGGAGAAAAGAGAAAAGCAGCTTTTGAAACAGAGGGCTGGAATCTCTGTTTCTCCACATCAAAAGGTGTTTCCTGCCCCACATGTCTATTGATCCCAAAGGAGATCAAAAGTTCTGTTCAAGTGGGGGGGCGGGAACAGGAGGCGCAGATCAACAAGCAAGCAAACAAACAAATTGGCTAGCTAAGGAGTTTTACCCACTGTGCATTAAAAACAACAACAACAAAGAATCTCTGGGATAAAATATAAATAAAAAGGAGATAGGAAGAAAACAAGGCAGAAGAAAAAGGCACTAAGACTAACCTCACTAATTAAATCAACTCTAGTTAAAATCAATTTCAGGGGTTGGGAGAAGGTGAGGGCACGCAAGATGTTTGAGCTTTGAAGTTTGACAAAAATGTTTCAATAGGGAGGAGGGGTTTTAGCTAAATTTAGCTAAAAGTATATTAAGAAAAGGGGAGGGACAAAAGGAAAGGCAGCCTCAGCAATCATCCCAGGCAACTAAAAGAGCAGCTCTATCCTCCATGTCATCCTAACATTACCTGGAGGGATAGATCAGTGCTTTTCTTTTTGGTTATGGTTACGTCGGGAGCAGGGGTGGGTTCTGGTTTTCTTCGCTGCCGTTTTGTTTCTTGATGCGCCGTGCACACATGCAGAAGCAAAAAACAAGAGAGCTGGTTCAGGGGCATTACAAGCCTGGGGCACTGCCGGTTCCAGCGACCCAGGCTGCCAAGTTACTACTAGTTACATAGAACTGGTCTGAACCAGGAGGAACCCACCTCTAGTCAGGGGAGTCAAACTCAAGGCCCACAGATTGGATATGGCCTACAGGGTGTTTAGATCTGGCCCATGGGTTGCCATGGAAATAGCGAAGGACCAGCCCGTGGTGCCTCTTCCAGCAAAAAACAGAGTTCACAAGGGCCTCCCAAGCTCCGTTTTCACTGGCAGAGGGTTACAGTTGTCTAGTCTGTGGCTCTTCTTCGTGTCTCCGAAGATCATTCCTACATTACAAAAACACAGTTTAACAGTGAAATGATCAATATGATTGCCTGCCAGGGGAAGTGAAATGATCAATATGATTGCCTGCCAGGGGAAGTCAGAGGAGGTTATAAAAATGCAGTTCTAACCAATTTTAATTAAGGGAGAAGATGGAAAACAGCAGAACAAGCCAGAATGGCTGTACAAAAAGATATGCAAAGATTTAGAACAAAGAACCAACAAGTGTACCAATAGGAAGTGTAAGTGGAACAAGAATGAGTGTGTGTGTGTGTGTGTGTGTGTGTGTGTGTGTGTCAGAGGTGGTATTCAAAATTGGTATAAATGGCTGGAAGCAGTGTTCCCTCTAATTTTTTTGGGGGGTGGGCGGAAAAGTATAGTGTCTGAGCGGCAGTCCCTTTGGGACTGGGCGGCACAGAAATAATTAATAAATGAATGAATGAATGAATGAATGAATAAACAAACAAACAAACAAACAAATAAAAAACCCACCCTGTTTTGCCTCAGAGAATTTCAAAATAAAATACTGTACTGTGTGTCTATAACAGTGAGCTCATAATAGGGCAACTCTATCAATATCAAAATGCCACTTAAATAGTTGAGCTAGTTTCAAACTAGATTTTGATTTTCTTTCTCTCTTCCTTACTCCCATTCTTTTTCTTTCTCTTTTCCTTCCTCTCTTTTTTCTATCTGATTCTCTCTCTTCCTCTCTCTCTCCTTCCCTCTCACTCTTTCCCTCTCGGCTTCTGGGCAGGTTTGGAAAACTCTGAGTTGATGATGATTTTTAAGTGAGCGATTGTTCACTGCTCAGCTTAGAGGGAACTATGGCTGGAAGAGAAAAAAAATATCTCCAAAATCCAAGAAACATAAACAAACGACACCTCAGTACTAAAGACACATAAAACAATCAGAACGTATCACCAGCCTACAAATCCAAAACCTCTTCTAAGATATCGTACTCAGAGAATATCATACTACTATCCAGGAGATTACATACCAACATACTTCACCTTCGCAGACTTTATATGTATATGTTATTTCGAACAAACTCCCTACTTAATCTTCAACTATACCTACGGAAATCAGACTTATTAAATCCACAACATACTTACAAACAGTTCACTCAACTACTAGAGCCAACAATAACAGTTTGCTACCCTTGTTCCTCCCCCCTATTTTCCCTTCTTTCCCCCTCTTCCTTTTCTTTTTTCCTTTATCTCTCTTGCTACTATTTAATTTATACCCATGTGTGATTATAAGTATGTTTATTGATATTTTGTATTTTAATTGTTTGTATTTTAACTGTTCAAATAAAGTATTTTAAAAAACAATTTTTTTAAAAAAAAAGAGATGGTATTCAGCTAGTTTGGACCGGTTTGAGTGAACCGGTAGTAGCAACCTGAAGGTAGGTGTGGGGCGGCCCCAATGAAGTGGATTGGGGATATTTGGATTAACAGTATGGCCTGCAGTCTATAACACTCAATAGAGACCGAACCAAGAAACAACAGATGAATCAATCTGACATTACTACCTGAGAAGAGCTAGAGGAAATTATAATGAGATCAATTTGGAAGGACCTTCAAAACAATTATAATTACCAGAAGTCAATATGGATTTGTCAAGAACAAGTTTTGCCAGACTAACTTTATCTTATTTTTTAATTAGGAGATTGTGTGAACATTATAGACAGAATATATCTTCATTTCAGCTAAACATTTGCCAAAGCACCCCAGGAAAATGTGATTAGCAAGCTAATTAAGTGTAGGCTGGATGGCATGACAATTAAGTGGATATACAGCTGACTTAAAATGTACTCCATGCTCCTCAATGTTTCGTCATCAAATTGGAGAGAGTATTGATTGCAAAGTTCAGTCATGAGCCCAGCACTCATCAAGACTTTTATTAATGACTTAGAGAAAATAATTATCAAGTCTGCATATAATCATAAATTACATGTCATAACTAATGGCCTAAAAGAAATAATTAAAACTCAAAATATATTGATAGGTTAAGAAATTAACAAAGTGAAATTTAACACAGGCAAATGCAAAGTTCTTCATTTTTGAAAAGAGTCAAATGCAGAAATACAAGCTGGATTGGTAATGCTTCCTGTGAAAATGAACTTGGAATATTAATTGACTGTGAGCTGAATATGAGTTAGCAATGTGAGGTTACTGCAAAAACGCAAATTCAATTTTGGCTTGAAGCAACAGAAAGATCATTTCCAAATCAAACGAATTAATAACTCCATGTTATTGTGCTTTTCTCAGAAGGCTACCAGGGACATATCTGAAGTTACATTTCTGCACTGAGGAAGATTTGGACTCAGTGGTCTATATTGCTATTTTTAATTTTGTTATTCTAAGGAATTAAAAAAAACTTCTAAGAGTTGGAAGCTTCAATCTGGTACATGAAGGGGGAAGCAACAGAGTTAAAGAAAAAAGATATCTATATAAGATAAAAAGAAATGTGATACTGAGAGCTGTAGAAATGGAGAAGTGTGGAAAATTGCTACTTAAATAAATTAGAAAGTTAAATGCAGAAAATTTGGAAAGGTGACAAAAACTGAGTTGTATTTCAGAGATTGGATTGGGGGTTAAAGAAAGGAAATCAGTGAGAAATGTAAGTAAGTCTTTTTAATAGGAAATTAAAAGACTATAACCATCAGGCACAGGAAAACAAATAATCAGAAAGTACAAAACAAGCACTTTTTAAAGGGAGTTTTGTAAGTTGATAAATTCATTATTAGAAATGTAATTTATTACCGTATTATAGATTTTTTTCATGGAACTATTAGAGCAGTGTCCTCTATTAGCATTGTAATGCTGCTATAGTAGGACATTCACTGATTGTCAAATTCATTATTTCTTTCCTTTCTTTGTATTTTTTGGTGATGGTGGGTTTGGGGTTTTTTTTGTTTTTTGTTTTGCTTTAAAGCAATTTTGTTTGTTGCCTTTCCTTGCATCTGTAGGAAGTTAGCACCCACCCCTCTCCTACAAAAATGAAATATTTTACGAAATATTGAAAAGGCAGAATATTTCCCGTAAAAGGGAGGCTGAAGCACAGCTACTCCACCTTTCTCAATGGGCCATTAACACCTGGGCCAGTCTATTCTACATAAAAAAGACTTCATACTGAGTTTGCAGAGAGGGGCGGCATACAAATCTAATATATTATTATTATTATTATTATTATTATTATTATTATTATTATTATTATTATTACCTCCTTCAAGCAGAGCCATAATTGCCCAAAGCCCTTTTATTGCATCATCACCCAGCAAGCATGGGACACAGACAATCTATAAAGTTACCATTGCATGGCCTCATAGGAGTCTGACAACCAATCAGAATACAAGTTCAAATTCAAACGCAACAGAGGATAGAAATCACTCTCTCTCTCTCATCAGTGGTGGGTTCTAAATTAGATTGCCACAAGTTCGCATGTGTGTGATGTTTCTGTGCATGCAGAGAAGCATCCTGGGTGGGTGGGCAGAGCCTCTGACCCCCACCAATTCTAAGATCTGGTCCAAACTGGGAACAACCCACCGCTGTCTCTCACCCATGTCAGAGACATGGAACCCAGGACTTTTTTTGCCCAGGACTTCAAACCGTGTGATAAGGTTCATCGTTAAACCATTTTTCCAATCAGCCACCATGTTTCCTGTGTCTTTCTCTCCACTTGGAACCGAACCCAAAAGGATATTTCTTCCAACACATCTTTATTTAAAAAACATTAAGTGGTTAAAATGCATGAAATTCTGGCAAAAAGGGAGACTCCATCTAGGACACAGTATCAGATAAAGAGAGAGTGACTGGCATTTCCTTATCTCTGGCATAAGTGGGAAACAGAATGTATGAATAAATATTTGAAGAGCTCCAAGGACACATAAAGAGATATGTCCATTCCACCCAACAAAATGACAATGGCTATTCTTCATGCCAGACATGCTTCAGTGTTGTGCACTGCTGAATACATAGACACAACTCCAAACATTTACAAATTATCATTATACCATTCCTATTTTATTTTCAGCTATAATTCTACATATGATTTCTGAGGCTTGAGCCTGGAATCAGTGATTCTCAGGCCAAAATGTCAGTTACGTAATCATACAATTGCTCAGCTATCAGCCTGCCCAGCACTACAGCTATAGCTGGTTAATTCAAGGGAAGCAATGGATTGAACGTACAAAATGTTCCCCTGTTCATTGTGACCAATCATCTGTTTGCTACAGCTTCACTGTTATTTGTAGATTCTTATCCAGATGAGTCACGTCTGTAAATCTACATCAAAGTCAAAACACAAACCTAAGTAATGGCCCATTTGCACTTAACATCTAAGCTGCTATTGTATTGTGCACATGGCAGCTTAATTTAAATTAATGGATAGTTATAAATTAATTTAAGAAAACCTTGTCTGGATTAAGACATTTTGGCAACAGTTATTCAGTCTAGACCAGTGTTTCCCAACCTTGGCAACTTGAAGATATCTGGACTTCAACTCCTAGAATCCCCGGGATTCTGGGAGTTGAAGTCCAATTATCTTCAAGTTGCCAACGTTGGGAAACACTGGTCTAGTCTAGAATGCAAACTATGATATCCTCCCAAGAGGATGCTTCCTTCCTGTTGTGGCTTCCCATTTTCTATAGGGAAATGATTACAGTGCCAGTTGATTTCCTTCTGGTGGGCAAATCTTCCTGGACACTGTTGTGTGTGTGTAAACAAGCAAATAACATTACCAGAGACCGGTTAGGTCCCACAGAGTCGGCCTTCTCCAGATCCTGTCAACCAGACAATGTCGCTTGGCTGGACCTAGGGGAAGAGTCTTCTCTGTGGGGGCCTCAGCTCTCTGGAATCAGGTCCCCCCAGAGATTTGCACTGCCCCCACCCTCCTCGCCTTCCGCAAGAGTCTGAAGACTCATTTATGGCCCGAGGCTTGGGAAGATTAGATCTTGGCCTCCTGGTTGAATGTTATGTATGGGTGATGTCAGAATGGGTACGATTGTTTTTAGCATAATTGGGGATTTAAGATTAGTTTATCTAGTTTTAATTAATTGGATTTAGCCACTGTCTTTTATTGTTTCCTTTTATATGTTGTAAGCTGCCCCAAGTCCTTGGAGAGGGGCAGCATATAAATCCAATTAATTTTTTAAAAATCCCCAATACAAAAAAAAAAAAAGCACTTAAAAAAATAACCTTATTTCTTATTACTATATTACTTCCAAAGGAATTTTCTTCACCATATTAAAACAACACTGTCAGTTAAGACCCTGCCTAATAATTCAGATGTTGCTGATTCAAACACCTGCCATAGGATCTAGGATAATTCACTGCAGGACAATTTAATGTGAGGTAGCTGTATTTTAGAACCATTCCTCTCTTGATATTATTAGTAATATTATTTATATTATTATTAATAATAATATAGTCATCTCACATTAAGCTGTCCCATGGCAAGTTGGTGGTGGCTAATTGTCCTGCAGTGAGTTGATGGTGGTCAGCTGGTCACAGGGAGTGGGCCACTGCAAGTTGTCGCATTCTGCCACTGAAAACTCTTTTTTTCATCTTTTCTAGCTTCCTCCACACTTTATTGTTGTTAATTTTTTTGTTAATTAAGAAAAGCAGTTTACAGTCAGCTGAAGCAGCAGGATTCTAGCCTTAGCTTCTTAATAGATCAAATCTTACAAGATCTTTGATAAGCAGGGATAGCCCAAGAATGCCTATGTTACTGTACACACGCAGGTAACATACATTCCCTCCAAAGGATACATGCCTGCCTCACAGAAATATTGTGAAAGCAAGTTCAATTAAGATGTGTAATGTCTGTGTAATTTATACATGCTGGGTCCGTAATGGCGAACCTATAGCACACATACCCTGTTTCCCCGATAGTAAGACACCCCCGATTGTAAGATGTATCAGGGGTTTCAGGGGGATCGGCTAATATAAGCCATACCCCAAAAGTAAGACATATGTCTTACTTTCGGGGAAACATGGGGGTATTGCCGCCTCCCTCTCATCTAGCTGCGCGCCGCCTCCTGCCCACGTCCACACCGTCCCCCTCTCCATACGTCGCCGCGTCTGCCACCTCCCTCTGATCTTAATGAGCGCCGCCTCCTGCCCACTTCCGCGCCGCCCCCTTCCATACATCACCGCGTCTAAATGTTAATTTTATGGTTAAAACAAAAAATTCGACAATTTTTTTCCAATATAAGACATACCCTGAAAGTAAGACATAGTGGGGCTTTTGGGGATAAAAAGAAAGTAAGACACTGTCTTACTTTCGGGGAAACACGGTACCACAGGTGGCATACGGTGCCATATCGGAGGGCACGCAAGATGTTGAAAAGAGCACATCTTTCTCCTTCTGTTCTGGCCACTTTTTCAGAGGCACGATTGACGGCATTTTAACAAACTGCATCACTGTTTGGTGTGATGGCTGCAGAACCTCAGAGAGAAAGTCCACTCAGAGAGTAGTAAGGACAGTCGAGAACATTATAGGAAGCTCGCTTTCCCATTATTCAGGATACTGCTTATAAGTGCCATATGCTTGCAGCTCGAAGCATTGTTAGAGACCCCACAAACCCACTTCATGGTCTGATTCTGTTGTTCCCCTCTGGAAGAAGTTTTGTAATACATTAGCAGGACTACTGGATTCAGTAACAGCATTGTTCCTTATGCCAGTCGTCTTGTAAATTCGTTGGATTCTTTTTTTGCTATGTGTATGTATATATTTGAACTAAACTGTGATATATAAGTGTGTATGTGGGTACAGTTTATGCATAATGGTTATCTCTTGAGAGCTGAATGCAATGAAATTTCATTTTAATATATGCTGATTAGTGTACATTTAAAGTGATAATAAAGTTTTTATTCTATTGTATTCTATTTTTCTCCTTCACTATAAAATCTTAATTTCATTTTTTTTTCTGATGATGCTATAATTTTTTTTCCATATAAGAACTAAAACAATAAAATGCCTTGGCGATTATGAGAATTGCTGAGAGTTCTATTGGAAGAAAGTTCTCCAATCACTCAACAAGATTGTTAATATCCCTATTTTCTATTACTTCATTATCTAAATCCATAGCAAGAAAAAATAACAGTATACAATTTTTTTAAAAAAATAAAACCTTTTGGAACACAGAATCATAGGACTGGAAGGAATCTCAATCTTTTAGTCCAACCCCCTGTTCAATTGAGTTTACACCATTCTGGTCAAATAGTTGTCCAGTCAATTTTTTAAAACCTTTAGTGATGGATCACCCACAACTTTACAGCACATGTAACTTATATTGTACAGCTAATCCTCAACTTACAACGGTCCAGTTAGTGACCATTCAAAGTTACAATGACATGAAAAACATGACTTATGACCGTTTTTCACACTTACGACCTTTGCAACATTCCCATAGTCATGTGATCAAATTCCAGACTTTGCAACTGACTCCTATTTATGACGGTTTTCTGTGTCCCAGGACCATGTGATCCCCTTTTGCAAACTTTTGACAAGTGAAGTCAATGGAAAAATCACATTCACTAACTTAAAAACTGCAGTGATTCACTTATGAGCTGTAGTGGCGCTGTGGGTTAGAATGCAGGCTGGCTGCAGTTCTGCAATTCAAATCTCACCCGCTCAAGGTTGACTCAGCCTTCCATCCTTCCGAGGTGGGTAAAATGAGGAGCCAGATTGTTGGCACAATATTCTAACTCTGTAAACCACTTAGATGGGGATCTGAAGCATTGTAAAGTCCTACCACTAACAACTTGGCAAGAATGGTTTTAAAATGGAGCAAAGTTCACTTAACAAATATCTCATTGAGCAACAGAAATTTTGGGCTCAAATGTAGTCATAAGTCAAAGATTAGCCATAGAATATCCTATCTTCTTGGTCCAAATACGGCTGCTTAAGATTATTGCTATGGTTCTGATTCTCCTTTTTGTTTTTAATTAATTCTTGATCAAGTTACAATCACATTTGTTCTGACCTACTAGATAGAGATTTTCAACTGATAGAATTTAGCCAAGGATTCAAGAGATTGAACTATCCACCAAGCAAGATTAATGTATAGATCAACAGAGACAAATGAATTCCCAGGGAGGACCTATTAAAAGAGACCATAAAAGCAGAACTGATCAGTGGTTGCCATCTATAATTCACAGATTAAGCCAGTCATAAGCATTATTAATGCTACCACCTGTACTGGACAATGACAATGTACTTTCACAGGCACTTTCATGGTAAGTTCATACAAACAATTACAGGTAGACCTCGACTTACGACAGTTCATTTAGGGATCATTCAAAGTTGCAACAACACCGAAAAATCTGTCTGATGACCATTTTTTTTAATCATTTATCATTCCCGTGGTCATGTGATCAAAAGTCAGATGCTTGGCAACTGGTTCATGTTTACGATTGTCGCTTGTCCCAAGGCCACGTGATCCCCTTTTGCAAAGTCAATGGGGAAGTCAGATTCACTTAACAACCGGGTTAATAATTTATCAACTGCAATGTTTCACGTAACAACTGTGGCAAGAAAGGTTGTAAAATGGGGCAAATTTCACTTAGCAAATGTCCTTCTTAACAGCAGAAATGTTGGGCTCATAAATTGTGGTCATAAGTCGAGGATCACCTGTACTCCACTTGGCACATATTCTGACAAAGAGCAAGAAACAAGAAGACAATGAGTGTTACATGGAAAACAACCTCACCCTCCAACCATATTTCTAGCTTGCCTCCTCATTTACACCAACGTTACCATCATGTGCCCCAAACAGCCTAACACACGAAGCTATAGATACTTTCACATGGTTGTTAGGACTCTGTCCATAACTGTTTGGGTTGGCAATATATTGGCTGCAGGTGTTGCAGACTACACAAGAGGAAGCTAAAGTTTATAGCTTATTTCTCTGAATCACCCTCTCTGTTTCTCTTTGTCTGGCTACTCACTGTTAATGGCTACTCACTGTTAAGTATGCTCTGCATTTTCTCTGCAATCTCTCTGTATTGGAGTTATATTATCATTGCTAAAATGCCTTTAGGCTTGATATCTTTGTTTGCTGATTATGATAAAGGCAACTGGTAGGAAAGGCTATGTACTTGGTAATATTTGGATTGTTATCCTGACTTATTATATATATGACTTTAGACTGTTTATCTGAATATATTATTCCTCAAAGTAAACTTTAATTCAAATTAATATATCTGTGTGTGGCTGAGTAGTTATTCACAACTAATCTCAATCTAAATGTTTCTGTGTTTGCACAACCTTGGTAAATAAGGATTACTCTGCTCATACATTAACAATGGCCTTTTAAAGTGACATATGCTATCATCTGCTAGGAACATTTGTGTGGCTCCCATATAGGACAAAACAGGGTAGACATTGTACAAAACCATTAATGGACACAAATTTGACATCAAGGGCAAAATAGCAAGAGAGCAACTTAGCCTCCCAGGACATTCCATTACAGAACTCAAAAGTCATAGTTTTGGAATAAAGAGGTTTTCCAGCACAATTGAGTGGGAGACAACTGAGCTTACTTCAACAATAGGTTTCAAGCTATCTCAGGGCACAATGGGCTTTTAGCATGTTACAATTGTTAATTGATAAACTGCTTGCAATATATCTCCATGAGACCCTCACATGCGTAATCACTCTGTCTGGCCCTTCCTTTTCCCTTATCTCATCCATTGCATTGAAAATGTACATCAATTAAGCCACTCCATGCATGTAATGAAGTGAGCTGGAGCAGAGGTCACCAACCTTTCGGACCTCAGGGACCACTAAATTCATAATTTTAAATCCCACAGACCACTAATGTGATCTGCATAATGACCGACTAGTTAGGCGTGGCTAGGTGGGCATGTGACTGGGTGGGCATGGCCAACTCAATGACATTCACATCAACCTTCTACTTGCCCCTCCCCTCCCAGCCCCTCCTCTCCTGCCCGCCCAGATTCCTTAGCGCCCCAGCAGGAAGCAGTTGTTGGAGCTAAACAGCCACCATGAGAAAATGTTGGAAAAACAGCTGGATCAGTTCAAATTGAATCTGACTGAGAAGGAGGCTCAGTAGAAGCACCTCACTGATGACTACAAGCATAGGCTTTCCAAGCAGAGGAAAGACCTGCAGAAGTGTAAGGTCAGGTACCAGCACCTGGAGGCTCGGCGGGCTGAAATGGTCAGCCAATTCCAGACCATGATGCTGTCTCACTGGAACAAGGTCATCCATCTCCTTGCCACCAGCAGCGCTTTCCTCCAGCCTTCGCCCAAAGCCCCACACCAGGAGGCTGAAGCAAATTCCCAAGCCAAAATTTTGCTCCACTGCAACCTGCACAAAAAGACCCCAAATGGGGAAGACTCTCTGCAGCAATACAAACATTCATTCTATAGAAAGTATCAGGACCAGGGGCTGTAATTTGAGGACCCTTGATTTAGTGCAATATAAAAAATGCAAATAATTTTTCTGCGGACCACCAAAATTTTCTTCCAGGCCACCAGTGGTGACCACTGAGCTAGAGTCCACAAAACTTTATGCTTTGTAATAAAATATGCTAAATTTGTTAAAAGTGGATCCCAGATTCTTTCTATATGCATTAGTGATTTTATATTAGTGTTTCTTGTTAATTGTTATTTTTCTTGGGTGTTTTTGAAAGAGAAAAAAAATGTACTGTATTTTCAACCGGCATCAATCTGTTAAGAATATGATATAACCTGCTTCAGTTCTCTGCAAGAGGCATAATTTTAAAAATGGTGCGCTAAGAAATATTACTTTAAAAATTGAACAGAAAAGTGGGCAGAAGGTCTATTCTTCATAGTGGCCCCTGACAGAGAAGAAATGTTGCTGTAAGCTAGCAGAAAACTCTGCAAATGCAATAAAAGGAGCGACAGAAGGCAAATCCACCAGGAAATTGTTGTACTTCTTCCAGTGACAAAGAGGAAAACAATTAAACCCATACAGGGGAGCTGTCAAAAAAAATTATTTGCTAGATCATATTGAGAGATATCTTACCACTGAAATATCATTACCACCTAAGGATATTTTTTGGGGGAAATAATAGGAGAATAAAAAATAAAAGAGGCAGTGGGATGGCAGATGGAATAGTACTTCATTAATTACACAGATGGAGAAAAGAAGATCAGACTGCCATATTGAAAGAAGAGGTTAGTAGAATACTATACTGCATAAATAGCCTTCAGTGAATTAGAACTGCCTATTAATAAGCTAAAGGGCAAAGGTAGAAAAGGCTAATGTACAGCATGTTAAAGGTAAAATAAGCAAGCAGAGTAATTGCCCAGAATACAAATCATATTCTTTTCCCATAAACACGAAACAATATCAGAGTTTTAGAATGTTCATTTTTAAATCGTAAGTGCTTTTATACCATGCTATGCTGAACACTTGGACCAACCGATTCTCCAAAACTGTATTCCTATTTTTCATTCCACCATTCAGATATGCAAGTAATTCCAACTTTAATATTACTTTTAATTAAAATAAATTATTTTAATTGTCAAATTAAATTGTGAGTTTCTATTCAAGTACCGCATATCCTAAGGATCCTAATATTGCAGGGTCTTCAAATAGAGACTCTGACGCTTACTGTTTGGTTCATATGTGGTCACATTACCTGGAGTGGGGGAACTGGAATTTCAAAATCAGATTGCAAGTACATTTTGGGAATGGTCCGTCATAACTTCAAACAGGCACTGAGCGACACTACGAGTCAAGGGCTATGTATAGGTTTTCTTTTTTCCTATTTTTACATAGTATATTTCTTGTTGTTTGGTTATATTGACCATCAGGAGGCACTAAATTACTGGATTTATCCCGATTGGGAATTATCAGATACAGATATTACATTTTGGAGTACAAACCTTCTAATGAGAATTGAATTCACAGAACTTCAATTCTGTGAAGCAAAATTCTTTAAATTATGCTGTATAGAGCATGGCTGTCAAACTTCCAGCCTGTGGGCCTGATGTGTCACATGCTGGCCACACTCACACCCGATTTAGTGAAGGGTGAAAAAGTCGGGATACGTTATGTGATGCCACAGTAACATTTGACATCACTGGTATACAGGGATTAGATCTAGGAGCTATCCAGGTGCTGAAACTCGACAGCTTCAGGAAGGGATGCCTAGAAGCTCCCAGAATGGTTTTATAGTCCAGTTGACCTTCCCTTAAGCTCTCACAGCAGGGTGATACAGGTGTTGTATCATGTCATCTCCCCATGCACAGGGTTTTACATGACTCTACTCTGAAAGTTCATGAACTAATGATCTTGCAGTGGCTAAGAGGTATAGTTTATTGTTCCACATTGCTATTACCTTTCATTTGTTCAACCATTGTTGTATTGTTGCTTGGGCACAGAACTGAAACTATATAATACTAGCATTAATTATGGAATCACACTGCAATAACAGGACTATATGTACACTCTATATATTTTTACATGTGTGCTTAATATAATGCAAAAGGGAACACAGCTAAATATAATTGTAAATATTTTTCCTTGAATAAGAACTGTTAGAAAAATACAGATTTTATATGTGTTTGTAAAAACATATTTGCCATTATTTTTCCACAGAGAGAGCTGGGGAGTATTTGTTTGTTTTCTTATTTTTGTATAGCTACCCATCAATCACCAAATAATTGTGACAAATTATTTTAAGATCTGCTGGAAAGGCCCATGTATAAAAGCCTCAACTGTCACCTTTTAACCCCCCAAAAGAAAACCTCAGTTGTTAGTTCAGACTGTAGGTGACACCCTCCCTCCCCCATCCATTATAAAATTTCTTACTCATAGTTTGAAGGTTTTTGGGATTCTCTACTGCAGTATTCCAAGACAAATGGCTTGTGTGCTGACATCTAACGTTTTGCTTTTAAGCATTTGGAAACAGCGGCCACTTAAGCAGAACTTCTAAAAAGTTAGAATTTCTGCTCATCTTTCTCTATAATGCCAAATCTTACATTATTTTTGTATTGCAAGAATTCCCATATGGAAACTGTTAATGTATAATGCAATGAAAACTCACTGAGCTTGGTTAATGTAGTAGCGAGGGGCATCATAATGTATCTGGTAATGGACAGCAGCAGTATAAGTATCAGCTGTTTACATGTCTGAATTCCAAGAACTAACTTATCCACAATAATAATAATAATGAAGATGAAAATTGTATTAACAGTTAGACATTTAATTATTAGAAAAGCAAGTTTATTTACATTATTGATGAAAGCAGCATGTAAAAAAACAATTTTAATAGTAAAACATGGTTTCAATGACAGCATTCATATATAGATGCTGGAGATAATGAAAACTGTTTAGAGAAAACTGTGTGATTATAGTAATTATTAATAAATTTAACTGTAAATAAAATAAGCAATTAAAATGATTAATTAATAGAGTCATAATGAGAGGTAAGAAACTTTGGAAGGGAATTGCCTACAAAGGGCCAATTAGCATCTACAAGATTAATATAATTCAGGTTTGAGATTTCTATGTAATTCTTTTAATAGCTTTACCCTTCTTATATATCATAAACCTTATTAAGAGAATCCAAAATAACCTTAGATATATGCCTCCAAACTATTCAAGTTATTACTACAGAAATAAATTTGTTACAATGTATTTTGGTCAATTATAAAATAACAAACAATAAAGTGATTTGTTAATAAATACCAAATACTAGAGTACAGGTACTTCACTTACAACCGTTCGTTTAATGACCGTTCAAAGTTACCATAGTATTGAAAAAGTGATTTTAAAGAAGTTTTAGGACTTTGTTAACATTTGAACAGTTTTCTCACTTGCATCCCATAGTCATGAGATCAAACTTTTGAGTGTTTAGCAACGGCATATATTTATAATGGTAACAGCATCTGGAGATCCTGGGATTGTCATTTGCAGGGGCTTTCTGACAACCAAAGTCAATGGGGAAGCCAAATTTGCATAATTCACTTAACAATCATGGCAAAAAAGTTTATAAAATGGAGCATGACTCACTTAACAAATGTCTTGCTTAGCAATGCAAATTGTGGTGGCACAACCAAGACTACCTGTACGAAGTGCTCTCTTTTGGGGAAGGACAACAGATGCCAAGAAACAAGAGTTATGGTTATTTATGGGGGTTTTACCAGTATAAGACTGAGCATACTAAAGAAATTTAGTGGCATAGTCTATGCATGCTTATTTTTTTTAAAAAAAATAAGTCCTACTGATCTCACATAGTGAACTAAACAAATGAAAATCTAATCTCACATTTTCTTCATCCTTTTTTCCGCTTTCTCAAAGTTTCTTCTGGTTGAAATTCATAAAGCTGAACTCAAACTTTATGAACAAAGAAGAAAACATAAACCACTTCTCTATTTTTACCTTAACATCTGTGGGAAATCACACATCCTTACCCCTTTCTTTTTAGACGTTCGTAAAGAAAGCACAAATGAAATGGACTTTTCTGCGGGGAGGGGGTCCAAAATGGAAAGAAAGGCTGCAGTGCAATCACACATGAATGGTCCATGCACTAAAAGTTCCGTCTCCAGCATTGGAAAAAAGGCTGTGAAAAAAATCTGGTCTGAAACTTTGGAGAGTTGCTTTCATTCACAGGAACTAAGAATAGGCAACCTGAGGTATTCTATAATTTTTGGATTACAATTAGCTCTTTGGTCATGCTGGCAAGAGGTGACATCCCAAGGAAAATATAAAAGATCTTAAAGGATACTATGCTATCTAGCCCTGACACAGACATTTCTGAGTTAGATCTAGATCAATTTCATGATTTCCTCTAAAGACCAATACTTCTTTATTTAACTGGATACTTGATTTCCTTATTGATAGGCTTCAGTCAACATGTTCCTGCAGTCAACATTGCCTTTGTCCTCTGGAAACAAATTGCTTAGCTCTCATATTCAAATGGGGCTACACCACAATGTGGGCCATATTTTCTATAATAGGAACAGCACTTAAGATTTATATATTGGTTCGTAGTGGTTTATAACCCTCTGTAAACAGTTTAAAGAGTCAGCATATTTTCCCTCAACAATCTGGGCCCTCATTTTACCAACCTCGGAAGGATGGAAGGATGAGTCCACCTTGAGCCAGTCAGGATCGAACTCCAGGCTGTGGGCACAATTCTGCCTGCAATACTGAATTCTAACCACTGCCACCAGGGCTCTTGGTGCTCCCTAAGATGCAAATTGTTGCCATTTACAAATGTTGCTATTACCTTTCCAAATAAATTTCTCTTCCTCTAGTTATGATTGTAACAAATACATTGTAATTTTCTTTTCCAAAATGATATACTGTACAGTGATCCCCCGAGTTTCCCGATCCTGATCATTGCGAAAGGCTATATCGCGATTTTTCAACCCGGAAGTAAAAACACCATCTGCGCATGCACGTCCTTTTTTCTATGGCCACGCATGCGTAGATGGCGCCGGGCAGATCAGCTGCTGGGCAGCTTCCCTGGGTCTTCCCCCTCTTGCTGGCGGGAGGGCGAGCGGCGGGCATCAGCGAGGAGTTTGCGTGGGCGGCGGGGAAACACCAGCGCCGCTTCCCAGCTGAGTCCTGAAGCCAAACGCGGAAGTTCGCTTCAGGACTCAGCTGGAAAGCGGGGCGAGCGAACGGCGTGGGCGGGCGAAGGGCGGGCGCACGGGCAGGCAGGCGGCGGACAAGCGCCGGGCGCGGCAGCAGCAAGGAGTTTGCGTGGGCGGCGGGGAAACCCCAATCTTCGGCTCCTCGCTGCTGCGGCAGATGTTTTTACTTCCGCACCGCTACTTCGTGAAAAACCGATCATCGCGAGGGGTCCTGGAACGGAACCCTCGCGATAATCGGGGGACCACTGTATATAACTTTTCTAAACATGTGTTTCAGAATTCCACGGGTAATGCTGCGCTGTCTATTGTCTTAGCTGCAGCTAATGATATATAATGCTTCACATTTTTATCTCATGGATGTCCTTCTTTTTTCCTTTTCGGTTCTAATGCTAATAGGTCTTATAGATCCGTCTGTGACATCTTTCTAGTAGTGAGTTTAAAAAACCACTTACCTAAGGCAATTTCCCTAATTCAGTAAACGGTAACATTAGAAAAAACAACAGATACAAAACTGAAGTTCCAAGAATCCATCTAGAGTGCCAACTAAGTAAAGGATTCTGATGAACAAGCTTTCTGCAGTATTTCCGCTTGGCATCACTTCCAAGAAGTAATGCCTGCATTAGTACATAAACCTCTAGGAATAGTTATTCTCCAAACGTTAGGAGGGCTTTGATTTGGTATCTTTAACAATTGCTAAAGATATCAAAGGAAATACAGGCTGTTTCAACATGAGCACCTTGCAGTTTTATGCTGCAGGAGCTAGTAAAGTCTCATCTGCCAACATTATTCCTTATATGATAGCAGTTCTCTTTTGCCGAATATTCCAACTATATGCTGAAAGACAAGCTACAATGTCCCTATTTGGTGGGTGAATTACATTTATAGTAGCCTGTCAATTAAGGAATCTACCATGTTTCCCTGAAAATAAAACCCTATCTTATATTTTTTTGAGCCCTGAAATAAGTGCTTGACTTTATTGTCATGCACTCTCAAGCCCATTTGGACTTATTATCAAGGGATGTCTTATTTTGGAGGAAACGGGGTATGTATTGGGCATGCTTCAGTTCAAGTCTACATTCTTCAAAACTAGAAAAGTAAAGCTACCTGTTGCATTCCTATGACTACAATACATACATCTTCAAATACATGTTCATGGATCTCATTATTACTCAATCAGATGGCAGAAACTAAGACAAGTCACAAAATTTCTTTTTAAAAATGCTTGATATTTTCTACCTCCTTGCATATTAATCAATATTCTCATTTTCTGTTTCTCCTAAAAGTAAGGAATCAGGGGTGGGTTCCTCCAGGTTTGGACTGGATTGCTTGAACCGGTAGTGACCCGCTGGTGATATCGCTGAATTGGATTGGCTGGCATCAGTCCATGGGCACCAACTTTTGGGGATAATTTTTTGCGGACTTTTTTTTACTGTTTTGAAGTTTTTTCCTGTTCTGTGCTTGTAAAAGGGCCCTCCTGCCCACCCCCACATTTATATTGACTTTTATTCCTTTGCCCAAAGCACAGCTGATCAGCTCCTCAGCTGTGTTTCAGGCTGATTCCAGTTACTAAGCATGTGCGGAAGCCAAATTGCACGAGGTAACGCATGAGTGGAACAAACTTGCACTCACAAAATATCACAATGCAAAATGGTGATGAAGGTAAGTGGAACCCATCCCTATAAGGAATGAACTGTAAATTAGGACCAAATGTGATGATCACTTTGCAAACTTGCTCCAATGTCAATTAAAGTTTGTAAAAGAAAGAGCACTTTTCAATTTACTTTATCAAACAAAAATACTCCAAGAAGTACGCAATGAACGGAGAACTAGGAACAAGCCTCATTTTTGACAATTGGCTGCAATGTCAACAGAAGTTTGAACAGGAAATAACACGTTTCAATTTACTTTATCAACTATACCTCTTTATTGCACCAAGGAGCACATTTGTGAAAATACATTTTCCTACTGGACAAATCCACATTTTAAAATGAATGTTCAAAAGGCTACAATAATTTTGAAACTCTCTAATGGTTTAGAAGTGCTTATACAGTATTCTGTTCTTCTTAAATAGATGAATCTCACAGCTATGTATCTTTGAGGAAATATTTGGTCTTAACAGGTAGTCTTCAACTTGCAACATTTTGTTTAGTTTATAGTTTATTACATTTGTATGCCGCCCCTCTCCGAAGATTCGGGGCGGTTTAGTGACCAGAGTTACAAAGGCACTGAAAAGAAGTGACTTATGACCGTTTTTTTCAAATTATGACCTTTCTTGCCTCCCCAGGATCATGTGACCAATATTCAGATGCTTGGCAGCTGGTTCATACTTGTGACCATTGTGTCCCAAGGTCATGGGATCGCCTTTTATGACCTGCTGACAAGCAAAGTCAATAGGGAAGCCAGATTCACTTAACAACTGGGTTACTAACTTATCAACTGCAGTGATTCACTTAATAACCAAGGGAAGAAAGGTCGTAAAAGAGAGCAAAATTTACTCAACAAATATCTCACTTAACAATGGAAATTTTGTGCTCAATTGTGGTCGTAAGTTGAGGACTACCTGTATCATGTATAATGTATCAGGAGACCACAGCCAAGAAATGAATAGTTGGTTATTTAGATGTATTCCATATTAGAGTTTCACTATTATACTTGTTAGAGGACTGTTTTGTTATCTCCAAAGAAAATAGTTTTTTTTTACTTAGAATTCTTTACAAAGGTATACAGGTAGTTGCAACTACCTTGAGTCACAACTACAACTGAGCTCAACATTTCTGTTGCTAAATGAGATTTTTGTTAACAAATTTTGCCCCATCTTATTCACAACTATTAAGTGAATCACTGCAGTTAAGTTAGTAAAACAGTTTTAAGAGGATCTGGATTCCCCACTGACGTACTTGTCAGAAAGTCACAAAAGATGATCATGTGACCTGTGACACTGCAACCATCATAAATAAATGCCAGTTGCCAAAAGCCTCAATTTTGATCACATGATCACAGAGATGCTGCAAAAGTCAGAAGTGTGAAAAACAGTCATAAGTCACTTTTTAAAAAAAATCCATTGTAACTTCAAATGGTCAATAAACAAACTGTTGTAAGTTGAGGACTATCTGTACTGGTTGAAGGTGGATAATTCCTCTTCCCATGATCAGGACCAAGCATTTTGCAATTACCAAATGGTTGAAAAGCAACCTATAAGCATATATGCATGTTGTTATCAACAGGTAGAGACTTGGACCATGAATGCCATTCCTTCTCCAGCTCCACAGATTTAAACTTGGACTTGGACCATGAATGCCAGACTTGGACCATGAATGCCATTCCTTCTCCAGCTCCACAGATTTAAAACATCAGAAAGGGCCTTTTGCTGATTCTCTGACTTCAAAAATAAAGTTAACCTCATCTATAAAAAGTCCCACATATTTCAATGGAATTTAAGCATGATCAACTTCTTGACTGACCCTTAACAAGGAAACTAATCTTTAGCTAACTGGAACATCATATTCAAGTTTCTAGACAGCAACATTCAAGTTGCATGTAATGCAATTAATAGGAATCTTGTGTGCAAAAAGAAATGAGGCCTCAATTCAATTACTTGGCAATAACAGTAAATAAATCAATACTGTTTAAGTTATTTTTACATCTAAGCAAGGCCTAGAATTCAGACACATAAATCTAAAGGGGGAATATATTCTCATTGCTGTCAATAACTCCAAAGGGGGGGGGGACATAGTAGAACATAGAATCCAGAAGTGGGTCTTTGCTGGTTTGGACCAGTTCTCTAGAACCAGTAGCAGGAATTTTCCCCTACTCGCCAAATCAGCAGCGATGGCTGGCTGGACACACCCCTGAACTGGTCTTCCAGCTTGAAATCCATCTACCAGATTTCTGCGCGTGAGCAGATGAGTTTAACCCAGGAGTGATGGGATGCACACACTTCTGGCACAACCCTGAACTGGTAGTGAAGGTAAGTAGAACCCACCCGATAGAATCACAGGGTTGGAAAGGACCCAATAGGTGTTTAAACCCCAACTCAAAGCAGGAGACCTTATCCCACCACAATCAAATTGTTGTCCAATCTATTTTTGAAAACCTCCAGTGACAGAGACTTTGCAACTCCAGAAGAAAATCTATTCCATTGATTAATTGTTCTCATTGAAATAAAATTTCTCCTTACACTTAGACTGGATCTGTCTTTAACAAGCTTCTGCCCATTATTTCTTGTCCTGCCCTCTGGTGCTTTAGAGAATAAACCATTCCCCTCTTCTCTGGGCCAGCTCTTAAGTACTGAAAGATAGGCACCTTGTGTATCATCCCCACCACAATCTTTAATTTTGATAGGCTAGAAATACCTAGCTCCCTCAACTATTTCAAGAATGTGCATCACAGGATATATGCTGTGGGATTCCCCACAGCTACTACATACCCTGCTCAACACAGCATGTTCTC